>NC_138109.1:29769538-30369538 GCF_964146895.1 Miniopterus schreibersii | reverse complement strand
TACTGATAGGAAAGAATAGTCACACATTTAAAAATAGTTTGGACAAGGGTTGAAACAAAAAGGGGATATCTGGCAAACTCCCAGCTAGCCAGAGGAATGGACCGGAACTCTCAATTCTTGGTTGGCTTACTCTCACATGAAACAAAGGGCTGGATGTCAAGTAGCCAAGACTTTCCACCCAGGATGGATGTGAACTGACAGGCGATTCCAGAAATGCAGCTGATGTTAGATGAGGGTGTAGCAACAAAGGAAGAAGAAGTACAAAAAGTTATCAGGTTAATGCCAATTACATACGACTGTCTGTGGGTGAAAGGAACTGTTTAATTTAGGCACTACTAGGACAGTGGCTTCCAAATCTTCCACCGGACATTGTTCTTATGAAGGGTACGTGGGGCCATCTGATATCATGCTGGGATTTCGGTTACATGAGATCAGTGATGTGAGCGAGCTTGGCACAAGGTAGCTAGCTACTTCACAAATATTAACTGAATATAAATCTGTTAAAACTGCCTTTATTCGAAGTAAAAGGAAATTCATGGCTCTCGATGAGGGAGGTAAAGTAAATAACTTGTCTGTGCACAGATAAGTCAGGATGTCAAACCTGAGCTGGAGAGGGACTTGAAAATCTCCATCAGTGTGTCATTTCTGAACAAAGGGTTTGGGGCTCTCGGCCTTGGACTTACCGCTAATAGCTGTGTGACGCGAGGAGATGAATACCCCTGTGCCTGTCGCCAAGAGGTTCATTGATAGGTAACCACCAGATGTGAGGCTCACATCCATGGTCTGACAGCTCAGTTCAGATCCAACAAATGTGTAAGAAGACAGAAATTCCCCAGATCCAGGAAAAGGGAGTGAAACAAGAAACAAAAGTATGTCTTCCCTTTTCATCTCCATTCAGCTTGCAGGTAAGAAATAAGACAAAATATAGAAAAAAAAACTCCAAGCACCAAAGAACTCATGCAGAAATGAGTGTGGAGTAGAAACTGAGGAGGGAAGCCAGTTTTTGTTGTTTTTTTTTAGTTTTTTTTTTAAGCTAAGGGCTTCTCTGGGAATGGCTCCAGCAAGCGTGACCAGCCTCACTACAGAGTCAAGTACCTGGGGAGGTGACAGTGAAGGAGTGCCCGGGAATGCGTGTGAGAACCACAAAATGTAAAAACCTATTGGCTCAGCTCTTTTGGGCAACGGACAATGAAATGTCACCCTGATGATCAGGAAACCAAATGGACCCATAATTTAAATCATGTCCAGGACATGCTCAGCACTCCATAATTTTCAACAAAAATGCCTAGCATGTGACAGGGCTGTGCTGCTGGCAGAGAGGGGGACCCACATGGCACCCTTTCTGTTCCTCTTGAGAGTCAGTAAGACTTTCTAAGGCCTCTACTTGCCCACCCACGTGCAGAAGAGGAACCCCACGTCCTGTCCTTAACAAAAGAGGTGAGGTCATCAGGTAGGAACTGTCCCAAACTGCCTCCTCTTCTTTCCACACACTTACCCCTAATGCAGCTACACTCTTTCCTCCTGGTTTAGAATGGGTAGTCCACAAAACGCTGAAGAAAAAACATGCTTCCTTGGGTACTGAATGCTACGTATTCTACCACCCCTTTTAAGATTTGTAATGCACAGTAACATAGACTTAGAGAGGTAGTGAAAAAAGAAACCCCTTATTAAGTTGGTTCACTTCAGTCTCCCAAACTCATTTGGTCACAGAATCTCTTTTAAAAAATATATTACCTATTACACATCTTTGGGAAAGACTTTTAGATAGGATTCCCAAATGAACACTACTGTTTGACACAGGACTGGATACTGTCTCAAGATTAATTATCCTAAGGTGGGGGGGGGGTCTGGGCCCCAACTCTGAGCTACTGTTTCTGAGATATCAGAGGGGCCGGCAGAAAACAAGGAGAACAAACCAGAGACCTTCTAAGGTCTCTTTTCACTGTGATACTCCATGATTCTATTTCTCAGAAGATGTCACATAGGCTTGCTTCTGGGATAATGTAGTCACAGGACAGATATACAGTGGGGAGGTGTCAGACATCTGAGAACAAATTTTCATGTCAGTATAAGTTGTACAAGTTTGGTTCTAGCTCATTTGTGTCAGTAATTAGCCTGCAGTGAGCTCAAGGAGTTTCACTAGAAGAATCAAACACCCAAGGAAAAAAACAAAACAAAACTGTAGGTGGCTGTATGGACACCCAAGCAAGAGCACATGCATATAGATGCACACATACAGCACACGCATGCACGTTAGCTATAGTTAACTAACTAGGCATATGACAATGGGAGGCAGTATAGTGTTTCAGACTAAAATAGAGGCTTTGGAGTCAAACAAACAAGGATTCAACTTTCCTCTGCCACTTGGAAGCTGTTTGACCTTGGACAAGTTACTTAATCTTTCTGAGCCTGTTTCCTCACCTGTAAAATAAGGCTAATAATAACTCACAGAACTTCTGTAAGAATTATATTACTATATATAATTCTATATATATGTTCTGAGTGTTTTAAATATATTGGTGCTAACAATAATCCTGTCAATATCCCTATTTTACAAATGAGAAAACTGAGACACAGAGAGGGTAAAAAATTGCCTGTTACCCAGCCAACAGGTGGTGAAGCCGGGATGCAAACGCAGACAGCCCAGCTCCTCATCACCAGGCTGCTCTGCCTACCACAGCCCTGGATATAGTAGGCCCCTGATATTCCCCGGGACGGCGCAGGCACGCAGACAAATACGCAAACACCCTACACCTCCTCTTCCTCTCTGGCTTTTAAAATGTGCTGTTTTTATCATTAGTTTGTTACATGATGCAGTTCAAGTAGACAGTGTGCAGACACCAGCTTCCCAAACACAAGGATCCTATGTGGCTGCTCAACCTTGAGAAATGTAGTTCATTCTGAACGATGACTCACAGCCGCTATTTTCACAAACAGCCTGCTAATTAAACTTTCTTATGAACCCTGCTAACGAATTTTTCCAATGCATGGAGGAAAAATCATTCATTATAGACCGGAATCCAAAATCTAATATTAAGGGCACAAGTAGGATCTGTGGCATTATAATTTGATCAGCTTGAGCATTAATAACAGTTAGACACTGATGTCGGAGAGAGTTAATCAGCTTTTGTTGAGATGCAGAGAGATAACTGAACACAACATCTGGAAGGCAGACTAGAAAGCAAAGCTAGCTTATTACGGGGGGTAGGGTGGGGGAGGGATGGTATTTGCTTTCCCCTCCTAAATCCCCTGCTTATAATGTCCTATCTGCTGGGTGACCATTGTAATAGCCTGAATTGCTATAGCACTTAGCAACTTACCAACACATTAGCAGCTCATCTGATGTCACAACACACAGTAAGGTGGAAAGAGCCTGTGTTATTATCCCTGTTTCATGCACAACAATCTGAGGCACAGAATTGTTGGGTCCACTTAAAGTCCCACAGTTACGGCCAGAATGAGAAATTGGTGGATCCTTACATTTTATCATGTGGGCACTCCTCAAAGTGGCCTGATTTTAAAAACAATCTCAGAAATCATCCTGACATTTTCAAATATTGAACCAAAGGCTTTCATTTACAACCTTCCAGAACCACTAAAACTGCTGATCATTATCACTGTGCTATTTTGGAGGCTTACTGGAATGCATCCTACACAGCCACACTCACGACGCAGGATGAAACAGCAGGAATGCGGGGGACCCTCTAGGGACGTCTCTTGTCCCAACTGGCAGCAGCATGTGGTCAGAGAGACACGGGTACACAGACAACTTGGCCACTTGCCAGCTGTGTGAGCTCGAGGGAGATCACTTTAAACTCCAGGAGCCTCGGTTTCCTTATCTGAAGAATGGGCCATATTACCTCTTGGGGTTGTGGTCAGGATTAAATGAGATACAAACAAATGGCATCTCGCAGTGCTTACTAGATGTGAGGTCCCACTCCACTGCCCTGCTCTCTATGCTGTCTCCCACCTCCTTCTCGGAATCACATAACCGAGGGCTGAACCAGGAACAGACACTCCCTCTCCTTCCCTTCTTTATCCATTTGTTGGCCCAGAGGCAGGACCCTTGATGGGAAGGGGGAAGGAGTTATGAGACACTTACAGGTTGCTTTAGTTTACAGATGCCTTCACACGTGCCACCTGGTTTGAATTTACAAGTACCATCCAAAGAAGGTAGGGTACGGATTTATCTTCTTACTCCATATTGAGAGAATGGAGGTCCGGGGGTAAAGTGACTCGTGCAAGGCCACGCACACACCTGTAAAGTGTGTATCTGAGTGCGGGCTGGGGGATGGGCAGGGCTTCATTAAAGTCTGTCTTGATTTTTTGGTTGGTGCATTGCACCTTGTGTAATATTTCTGACAAGAAAGCGCTGGGGGGTGTTTCAGGGAGTGTGGGGCTCTCGGGTAGTGCTCTATTTCTTTTGCACCCTCATTGGGGAGGCTCCACGGACCGGTGAGGAGCATGCTGGGAAGAGAAAAGGTGGCCGAGGGCTAGCTAGTTCCAGTTCCCAGGGTCAGGACCAGCAAGTGAGGGGACATTCAATTTTCCTGTTTGTTGTCCAGCTCAGGGTCCTGGGCGATGGAGAACCCGCCAGGACTCACTGTAGGAACCCTCACTGGGAGATGGGGCAGAGACTGACGTTCCTGTGTGCCCAGCCTCGGGGTTTGGGCCGGGGCAGGACTGAAGAGACGCTGAGCCAGGAACATCTCAGTGCAGGGCAGCAGGCAAGGAAGCCCCTTCAAAAGACCTCCCCTGGCACAATGTTCAGAGCATATGTCCATGCAACAGGGACTCCGCTCAGGCAGCTTCTTTGTGTCACTGCCTGCTCTGGCCATGAACAACAAGTCAACCAATCCAACACAAGTTCAAGCAAGAAAAATGAGCAGAGGCGAACACTGTGCGATTTCAGGCTTCATCTCCCATCCTGCATTATAGCTGGCAGCTATCTCCATGATCATGAGTGGGGTAGGAACAGGGGTGGGGCAGGGATCCCATTACTACCTGAGAATGGGATCAAGGTTGTCACCATCTAGCTTTCCTTGATAGAAAGAAAACTCAGGCTAGGCAGTCTGTTATTTCTCAGAGAAGTCACCTGTTTAATTTACATATTTCCCTTGTCGTCTCCTTTTACCATCCTACACCCATTTCCTAGCTCTACTTTGCTTTTTTTAAAAAAATCAATGGGTGCCCGGCCGGGCGTGGCTCAGCGGTTGAGCATCAACCTAGGATCCAGGCGATTGGGTTCGATTCCTGGTCAGGGCACATGCCCAGGTCGTGGGTTCGATCAATGACTCTCTCATCATTGATGTTTCTCTCTCTCTCTCCCTCTCCTTTCCTCTCTCTGAAATCAATAAAGATATATTTAAAATAAATAAATAAATAAAAAATAAAAAAATAAAAAAAATAAAAATCAATGGGTATTTTAATTTTAGTTATTTTCCATATTATCTTATAAGCCAATACAAATGGCATATAAATACATAAGGAAGCAGAAAGAGAGGGCAGGACAGAAAGGAAGCAAAGAAAAGAAAAAAGGGAGAGAGGAGCAAGAAAAAGAAGAGACCTAGTGCTCCTGACTCAAGTCTTCTTTGGGCTGCACTGGCCTCATCTTTAAAGCGAGTGCAGACGTGGTCTCTATTGGTTATGTCAACAGGGTCAGAGGAAGTACTGAATATGAAAGCCTTTGAAAACAAACAGGAAGGGAAAATACTGGAGATTATTAAGTATACATTTTATGCTCATACCACCAATAAAAGGATTTAATTTGATTCAAGATGTTTGTGATGAGAAATTTCATTAGTGGCCATAGGAATCAGAGTAATTTCCCTAACTAGCTGTACCCACTTAACGTTGATGGGGCCTTGCATCTCACCAGACATCAGCTACAAAACAAGGGCAAAGTGGAAAACCAAACTTATAAGTCAGCGAGAAATTGACGTAGGTAGAGAGTCACTGAGAGAACATGCACCTGACCTCGGAGAGAGAAACAATGATTCTCAAGTCACGGATGCCACGGGAAGTCTGAAAACTGTCCACCTCCTTCTGTGTTAGGTCAGGTTATTTATTAGTAAAGTTATTTATTCTGTGCTAGATGGGGTTATCTGGAGTCTAAAGGACTTGGGGTTCAAATCTCAGTCCCACTGCTTGTTAGCTGTGACCTTAGACAAATACTTACCCTCTCAGAGTTTCAGTTATTTCAACACTTACCCAGAGTAGTCCTGACTGTTTTCTATTCAGTATCCCTTGGAGATGTCTGAAGCTTGGCTCAGCTATTGCCTCTACACAGAGCTGTCTCCTCAACCTGCTCTACCAAGTTCAAGGCTCACTCCTATTTGACACCTGTTTTGAGAGCCCCAGCCCACTGCCATCCTTGTCTCCTTTGGATACCTAAAGCTGATGTCTTCATCTTCATTCAGCAGAGGCAGAGTGGTAAGGTAACAGAAACCACAGGCTTTGCACTCAGACAGATCTAGCCCCACTGTCTAGCTAACTGATTCTAAGCCTTGGCTTCCTTATCTGTAAAATGGGGATAATACCACTGATCACGCATAACTGACATAAAGCGTCAATGAGACAGCATATATAGTGAGTCTAGCACTACAGCCGACACATAGTAGGCATTCCATCAAACCTCTAACTTTGCTGTATTGTTAGAGCACTTTTGTGCTATCTTTCCAATGAAATTAACAGCCAGGGTCAGGAAGGGTGAGTTTGGGCGGTGGTAAAAAACAAAACAAAAATGCCCATAAAACAGCTGAGTGGCTGTGTAAGTGCTATGCACCCTAAGCAGGCTCCCTGCCCCCTCCAGACCTGCGGGCTGCCACAGGGCCCGTAACTTGTCCTGGCTTCTCCGATCATTGACTCTTCTAGCAGCAGCATGTGGGCACAAACTATGTATTCTCCTCTTTGGCTTCTTCACAGACCCTGATACAGAATTTCAGAGAAGAGAAGGAAAGGGAATACTTGTGTCTGGCCTGAGAAGGGCAGACACAAAATAAATACTGTTGGCTGACTGAAAATGTTCCACAAATGTAAAAGCCTTATACAAACACACGGTCTCTATCTAAATTTTATCTTCTGTCCAAACTAGAAAAATCTTCTTCCATCAAAGCTCAATTTGGGGGCTGTATAAAACAACGAAAAGGCAACTTAAAGATCTTTAGTTCTTATATGGAATAAAGACATACAGAGCTCGTCAGTTAAGAGCAGTAAGAGGGATGTGGAGTGGGGGCAGGGGAGCAGGTTGAAAAAGGAAATCACCACTATCACACCTCAGAGAAGACCAGAGGAAAGCCAATTTCCCATTAACACATTTCAGAAAGCACTTTCCTCCTACCCCGAAGCAGATGAATTACGTTTTTAGGTAATGTATGGAAATTTCAGTTTGACAATTACTTTCCTGCTTAGTTCCCAGTCTCAATCAACCAGGTCATTCTACAGAGAAGGGGGAAGTGAGCAAGTGAGCAAGTGAGCGTGTGTGGGAGTGTGTGTATGTGTTGGGGGAAGGAAGGGAGGCTGGGTGAACAGGGAATTGGTCTTACGAGCCAGTCAGCTAAAGCACAGAAATAGAAAATCCTTAAAATACCCAGGCCTGATTCACATCCTAGGTAAAAATCCTTTGAGACATCTCTCCTGGGATGTGAGAAGACTTTCCTCCAGTTATCTGAGTTTGGAAGCGGGGCAGAATCGTCTGACTTGGAAGGGAAGATGAAGGACAATATAGCCGGGGGGGATGAAAGGAAACCACAGCTGGTCTGTAATCCTGACTATTGCCATGCTGGGGGGAAAACTGTGTCAGTGGAAGCAGAATATGTTTGTATAAACTCTAAACCTCACAGCTTCACTCAATTGCCACCCTGTCCTAATTAGAAAGGAGGGGAGGCCTATGATTGCCCTTGATGGATGTATAAGAGGACACGGTGATCATGGTTTACTGCTCGCACTAAATGTTCTGACATTCTCCAAATTCCCCTTGATAAGGCAGACCTCTATCCTCCAACTCTGTAATCCCATTCGGCTGCCAAATCCTCTCCATACCTAAAAAATTTTCCATTCACCATCAACAATATATCTCCCCAAGACAATAAATCAAAATTATTTTACCCTTCTTTGTGAAATACATATAAGATGACTGCAGAGAGGTGATCGATAAAATGACAGAGGCAAATCTACATGATTTTCTTCTGAATTCAGGAGACTTATTGCACTGTACCAAGCACATTTGTGAAATCAGCAGCAAGATGTACTGATAAATGCTACCATTTCCTCTACCCTTCCTATCACTAACGAATATCCCTCTGATGGGCATGTAGAAATGTTCACTTAGCTAATCAATGTATTGGGATTTTCTTGGATATGCATAATGAGGCTGGATTTTAACTATGCTTAATTTAAGGCAGCATCCATTTCAGTTTGGTGCTTGAAAATAAAATAAAAAAGGTGAACATAGTGAAGGTTATTTTGTGAAGAGAGAAAATATGAAGTTAAAAACCATTCCAAATCTATTCTGACTTGTTCAGTAAGCAGTGACCTGTTTAATTAAAAAAAAAAGTCACTGGTATTTATTAGTTTTTAAAGGCATAGTGTGCTCTTTTCCAAAACAATAGATTTTGAACCCTAATTATGTTTTCCCTGGACGAAAAGTTTTTGTTCCTTAGATAATATAAGCTGAGTTGGTTTGTAAAGGAGAGATGTCAGTTTAGTATTTTTAGAACAACTGCCAATGATAAACTATAAACTGGACAACTCACAATTAGTCAGAAAGCCCTGGGTTCAAGTCCCAGCTTCCCTATTTGGAAGCTAAGGCATCTTGTGCAAATTACTCAATTGTTCCTAAGTCCAAGTTTCCTTATCTGTAAACTAACTGTCTTGAGATTATATGAAACTCCATCTACTGATGGCAGCATAATGCTTAGCACATAGTAAGTGCTCAATAAACATTGGCTATTATTATGAATCTTGAAGAAATCCCAAATTACTATTTATTTATTATCTTTTAAAGTAATCATTTTAATTGAATTATAGTTGACATACAATATTATATTAGTTTCAGGTGAATAAACATAGAGATTTGATATTTCATACATTATGAAATGATCACCACAGTAAGTCTAGTTACCATCTTCATCATACAAAGACTATATTTCATATGCTGTACATTACATCCTCATGACATTTATTTTATAACTGGAAGTTTGTACTTCTTAATCCCTTTTACCTATTTCACCTGTCTCCCCAACCCCTTTGGTAACCACCAGTTTGTTCTCTGTATCTATGAGTCTGTTTCTGTTTTGTTTGTTCATTTGTTTTTTAGATTTCACATGTAAATGAAATCATGTGGTATTTATGTTTCTCTGACTTATTTCACTTAGCACTATATCCTCTAGGTCTATTCATGTTGTCACAAGTGTTAAGATTTCATTCCTTTTATGGTTGAATAATATTCCAGTGTGTGTGTGTGTGTGTGTTTGTGTGTGTGTATGTGTATGTATATCACAATTTTATCCATTAATGTATCAACAGAGACTTAGGTTGCTTCCATCTTGGCTATTGTACATAATGCTGCAATGAATATAGGGGTGGCATATATCTTTCTGACTTAGTGTGTTCATTTTCTTCAGATACATACCCAGAAGTGGAAAGGTCATATGGTAGTTCCATTTTTAATTTTTTGAGAAAACTCCATACTATTTTCCACAGTAGCTGCACCAATCTGCATTCCCACCAACAGTGCACAGGGGTTCCCTTTCCTCCACATCTTCATCAACACTTGTTATTTGTTGACTTTTTTATAATAGCCATTCTGACATGTGTCAGGTGGTATATCATTATGGTTTTGATTTGCATTTCCCTGATGATTAGTGATGTTGAGCATCTTTTCATATGTCTGTTGGCCATCTGTATGTTTTTGGAAAAATGTATATTTAGGGTCCTCTGCCCATGTTTTAAATCATTTTTTAAAAAAATATTGAGTTGTATGAATTCTTTATATATTTTAGATATCAACTCCTTATTGATTATATTGTTTGCACCAATTTACTTATTTAAATGAGCTGCTCTTTTTAAAGCATTCAATACAGTGCCCAGAACACACATAAGGCACACAAAGCCATACAAAAGCAGCTACTATCATTTTTATTTGTCTTTGCTGTGTGCTGTAAGAAATTATGCCAATAAACTCACCTTGGGGCTGAATGCACATTTCAGGAGTGAATTCAAAGCACTTAGGTATTTTAGGACTTTTCAGAGCCTTTTATTGTTTATAAAATTATCTCAGAAGTAAAAATCAAATTCCCACAGTGCCCCTATTTAAAAGTGTATGAGATAACATAAAGTAATCCACAACCCTCACTCTCCTTTCCCTCTTCAACCCCAGAGACTGTATTCCATGCAATGCTTCTTAGCCTCCCCTGCAGTAGTCCATGTCCCACATCTCATCTACTGAGAGGGACACACAGAATTATTAGCACTTTCACAAATCCAAAAAAGAGCGGAAGATACCTGATGTCACTGAATCAAACTGAGTTGGTTACTTCAATCAGAGATGTGATTCTAGATACAAGGACAGTGACAAAGTATTCACCCTGCTGTGCACAGTAGGGAAGGGTCTTTTTGCCTTATTCTGCCTTTTCCACTGAATGATAACATTAATTAAGCTGGAGACGTGTTACAAAGGAAGAAATGAGGAGATGGACTGAGGTGGGGTTTAGGAAATGTTATCTTTGTTGGTTGGGCTGCAACTTCTAACCAAGTTAATTTTGGCATGCTTAACCTCATCTGGCAATGCTGCTTCAAATTAGACTGCTGCTTCCAAAGAGGCACATCCTGGCCCTACTTCCTTTGTCCAAATCACAGGAGAGTAAAAAAGGCTGCTGTTCTTAGACTGGAATTTTAGTTCTATTCCTTTGCTTTTTTCCCCCCTCTACCTAAATCTGAACCTTATCTTTCAAACCTTCCCCAATAGCTCCAGCTAACACAGACCTCACTCTGTCTCAACCATCCACAGCCCTGATAGCTTGTTTCATATACCAGTCACTCCATATACTCAGTTTTATAATCAATAATGTTCAGTTTCAACCACCCTGTCCTCAAAACCCCCTTCAGAACTGTCACTTGCCTGAAATGGATAGAAAACTAGTCTTTTAAAAAACTATGTTTTTATTGATTTTAGAGAGAGAAGGGAGAGAGAGAAACATCGATTGGTTCGTCTGGTACGCACCCTGACAGGTGATCGAAACTGCAGCCCGGGTATGTGTCCTGACCAGGAATCGAACCAGTGACCTTTCCGTGCATGGGACAATGCTCAACCAACTGAGCCACACTGGCCAGGGCTAGAAACTATTCTTAAAAACTGTACTTCATGGGTACACCAAGAGCGACATTAAGTAAAAATACAATTCTTTTTTATCTGTGATGCAAATAATCACACACTCTCGATGGGCAGATCAAAACTGTTGTTGTACATGAATTTCTTTCTGGGAATTTTTCTGTTACTTTTTTTCTCCTTTCTCCGTTCGTTGGAGCAGGGTGATAACAAGATAGACAATTATCAAAATGCAATTTAGCATTCCACCTCTGCCGGTTTTGAGACATATCCTGGGCCACCTAACTCTATCCTGCCTAAGCCATAGATTTTCTCCCCTAAAACACTGATCATCTAGGAACCTGGATTCAGTAAAGCAATCTCAAAGCTTGAAAAAACAAAAAGACAACCAACTGAAAAATAAAAAATGAGCCCTAGACAGTTTTTCTCAGTCGTTAGTGTTGGCCCACAGACTGAAGGGTCTCGGGTTCAATTCTCATCAAGGGCATGCACCTCGGTTGGTTGCAGGCTCGATGGGGCAAGCGCTGGAGGCAACCAATCGATGTGTCTCTCACATCGGTGTGTTTTTTTTTTTCTCTCTCTCTCTTCCACTCTCTCTGAAAAGCAACAACAACAAAAAAGAAATGAATTCAATTTTCTGCAGTCCATGGGAATAGTAAAATTTCTACCAAGGGTTTAGTGTTCTTTGCCTGTTTCCAGGTTGCACGAATCCTTCCTGACCACAGTCCACTTCCCTTTTTCCCCAGAAGCAGAGGCTGAGCAGGAGAAGAAAGGACACTGCTCCCAGGGCCATCATGTGCCCACAGGTGCCCAGAAGCAGCTCAGGGCACACCTTTTCTCTCCCTGGTATCCAGATGATCTTGATAAGTGTCCTTTCCCAACTGGACAAAGAAAATCTAATATCTCTGAGAAGTTAAGTAGCAGAGATGTCCAAAAGGGAATCTTATACCTGGCGCCTTCAGTAAATTTGGCTTTACTCTGAAGGCTGACTTGCATCCCCAGAGGAAGGTAAGTATTGGCATCTCTGCCTCCTGTTACACACAGGAGTCTCGTTTAAGGCCAACGTGCACACGAGGCAGACCCTCCAGAGGGTGGCCAGCAACCACTACTCAGGCACCCTGCACATGCTTCCTGGTGAGATCATGCTTTTGGAAACTAGGGGTGACTCCCAGCCCCACCATCTGCTGCTAACTATGATGCCTGGTTAAGTTACTTAGCCTCACTAAGCTTCAGTTTCTACATCTAAGAAAATGGCAGCTGTTCTTAGTGTTAAATGAAATAAGGTATGTCCAGTGCTTAGCAGGTACCTGGCATAGTGTAAGTACTTGATGAATGATAGCAATTATGTCCATGCCCAGATTTCCCCTCTGTGTTCTCAAGTGGAGAATACATTGACAATCCACAGCCAGGAGTGAGTCCAGCCTACTGGCAATGCCATCAACAAAGAGTCTCTCTCTCTATCGATATCTATCTATCTATCTATCTATCTATCTATCTATCTATCTATCTATCTATCTATCTATCTATCTATCATCTATCATCTATCTATCATCTATCTATCTATCTATCTATCTATCTATCTATCTATCTATCTATCTATCTATCTATCTATCTATCTATCATCTATCATCTATCTATCATCTATCTATCTATCTATCTATCTATCTATCTATCTATCTATCTATCTATCTATCTATCATCTATCATCATCTATCTATCATCATCTATCTATCATCTATCTATCTATCTATCTATCTATCTATCTATCTATCTATCTATCATCTATCTATCATCTATCTATCTATCATCTATCTATCTATCTATCTATCTATCTATCTATCTATCTATCTATCTATCTATCATCATCATCTATCATCTATCTATCTATCTATCTATCTATCTATCTATCTATCTATCATCTATCATCTATCTATCATCTATCTCTTAGAACCTTCTAAGGGAATCTATTACATTCTTTAGAGAATGGTTTGGGCTAGAAAATCTTAATCTTGAATTCTTACCTCTTTGCCACCTCCCATCCCCCAATCCTCCCGCTGGATATTTAGAACTCCTTAGAAACTTCACAGGATCGAGATGCATTGAGATCTGTAGGAGGTGTTGAAGGAAAGGGGGGACTGGGATGTTAAAAATCAGGGCAACAAAAATACCTATGATGTAATTTACCCCGACTTTTGAACCACCAGCAGCAGCCTCTCTACTTGCCTGGTGTGATCCCTCACCTCTACCAGCCTGGGTTGTCACTCACCCCCAAATAGAGGCCTCAGAGGGTCTTCCACTAAAGCGATTCCCACTCCTTCCCCACCTCCCCACAGCCCTATCTCTCCCTCCTTCTCTGACTTTTAGTGTAGCCAATTAAACCTGAACAACGGGTGAATGGAGGAAATATGCTGCATCTATGGAATGGTACAGCAGGGACCAATTTCACTGTTAATTTAAAATGCTAGAATTAATTAGGTAGTGTAAATGAAGAATTTAATAAGCACTCTTTACAACCACAAGTTCTACTTTTATTAAACACTGCTACCAAATGAGGGCAAATATCTCCAGTCTCTCTATATTTCCTTGCCTCATTCCCATAAGTTCTCTGCAAATAAAATTCTTATTTTTTTTTGGTGCCTGAATTAAAAAAAAAAAAAAAAAGCCTGAATTGTATTTCTGCTTTCAACCCATAAGCTTCTTTAAGCTCAGATGCTATTGTATGTCTCTGCTTGTGCTGGAGAGGGTGCTAAACAAACCAAAGTTGACAATTTTGGTTTTGTATACCAAATTAAAGGCTGTCTTGGAAGCTGTCATTCCTATTCAAATCCACTCGGTGAACTACCAAATTAGCATTCTTTCAGTAAAGGAATCTGCTTGTTTAAACATGTGTCTTTAGAAAACAAGGAAAAACACCATGAATCAGTACTTCTCAAAAATCTCACTACAGTTCTAAGGGAACTCTTTTGAAAAGGTGATTAATAATATTCACTAATACAGCTGGCAGAGTCCCTATTTAGAAGGCAAGGCTACACCAAAAATACATTTTCTATACAGGAGTGGGAGGAAAAATCATACGGTTAACTGGTTTTAATTTGGTTTGAATGATCATCCTATTATATAAAGATTATTCCGAAACCTAAACACTGGCTTCTTGCGAGCACAGGCAGTCCTGTTAAGGGATGGATGGTTGGTGCTCTGGGCGGAGATCATCAAAGCCCCACCGCCATTTGGGGACCTTGATGAAACTTCTCTGCTCTAGCCACTCTCTTAAAACATACTAACTGTACCTATAATAAGAACATCTCCTCTTACTGAGAGACTGCTATGCAATAGGCATTGTGCTAGGTAGTATATATCTGTTCTCTCATTTAATCCTCACAATAGCTCTTTGAGATAACTATTATTTTCTAATTTTACAGATGAGAAAATTATGTTTGAGGGGTTATGTGACATATTTTTGACAGTTATTTTAGTTTTGTGGTTTTGCAAAGTACTTAATTTATATGGGGGACAGATTTACAAGTGAATTCGAAGAACTGAAGAATATATATATGTAGATATATATATATATATATATATATATATATATATGATTTACATGTACCCATATACATTGGATTCTCTGATTTAAAATCAAAATGGTTTATCTTTCTATTTTATTTATAGAGTTTCCCTTTTCTTATGTAGGCTAGTTACTCATCAAGCTGTCCAGAGAAAGGGAAATAAAAGTCAACACTCAAAAATGACAAATGCTTGAAGGTGAGCGTGAATGATTGTAGGAGTGGAGCACTGGGAGCAGCCATTTCATTGCTGTCATGATGTAGTCCAATATTTTTCTAAAAAAATGTTCTCACTTCCAAAAAGACTGTAGGGAAACTCCCCAAGAATTACAGTGTCATTAGGTCCTCAATGAATGCTTATGGGTACGGAAAAATCAGAACCTAAAAATCTCAAGTATTGAAGTTGTATAGGGTATTGTTTCATTTTCAAGTAAAAAGTCTCTGACTTCTCAGTATCTTCTAAACAAAGAAATAAAATACCTCAAATGCAGCTCTTCATTGAGCATGTCCCCCCTACTGCAGAGTAGTTTCATTCCCGAGTAACCTGTTACCCTTAGGGCCTATTTCCTCTCAGGGACGATGGGCAGTTGTGACTTCCTTCCCCAAGTCCACCCCCTCAAAACATTGTCCCACACATGGAAGAACATCGGACACACACAAACCAAATGCTTGAGAGGAAAGGGGTAAGTAGATAAAAACTAGCCTGGACTATAGGGAAGGCAGAGGGCATAGGGCAGAGGGCAGAGGGCAGAGGCAGAATGGAGAACTAAAGAACAAAGGGAAGGGGTGGCTGATTAAGAATAAAAGGGGAACCCCGCTGGGCATGGCTCAGGGGGTGAGCATCAACCTAGGATCCAGGAGATCGCGGTAGGATTCCCGGTCAGGGCACATGCCCGGGTTGCGGGCTCCATCCCCAGTCGGGGGTGCAGGAGGGAGCCGATCAATGACTCCCTCATTATTGGTGTTTCTATCTCTCTCCCTCTCCTTCCTCTCCCTGAAATCAATAAAGATATATTAAAAAGAATAAATAGGGATAGAACCAAAGGATTATTCACTGAAAGTAAAGCTGAGGAAGCTCCAAATTCTTCATCTTCTTCCCACACACGTATGAGTTTAGGACTGAGCGCCCACCCACCCTGGAATGCGGGGTGCACACTGCAGACACTCAGATGCATCACCGTGCACGTGCATTTCTGCTAAGGTCTGCACATCTAATGGGACAACACAGCTGCAGGTTCCAAGCCTAGAGTATGGAAGAAGAGCATACCTGTAATTTTGTCTCTCACGAGTTTGCAGGATTCTATTTCACCAATGCTCCCAAAGAGACTCCTGAATTCCTCTTGGGTCATGTTCTGGGGTAAATAGTTGACTATGAGGTTGGTTTTGCTGTCATCTGTGGCCGCCCCTGTCTGCATGGGAGAAGGACAGTTTCTATTGTTGTTGGAGGGTCCATTGCTTGTATTGGATGTCGGGCCATTTGACACCTGAGGCTCCATGGTGCTAATTATCTAAACAAAAATAAAAATAATAAAAACAAGCCTTTTGTAATCTCAAAGACATAATTAAAGTCTTTTTCAAGATTTAATTTGATTTAATTTTTTGAAAAGAAGGAGAACAAGTTAAAGCAAGATGGAGCAAAAGAGACTGGGTTGTGAGAACAGCCGACTGAGATGCAGGTTTTACACCAAAATGTTAAACTCCCCTCGCTATTTTTAGGCCAGCCCATAGATTTTGAACACAGACTAGAATGCAGTGGGAACTCTCCCATTATTTTGTTAATGAAAAGCTAATTCCTGTTTTCATTACACAATCACTCTCAGAAATGTATACTTAAGCCACACCAAATTATAATTAAAATGTAAAGTAATAATCATGATTAAAATTATAGCTCCATTAAAGCTGAAAAGCTAAATATAGAGGGCTATGCTCACAAGATCAAATAAGGTACCTGTTTATTAACTATCTCCTAAAGTAAAGTGACATTAAATTAAGTAGAGCTGTTCCATATAGGAAGGGTTTAGATTTTCACTGATGCTTAATCACTGATCAAACTTCAGATTTTATAAGCACATGCTGGGGAGCTACAAAGTCATCTACTGAGATTTTGACCCAGTCACTCTGTTACTATTTCTCTTGGACTTCTATTAAAATGAAAAAAACATTAAGGAAAAGCTCTCTCCAGGTTTCCACCTTATGTCCAGCACATCCTGAGCTTGTCCTTCCATACATTACTCAAAAAGGACTTTCTCTGGATTTAAATAGTTAAACAAATTTTCCACAAATGTCTGAACTGTTCCAGGCAGCCTGCTTGGGAATAAAGAGATGAATAAATCTTAGTCTCTGTCCTCAGGGAATTGACTGTCTATAGAGGACACAGACAGGCAAACGGCTTGCAGAAGGACAACAGACATAGTGAAGAGTAATTAACCCTGCTAATAGCATAGGGGGATTCAGGGGAAAGTATTAAGAAGATGACACTAGAATGAGGTTTTCATGGACAATGGGTTTAAGCTTATGGAGCTAGGTCATGAAGATGCCCCATATGGTATGAAAAACGTGGAGAATCACATAATTTCAGAGCTGGAAGACACTTAAGGGAATAAAATCTAGTTCAGAACACTCAAGTTTGAAATGAATTCCAGCAACTTCTTTGTCATCATGGGAAAGTGGGGCAGAGTCTGGGCCTGCACCCAATTTTCCTGGCCTCAAATGCAGCCCATCAGCCCCACTTTTCCACCCTGTCCTACTACCATCTCTTACTCAGCCTTCATGACAGGCCTTCTGTCTCCTCTGAAACTGATCATCAACTCCTTGGAAATGGAGTCATGCTCTGCCAATCACAAGCTGTGTGACCTTGGGGAAGAAACTTAGTTTTTCTCATTTGAAAAAATGGGAACAATGCCACCCGCCCTGCTCGGTGGTAAGGAGGATCTGGTGTCATGACGTACGTAAAGCACTGGAATAGTGGTGGGAACATAACCACAATAACTGATATTAATTAAAGTCACTCCGCCAACCATATGATGTGACTCTTCTAACTGACTCCTCACAAGAAGGCAATGAGGCATATTCTAATATTCTCTATATTTTAAAAAATTTATCTTTATTGTTGAGAGAATTACAGATGTCCCTCCTTTACCTACTATTCTCTACATTTTATAGACATGAAAACCATGGCTTAGCAGAGTTCTGATGACTAGCAGGTTCCATTATTATTACCATCTGACTGCTCAGAGAGTTTTGGGGAATAAGCATTCTAAAATAATGCACATGTGATAAAGTATATACATCTAGAGGGTAGAACTCAAAGAATGTTCACAAAGTGAGCACGACTCACACCTGAGTAACCACCTTTTGGGTCACTATACAGAACATGACTAGTATCCCAGAAGCCTTCCTCAGTTCACCACCCCTACCATTCACATCACTCCCCAGTGGTAACCGTTTCTAATCCATAGATTTGTTTTTATCTGTTTGGAACTTTATATACATGAAGTCACACAATACATACGCTTTTATGTCTTTTCACACATGTTTGGGTGTCATCCACGTGTCAAGTGTAGTGGCAGGTTGTTCTTCTCCACTGCTGTAGACAATCCCATTGTGTGAAAATATCACATTTTGCTATTATTTTTATCTCTGTTGGGAATATTCCTGGAAGTCTATTTTTGTGTCTGAGGGCATATGTACATTCGGGTTAAGCCTCAGTTTCCTCTTTGTACACTGGAATAAAGCCTATTGCACAGGGCTATCTTCAGAATGACGGGTCACATATGTATTTATTAAGTGCCGAGATAAAGTGCCTAGAGGCATCATAGCTATTATTCCTCATCATGCCCTACATAGGTGAGTGTAACTGTAATTGTTTCCTCTTCTGATGACCACATAAGGGAAATGAAACAACAACAAAAAAATAAGTCAGAGAAATTAGGCAGATTGAGGATAGTGGGGAGCTTCTAAGACTCTTTACCATCACGTAAGTAACTTTAATCACTCACAAGAACTCTCTTCTTGGCTTTAGGCCAACTATGAGTTTCTGGAAGGCTGGTCCAGGCAGCAAGTAGAAAGCAAAGAGCTCCTGAAAAGAGCCTTAAATCAAGCACTCCTCGGCTTTGACAGAAACTGCACCCAGCAAAGCCTATTCAGCTGCTCTGCCCTTGAGGCAAGCTTGGGTCCAGGAAAAATGAGGGAGCTGTGCCCAGGGGAGGGGGCCATGCTAATGGAGATGATGTTGTGGAACATCATCACGACTCCTGGCTGGGAGGCAGGTGTCTGCTCGCCAAGCCGTCCGGCCTCCTGGGTCTGTGCAGTGCCTCCATTGGCTGTGTCGTCTCACTGCTTCAGTGAGTCAGGTGTCCAGGCAACAAACACACGGAGCACTGCCAACTCGATAAAGAACTTGAAAAACAGAGTTTATCCAATTCAGGAGGCTTGGCTAGCAGAACCACAGAGCTGCCCAACTACTACATTTGGATTTCATGGAAGAAAAGGCCAGTCCCATAATCTATAGAACACCTTCCCCGCTTGCTACCTTTCTCAGGTTACCCTTCTTACAGCTCTTCCACAAATACCTAGAAAATAGCCTGCACTTTTGTGGCATCTTTTGGGGCGTTGAAATGGAGTATGAAGAGTAATATAAGTCATATCCAAGCACGCTAAGATTCTAAGGGACTAAGACTGTTAAAGGTCACCTGAAGCTGGGTTCGTCTTTGGTTCACTGGCTGCTCGCCTCACAGACACACGGGGTGAAAGTCAGCCACTTGTCCATGTGACGTCTCATAGGTCTCTCTGCTCCAGAAAGGTCTAAGAAGTATCAAGCCTGTAGCAAAGTAATTTCAGTTCCTCAGTCAGCTCTCTGGATCTCCTTATAGCCTATGTGGATTTCCTAATGTATGTTGACTCATGGAGCTGAGCCGCCATCTGTAGACCAGACAATGCTAACGGCTAAAACCTTTGTACAGCAGCCATGAGATGCAACGTTCCACACGGAGCTCCTGTACATCAGGCCAAGCCATTCTCGCCTGATGGAGCTGGAGCTCACTTTGCTCTACACATGCTACACAGTTATCTTTTGGTGTATTCAGAAAAAACTGATGAAAATACACACAGGCACACACAGAGTTTTCCCAACAAAAACACGCAGTTCTAAAGTTGAGAAACTTTTGCAAAGGTATGAATATACCTCATGTAATAAGACCCCTCACTGGTCTTAATGATGCATCCCAGGATGCAAAACAGACTTACAAAAAGAATCAGATATGTAAAATGTCAGAATCAAGTCTAACACATAAGTCAACCAAGAGGACTTAACACCATTACTTGGAAAATAAGAGAAGATATCAAGATATAAAGATAACAAACCCAACAATATGAAACTACATTTCAGGTTTACATGACAGATCTTAAAGAGAGGACAGCTGTAATCTCTTCTTGGCAGACAGGCTAGAGGTAAACATGTGTGTTAGTGGGAAGCATATCCTCCAATCGGCACGGGGGTGGCTCTGCAAAATCAGAATACTTGCTTCCCCAGCCTATGATCTTTGATACTCTAACAGCACAATTTTCATTGCAAATAAATATATCAATTATTCAAATGTGCAAATGTATTTTAATAAAACATTCTGTGTGGGTCTCACGGCCAACTTTGCAGCTGACCAGGTTCCAAGCCCCTGACTTGCCCTCCTTCCCTCTTCTGAACGGCAATTAAGAAGCTGAAAGAGAGTCGGCATCCAGGATAGAGCATTGAGGAGGTTCAGTTGACTTCAAACTCTAATCGTTGTACAAAGCACTACATTAAATCTTTTATGTTCCTGTGATATATTTTAAGAAACATTATACAGGCAGAAAATTTCAGGGATAAACTGTTAGAGCAGTGCACAATAAGGTAGGCACTCAAATCCTGTCATTGTAAATGTCAACGGTTTGAATGACTAATTACTCACACTCAACGCATTAACCTCACCCCTCCCCACCACTCTTTTCTGCAAAATATGCAACAAAAGCAAGAGAGAAGGCCTCATACTTGCAGCTGCTGGATCATCACTCAGGGTTGTTTATCTCTGGGCAAGGGAGGTAAGAAGTAGAGGCTGGGTCCACCTCTTTCTCAGGGTACTCCTGAAAAAAAATGCCAACCCTCTCTGCCCTTCATGACATCTCCCTCGCCACAATGTTGGGTCCTTTCCAATGGTCCTAATTACCTGTTCAAGCACATGTCTCGCTATTATCCACTCAAGGTATCTGTTATTCTACTTTCTGGACATGCCAGGTCATATGCACATAAAGAAAGGTTTATTTCCACTATGGCTGGATCTGGGTATGTTAAATGAACAGAGACAGAGCCCCAGTGTGCTAGGCACTGTGCTAGGCCACGGGATACAGAGATAACACAGGCAAGGAGCCGGCCCCCACTGAGTTCACAGTGTGGATACATGACAGATATCAGAGAACATTAGGGACCACAGGGCCCAACCCCATAATTTTAATGATGAGGAAATTGAGGACGAGAAAGGGTAAGTGACTTGCTTAGGTCACACTGCTAGTTAGAGGCAGAGATGGGACTGAGCCCATGTCTACAGACTATCTCACTTGAGTACTCTTGTGACAATGCAAACATGGATGAGGGCTTATTTCTTCTTCTTCCTTTTTTTGGGGGGTGGGGGGGAGGTGAGGGGTGGCCATGTCACAGAAATGCATTTGAACAGAAGTGTGGTGATGGTCTAACCTCCATACTTTTCTGAGTATAGCTCTTTACATTTCACAAAGAACGGCGACCTGAACTCTGAGCTCCATGGCCAAAGACTGCATCTGTTTTACTTATTACAGTACCTCCTGCATGTAGAACAGGCCTAACAATTAGTATGTTCTGGATAAAGGACTACTGAATGAACAAAAGTCCTTGCATGCCCAAGAGTTCACTGGATCCCTAAAGCAACCCTGGGAAAAACTACAAGCTAATAAGGTATTAATGTCATCCCATTTTACATATAACAAAAGAAGGCAGAACAGTTATTGAGGACCTATTATATGCTGGGCATACATTTGAATATTATTTTAAACGCAGATTTTAAGAGGCATTCATTCAAGCAGGAGGGCTGAAACTTTGGCTGACATTGGCTCCTTAGAGAACCTGTTGAATGCCTTTTCCCTTTCTCGCCAGAAAAACGTACATGCATGCAACATTTTATACACAGTAGAGCCAATCTTTTGTCTCCAGATTGAAATCTCCAAAGTGATTTTTTTCTACTCAAGCCTGTGACGTTTTTGGGGCACCTTT
This sequence comes from Miniopterus schreibersii, assembly GCF_964146895.1. Classification (NCBI taxonomy): domain Eukaryota; kingdom Metazoa; phylum Chordata; class Mammalia; order Chiroptera; family Miniopteridae; genus Miniopterus; species Miniopterus schreibersii. Next base: position 30,347,379 of record NC_138109.1, on the reverse strand, counting down.
ATGTAGACTAACATTCTTCTTACTTCTTGATAAGAAAGTTTAGAACCCCATTCCCCCACCTTCCCACTCACCAACCCTCCACCTGATTCCTCGTACAAGCTGGGAGAAAATAGTTGGCTGAGCATGCTGGAAGCAAGTCCATTCCAAAATTTGAAAGCTGCGATGAGTACTAAAGTACTAAAAATGTACCTAGAGGCCCCTTTAACAGTTCTTCCATCAGCTCATGAATTCTTTACATCTCCCTTCGTCCCCACTCTTGAGAAGGCGTTCGTTTACTCAAGTTTGGGGAAGTCAGGCTAGAGTTTCAGGGCTGATCCTCACAGCTGAGGACAGAGGCATTGTCCTGGGCCCCAGAAAGCCACATCACAAGTGCCACCACAGACCAAGCCTGTCAGCCACACCACATCCTGTCTTTGCTCCAATATTTTCCATAAAAATGGCAGTCTGACAATAAACTGTACGGTCTTGCATTTAAGTATCTTAATGTAGTTTATACTTTCAGGATTTACTTCATGAGGCAACTAAAAGGTTACAAGTTTACATGACAGGAAACTGCCCTGCACAGAACTCACTACTGACATCTGTCATCCAAGAACCCAGTGCAGGGCCCTTATGCTCCCAACACAGTGCTCTTGGGTCCTCAACTTCTGTTTTTTTTTTTTGGTAGAGAGGTGGCCTTGATGCTCAATTTAGGCAAAAGGATAAAAAAACCAAAAAAACCCAAAACCTGAAAGGTCACAGGAATATGATGTTTCTTTTCTAAATACTGTCCCCTCTACTTGGAGTGCCCTCTAAATGTCAGTATTCCCAGAAATGAGAAAGATGCTAAAGGAATGTACTGATTGCAAACATGTCTCAGGTGTGAACCTCTGAGACACACAAAAGTATGTTATTAAGTATTTTAATGCGTATTTAAAGGTGTTTTCTTTTATCACGTGGAAGGACTTTGCAAAATTTATGTATGAAGGCTAACCCTTACGTAATAGATCGAGCACTCCCAAGAGCACAAAGAATAATGTTTACCAAGGGCAGTCACTGAATCAAACCATTAAAGAAATAGATTTAAATTATTCATGAGAACAAAAATAAAATCCTAATTCTCTCTGCCGGCTTTTCCGCTTAACCCTTAAACAATCCTGATACACAGTATGTTAGACGCGGGTGGAGCAGCCCAGACACTGCATCGCCTCTGCCTTTCAAAAGTCTGAAAAACAAATCTCCAAAATTACACAGCAGGCTCTGTGTTCTTAAAGACAGATCTTATTTTTAGGAATAAGTCCTCACTTCTCTTCTTGCTCCTTGAAAGATACTACAAATGACCTTACAACCCCTCAATTAATGTTTCTTTAAAGTTTTGTCCATCAGCTCATAAATCCATACTCTCCCCTCCTTCTTTCCAAGAGGCTTTAATTTGCTCAACCTCTTTGGGTTAATATTTTTTCCTAAATGCAATGTTTTCCTGGTTATTATTCAACTGGGAAGGAGACACTGTTATTAATGGCGTCCAAAAGGAGGACTGAGATTGATGATCTGACCACTCCAGGAAAAGGGAACTTGGAAATATACCCCCCCTTCCAACCAAACCATAGATGATTCACAGAGACCCCTGGACCAGGGGAATGTGGCTGCAGACTGCACTCATGTCCCCCAAAACCATTGTACCAAGTTTCTGTAGATCCCGCTGGAAGGTAACTAGAAAACAAAAAAAATAATTTAATTCCAACTGGGGAAAACATGCTGACAGTTTAATAATACCTTTGGGCAGATGCACAAATAACCCAAAAAGACCTATTTACTCTAGGAAGTTATGTGGTAATAAATTCTCAGCATATTCTTAAAAACAAGTGTATTCAATTCAACACAGGTTTATCGAATGCTATTATAGACCAAAGCATTATTCTAGGAGTTGGGGAAACAAAAATAATTTGGTTCCTGCCCTTGAGGGTTCAAGTTGGGAGGATGGGAGAGGAGGGCAGGTAAACAAATAATGAATTAAAATCAATTGTATACACCCATTTCTTTTAAGCAACCCACTCGAGAGTTTCTCTAATGACTCTCCCTTCTCACCAAATGCACGTACATGAAATACGTCCAGACCCATCCGGCGTCGTGCTGACACTGAAGTGACAGCCCTGCTTCCGGCCTAACTGCCTGCACCCCAAACACGTGCTGTTGGTAACAGGAGGCGAGCTGGAGGCACCCCCTTCCTGCAGCACCTTCTCGGGGCGGCCAGCAGGCGGGGCCTCCAAAGGGTCAGCGGCCCCGGGACAGCGACAGGCCCTGGCGCTTAGAGCAGCAGGGCCGGCACGGATGCGAAACGCGGAATCAAAATTTAATTTCTCTTCGGCATTATTCTCGAATTCACAGCAGACCAAGTTTTTAATCATCTTCCCCAGGCGCATCACACACATTTCCCCGCCTGTATAAGTACCGGCCGCCTTCATGCCTTACAGCGCTCCTTCGGGCTTCAGTTCGGCCGAGTGCTTTGCTGTATGCACCCGGGGCAGCCCCGGTAAAGCCCCGGGGTATCTGGTTTTCACAGACTTTTGCAGGACGCTGTCCAGAGCTCAGGGGCCGCTTGATCGTCCAGGTCGTTACAAAGAAGAGGCGACCTTTCCCTTCCCCAGCCCACGCCCAGCTCAGCCCTCTCTTCCAAAATGGCCACTAACTGAATACAATTTCAGACTTTCAATCTGCTTTCTTTATTAAAGGCATATTTGAAAAAGACAAATGTTTTCATTTTAATATAAATACAATTTCGTGGGCAAGCTCTCAGGCAAAAATATTAACTTTAACAACAACAAAAAATCAATTGGAAAACAATTCCTTTCCCATCCTATGTTTTAAGCCCCCAAACTCTGAATGTTAATATGGGGAAAATAATCAAAATGCCTAATAATAAGCTACGAGTACCTGTTGGGACGGCAACCAGTTGTGACAGTAAATATATTATCTTCATCTTCCATACAAAAAACACTAATGAATCATTTGTAAAACTGCCCACGGACTGATTAAGTTGGACTTGTCTTCTGATTAAATGCATAAACAATAGCCAATGGCACAATTCATGTAAACATAAATACTGTATATTTATAAAATGCCTGGCTAGTGGCTCAGAGTGTGAGCAAACTCACTGAAATTCAGCTGTGAAAAGCAATGTGTTATTCTGTATATCTCTATCATGATCTGAAGATCTGGGTCATGTCTCTGAATTTAAGTTTTATGCACACTCATTAAACGCTTCATAAGTCTACATAAAACTAACTTTTATTTTGAAAATTAATACTTGTTTTCTTAACCCAGCTTGGGAGGAGAGTGGAGGGGAATAGAGGGCGTTAGTATCTAGAAAAATCTGCACACAGCAACCTTCTTTTGCTGAGAGGAATTATATGCCTACGGCTCTTCCAATTGTGCAATTCAAGGAGAGCCTCTTTGGGGGCATCCTGACACTAAAGATGCAGAGTGAAATAAAACAGTTCTCAGCACCTCAATGTATGTATAAGCCGCCACGATAAATTCGATCCATGGACAGTTCACACAGACTCATAGTATATCTACATGTTCATTAGTGAAAAGATCCCAAACATTGTTCTGAAAAGGGTGTTTTAAATTTGAAAACTACTTTATTACACTTGAAATTTTATTTTTAATTTCCTCCTTCACTGACTTCCTTTCTTTTATTTTTATATAAGAAAAACATTAGAAAAAAAGACTTTTTGACCCGATAGAACTTTATCCCTCAAACTATCTCAGAGAGGTAGTTGGACTACCACTCCTTCTGGACACCCTATGGGAAGGCAGATGGGTACACGTGAAACTGAGTCAGTGCCGGTGAGAACGCAGACCTGAGATGGCAGAAGTGTCTTTGAATTATTTGTGGACCACATATTTACAGAAAAGGTAGAAATTCAGGGTTTGTAACTGTCAAGCTTTAAGGTGCAGTGAAAGCGTCTACCTCATCATTACTGGTCGAAGTATGTATTGACACAGCCTTTCTGAACATAATGTTATGCTTGTATTTTTGGATCCAGTGACCCATTCTTAAGCTCAGAAAAGAATCCAGAATCCTCTAGACCAAAAGTATGCACAATAAGCTATATTAAGAAAACTGAGTGAAAAAATAGAAACAACCGAAGGGCCCAACAAGGGGGATGACTAAGTAAGTTATTGTATAGTGTTATTCTGCAGCTGTTACAATTATGGTTAAGATGGGTTTTTATAACATAAGAAAATGTGTATGATCAATGTAGAAGAAAGGTGAAAAATTGATTATCTCAATTACTTGTCTCCATCTTTATTTTCCAATTTTTCTGTTTATTTATTCTACAATGAAAATACAGCACTTTTATAATCTGGGGAGAAGTTATTTTTTAAAAAGAAAGAAAATAAGTCCTTCAAACCCATTCAGAGACACCGTATTAAAAGTGATTCCATCTCCTTCCCAGAGTCTTCCTGCAGGCTCTCTCCTTGGCCGCCCTCCGTTTGCTCCTACATTAGAGGGCACACAGCAGCCCAAGTGAAGAAGAATCACATTTCTAGAAACAGTCTCTGGTTGGCCTCCCCTTCACCTGACTCGCCGTGCAAGGTTACAACCTGAGTCGGCCTTGTCGCCCGGCAGCGACCTTCACGAGGCCGCAAGGAGAGAAGACGATTTACAAGAAAACATTCCCTGGAGCAGGGAGTGAAAAGTACTGATCCGTTCTAAAAGCTCCTGCTGACAAACTCTGATATTATGAACATTCTGCACTTGGACAAAAGCTCCACTTTTCTTAATTACATGGTTTGAGCAGGAGCCTGCTTTCAGGATCTGCCCAATCACACAGCAGCCATTTATTTTCCCAAGCGCAGCTGCCAAAATTTCCCTGATCTCTGTTCTGCGCTCCATCTTCAAGGACATCTAGTGAATGTATGACACTGTCAAGCAACACTCCACGCCATGCTTTTTAAGCTTCTCTCTTTCCTGCACACGGAGATCCTCCTAATACATATTTATTAAAAATCTCATGAATAAGAAGCAGATACCAAGTATCATTATATTTTGGTCTGCATGGAGGCAAGTACCTCGTTATGACAATGAGCCACTGATATTCTCTGTCCTTCGTGCGATGGGTTTGCTTTTGTCTTATGGGCTCTGCATCCTGTAATTCTTTGGGTCCCCTCTTTATAATATTGCTGGGAAAATGAAGCCAAGTCCGTAGCTCTCTGTGTGTAAAGAAAGCGCAAAGGACCTCATTGCAAACTTTTGATCTTTTTAAACACAAACTTTACCTCTAAATTTAGCTTATTTTAAAATTCTCTTAATTTTCCTTTACCTCAACTTCCTCACTGTTCTATTTTTTAAAATCTCCTACAATATGTATTTTTATGAACTTGCCTCATAACAACAGAAAATGTTATAATTAGAACAGAGAATAGTTAATATTTCTGTCTTCATGATCTTGTCTTTTTCAAAATAGACTTTTGAAATCTCACAAATTCACACTAATTGGGCAAGAGTCAAAGTGGCATTTTAAAAATTCAGAAACAGAATTTTTAAAACACACATTTCAAAATTACTACCTTTACACTAAAAATCAAACTGCATAATACATAATTCTCAGGCTCTTTCAGGACTAAGTTAATATGCCCCTAAGGATGATTTGGATATGATACCTGTATATACACTAAAGTGTGGAAAAAGTTTACTTCCTTTAGTAAGGTAACCGTGTCCTTTGAAATCACAGATAAAAGTAAATTTGCTTGGCAAACTCTTTCAACTCTCCAATTAGTGCAACCTAAAATTTCCTTAGTTCAGGCCTATGTGGAAGCAGGTTGTAAGTAACAATTTAATAATGCTGATATAGTGCTTTATTTGCACAGCCCCTTCCCACAACTGCAGTTAGCTCTGAAAAGAAGACAAGCAGTACAAAGGAGCGAAAGCCACGCTAAGTTCCTTAACATTAATGAGTTCCTTTGCTGGGCCAGAAGCCATTATGTTACATGCCAAGGATACAAGGAGAGAAAAGAAGTCCCTGCCTGCAAGGATGTAAATAAGTAAGTAAATAAGTAATTACTATATAATGTTATAAATGTGGTAATGAAGAGGTATATACAAAGTGCCTAGCAAAGTCCCTGCTCAGAGCATGGCAGAGGCTCAGGAAATGGAGATCCTGTGATAAAGCTGATTAAAAAGTGCTGTGGGTTACACAGGAAAATGCTTTGGCACACAATTACCACTAACTCCTTCCAATGCTACCAACAGTTGCACATCATAAATGGTGTATGTTACTTCACTTCATTCTCCCACAACTTTGCAAAGTAGGTCATTGTCACTTCCCCTTTTACCACTGAGGAAGCCTAGACATGATGGAGAAGTGAAGCTCCAGGCGGCGTCCGCTGTCACTCAGCCAGGACGGCAACTTGAACTCAAATCTGAAACCAAATTCTGTGCCCTTTGCCCTTTCCTAAACCTTGGAGTCTGAGGAAAATGTTCCTATCACCATAACATATAACTCAGTGGTCTTAGAGAAAGTAAATGATCTAATCTGATTAAAACAATTCTAGGCTTGTATCTGCTATTAGTAAATAGTGACAAGTAAATGGATCTTATAGGAAACGTCTTCATGGAAAATTCTACATGGTGGAATGGAAAGAGCATGAGGATTGAAGTTGATCTGATCTGGGTTTGAAAACCAGCTCCAGCCTTGACCTTGGTTTAACCACTTAAAGACTCCCCAAGGTGCAATTAAAATGTCCTCATCTGAAAAATTTGGACAATTCTATTTGCCTTTGCAAGGGTGACATGAAGATTAAAAATAACAAATTTAAGGCATCAGAGCTCGGCACAAATAAGCTCTCAATACATGCTCATTCCCCTTGTCCAAAATGTAACATTCTGAAAATATGTGCCTATTAAATAAAGTGTTGCAGGTGGCAAAATTGACTAATCTAAGAGTTGGTAAGAATAATCCTTGGAATTGAATTTCTGAAGTAGGAAAGAACACTTAAAAAGGTAACTGCTCATCATCTACGTCGATAGCCATTTCCTTCATCTACAAAATGCTTCACAAACATTAACTAATAAGGTCTCACAATAAAACCAGTCAGGAAAGTACAGGGCAAAGGGGGAGGGATTAAGCAAACTTTAAAAAATGAAGAATAAAAACATTGTTTTTAACTCTTACAATTTCTGGTACACTCTGCCCTTTAGGAAAAACCCTCTATTGTGCATGGGTTAAAGGTATATACGTATGTAATAAGCATATTCATTAGGGTTTCTGATTTTCAGAAAGGAAACCCCTCTTGTTTTCATGGGAAATTTCAGTAAGTCGCCAGTGCATCCTGTATACTGATAGCAGCAGGCATTTCTGACCTTCCACATGGACCTACTCAGGGTGGAAGAGCAGGGGTTGCTCTTGGTCCACCTTCCACCAGGACTGCCCTGCCTCTCTGTGGACCCCAGGAGCAGGTACATTGACCAAATGCACTTCAAGAGGATTTTCCAGGGCCCTTCAGAAAGGTGTGGTAGGAAGTGCAGAGCTAACACAGCACGTGTGATCTCCCTGGAGAAATGAGACGAACTTCACAAAGCCACTAGAAAGAATTCATTAAATCACATGCTAGACTTCGGAAATTTTGTAAGCACATTTACACCCAGCACCCCGTTTCATCTTTATGAAGACACTGAGAGGTGGGTGGGATTCTTGCCCACCTCTCTGCCCTCATCGCTTGCATTTTACAGGTGAGCAAATGAAGAGTTAAGGAGCAAACAGAGGGTAGAGTGACCGGGCCCTGTCCACAAGCTGCAGAGTTGGGACCTGAACTGAGGTCCTCCAGTCACTGACTCCCATCTTCCTCCTTACCCACTGCAACCTCCAGAAGCCCTGGGAAGCACAGCCTCACCACATCCCTCTGCAAACAGCAACGACGGACAGAACACACCGGGTTCTCTCTCATGCCACACTCTGCACAAGCACTCCCGCTGGCCCGGAAAGCCCTCCTCTCTTGCCATCAGGCCCGATGCCCCTCCCCAACATCCCACCACGGCTCCCACCTCTGTTCCTTGTAGAGGCTTCCATCACGGACATTTGCCACACGGCACTGACACTCTCCATTTTCCTGTCTCTACCATTGGACTGTGAGCTCCTTGAGGACAGGGGCTGTGTGTGATTCATTTGTAACCCCAGGCGCCAGCGCAGAGCTCCAGGTTTTGTTGGTAGAATAAATGAATGACTGGATGTCTCTCGAGGTGCTCACCTGCTCTCCAGAGCTAAATCTACTTTCCTTGCTCTGTTCCCCACCACTCTGCTCACAGTATAAACCTCTCATATCTCTCCTCTTCAAAATCAATTTAAAAATAGGAGCACTTTCATCTTTTAAAGATATATTGCTCTTATATTACCTCCCTCAACTTTTTTCAAATTGTCCCCAAAGAGTATATTTTTAAGGCCAGGTGATTTCCATTTTCTGGGTAAGGCCATCTTTACAGCGTCCATTTCTTCACTCCCACATTCCTTCCACCTCTGACGCCTCTGTTTCAGGCCTAAACTCATATTTCATTTTCACTTTGGGTCTGAATCTGACTAAGAGCCCCACCTGTGAGAGTTTCTACAAGTCACACAAGCCAAAGCCAGAGCCAGTGGAGGCTCCGAATATTTTGCTATAACAACTGTCAGAGCTGGGCATGCCTGGCATGATTTTTTAAAAAAACAAATGAGTGAATAAGTAATAATGTAATGACTTCTACATTCATTCAGTCCAAAGCAATTCAAACACCTGTTTAAAATTCTATTGTATAACACAGTGTTTAACAGCACAGGCACTGGAGCCTGACTGCCTTGGTTCAAATCCTTGTTCAGCTGTGTGACCTTGGGCTTGTAACTTAACGGTTCTGTGCCTCAGTTTTCTCAATGTTGATAGGGTCCATAGGAATGTGGCATAGACCAAATGTATTAGTAATGTTAGATGACTGTGTACCATTGCACTGCATGCCTGGTCTCTAGCAGTTCAGTCTCGGGGAGGAGTGGGGAGTAGTAGACAGATCTGTAAACTGACAAAGTTCCAAAATGCATTAAGGCAAGTCTCATACTCTGCATATATCTTGTGGTAGGCCCTTTCCATGTCACAGGCCTTCATGTCTTTGCATGTGTGCTTCCTCTCCCCTACTAAAGTTGCCCTCATCACCATTTCAATAACCCTGCCATTTTGCAAAACTGAGTTGAAGCCAACCTCCCTGACCCACACAGCCTCAGGCACTTCCTCTCTCCCCTCTGTGTGGCACTCACCACTCAGAATTCAGTGGTGGTTCACCTGCCTCTCTCCTCACTGACTGGGAGCTCTTTGAGAGTAAGGCTTGCATTTTGGTTGGCTTCTTGGTCCCAGCATGCGGTACACAGGTAGAATTCGACCAAAGCCTGGGCGTTGAATGAATCAATGATCAGAGGCAGATGCAATGTGCTAGGAGAGCTTAGAGGAAGAGAACATGGGGATATTGGAAAAGGCTTCCTTTTTCCCAACCCACCAGGCTCTGCAGTGTGCTGAGAAAAATCATAAGAGGAACACGCAGTTCTATATTTTTAAACCCTTTTCTTAAGCCCTTTATCCTTCCTGCTCTGTTTATTTTAGATGAGTGCAGTCACCAAGATCAAAATAAATGTGAACTAGTGGCCAAGGAGGTCAAATAAATTCTCAGAGAATTATAGCACCATCATGCCACTAACCACAAGAGGAAGAAAATATTTAGGGCTCATTCAGTGCTCTGTACAAAAAGCGTGCTGTCAAATGCTTGGAAAATTATTCTTCTACTCTTAAAAGTGTTTGATGGAGAGTTTGTTTGTTTTAAGTAATTTTAAGTCTGCACATTGCTAATGCAAACAAAGGAGCTTTGGGATGAAAATAAACTCTCTCGCTTTCTTTTTTTAATCTTAAGATTTTAATCTAAGTTTATGCAATAGTATACACAATGAAAAGAGGAAAAAATACATAAAGGTTTTAATCTATATTTTAAAATTAATGCTTCCCAGTTGCTGACACCTGAGCATCAAGTAGGTTTTTATACAATTCCAGTTAGTATAGGAGCCTGAATACTCTGACCTATGAAAATACACATTCAACATTTAAGCACAAGAAAGTACAAAACTAAAAAGTAGCAGACTCAAGAACTGAACTCAGGATTACAGACTCCAAAGCCCTTTTACCAAGTGCCTTTCTTCACAGGGCCTTTGGCCTCTAAGGGCCTGGGACTCTAGGAAGATGGAACTAACACAGTTTTGTGATAGAGGCTGGCTGTTCTAGTCTCTACCACACAGATTTGAAGCAAATAAAATCTTATCTTTCTCTGGCATCCACAATCCTTCCTGGGATGATACATTCTTGGTTTTAAGATGATCTGCTCTCCTATTTGAAGGCTATGAAATGGGAAGTAACTCACATATTTTAGCCTAACTCTTCTCTCTCTGTGAGCCCTGCAATAAATGACCAATATCTAAAATGTATACCCTAACACAAGGATGGTTCAACATACACAAATCAACATGACACATCACATTAACAGAATGAAGGGAAAAAATCATATAATCATCTCAACAGATGCAGAAAAAGCATTCAACAAAATTCAACATCCACTCATTATAAGAACTCTTAGTGAATTAGGCATAGCAGGAATATATCTCAACATAATAAAGGACATATATGATAAGCCCACAGCTAACAACATACTCAGTGGCGAAGGGTTGAAAGCTTTTCCTCTAAGGTCAGGAATGAGACAAGGATGCCCACTCTTACCATTCTTATTTCACATTATACTTGAAGTCCTAGCTAGAACAATCAGGCAAGAAAAAGAAATAAAAGGTATCAGAATTGGAAAAGAAGAAGTAAAATTATCTTTATTTGCAGATAACATAATTTTATATATAGAAAATCCTAAAAACTAACCAAAAAATCATTAGCTCTAATCAATGACTTCAGTCAAGTTGCAGTATACAAAATTAACATACAAAATTTAGTAGTGTTTCTGTAGACTAAGAACAAACTTTCTGGGGGAAAAAAGAAAGAAATCGATCTTATTTACAATACCATCAAAACAACAAAATACTTGGGAATATATTTAATCAAGGTGGTGACAGTTCTCTACACTGAAAACTATAAGACATTAATGAAAGAAATTGAAGAAAACACATATAAATGAAAAAGTATTCCTTGTTCATGGATTGAAAGAATTAAGATTGTTAAAATGTCAATAATACCAAAAGCCATCTATAGATTCAATGCAATCACTATCAAGATTCCAATGGCTTTTTTTTTTTTTAACACAAGTAGAAAAACACTCCTAAAATTTATTTGGAACCAAAAAGGATATGAAATAGCCGAAGAAATCCTGAGACAAAAGAACAAAACAGGGACATCACACTTCCTGATTTCAAACTATACTAATCAAAACTATATGGTACTGGCATAAAAACAGATGGGCCAATGGAACAAAATCCAGAGCCCAGAAATAAACCCAAGCATAAATGGTCAACTAATATTTGACAAGGGAGCCAAGAATGCTCAGTTGAGAAAGACAGTCTATTCAATAAACGGTGCTGGGATAGTTGGATATTCACATGTAAAAGAATGAAACTGGACCCATATCTTATATCACACACAAAAATTAATTCCAAATGTATTAAAGACTTAAATGTAAGACATGAAACTCTTAAAGAAAATATAGGAGCAAAGCACCTTGATATGGGTCTCGGTAAGGATTTTTTGGATATGACATCTAAAGCATAAGCAACAAAATAAAAAATAAATAAGTGGGACTACATCACACTAAAAAGCTTTTGCACAGTAAAATAAACCATCAACAAAGTGAAAAGACAAGCTATGAAATGGGAAAAAGCACTTGCAAACCATACATATGATAAGAGGTTAATATCCAAAACATAAAGAACTCATATAATTCAATAACAAAACTCCCCCCAAATAACCCAATCTAAAATGGGTAAAGGACCTAGAGAGATATTTCTCCAAAGAAGATATACAAAAGGCTAACAGATACATGAAAAGATGCTCAACATCATTGGTCACTAGGGATGTCACCAGTCTCAACATCTCATGCCTGTCAGAGCGGTCATCATCAAAAACACAAGCAATAAAAAATGCTGGTGTAGAGAAAAGGTAACCGTTGTGCATTGTGGGTGGGAATGTAAATTAGTGCAGCCACTATGGAAAACAGTATAGAGATCCTTAAAAAATTACAAATAGAACTACCATATGATCCAACAATTCCACTTCTGGGAATATACCCAAAGATAACAAAAACTCTAATTCAAAATATATCTGCATCACAAGTTCATAGCAGCATTATTTACAAAAACCATGGAAACAATCTAAGAATCAGTCATTAGATAAATGGATAAATAAGATGTCGTACATATATACAATGGACTATTATTCAGCCATAAAAAATGAGGAAATCCTACCATTTGCAACCACATGGATAAACTTTGAAGGTATTATGCTACATGAAATAAGTTAGACAGAGAAAGACAAACACTGAATAATCTCACTTATATGTAGGATCTAAAATTTAAAAATCCAGACTCAGAAAAAGAGATCAGACTTGTGGTTACCAGGTGTAGGGGTAGAAGGAGGGGAAATTGGAGGAAGGTGGTCAAAAGGTACAAACTTCCAGTTATAAGATAAGTAAGTACTGAGAGAGAGAGAATACGTTATTTTTTTAGGCTTACTGATGAATTTTCTTTGGGGCCCTGCTTTTCTTCCTGAAGAAGATCACAGGCATTTTTAGCACAAGTGTAGTTTATCACCACCTCGGATACTGTTCCCCTTTTGTACCCTAAGGTTGTTTTCACTTCAACTCTGTTCAGCAAATGTTGTTCTCCCTTCCCCAGCACAGTGCCCTGAACAAGTTGGTAAATATCTGCTGAATTGGGCTGAGTTCATTGAGCAACCACCGTGTAAGGTAACATTGTGCCAACAGCAAAGGCTGGGGTCTAGGGCTGGGGGAAGACAGGAAGGTGGTGATCACAGCACCTTCACCTCAGTAAAGAACTTCTGATGATGCAAATGAGACATGCATGGCAATCATATACATACCCCAGGCAGACTGCAGGGCGTTGCATTTGTTCAGCAGTGGCCTTTGCCGGTGGTGGGAATCCGAATCCCACTCTCACAGCACTTTCACCAGACATTCAACTCCTTGAGGGCAGGGGGCTGTATCTCCTTTCCCACTAAATCCTCAGAGACCACCAAAGAGTAAGGGCTTAGTAAGTATTTATCAAATGATCTATTTAATCCTCACAATAATGCTGAGATGCAGAAATCATTTTACAAATATGGAAAATGAGGCTCAGAGAGATCATGTCACTTGCTTGAGGTTATAATGTTAGTAAATGGTACAGTAAAAATAACAATAATAATGTTAACAATAATTATTATTTTTCAATCTAAGGGAGGCTGCCCTCTATCATTCTCCAAATGTCTCTGCCACAGGACTCTTTTCTCATGCTAAGATGGAAAACGTTCTTTCTCCCTGAACGAAAGTTGAAGTTTATCATCTGAGTTATTGAATTCTGTTTGGCTTTTTTCTGCTGCTAGTTTTAGTGGTTCCAAAGGACACTGAATGGATTCAGGACAGATGGATCTGCCACACTCAGGTAAGGATATTCTTCAACACAAAGTTTCCCCAGTACTCTCCCATTCCCTCCCAGTTGCCATGTGAGAATTAATCCAACTTCAATTTAATTCAGTAAATCTTTACTGAATACAGACTATGTGCTAGGTACTTTCCTCAGTACTTCCTAAATAAAATATACAGCACGAAAGCTTTGAGCCTGTCCCTCTTATGGTTAAATCATATCTTACCCACTTTTGTGTGCAGTAAAATCTCAAGGGCAGCGAGGAAACCCCCTAGGGTAGAGACTGACTGAACCACTTACCTTTGTAAAGTAGCACAATGCTAATACATAGTAGTCATTTTAATACATTTTCATGGAATGAACAAATCTTTTAAATTTTGCTCTGTAATTAGACAGACCTGGGTTCAAATCAAATCCCAGCCTAATGAATTACTGGATGTGTAATCTTAATTTACCTTTCAAAACGTCAGTTAGATTATTCATAAAATAGGAAAATTAACATTTACCTTTTAAGATTGGCCTAAGGATTAAAGGCAATGATGTGTGTAAGGCACAGTGCCCAACTCATAGTTAGAGCTCAAGAAATAAAAGCTAATTTCATTATTTTTAGTCTCAACTCTAGGTCACCTCCACTTCTTACTGTTATCATTATTATTATTACTTTGTAGCTTCAACCAGGTAGCGGGACCAAAGAATGAGGTTTGCTAGTTAATAAATATTTTGATTAAGAGCAAGCCCCAGCATATACCATAGACATAAATTTTTCAAAAATTTAGGATATAATGTTCCACATTAAGCCTAAAATAATCAGAGGTCATCCTTTTTTTAATAATTTGGAAGATACTAGAGATCTTGCATACTATAGCTCTGAAAAAGTTGACTTTTCCCCATTTCGATAACACAGAGCTCACTATAATCTAGAACAGGGTTTCTCAAATTTTACTGACCATGACCCAACAAAGCAAAAAAAGTAAGAAATATATTGAACTTCATATCACAACTCAGAACGCAGATAACTGAAACAAAAGTTTCATGGTATAACACTTACCCTTACATCAGCCACTGATATTTTCTTTTCTACTTTATTCCATTCTAGCATGCTACTGTTTTAATTTTTTAAAAATTCTAGTCAAGGCCCAGTAAAATACTTGGCAAAACTAGAACCTAATAATTTATTAATATTATCATCCTTCCTGTTAGAGTGTATCGAGGATATAGTTTGCTGACCCTTCCATCAAGCTATGAAGTTCATTAATTCTATTTTATATATTAAGAGACTGAAACTCAGAAAGGTTAGGTGACTTAGACTAAATAGACTCCCACAAGTTGATGACAGACCCAAGACTCACAAGTCTTCTAACTGTGGTTCAGGATCTTTAAAAAATTTATAACTCAATTCAACAAACACTGAGTACCTACTATGTGCCCAGAGCCTTTGACATGATCTCTGCCCTCCAGGGCTCACAGACTACCAGGGGAGAAAAGCATAACTTAGTACATGCACTTGGAAATCTGAATAGGTACTTTTCTACTCTGAAGGAACTAAGCACATTCCCAAACTGCCACCTTCCTGGCCACACATTATTCCACAAAATAAGTACTGGTACCTGTCGGTGAGAGAACGCAGCGCACTCCTCTAATGGCATATTGCTTTACGATCTGAAATAAAGTCAGTATTTTTCCTCCTACTGCTTTTTGGCACTGTCACCCTAAAAGCAATCCGCAATGTGACTTCACCAATCAGCATCACTGTCATAACATCACACTATGATCAGAAGAGTTCTTTAATGACGATTCCCTCTAAATAACCAATATCTAATTTAGAAACATCTTTAGGGTGACTTCAATTTTTGAGAAATCATGACTCAAAGACAGCTCTTAACCCTGCAAAACAATCAGGAAACTATAGTTCTTTGATCTAAGACATTCCCATAGCTATCAATTCAAATTAAGTAAAAGCCAAAGTCAAAACACTCTGCGTCCTAAACTATAACTTCTACTTGTCTCTCTGGCTTTATGGTAACACATCCTAAGCTGCATTCACACCAGACTATTTATCATTCCTTGAAGCAAATTCCCATCTTGGTGTCTTTATTTTTTCTCGTTCCTCTTCACGGAATTCCCCTTTCTACTAATTTTTCTGTCTATCTAGCTTTCCTGGCTTCACTCAAGTGGATTTCTTCCATGAAGCCTTGTTTCCTTTCCCCAACAAAAAAGGTCTCCCTCTCTTGTCCGCTGTACCGCCTCCGCCAAGACACATTTTACACTCTGCCTGTCATTGTCCTTACCTGCTATATTAGATTATATAATAAATACTGCCACACTCCAGGAGGCACCTAGAATGTGGTTTATATGCAACAGACATGCAATTGTGTTTGCTGATTCTACACCGAAAAAGTTGATCTAGAAAAAGTTGCTTACCTACCCCCCAGAGAAGTAAACTTTGGCCAAGCTGGATGTATCCCCAAGCACTCTGGAGCTAGGGCTTCCGATATCGCTAAACATGTAAACTAAGGCAGGCAGCTGAGCTTTATTTTCTATAAAAAGGGGTTAACAGTACCTGCCCTAAGTACATTAAAGAGTCAAACTGACACCACAGGACAAAGATTATATAATGTTAAGTGAATGTGAGAAATGATCTCCATGGTCACAGTTCCATTAGAGCAGAACTGGGCTGGAAACAGCTGAAGTTCTAGAAATGCAAACTTGCTCCTCTATTCTTGGAAAATTCACACAACCCAATAGTTTAGGAAGAGTACTGTTAAGACTATACCAACTGTGAACCCATGTCTCCAGAATTCACTGATTAGAGATCTGTTTAAAAGTTTTTACTAAAGCTCTTCTAAGCTAAAAGGCTTTTTTCTTCTTGCAGGTAATCTTAAGCCAGAGGTATAAAGCAGGAAGGAATTGAGATTCAAGTATTGGCCTAAATATGGATGAATTTTCACTTTTCTAATAACACAAACACTTATCTAGCAAGAAGATACTAAGGATATCCACCTGCCACTCCCCTGCCCATTCACCTGCTCAAATCTCTCACCTGATCATTTCTTTTTGGTCTTTCATTAATAAGCGTGAAGTTTTTCTAGGCTAAACTATGTGGAAACGTCTCTTACACTACCCTTTCTACAAGTTCAAGCCCCTTTCTTCCGCAGATATATTTCTGCCCATACAAACACATTCTAAAAACAACCACAATTCTTCCAGAGAGTTTGAGTCCCACATTTTGAGTCTTACAAAATCCCTAGGAGAACTGTGGTGAAGCTTTGAAATAGATACACATGGAAAGAGAAGAGATCTATTGTCTGTCTGTTTCACAGTAAAGGTCTTTTTTTTATAAAAGCACAGGGCCTGCAAGATGGCACTTGGAAGATCAGATCAATTTAGAACCCCTGCCACTGGTTTTAAGGGCAAAATTGAAGGAAAGAAAATGACTGTCCTTCATATCCTTCCCATGATCTATGATCGTATGAAGTAAAATTCAAAATCCATGACATTAAAACGGTGTTCTAAGGCTATGATTTCAATGTAAGCCTTGAACCCCTTTAGGGACTCCTTGTATTATTTCTGCATCCTCACTGGTAACAGCAACAGGTCCAATTTAAAACAATTTGTGAATTTATTTAATGTGCTTATTTATTCATCCCTTCGAGCCTTGGGATAAAAGGCACAAAATGAGGCTTGGCGGGACACCAGTGCTGACACCACCCACTGCCCCTTGCCAAGTGTGTGTGATCAACAGCTACGTCAAGGCCTTGGTGGTGATGTTCCTCCTTTCTCTTTTTTCCCTTCAAATGGGAGGGTAATAAATTGAGGGCCATCGTCCTGCTCACATCTCCAACACCTCTTCAGTCAATCCGATCCCTTCTGGAGCTGTCCGCACTGCCAAAGCCATCCATCGCCCTGCCTCCCCAAGCAGGAGAAGGAAAACTGATGGCAAGTTAGGAAAACCTCATTAAGCCACTTTTTGCTTCAACCTCTTCATCACTCCTTGAGAAAGAGAACTTCCAAATTCAGCCCACTGGGAAAACAAGAGGGATAGAGAGAAAAAGCTGATGGAGTAAAGGGGAAAAAAATAGCTCCAAAGTAAGTTGGCTTCTGGGCCAAAGTCAAATAACTCACAGGTTATAATATATATATTTTAGACAGCAAAGATGAGACCGCATCAATTAGCCTTAACCCGTTTTTCTTTTTGGTTGACTTCTGAATTTCCTAACAGACTCTTTGACGGAACTAAAAAAATAGCACTGATTAAAATTAATTTTATGTTCACTTTTTTTCTCTTTTAATGGCTAAATCCCATATTAATTCTAATTTTGAAGGAGAGCATGGATATACCTTCCAAAACCCTAGGAGAATGCAGAAAACTTAGAGCCACACAATCCCAGAGAAAAACTGAGGGTTTCCCTATGTTTAAAAGCCACTGTGAGTGACACTCACACCACCCCATGAGTTCTGGGGAAAGGATGGAGACTATGAGCGTAGCATGCAGTGTCACTTCTCCCCAGGACATCTGGCATGAGCAGCAAGACTGACGGGCTGAAGGAGACCTAACATCCTCTAAGCATCTTTCATTTTCAGGTTCTGTGTATGACTGGTGCCTTCCAACACTGGACCTCATCTGACCCTCACAGAAACCCTGTGAGTCGGGCATTACCACCCCCATCTTAAAGATGAGGAAATTGAGGCTCAGAAAGCTGAAGTACATATCCAAGATCCCCCAGTTACTAACTGGAAAAGTCGGGATTCCAACCCAATTCCACCTGACATTAAAGTCCTTTGAACTTCCTGGTTTCTTAAAACAAAGAGCAGCCTTAGCAGAGCATTGCCTGTGCGCACACACCATGAAGGCCCTCTGAGTCCGCAGACAGACTCGCGGGCGCGTGGCCTCTGAGCTGGTCCTGCCAACAGAGACACGGGAATAACGGTATCTAGTAGAAACAAATCTAATTTTTCGACACATGTAGAAGACGATATAATAAGTTTTTAGCCCCATCTGCAGACTGGCCCTCTGGGTCCTAATCACAATAACCAGGTTGTTTTCAGGATTAGAACCTTTTCCATAACAGAGGCGATTAAAATATAATCAAGCTAGAAAGTTATCCTCCCCCAAAGCCACCTAAAACAGAGAAACTCCAAAATAAAACCAATTTACATATTTTAGCCCAAATTAAAAAGTAAAAGCTAAGGAATCCCTTTTAATATCCTGAATAATAAATGCACATTTATGTAAAGCTTCCTTTGGGGAACGGTTACTATGAGGACAACTTTCCCAATATTATTCATAAATATCACTTTTGTTTTGGTGTTACAATAAGAATCTGGACTTGTGGGGATTGTACTGTCTGTACTGAATGCATCAACAGAGATAATTAATACTGAAGACACGTACAATATCCAGAATTTCAGATGTGTGGTTGCATTACAAAAAGTAACAGAAAGGATGAGTCAAATCTGGTCAAAATCACAAATTGCAGGGACTTAGTCGTTTACTCCATTTTAAGTGAGCACTTGCCCAGTGAAAGTTTCATTAGCAAAGACTGCAAGTTCTCAGGCTTTCCACTACAGACTTTTAAATAGCATTTAGAGCTAAAGTTTATCATTAAAGCTGTATTTACTACTACAGCAACTTCAAAGGAGGCACTCAGAAAAAAAATGTTCAACTGAGCCTTTTATTTTTTATGTACAAATTAGAAAGCAAAACTCTATAGGGTTTACACTGGCAGCTTAGGAAAACACAGACTACTTGAGAAGCCATTATCGGTGCATCCCAGGGCACACTGAAGGTCATGGCTGTCATTCTATTACCCCCCACCCCCCACTATAAACACACACACACACACACACACACTGAATGCAGTATCTAAGTAAGTATGACAAAGTGACTCTACGATTTCTGCCCCACTGACAAACTTACAGTTTGCACAGGGGCATGCCAAGAGGGTCACTATCTTCCCGGGGCCTCCTTGGAGCCTAACACAGGAAAAGGTATTCAAAGAATCATCTTTTTCAGAAGCAAGGCATCCCTATTTCTGTAAAATTAAAGACTCCAGCCCAACTCCATGGCCAGCTGACGAAAAGCAAGTTCCTTCCAGCTGTCCGAACTGTCCTTTTTCCTGAGCATGAACATCTGGATACATGGAACCTTACAGACAAAAATGTCTGGAAGGCCATTTACTTTTATCTTTTGGAGTCATGCCTGGACTCTTATAAATATGAAAGGAAAAACATTTATGTATTTGAATGTTCCAACAAATCTTTTCTTATAACTTGACACAAACCTCATCGTATAACGTCCAATCTTAAAATCCCTCACCCAAACTTTATCCCCAATCACAGGGACTTAGCTCTAATTATGTCTTTTATCGCTGTCCGAAGAAGAAACAGTGACCTTGAATTCTACGTTCCAAAGAAAGGCACATAAGTTAGTCCTCAACAAATGCATCTCCATCCAACAAAAACGACAGCTAGCCTGTGCTGTGAACACAGCTGACCAAACAGCTTTTAGGGCCAGCTGCTAGAGAGGAGCAGACACTCGAAGGTAACTGGTTCACAGAGTGAGCAGGAGCGGATTCAATGCCGCAAGGTGCAGAGACAGAGGAAACCTCCACGTTGGGGTGTTTTGCAGGATTCGCCATCTTGGCTGCAATCGTTTCTCTGCATCCTCATAACCTGAAAAATAACTAAAGTTCTTATAGAAAAAAATGTATGAATTACATTTTTATAGCTTTGAGATGAGCAAGTTAAAAATTAAAGTCAGGTTTAAATGTTATTTTCAAAGCAAGAGTCCAAGAGAAGTTATTTTCAGGGAAGACCTACAAGTTGTAATTTTTTTCCATTAAAAAAATGATAGCCCTGGCCAGGTGGCTCAGTTGGGCAGAGCATTGTCCGTATACATCAAAAGGCTGTGGGTTTGATTACCAGTCAGGGCATATACCTCGGTCGTGGATTCGATCCCTGGTCTGGGTGAACACGGGAGGCAACCAATTGATGTTTCTCTCTAGAATCAATGTTGCCCTCTCTCTCCCTTCCTCTCTCTCTCAAATCAGTAAACACATCCTCGAGTGAGGATGAAAAACTTACATATGCTAGTTTTGTATTTTACTTTTATGGTTAAAACTAAGGCTTCCCCCAAACAACGACAACAAAACCCAAGCACAACAATTGCACTGATCTTATCTCTCCAACATTTTCACTGCTTTCTCAACCAAATTTATTTGGAAATTCCGTTACGGCATTCAGCATTTCTTGATTCTTGCAGAGGGCATCCGTAGTGAGGGGGGAAATATCTCTAGTGTTAGACGCAACAAGGATCTGAATAATGATATTCCCTCAAAGCAAAAATGGTCAGTTCTAAACTAGTCCGGCAAAAGACAAAACCTCAGAGGTGGAGGGAGAGCATGAGGAAGAGGGAAAGAGACTGAGACAGAGCGCTGGAGAAAAAGCTGCCGGCCTGTTAGTAGCACTGACACTACAGAAGTAATTTCTTAATGAATGTACAAGAAACAGCATAAATATTACCATTAAGCAGAGTGGATGGGAACATCCAAAGCAAGCTAGCTGGCCGGCTGACTGCTTTTTCATTTTTTGTTCTTTTGTAACATTTCCAAAGTGTTTGATTCCTAACACTGATGCTCCAAAGCTATTGTGAGCACACTGCCTGAATGCTTAATGAGATAAACAACAAACAAAATGGCTCATCTTTGGTGCCCCCAGCTCGCACCCCGAGCTGGATATAATTAAAGGTGTGAACAGGCAAACAAGGAAGTAATGAGCCTGCAAAGTCAAGGCTCTGAGAAATCAGCACGCATCCGGGAAGACACCAGTTCAAATGGATCACCCACATGTTGGTACCCCTCTCCACGCTTGTCCTCCACCCTTTTTTTCCCTTTCAATTTCTAGACGGCTACTTTATGACAATTACCACTTGTGACAACTCTCACCCACCTAACCACCCACAGATCACCTTTCTTTTTACCCTTACAAAGCTGCTGACCCTTAAAATATCCCTACATTTAAAAAATACAAAGATGTTCCCAAAACACACACAAAACAAAGCACGAGATGCTAACACAGTCACCCTATCTTCTCCTTGTTTTTACCAATGGTTATAGATTAGGTTCAAATGCTCGCAAAGCCAAAACAACTCTCCTTCCATATACACTTACGTTTTTGTTTGAATCCAACCCCTTGATTGAAAGGGCAGCTTCTAGCTCTCAAATATAGTTATAGATTTGCACACTTAGTTTTCAAGCAGCAACTATAGAAAGGTGTTTGGTTATGAATGGAAGTCTACAGGGTCTGGATATATCTTTTTTGAAGAAGTTTTGTATTTTTCTAATAAGAGAACTCTTGGAGTCTGTGAGGAGAAGAAGCCGCTTCTTATGGGGACCCAGCCCAGTTAGGTTTTCTTTCCATTTCTGGATGTACATATACTGGCAAATATGTATATACACATTTGATAATACCAAATAAGGAAAGGCTAAGACAGGTGCAGGATTCCAGAGACACACATGCTTACACTGATACACACACATAGTCTCCCTCTCTCACACATGCATACTTTCCACATCTCTCAAATGGATAGAAGAAAGGTTGACTGATTTCAAAAGGGGAATTGGCCAATTCTGTACGACGTGGCCCATCGACTGGAAAATAGTAAGATAAAAGCTTGAGAATGTTTATGTCCCTTCACACCCCAAAATTCCCATTGACATTGGGGAAAAATACTGCATTGCAGCATTTGCCAGCGCATACTCATGTGTCTAGCGCCCGCTGGCCAGCTCACCAACAAATGTACATATTAAGTGTCCAGGCACATAAATTAAGAGCTTGGTGGCCACAGATCATTGGAACTGATGAAGAAATTTGTCGAGGCCAAAGTATTCTGTCCATGCACAATGACCTCTTTCAAGACCACCATTCCTTCCTGGCAGTACACACAGATAATTTATTTCACTAAAAAAAAATTAAAATACAGCATTAAGATGCAAAGGCCTGATTGAAGCAGCATATCTCCTCATGAAGGAATAGCATTTGGTCTTCATATAGGAAGAGAATCCACCCACAATAAGGAAACAGTGCAAAGGGAAGAAATAAAACCAAAGAAAAGGACTTGCCAGGAGGAAACTCTTTCATTGTTCATGGTAACACTTACTTGAGAAAAATACCTTAATTCATCCGTAAATTCTTTCAGAGATATTGAACACAAATACACAAAGCAGCGTTCATGCAATGATTTCTAGATTTGAAATTTCAAATAGATTATCCCCAATAGAAACGCTATGTTTAAAATATCTGAAGTCTAACATGTCCCAAACCCTATTTCAAGACTGAGTTTAGCACTAAAATGCAAACACATAGCTCATTTTCTCTCTTTTTCTTTAAAAAATATTCTATTGTTATTACCTCACAACAATCTGGCCTTCCTCTCATAACAAAATCCTTGAATATTCAAAGGACCAAAGAAGGCTTATAAGGAGAGAAAAAAGTTTTAAGGTTTTGGAAAACTATCAAACAGAAACAAGCTCATCTATATTTGGTCAGGAGGATGACTTGAATGAATGGCAGTTAGGAATGAATGGGACTGAGATTACAAATGAATGGTTAAGGTTTGCTAGAATTTTTGCTTGTTAGGTTTTTGTTTGTTTTTTTAAAATTAAAATTGTCTTGCGAATCAATAATTCTCAAAGGACTTTTTCAGCTATTTCTCCACATATGTTCATTTTATCCTTTCAAAATTTAAATATTAAATTATTTAGCCATTATATTACAATGAGATACATGGACAGTCTGATCATTAAAACTGCAACAAAAAGGTGTTTTTTGCAGAAATATTTCCAATCAGATTGTCATTTCTCAATAAATGCACACTCAGCCTTGTGCTTCCATAAAGGCGCACCTCCACATGCAGGTAATAGGCATTAAAAATTTTAAGACAAAGAAGTGTAAAAGGTCAGCAGTAGAACCACGTGTCTTTTTTTACAACCCAAGCTAAGGTGACAGTTCCTACAGAAACTGTTTTACCCTAACTAAAAAAATGCTGAAAAATTCTCAGAAAAACAAATCTGTATTAGAGATAATAAAAAACGATTCCATTTTTAATAGTGACATATTTACACACTCAAGATATGAGAGCAAGGTTCAAGTGTATGACAAAAATATCTTTATTTATTTTCACCCCAAGAGTCAAAACAAATTTTTTTAAATCTCCCAATAAGAACACAAAACAAAAAGAAGCATCGGCAAGGCATAAAGACTTGGGGTGGGGGGAGTGTGCAGAGATTTGCAGTGGAGAGAGTGAAAAATTAAGAGTACTTTCAATAAAGCCAATTATATTCCTTAACCTTTTACCGCATTTCAGTATTTTTTTTTTTAATCTCTCATTTTTGGGCTTAAAATTAGCTAGCTGATCCTGTATCAAATTTGTCTCTCAGGAAGAAACCGTAACAGATCATCGTTTCAGTTGCTTTTACGTTACCTCCTACTGGCCTAAGTACTCTACCTTTCAGTCTTTCTGGTACCCACCATCACGAGAAAAAGACTAGTAGTAAAGCACACTTCGAGAAAAAGCGAGAGATGCCTGTCACCAGCGCACACATGGGTCCCAGACGTTCAGAGACACTGAAAAAAAAAATCAGCTTTTCACTCAGTTTATGCCAAAACCAGAACCGGGACCAAATGCCAAATGGAAGACAGTGGCTGTAAGGGTGCAGCCCGATGGATCCTGTGGCTGAAGATACGGAGAAGGAGGCACAGCAAAGGGCTAGAATACAGTTTTTCAGATGTTATTTTTAAAAGTAATTTCTACTCAGGATATAAAATGAGAGATACAATGAACTCCCTGGAACGGTAGTATCAATACTTGATTTAGTCAAAATACCACTATTCCTTAGCAGAAAATCATTGTTTAGGGTAAATCTATTCTACCTATATTTCGCCTATGGATGGATATTTGCTGGAAATTTTTAAGAAATCATTTGCAGAACCTATCAGCGGTGGGAGTTTATTATGCTTCTGTCAACTTCATTCAATATAATTTACATTTTTTTTTCAAATGGCCTCATAGGATTCCTTGCGATTTTTCGCACGTACAATTTCACAGCAGGGAAAAGGAGGAGAGGGCGAGAGAGAGCGCGAGCGAGATCCCCTCCCCTCCACCCCCCTCCCTCTCTCTCGGTTTTTTAAACCAGAAGAAGAAGAAACAGGGGAGACAGAAGAGGTGCTTAAAAATAGATTTCTAAAAATCACTGCAAACCAGAGTTAGAGATGTAATTAACACCTATTTATAAAGAATAATTAAAGTTGGGCTGGCCACAAAGGACAGCAAAGATAATCGAGGTCCTGTCCCACCCCCCCCTTTACACTGTTTGCAGTGTGTTCTCATGATAGCCACCTGCTCCCTACTCGGCTTTTCCTCTGTTCGTTTCCCCGGCAACCTTTCATTGGGTTTTCCTCCCAGCTATCGCTTTCAGTTGGGCTGCTCGGTCTAATCTTATTTGTTTTACACCCATCAAAACAAGCAGCCAGACAAAGGCAATCCTCTAAGAATGGGGAAAAAGACCACAGCTTTGTTATAACATCTATGCAGAGCGAAAAGTCCTCCCTAGGCTTTCCTAGTGAGAAATAAGTGAGATGGGTCTGAATTCACAGCCTCTCCCCATGCCCAGCCTTGAAGCCCCATGAAAGATACTGCTGGTGAAAATTCAAAGTCCAAGCGAGCACTCGTGGCATCTGATCTTGCCATTTTGTGCCGTATCTTCAGGGTCAACATCAGGTAACAGGAGCGACACTCAAGGAGTTTCCCTGCTGCTTCTTTTTTTCTCCCCCCCCCCAGAAAAAGATGCTAAAAATAGATTTACTACTTTGGCAGAAAGGTTTCCCACTTCCCCTTCCACATCCAAAAGTCCTGTTTCACAATTGCATCTGCTGGTGCTGAACCTCACCTCCCCTACCCCTCAGTACCAGCCTTCCCTATCGCTCCTAGCAGGAGACTGAAAAAGAAATGTGCCTTTAACTTTAACAGTCGTGCAATTCCGTTGAAAGCTCACAGAGGCGGTGGACCCGCCAGCCAACAGCGACGGTGACATTGTGATTGTCAAAAAAAGACACCAACCTCGCTTGGCTAAAATGTGTGCTCTATGGAAGAGGCAGTGCAGCGTGAGTGCCTTGTGTGCATGCAGTGCCATTACACTTGGAGACGGATTCTGGTTTTCAGAAAAGAGAAATACTAATAAACACACACGAACGATCTGCACAGTGATTTACGATGCATAGTCCACCATCCTTACACACACACACACGCGCGCACACGCACACGCACACAATCGGCTGGAATCTCCAAGCTGCCTTCCTCTTTTCACTTACCATCTTCAAGCCATTCCACTCCATCTGTGATCAGAAGAAGATGGACCCTCACACAGTGTGTCAAAAGCGGAAAGGAACGTTATGTAAAGGCTGACATTCCTTCTTACAGAGCTGCTGCCCAGAGAAGGAAGCAACAACTCAACACGCCAGGCACCGCTACACATACAAGCCGCCTCCTCTTTTTTATGAGGTCATGACAGGAAACTCTTTGAAATACAAGATGCAGCATTTACTGAAGCCCAAATAAATCACTCTCTTTGCCGTTTTGACTGCGCAGTCCCCCGAAACACAACTGCCCATCTCAACGTTCAGTATCCAGGAGCTGCCTCGCAAGGTTTAAATTCCCAGCACGGAAATGGAGAGATTCCTAACCCGGCTGCATCCACCTCCTGCCCCACAAAACCCAGGCACGTAGACAAACCCCCTCTCCCTTTACAAAAAGAAATCCCTTCTTTTGTCATTATGGTCTCATGTAATATAACCTTTGTCAACAAACCAGCAATTATTTCAGCCCACCTTCCCCCCACCCCTGCCTTTATATTGAAGGGAAAACTGACAATGACCTGTTAAAAATGACCATCTATTTCCCCACTGCTTTTCAATAAAAGGACCTACCCGCACTCTACACAAAAGAGATTAGTAAATGTAGGAATCAAACAGCAGCAGAGAATTAAACTCTTGGTCAAGGTGTAGATGCTTTTCTTCCCTCCAGCAACACAAACAACAGATTATAAATCTAGTCATACCTACCATAACCATTCTTATTGGCAAATATTGGGTCTCGCAGAGCTTCGACTCTTCTCTTAAAATTTGCAAAGGTTTCAGAGTATTTTTTTAGATGACTACTATTGTTATATATTTTTAAAGATCCACAAAACACAGTGTGGATGATTGTAAAGTAAATCAATTATTTTAAGGGGGGTGGGGGAGAGAAACAAAAAAAAAAAAAAAAAAGAAAGAAAAGGAGCAGTGAGCTGAAACCCCCCCGATTCTAGGATGTAGATAAGAACAACTGAACAGAGCCTTGCTGAAATTGGCTCGAAGCTTCCCCTTTTTACATCCATTTATGGGACCATCTGTCAGCCGAAGCCAGGATCTGATTGGCTGGGGAAACGCAGGGAGGCGTTGCAACATCAGGTGCTATTTAAATTAGCTACTGCCAGATTGACGATGTTAATGATTTGGTGACCTCTACAACAACAGAGACCAGATTTCTGAACTGCTTCTTGTGTCTGGTAATTAAGGCCAGGCTGAAGCAACAACAGCCATACTTGTATTTTTACCTTTTCCCTCCTCCCAGCTCAAAAGTACTGTAACAACTGCAGGTCACTGGTGGCTCGTAAACCTTAACAGTGGGAGTGTCCTCCCTCTCCCCCCATCCTGAGGGCTGCACCACCCCACCCCTCTGACAGAGGGCTTTTCCCAGTGTAGAATATTTTCAACCACCTTATCTTTCTCGACAGTTGCTTTCTAGCGAAATGCATATTTAATGATCTGCCTCTAGGCTTAAGGATACAACAAAAGCACTTTAATGTGCTAATACATCTACATTTTAACTTTATTTCCCAGCACTGCTGATTTTCAGTAAGTAATGCTCCTGCAGCTAACATGGCCAGCATTTCAAAGGAAAGAGAGTTTGAGAGTGTGCTTGCTCCATGAACTAGGTTCATACAAGTTCGCTTCAGAAAACTCTTTCCTAATAAACAAAAAAAGAGAGAGGCTGGGGGGAGAGGGGCAGCTGCCAGCCCCTACCTTTCTGCCTCCTGTCTCAGCTTTTCAAAACAGAGAATGATGAATGATTTATTTAAATGAATTTATTTCTCAACTTGGATAGAGGCATGATCTGAATTTTTAAAAACCCACCAAAACACATCCTCTCTTTGCTTTCCTGACTGCTATAGAGAAAGGTAAAACGTGCTTTTGACAACCGCCTCATTTCATAACCGGTACAGAGGGCAAATCTTGCTTAACTGAACACGTGACTTTGCTTCTGTCCTTCAAATGGTGTCTTTTTTCTTTGGCCTCTTAAAAGACTTGCAAAGAGACATTTAGCAAGTGTGTGGTGATGTATACAGTTTGTCTATCTTAATACAATTCATAACCCCTACTCTACCTACCAAGCCTCCGGTATTATAGTATTTTGCTCTGGTTTGGGTTTTTTAAATGGCTTACCTGAGGAGTTTGTGCTTTATTTCCATCCAAAAGACTAACTTATCCCTGTTTATTTAATTCATAACTTAATCATTTTGTTCCTCAATAAATACTCGGAGGTAGCAAATATTACTAACAACAGAATTCAACATAATCTTTGGCTGGAGTTGACAGTGTGATGGGACTGGGCAAAGTAGAAACATAGGCCAAAAATCATGCTATACTCTGGGTTTCAAAGTCAAAGAATAAAATGGGTCTGTGAAAAATTATTAAAAAAGAAATGACTTTTACATTTTTAAAAATTAAAACTATTCTCTACAAGCAACTATGTCGTGAGCACACACATATACATATATATATATGTATTTATACTTTAAAAAATACATATACACCATGAAACAACATGTGTAGGTACACTATATGAACTATTAGATTTGAATATAAATAAATTCAGCCATTAGAAATAAAAATACATGAAACAAAAGTGGAAATGTTAAAACTATAATCCCTTTAAATGGAACAATACTAAATTTAGTAAACTTGAAATAATTTCTTTAGCAAATGTATAGAGATCAATGAGTCACAACAGTACTACAGCATCTACTGAACTGTGTAGTAAGGATGAATTCACAGGTTAAGTCTTTTAAAGAGCTCAACATACGTACACAGGGCAGGTACAGGTGCCCAAATCAACAACAGAAACTCTGAGTGTGATTTCACCAACATCAAAATATTGTGAAAAGTAAACATGAACACCATGCTGATAAACACACAAATAAAAACAGCTCACTTGGAACAAAATATTTACTTTGTATTTCTCTGCAGGTTATAAAAGTCGCAATTTCTTAAAACCTCTTCCTCCCATCCATAATAATCTGGGCACTCGGTGACCCATAAATTAACATTAGGTACGCCAAAAGATGCTCTGGCCACTTTTCCAAAATAGGAACTATATATTATAGTATAAATAATTAGCTGGTCCTGCCAGGCTAAAAAATCCATGCACTTTGTATATTGATCACTTCTCCCAAAACCTCCACTCTAAAGTCTTTCAACAGAATCCTCAAACAAATGCACAAATGTCCTCAGAGGCCTTTTCTCTAAAGACAAAGGCAGAATCCTATTGTTGGGAAAAGTCAACCTTATTATTGCATTTCCAATAGTACCATTCATCTTTCAGAGTGAGGGGCTGACCGCTACATCAGTGGTGTGACATTTGTAAAGCAACAGATTTTCAATATATTATCTCAAGAATCAGGCAGGCGAGTCTCCCAGTCATGCACGATTTTTTTTTTTTTTTTCCGCCACAATCCTCCACCACCACAGAAAGAAACTTGTCTCACTCAAGCAGCTAAGGCAACCTAAAAATGATATCCCAGAGCTGTGGGGCTGCCAGCGCCGCTGTATCCCTCTTACCATAAATGAGCAGTTTCTTGACTCATTAATAACAATTTCCCTTAAAAGAAGTAATCTCGTATCAGTCAGCCCCTCGCCACCATGCACACATCCCAAAGGTTGCAGATATCTCAGCATCAGTCGCCGGCAGCCAGCTTTCCCACACAGAGTCCAGATGGACTGTACCAGAAGCCAATTCAGCGTTAATAACTACCTACTCCGCGCAGCGGAGAAGCCTTACGTGGCACAATGGGCTAGGAAACAGCAGCCGGCTGCAACTGCAAATAAAAAAGACAACCAAATTCTCCAAAAGCACCGAAAGGGAGGAACAGAAATGGAAGCGTGAATTGTATTTCCTTGACTTATATGAGGAAGAAAAAAAGAAAGAAAGAAAGAAAAAAAGAGTCATCCAGAAACACAAGGGGGAAAAAATGAAGCAAGGGGAAAAGCAAAACAAAACAAAACAAAAACCCCAAACAGATGCTGCCCAGAAAAAAGTGACAAAATATTACCTCATTATTTAACAAAGCAGCATTAAGCGTCCTGCTGATTTCAAACATCTTGCCACAGATTTTGTTTTAAGAGAAACAGATAGAATCCTTTGCAAAGCACTCCGTCTGCAAAGGGTTCTTCAATTTTCTTGCGCACCACGGAACAGTCAATATATTATTTCCCTAGAGTTCGCACATTAAAACCTCTAGTCAGTGAGCTGAATTTTCCCTTATCTCACACACAGTAGACTCCTGTTATATGTACTGCTCTCTTTGCAAGAGCAGCCTGCCCCAAACATGGCTGGTGTTTAAACTACTCTTTAAAGTAACAGTTCACTATATAACCACCAGGTGGGTAGAGTACACAGATTCAAATGAACTATCCTAAAAGACTGTGCTTTCTTTTTCCTTTGGAATAGCTTTTGGGTGTAGGATATGACAGGAGAAACACCAGCATCCTTATAGGCATCTTATCTTGTCTCTCTCTCTCTCTCTCTGTATCTTGTCAAAATAAATAAATAAAATTCCTTCTCCAGACTTATAGTGAGAAAAAAACAAAACACCATCACCGATTCTAATAAGAACTGTGAAGAATGAGACATAAGCAAGCTCTGTTTCATCCAGCAAAGGATGAGCAAGGAAAATCCAATCAACACAGAGCAAGGGGGAAAATAAAAAGCTCCGTGGAAATATTCTCCTTTAGCAAAAAAAGAAAAATATTGACTCACGTGGTAAAAACCCAATTCAAACATATGCGTATGGACAAAGCACGTACACGATGGAGACAAGAGTTAAAGGGTGAGACTTTTCTCCTGAATAAACCATTAGGTTTATTTGATATGGTTTTTCATGATAGGAAATACCCAAAGGCTTAAAAGTAAAGACACTGAAAAAACAAAAACAAAAAATAATCCTAAGCATCCCTTTTAAAAATACAGTTATATAAATGGTTATAAACAGCCACAAGAGCAAACTAATCACATATCTGTCCCCAGTGCTGTTCTTTTTCCCTGAGATCGGCCTGGAAGAGGAACGTTTCTGTGGTGCACTATTTTGGATGTATAGCTAACTTGGTGTCTCCTTTGTACATTTCTATTCCAATTAATCTGCTCCTCTGCCAGGAACAAATAGAATGTCCCAGGTTGAAAGCCCCAGGTGATGGAGGGGGATGCTGAAAGGATGAAGAAACACCTGAACAAAAATAAATCTCATCACTTATATTGTTAAGCGGCCCGATTTTAAGGAGGATTTTATTACTTACAGAGCATACAAGCACCATTCTACGTTCCCGAGTATCCCAAAGAGAAACCAATGCACAGATACCTGGGATTTTGTTTTCTTGGCTGGACAAAATTTAAGCCTTGGAACTTTCACACCCTCTTGCAGACACGAATGTTGATACTAGTATTCTTCCAGCCCATCCAAGCAACATTTAGCCTCATACAACAGTGACTGTCTCCTTCATCTTTAAGTCAAGGCTGCATCACTTAATACCATTTAACCTCCCCGCATATATTAAGTTTCAAGTGACAATTTTTAACTGGGGCGTGAGAAGGAGGAGTTGCTCTCATCAAATTCTGGTTGTATGAAATAAGCTAATTTGTACACTCACCATATGTCTTAAACACTAATTAAAAAATGTCACTTTCTTCAAACATTAAAATGTAATCAGCCTAGTAAATAAAATATTCTTGAGTTTTCTTGCCTTGGTGATAATTTAAAGAGTGTTTATCTCAAGGTAACCTCTCTATTTTGATTACCAAGGAAGGCTTTTGGTTTAAAAGGAGGAAAAAAGGAGATACTGGGGGCTGAGGGAGTGAGAAAAGAAAACCACAACTGTACGTAGCTGCACAAAGGAAAATAAGATGAAGCGGGGTTTTTAAGGACCCATAGTCTTGTTACCCTGAGGCAAATCCAGCCAATCAATACCACCCATTGACGGTCTACCATCTGCCATGCTACCCAGTGATGTGGCTGAACAGACCTGTTCCATATGACCGTAGCCGGCTCATTTTCAGTCGATTAGGGCAGTTCCAGAGCATTCACGTGCATAGCACAAAACTCCAAGTCAGACTGAGCCTCTCCACGCCAGTCCCTCGGAGCACAGCTGCGGACCTCTTCCTCCTGTTCCGGGTGTCGGGATTACCCCCTCTTGCCCCTCAATTGAATTAGCAAAATGGGGTGGGAAGGTAGAGCAAACAGGCACAAATCCACACACACGCACAGATAATTGCTGGTCCTTCCCCAGTGTCACGCAGACATCGGGAATTCCATGCGCTCTGCCCTAATATGATTATGGCACACCATTTAAACAGCGTCATCAGTGACTGTGACCTGCCATTTTCCGGGGGCTCGATCTCTTTCTATCCTTTCCCTCTTGCTTTGGAAAATAAACCTAAACTGCTGGCATTTCTTCCTTTAGGGAAAATACCATCAGTATGCCCAGGCAGGGCTATACGGCACTTAAAGGCTTCTGAAAAAATTTAAAGCATAATTTTCCTTTGATGAATTGTGGTGCTGGGTTTGTCTGTTGTTTGTTTGTTTTCCTGTAGAAACATTATATCAAATTTTATAGGAAAATGCAAACACATCACAGAGACAGGGAAGATGCACTAGCCTGACGTGGCATCTGCTGCAGGGTCAGGGATCCACGGTCCGCGTTCTAGAGATGTGTGCCCTGACAGTGGGGCGCCTTTCTCCCTCCTAAGCAGTTCTGTCTCCCGAGGGTGTGGGGACGAGCCACCGCGTGGGCAAATGTAGACAAATGGCTGGCCAGTCCACTTGAATCGCCAAGAATTCACCTGGGCAGGTAAGCTAACCTAGGGCCGACTCACCCTTGATCTTCCCGTCTCCTTTCCCTGCTACTAAGCTTTATGCCAGGAAAGCAGACGGATTCTTCCCAGAATCATGGTGCCTTTGCCCTCACTCTTAAAGCACTAGGGTGTCTTTCTGGGAAAGAAAATTTAAAGGACAGGAAAACTGCCTTACTTAGAAAATTCTGAAAAAGGTAAATACACATTTATCCAAGAAATCTAATTGAGGTGGAGTCCCTGTCTGAACTTTTCACATCCTTCATCATAGCCTAAGAAAACTCAGCAGGGTCAACCTGTGAACACACAGATTTCTGAAGGTCCCCGCATGAAGGGATTTGAGGGCCTTTTCATTTCAGTTCAGATGAGCTTTACTAAACATAAAAATAGAAAAAGAAGAAATGATCGAAAAAAATCTTACTATAAAAAAAATCTTTTTCAATCAAAGGCCACTGAGCAGATGAAGTATGGAGTAGTTACCATACTACTGAAGGATACAGTGTTTAACCAGTTAATACAGTTTTGAAAATAATTCAATATAGAATTATTTAAAATTTTGGACTCAGCTATAATCCTGTAACCACAAATAAAGAAACAGATGTATTGTAAAAGGCAAGAAAAGTAATTTGTAGAAGGAGGAAGAAGTGAAGGAGGGATAGGTAAAGGGGAGGGGAGAAGAAAAAATAAAGAGGTAATAGTATTTATAAAGTGCAAATAAAAACTGCTACCTTTTACCAGAAGTCTACTGTATACCAAACACTGCACTAGGCACTTGACATGCACAGCTTTACTCAGCATCACAGTGGTGACAATTGCTATATCTAAGCATTCCTCTAGAAAGGTTTCTTCCTCATCTAAAAGTAAGACCTTTCCTCCATCACTTCCCAGAAGAACATGCTTAGTAAATGTTTGTTGACTGAATGAGGGAGAAGGGCACAGACGAGTAGAGAAAGGAAAGGGAGGGTGGAAGGCATGCTCAATTTTTTCTCAACTAAAAATGACCAAGAGATTTCTTTGTGACGTGCTTCTAACCAGGCATGTTCTCAAAATGCATCTCAATTAATCTATCATTATGATTAGGATATAAATCTGGAGTGAGGGAGATACAAAGGATTAAAGCTGGAAAGCAAAAAACCTTAGAAGGCACGACAAGTACCTGATTGAATCTCCAGTCTCACTCCCTACCAGTAAATATTGGTTGAATGAACTATGTTCAGCCCCGTAAAGCACAGAGCCTGGCTCCAGACAGCATTCAGTTGTGGGGAATGAATGATTACCAACAGTTTCACTCATCATCACCTCAAATACTTTCCAAGCTCTATTTCATTTGAATCAGGTAGGGTTCAGTGAGCATGTTCTTAGGGGAAAATGATATGCTTAGGCTCCCTAAGCCTCAGTTTCCTCATACGTAAAATGGTCACAATAATACTTTCCTTAGGGTTTGTTCTAGGGTTAAAACAGATACACGCTTGGTGGAGGCGGCACTCTAAATTATAGCTATTATTACTAATATGGAGAATAGTTGAAGAAACCATATGAATTAGTACCGAGTTACAAGATAATTCAATCATGTTCAGGAAGATACAATTCAAAGACCCTCAAAACAATTTAGAGAATAAGGCAATAATAATGAAGTAAGTCTGAATGGTCTATTCCAGTTCTAATGAAAAGTACCTGCTGCAGATAAACATTTCCTTAGTCCCGCAGGCAAAGTTCAGCACTAAATCCTTAGTGTAAAGAACAGAAAGAAATACAAGTCATAGTGTCCACCTTCATGGAGTTTACATTCTGGTTGGGAAGGGAGCTCTTTTTTATGCATCAGTCCTAGTAGTTTAAGGAAGAATGTTAAAAGAATAGTATCAAACAAAATGCTGAAGTTTATACTGTTTAGATTCCACATATAAATGAAATAATGTGGTATTTGTCTTTCTCTGACTTATTTTACTTAGCACAATATCCTCTAGGTCCATCCATGTAAGATTTCATTCTGCAAATGGTAAGATTTCATTCTTTTTTATGGCTGAGTAATATTCCATTGTATTTGTAAGGTATATAAATGTCTAATCACTATGTTGTACACCTGAAACTAATATAATATTGTAAGCCAACTGTAACTGAAAAATAGAAAAATAAAAAAAAATACTGATGGATAGTTAATGGTGAGGGTGCCATCTGGAGTGACTGGAGAAGGCTTCATGGAAGAAGCTGTAACTGAGGCTCGGCTTAAACAATGATAGGACTTGTCTAGGAAAATGCTGGATATTTAACGTAAGAACAAAGGTGGAGGAGGAGGCAGGAAGGGGATAAGAGCAGCCAGTTCATTATAGCTGGACTCCTCTGAGGTCTCCTCTGAATCTATTCCAAGCTTTTCCATTTTTAAAAGTTATAAATATGTAACATAGAAGCCCATACCTGAAACCTATATGTTCATATTAACCAATGTCACCCCAATAAATTTAATGAAAATAAAAAATTAGAAAATAAAAGTTATAAATAGAGGAATGTTAAGATATGACTGTGGAAGAGCAAACCTCTGATTCAGTAAGCACTATTTATAAAAGGAACAGGAATCAGTAGTTATTGAGCATCCACTATGTGGCACACATTGCACTATGTGATTTGCCTACACATCTCATTTAATCTCACAACTCTGAGACCTCCAGAAAGGAAACTAAAGACTAGAGAATTTAAGCGATTTTCTAAAGATCACACAGCTAGTAAGAGGCAAATTTAGGTTTCAAACTTATATTATGTCCAAACTTAGTCCACACTTATCACTATAAATACTACCTTATGTAGAAAAGCACAGATATGAAGAAATTTCAGTTCTATTCTGTGTTTTATCTTATACTCAGAAATCAACATTCAGAGTAATGCTGTTGACATCTGTGGACATTGAAAACAGTAATAAATAAAACAACAAACTAAACTACATTATGCTTGCAATTTCAGGATTCTGCCACCAGGTGGTGATAGAATCTGGTCATGTGAGACAAGGGGCATGTTTCTGCCAGCTATTATTTTGTGTTAGTCCCTCCTCCATCTCCGTAAGTGGAGGAAACAGTGCCTGATCTTCACCTACTGAGGCCCCAAGACATTAATCTTTCCAAATAGTTTCCAAACTTTATTAAAAATTTAACTGTGAGAATAACTCTAAATTTCAACGTTTTTTTTTAATCCTTACCTAAGCATATTTTTTCCATTGCTTTTCAGAGAGCGTGGAAGGGAGGGGGGAGAGAGAGAGAGAGAGAGAGAGAAAGATCGATGTGAGAGAGACACATCAATTTGTTGCCTCCCTTCCTCCAACTCACGTCCCCCAACCTGAGGCTTGGGATCAAGCC
The DNA here is from genome assembly GCF_964146895.1 of Miniopterus schreibersii. Classification (NCBI taxonomy): domain Eukaryota; kingdom Metazoa; phylum Chordata; class Mammalia; order Chiroptera; family Miniopteridae; genus Miniopterus; species Miniopterus schreibersii. Next base: position 30,311,206 of record NC_138109.1, on the reverse strand, counting down.
TGAAACCGAGGTACATGCCCTTGGCCAGAATCGAACCCTCGACCCTTCAGTCCTTGGGCCGACACTTTAATCACTGAGCCAAACTTCAGTTTAGCCAGGGCTAAACTTCAACAATTTTTAAACAATTCTATTTGGACTGTATTCAATTAATTATAGTTCTTTATTACTTTCACACTGTACTGTGAGCTTGCAGTGTAGAAATTGCATATTATTTGCCTATAACCCCAGCATGTAGAATATCATTGCCTGGAACATAGTGGGTGCTCAATAAAAGAACATAAATAAGTGATTCCAAATATTTTAGAAAAACTTTTGAACCAAAGGCTTACAGCACAATTATTTGGTTCTTTATTCATTAATACATAACTTTATCAAATGTCTTTTCTTGAGGTTGGTCATCAGCAGAAACAACTCTCAGCGGCCAGACACTTCCTTCTGCCTTAGCCATGGACAGTCTGCACGCAAGATAAGCTCTGCCCTGCTCAGTAGCCTAGTTTACCTTCTCAACCTTCTTCTGCCCAGGAAGGTTGCTTCCTTTCTCTATGGGAGGTGAAGAAAAAACATGAAATGCATGAAAGGCATGCTATATAACTGTCAGAAAGAGGCAACTCTCCACTTGACCCTTTTTAAGTCTTCCCCTCTCTGGCTCTGAAGCGGGGGTGGGGTCGGGGTGGGGGGGTGATTTAACTACTTTTAAGCAGAAGAGTAAAGTTACACATTAGTGCTGAATAGCTCATTTCCCTTAGCAACCGCTTAGCAACGGCAGCTTCAAGTTCAAAATACCTCCTTGAAAAGGATAACATCTTTAACGAAGATGAGTGTGTTTTTTTAATGTAAGGTTTTTGAACAGAAGTTTTAACATTGCAACCCCCAAAGCCTTATAGATCACAAATACCTTTTCAATGCTAACGTTCCTTTAAAATAATATTGTGTGGTAACCATAATGATGCTGGACTCCTGTAAAAGTTCAGTCCCTGGAAAAGCCCTGGTTCCACTCTGAAATTATTCACAAATATACAACTTTTATTTTATCGAGTTACCATTAATCCTAGGTTATTATAGAAATGACACTTAAGTTCTTTTAAAAGGGTTATTGATTTTGGCCTCACTACTCAATTTGCTCCCTTACTGAGAAGGGTGAAAAACAGGTTTTAAAACCTAAATCATGGTCTTACAAACTATATTACATGTAACCCAAGGCTCTTTGGACAGTTTAAAGAAAAATATAAAAAATAATTCCAACTTTACCCCAAATGTTATTATTTGATGCCTACCTGGCCAACTTTATAATCCATAAAATGGACCATGGGATAATCAAATAATCATCACATGTAACTGTTTTTACATTGTTAGTGAAGTGAGAATGCTTGCAAAAGGTTTGGCTAGTTTTCTACAACCCTAGGAATGTAAAATGTGTGTGTCATATATGTTGTGCATGTTACTAAAATTTCCATCTTGTTCAAGAATTTTGAAACTTTTTCATCTTAAAGATTCCACAATTCAAATAATATATAAATATACTTCTGCTTGATATTCTTTATTATCTGCTAGCACATGGGCACCTTAGGACACAAGGAAACAAAATGCACAAGGGTTAGCACAGTAATTTCAATGGATTTCTTCACTGCTAAAATTTATTATCATGCACGCCCACATAGTCTATATGGGCTGATTCCAAGATATGGAACCAAAAGACAGATTTTTCTGCCTATTATCTTTTACATGTTATCAGCAGATAGCCAAACTGTTCCATCCACAGGATATGAAGTTTTTCATATTTCTATGCATAAGGGGTTGTACTGAAGAACATGTCTAGAACAGTGGCCCTTATACACAGTAAGTGCTTGATGTGTGTTCCTGAAAGTAATATCGATTTTAAACCACTAAGGAACACACGAGGAGCCAGGAACCCTTAAGGCCATTTCCATCTCTACACTAATAATTCTATGACCTTGTGCAAATCACTTCTCCTCTTTGAACCAGAATCTTCCTGAGTAAATAAGAAATGAAACTCAATGATTTCTGAAGTCTCTGCCAGCTCTAATATGTCAAAGTCTATAAATAAAGAGTTTTCAATTAGTAAACAAAATTTTTGGTAAGATTAACTCTGATTTTCAACTGATTTCACAGTGTAAAAAGGCTGGCTAAAGGGAAATCAAGCTTCTGAAGGAGATTTTTAAATCTGCCTCAAATGAAGAGCCAGGTTAGCATCATGTTCCAATATCTAGTCTGGTCACCAGGATTATTGTAATAAAATACAGAACTGAGATGGTTGGTTAAAATCATTAGAACCAAGGGCATTGACCAGGACCTTGATTAAGTCCAGCTACTCACTGAACTTCAGTGTCATCATATTTAAAATGGGGATAATAATAATGCTAAGGGTAAGCCTTAAATGAAGTAATGCCTATAAGGCACATATTACAGAGTGTGTGATATTCTGTTAGGTACTCAGAATGTTAACTACTTTTTATAAACACATGAAATTGGTTCTATAGGTCAAAAAGCAGGCAAATACTGTCAATTTCAGATGGTTCAACCTCTGTTCTGTTACTCTCTTAACCTTCCATGATCCTCATTCCTTATATCAAGTACAATTATTCCTTAGGGCATTCAAGGCTCTATCGACCTGACCTTCATTTGAGCCTCCTGACTCCTCTGGAACATTCCCTTCCATATATACAGTTCTAGACACGCCAGTCTATTCTCCCATATCGGTTGTCCCTTCTCCCCATGCCTTTGTTTCTGCTGTCTCTTCCCTTTGGAACGCCTTCTCTCCCTGGAAAATTATACTCAGCCTTCAAGGCTTCAACCTCACTAAGCAAAATTAGCTGATTCATTATCTAATCTTTTACAGCAGTTTCTTCTTCTGCATCCACAGACCTCATGCCGGAGTATTACCACAGTTGTTCACAGGTCTGTCTCTCTGAGCTGTTTTCAAGATAATCCAGGGCAAGAACTGTTCTTACCTGTCTGTGTTTCCTGCCAGCTGAGTACATGGCTGTCTTGTAGACAGTGCCCAGTAAATATGTGTTAAAGTAAAATGAATAAATTCATATGATGGGCTAAGAGATGGCTTCTCTTAGAAATCAATGATAAAAAGATGAATCCCAAAGATAAATTCTCCCCCCCCCCCACCCCTGCCTTCCAAATGAACTCTTGGAATCTACACCACCATGGAATCATTTTTCTGATAAGAGAAATCTGCCAAATATAGGTTTCTTTTCTCTAGAAATGTTCATGTGGCTAAAATCAGAAACTCTAAAGTGGAAGTCACTCTCCGGGACAAATCGACTGAGCTAAAGCCATGAGCTTTCTCAACAGAGAGACTGTTTTGTGGCTAGAGATGGCAATGCTCTGGCTGCAGCCTTGTTTAGTGAATATGACGTGAGGGTTTGCATACAGAATTTGTGCTTCTATAGCTGGAGAGATCTTCACTCACGGAGAACTCCAATAAGGCTTGGGTGATCTGAAAGGCATGGAAAACAAGGGTACTGCTGATGATGCAGCCTGGAGTATGAATTCATCATCGGTCCCCATTCCCACACTCTATGCAACCAGGACTCTGGGAAAACTCTACGAAGTACAGGTGCTTGAGAGAATCAATAGTATATTCTAAATATTATTTAACTAACATTCCTAACTAACAGTAACATTAGTTAATATTTCATGTGTGTATGTATATGTGTATAAAATAGTATCATTATATGATTATGTTATATATGAGATTAGTTTAGAGGAGAGTAAGTAGTTCTGTACTATAGGAATACCAGGCTGTTTAGCCAGTTTGTAGCTCCAGACGATTTACCTTCAATTTTTTCCAGTAAGTGCTTTTTTTTAATGACAATCCTAATATATAAACAAATAAAACAGTGCTGTTCTCTGGTTGGGAAAAGAGTGGGCTCCACTAAACATCTACCCCACACCCACACACTTCCTGGGCACACTGAGGAACTCAACGTCCAGTGAGGAAACTAGTCGAGTCTATCCTAGACGAGACTACAGTGGGAAAGAGTGAGCAAGGAACAAAAGACTTGGGTTCTAGGATCAACACTACCACCCCCTAGGCCCAGGCCTCCTTGTCTAGTCCATCTTGGTAATTGCTCTCCAAGATTTCAAATGGACTGTCTCCATTTCTGAGGTTTCCCAAACACCCAGGAGAGCAGTGCTTATTCCTCATGTTTTCTACCTATCTTAAAGCTTCACAATTAATCTACTCCCAAACATTCTTCACTTATAGGAGCCAAAGTACAACCGTTAACAGTGGGGACACTCAGTGCCAACAATCCAGGTTTCACAAGAACCCAGAGAGGACTTGGTGTCTTGACCTTGTCCTTCACGATATACCTCACTCCAGTCAAGAAAAGTTGTCTATAAGCTTCTCAAGAGTCCTGCCAACCACCTAATTGTGAAGATTCTATCTCCTGAACTTTACTTATATCCACTACTATTGCCGTGGTTCAAGTCTCTGCATCTCTCTCCTAGATTATCATCATCACCACATCCTTACCTCCAGTTCTGACTGAACACCATTTACCAACTACAGTGACCACTCTAAAATTCTAATCTAATCACATTGCTTCCTTGATTAACATCAATCAATGTCTACCCCCTGGTCTGGTGAAATTTTCAGTGAGTGGTCTGTGAAGGGTAACCAGAAGACCTCTAGCAACTCCATAAGCTTATATGACACTGTTTCATGACACAAATGTATGTATTCTTTTGCATGTCTGTTTTTCTTACCAGGCTTGAGCTCCCTGAGGGTGGGTGGGGCTCACGCCTGATTCATAACAACCAATGGTTGAATAAATTAAAAAATGCAGCTTTCTCTAAACAAAGCTTTCAAATATCTGCTTTTCTCCTTTTTAATCTGCAGAAAGCTGTAGGTAGCCCTGTTTCATTTGCAAAGTACTTTCAAAAAGTAATTGCTATCTTTTGAGCATTTACTGTGTCAGACACTAGTCTTAACTCTTTACACACATTAACTCACTTAATATCAGAATAATCCTATAAGGATTTTTGTTATCCCTGCACTGACAGATGAGGACATCTATGGCAGAGGGGTTAAGGATCATACATTGACTCATTATAGTCATTCAACAAACACAGAGTGTTTACTGTGCTATTTTCACAGCCAACTGTGAGAAGGATAGGATATGTACAATCATGTCTTATTCATCCTTAGGGATCCCTGGAGTATCCAGAATAGAGTCACATTCAATAAATATCTGCTGAATAAGTGCTGAATTGGTGTTCCTGAAATCTGGGGGTGGTGCTTTCTACATTTACCACTTTCCTTGGCTAATGCTTGAGAAAAGAGACTCCTCCCTCTCTGGGTCAAACCCAGACACTTTTGAGAGTGCAAGGAGGCTCTGTCAATAATAAGAGAGACAACAGGCACAAAACAGCACTGTCTCAGGCAAATCAGTTTACATGGTCACATTACCTATGACCAACTTAACCTGATACCTACTTCTGGGTATTGACAAAGTCCTTGGCTAATGTGCTGGTGTGAAACCTTGCTAAGATACTGAACACAGCAATGTGTGAGGGGCAATTGGCCAAAAAAACCCAGCAAACACAGCCATTATCCAGAAAGCCCATTGATGTTCACACTACAAGAACACCTCCTGGAATTACACTTGGGGAAACAACAGTTAGGTAAATAAAAACATACACTTTTGAATACATCTTTGTACAAACTATTTTCTCTGCCTGGAACACAATTTCTCCTGCTTCTTCTGCTCCGTGAATACACACTCATCCTTTAAAATCAAGTTAAAGTATTAATTCCCACGAATTCATTCAGAAAATATTTATTGAGCAGCTACTATGTGCCAGACACCAGGGATTCAACACTAAACAAGGCACACAGATCACCGGCCTCAGGAGTTTATGCTGGACTGGGAGCAGAAGGTAAAGCTGCCCAATTTTCCCCAGACAGAATGAGCAGTTCCCTATCTGACCTCTCACAGCACCTGTTCCTCAGATGACTCCATTCCTCAGGGAACTGCAATCCCTGCTTTCCATGTCCACCTGCCACTCAAAACCATGGGCTCTTTGAGGACAAGAACCCATCTTCATCTGTGTCACCCATGACTGGCACAGTGCTGGGTTACCTAACTGAACTGAAGGCCACATGCTTTCTCTCTCACAATGCCACACCCTGCTTGACGCCCTTGAGCTCACTGCTTGACTTCTGAGTATTTTTAAATCACCACACAGCTCCTTGGGACCCAGAGTGTATGTTCTTAGTACTGGGGTATGGGATGCAGCAAGAATGTGACATGGTTCAGGACCTTTGAGCAATTTCAATCAGACTAGGGTGCCCAGGCTTACTGATTGAGAACATGAACAGAATATAATCAAGGACCAGATTGAGTGGTCACCTATTTGTTCTGTTAACAGACCTAGAAAAGGCACAGCCCTGTGTCAGTTTGGAAGGAAAATAAAAAGTATTGGCCTCCATTAAAAATATCTCCAGATAACACTACTGTCGCTGATGCTTTTTCCCCCTGAAATTACATTATACTAAAACAACATTCCCTACGAGAAATGAGATGTCACTATGCACTCAGGACTGAGGATGAACACAAAAATTACAGACTATTGTTCTTGACTTTTAGCACAGCAATACTGCCAGGGTGCCCCCTGGGGTTCACCAGTCTCCCAAACCATCCCCAAATATTGCAGACTACCCTTGCCTGCACGGCCCATATTCTCTCAAGCTGTTATGCTTTTGCACAAGCTGGTGCCCTGCCTGGGATGCCTCTATACCCCTTGAGTGTCTGACGGTCATTAAGATTCAGCTCAAATGTCACCTCCTTTGTGAGACCATCCCTAACCTTCCCAGGAAGAACTGACCATGCTTTCACTGTGTCATACCCATGTCCTCCTTCCCCATGTCATACCCATGTACCCTGTCTTTACATATAATTGTATCCATCATTTATTATCTACGTGTCTGTCTCACCTACTAAGCTGTGAACTTCTTGAAGGCAAAGACCCTCATTCATCTTAGTATCTTTAGCACAATGCCTGGTACAGAGTTTGAGGATGGACAGATGGAAGAACGGATCAACATACAGACAGAGTCAGTTATAATGAGCTGGAGTGACCCACACACCCACCAAAAAAGCATCAGTGGATAATAACCTCATGTGTCTAGTGAAATATTTTGGAAGTGTAGAGATCTGGGTACTAATCCTGAATTTATGTCATAAAGAGCTTTAGAAAGTCCCTTAATCTCTCTGGACCTCAAGTAGTCTTATTTATTAAGTGGGGTTAAAGCATGGAATCTCTACCTTATGCAATAATGGCTGGGAGTTTTAAATAAGATGATAGAAAATGTTGTTTTAGTATAATGTAATTTCAGGGGGAAAAAGCATCAGCGACAGTAATGTTATCTGGAGATATTTTTAATGGAGGCCAATACTTTTTATTTTCCTTCCAAACTGACACAGGGCTGTGCCTTTTCTAGGTCTGTTAACAGAACAAATAGGTGACCAATCTCTACTGACGGACTCTGGGGTGAGTTTCTTTTTCTCTTGCTAGATAGGAGAAAGAGGATTTGTCCTTTTTATGGATCTGGGGTTTCAACTCTCGAGGTCTAAACATTTTTGATGGCCTTGAACTAATTTCGGCCACCATCGACAGAATGGGAGTGGAAAAATCCCCACCACATCTGCCTTGTCAGGGGGTGGAGGAAAGAACTTTCTAAATAGCCTCATTATTGGTCCCAGCTGAATTCTGCTCCTGTTCCATGATGCCAGCAAAAGCATTTTAGTAAGATGCTGCCAGCATCAAAAGCAGATCCACTTACGGTTTCCTGTAAGCGTATCTGCAATGGCAGAAGGTGGCGGGCAGCCAGGTGTGAGTGTGCGTACTAAAAATCTCCAATACGTCAAGCTGGAAGAACAATTTATGAAATGAAATTCAACATTCTATTTCTACTCCAAGAACTCAGTTTAAGGCACCAGAAATTCGGCTGGGTAATTCAGCTCCCAGGCTCTGCTGTTTTTACTGAATCAGAGAATCTCAGAGAGAAAGGTCCTCTACATTCTCCCAGCTTGAATGTCCCTCACCCTACCCCAACAGGACATTCCAAATCAGGGCTCATTGGACTCTGTTTACATAGTGTCAGGGAGAGGAGTTTATTCACTACTTTTCCAATAATTTGCCCAATTTGGGGTTAGCTCTGACCATGGCCCTTTCTGCCTGGCTACCCAGCTAGAGCACAGTGGGGCTGGGTAACTGAATTTTGGGGACTGGAATATGGGTGGAAGTGATCACTTCTAAGTCTGGTCCCTAAACAACTTCTGTATGATGCTACATCTTCTGTCTTCCCTTACCTACCAAGTACATGCAGAGGGTACAAGAGAGAACTGTGAGGCCTTAAAGGAGAGCAGAGCCACTGGCTGAGATGACTGTGTGGAGCACAGCTTCCTGTGAATCCATGTTGAACTGTGATATGAGTAAGAAACAGCCTTGACTGCGTTAAGCCTCTGAGATTTGAGGGTTGCTTGCTAAAGTAATTCATCTATTCTGACTAATACAGACTGTTCTTCCATTTTTTCAAGTGAAAATACCAGACTAAGTGTCTTGAAAATTATTATATCACCATCTCCCTTAGAAGCCTTAGTAGCACACTTGGAATAGAACATTTTAGTATATCGCTATGTACTACCATCTGCTAAAAAGTTAAATGGATAGTGCAAAAAGGAAGGGGAAGGGGGTTTTGGAGGGAAATAGAGGTGGAAAGGCCACATTTTCTCAAGTACTTGTGTCCTCATGTGAGTTTCATTTATCCCTTATAACAACCCTATGAGATAGATAGAAACATCATCATTTAAATAGGAGAAAACAGAGACTAAGGTAGGTTAACGTCCATAACCTCTGATTGAGCCTGCTCAGCCTCTGCCATTTCCCACTGATCTCAGTACCAGAACCTTTCAGCAGCCTCCTGTGGACAGACTTTCTCACAACTTCCACCTGCCTCTCCACCTGCCCAAGCACCAACCTCAAAATCCCTGTTGCTATGCTTTCTGTGCTGGGACCCCAAATGCCAGGTTTTTACCTGACTCTTAAAACAAACGACTGAGTCCCTTGGACACTGGGTTTTCCCATCTGGCTGTTGCTCTGCAGGCGGCCTTAGCCAACAGCTGTGTTCTCCTGCACCTGGCCTCATCCTTCCCATCCCTGGTGACATCTACTAAAAAATCCACCCACCCCACCCCCAGCCCATTCTAACTACAGAAAGGGTAAAAAAGATGTTTTTAAGAAGACAACACTTGAGAGAATGTTGAAATTAACACAAAGTTTCAAAAAAACATATATCAAACTTTTTAAAAAAATCACAATTACAAGCTATGTCTATCATCTTGGAACCTAAAAGGAAAACCTTCCACACTAACAATGATTTCTCTCTTTAACTTCATTTGGCCAGTTTTTAAGAATCTGTGGTAGGTACCTCCTCTCTGCTCCTATAGCCTCCTTTGTTTCCTTGCCACTGTTATAGAACTTTTCACACTGTGATGATCAGTTTATGGGTCTTTCTTTTCCACTATACTGAGTGCTCTGAAAGGCCGGGGACCATGTCTGACGCTCCTCTTTATCCCGGTGCCTACCAGGGTGTCAGATAATACTTGAGGAGCTGGTTCATTTTCAGGTTGGCTCACAGTCACAGAGCTGCTCAACTCCTTTGCTGTGGAACCCTCAAGCCTTGCTTTGGGTCAGCATCATCAGCTGTGAAATGGGGCTATGGCTGCACCCAGTCTGCTTCAAAGAGTAACCGCCAACCCTGAGCAGGAACCAAATACAGTTGTTTGAATGGATCTGAAGCATCACTGCCGCTTGCCAAGGTTTAACTGATTATTCTACTGCATAGCATTTGGAGAACAGGGTCTGTGGGAGGATGTGAGAGGTGCTGGCTGGCTATGTGGGTGGGTGCCCTTTCTTGTTTTCTAGTTTCTAGTGCCCTGAGTGATCCATGGAGCCTGTCTGTCCTCGGAGATGGAGGACATTTGGTGGTTAACATTATGGAAGTAGCATTACCATTCTGCTAAGACCTGCAGACCAGCAGTTGGCTATCTTTTATTTCAAGAACTTTATGAAGCAGAAGGCCATACATTTTTTAGATCTCATGCTTTAAGGTTGCATTGTTAAACATTTGTTTCCAATTTTGACATCAGCTGGATCCCTCAGAGCTAGGGCACCAGCTCTGTGGTGGGAAAGATAAGAGGCTCAGAATTTTAGAGACGCTTTTGGAAGAGTTGGTCTACAGAGAGGAGGGATGAGCTGGATGACCTTCTAAAAGGAGTCTATGATTCAATGACTTACATGAATGTTAATGAATAACTCAGCATGGCAAGGAAGACAAACCCAGCACAGTAATACTGCTTAGGCATTATATGCATTTGCCTTTAATTAAGTGATTTCAGGAGCCCAGAAGTGAGCTCCCAGCCCAGCAAAGACCTCTGGCCTCAGTGACATCACAATGCTAATGTATTTTTTCCTCCTGGGTCAGTGGAGGACTGGCCAGCTTCCACCTGCCAGTTCCATTTGTGAGCCAGGATATTTCCAATCAACAATAAGCTATTTCTTACAAGAGAAGCAAGTGCTCTGAAGCGCTCACAACTCAAATGCACTAAAGGTACTCAGCACATCAAGGGAACAACCATCAGAATGATTTTTCTAAAACACCCATCATCCTCCATGATCTTGTAATTTGAATATCTACTGGGTCTAGGAACCAGAATTTAATAACACAATAGACATCTCGGACTGCCATAACAACATACCACGGACTGAGTAGCTTAAAAAACAGAGTCATGTATTTTCTCACAGTTGTGGAGGCTTAAGTCCGAGATCAGGGTGCCATGGGTTCTGATGGGGGCCCTCTTCCTGGCTTACAGGTGAAACCGATTTCACATCAGCTGTGTCCTCACATGGCAGAGAAAGAAAAACCTCTCTCTCTTCTTCTTATAAGGCCAGCAATCCTATTGGATTAGGACTTCACCCTTATGACCTCATTTAATCTTAATTATCTCCTAAAAGCCCTATATCCAGCATCACATTAGAGGGTAGAGCTTCAACATTTGAACGTTGTAGGGACACAATTCAGTCCACAGCAACTTTCAGGTAGAAAGTTCAGGGTCTTCAGGTGGTCACAATTTAAGTCACATCACTAAGGTGAATTTCACAAAAATAAAATATATTTATCCTCAATGGGGTATTTTAACTAAGAGTTTTTTTGAAAACTACAGTCTAGGAGATGTGTGCTGTTGTTTGTAGCCAAAGTTGTAAAATATACTTCTCTGGAGACTGTGAGAAAGGAGGCAATGAGAAGTACTGGAGGGGAAGGCATGAACACCAAGCATCTTTACTCTGTAACTGATTAGCTGTGTCATCTTGGCTAAATCCCAGCCCTCTCTGTGCCTCTGCTTCCTCATTATACCTAGCTGGTTTAAGTAAGAAAACATATTAATTTAAAATAAACAATGTTTCAGAATCCCATTTCTGGTTGGCTGTTTGGGGGATTCAAATCAGTACAGTGATTAGGAAAAGAATCTCCTACCCAAAAGGACTCTACATAAGGAAAATAATGAATGATAAAATAAATATTCTTTTTTAAAATTTTTATTATTTTTTAATCCTCACCCAAGTATATGTTTTCACTGATTTTAGAGAAAGTGGAAGGGGGAAAGAGAGAGAAACATTGGTCAGTTGCCTCTGGTACCAGCCATGACCGGAGATCGAACCCCACAACCTAGGCATGTGCCCTGACAGGAATAGAACCCACAGCCTTTTGGTGTAGGTGACAGTGCTCCAACCAACTGAGCCACCCAGCCAGGGTGAATGGTAAAACAGATACTCTTAAACTGTAGGCGCATTTCCTTTCGTTTTAAGCCCACAGATAATTGATCGTCCCTCAATGTCCACTCTCTTCCTTGGTACTAGCATTGTTTGGAAAAATAGGTGAGGACAATCAGTATTTGGGAGTCTCTCCCTTTAGAACAACCACCAAGGCCAAGGAGTGACTTGAGGGGCCCACAAAGAAGGCCTGGCCTTGGATCTGCAGAGCCCAGGAGAGACAATGCACTCTCCTTAGAGCAGCCCCCATCCCTTCCAGAATATAATACACAACCTCCCCTCTCTGAAAAGCAAACAACAAAGAAACTCTGGCCCCAATCCAATTATCGGGGATGGGGGATGGGGAAGGGCTGGGGTTGCAGCACTCCCAGGACAGCAGGAGGGAGGGGTTTGGAGAGCTCACAGCAAGAAGAGCTCTGAAAATGTATCTCTTACACAGAATGCAGGCTTCTGGCTTAGAAACATTAATTCTGTTGCAGAGAGTCACTGAACAATTTCCCAAGGATTCCCAAGATCTCTTAAGCCATAAAAAGCATCCTTATTATATTAGTATGCTAAAGGGTTCCTCTGCACACTATTCCAGGAGATAGCAGGGAGAGCATGAATTAAAAAAAAGAAAAGCTGAGAGATTCCAAGGAACTAAACAAAGAAATACCTTTAAAGCTTATCCAGTTATACCTCATTTTGAAATCTATTTTTTGAAAGCCTAATTGGAAAAAAGTTCTCAACGATTTGGGGGAAAGGTACTACAGAACCAGGTTTTTACAACTCAAACAATTCTAACCTTCCTTTAAACAATTAAAAGGCAACTTCTAAACAAGACATGTTAATCAAACATAAAATAAGAAAAAAAGATGAGTAACCATTTATACAATCTTGGACCTTTCTAAGCATAAAAACAATTAACAAGAAAAATACTGATAGAATTTACTACATGTAAATTAAAAACTTCAGTCAGTCCGAAACAGTAAAAATTATAAGGCAGAAAGCTGGAAACACATTTACCATAGATATAAAACAAAAGAATTACTGCTTTCATATTTAAAGCACTCACATCAATGTATTACAAAAGACATCCATATAGACTCAGACAAGACAAGACACATGAATAGTTACCCAAAAGAGGACCTACACCTGGTTAACAAACATGTGGAAATGTTTTAACCCCATAAATAGTTTTAAAAACATGTACATTAAAACAATACCGAGAAAGGGAAGGTCTCGGTATCTGTCTGCCCTTCACTGCCCACCTAACAAAGAAGCTTGCAAGTATAAATCCAGTCAGATTCAAAAGCTTTTTATTGGATCATGGCCTCAGAGGGTAAAGTTTTCACTATGCCATGCATTAAATATTATCAATTGTTAAAGTGCTTGTTACTTTAATATATGTGAATAAAAATAGTACCTCATCTGTAAAAGAGATGATATTGAAATGGCATTTAGACAGGTCTATATCAGCAATGATAGGGCAAATAGCCTTCTTTTGCTCTGAACAGGTCTTCCTTCACCATTCCGATGCAGACATATGGAAAAGGGGTGAGGGGCAGCTGTATTTTAATGCTCTTGCCACCCCTAGACCCAGCAAGAAATTCTTTGCAAGGTCCAGTCCAGATGACAAGGGCTGGAGATGGAACTCCTCTGTGCGTCTCTGCTTGCAATTGTTCACTGCACTTACCTTTCTCTGTGTGATCTCATGGAAAAAGGGGTTCAGAAAAGGATCTCGGTGTTCTTGGCACTACAGCCAAATGTCAACTTTATATCATCCCCTTATCAAATGAGATTCCTTTATCACTCAACAAAAATGTCCTGGGCACCTACAATTAGCAGGCATCATTTGAATCACCGATCAAAATAGCTAACACTTTTCTATTTTTGTCCATTTAATTCATTCACTTTAAACTACTTTACTGAGGTGATGGATTCACCAATGTAGCTAAGACTTTAAAAACTGATCATGCTGGCAAAGAGACTGGCACCCTCACACAGAGCTCGCAGTTATATACATTTTGAGCTGCTGGGATGAAATTTTTACAGTACTAGGACAAAAGAGCCTTATAATTTTTCTTACAGTTTAACCCAACATTTGAACTTCTGTGAAACCATCATCATAATAAAAATATTCTGATGGCTACAGGAAAATAAGCTATACTGTGTTAAATCAAATGTCTTTCTACTGCAACAAATGCATTTCCATTGGCATACAAGGCATTCAAGGCAGCCCCAAACATTGAGGGCAATGCAACATTTATAAGGGACCTTTAGCAATAAAGGTTCAGCTATGCAAACATGCAGAGACTCACAATTAACTTGAAATATCAAACAAGTTGTTATTGACCTTTTAGGAGTGTCAACAATGCAGCAGGTTCTCTGTAAACTACAAAATTAAAATACATGGCTGCCCAGTTTGGTTTTAAAACAACCTTCAGAAACCTCTTTTAAAAATCACAGTAAGCATTCTTTTTACTTCAATACAATTGATTTTTTGATTTCCCAGAAACTGGAAAGATGTTAGTAGCAGTGCCCTGGAGAAATTCCTGATTTGCTAACTTACTTTCCTTGAAAATGGAGTTTTCTCCTAAAATTCTATTTTTAATGAGAATGAAACTGACTGGTGGGCCTAGAAAAGGCTGATGAGCTTTGGGGCCCACCTGCAGGTCGCTAGAGACACGTCCCAGAGAAAGGGAGCAGAGAGCTTCGGAGTCAGACACACCTGGTTTCAAGTTATAGTTCAACCTCAATGACTCTGGATGATTTAAGTGGTTACATAACCTCTTTAAGTTTCCAGTTTCCTCACCTGTGAACTACTTTGTGAGGTTAGTAACAATGTACCTAAGAAGCCTTGTTGGGTGCCTGCTACCTGGTAGGTGCTCAGGAAATTATAGTTAGTAGTATTCTCCAGGATAGGTTACTTCCTGGCCAGTGCCTCTTACCTTTCCCATAAAAAATGCCCAAATTCCAGGGTAACCCCTATTCCAATAAGCTGGCTCTTCTTGTGGTTCACATTGGTTCACTAGGCACAAGGCACAGTGCACAGGTTGATTCATAAATACAAGAGGGTAGGTGCGAAGATACATAGGTAGACAGCCAGGTTAACAGGTAGGTAGATACAAAGAACGGGAGGGAGGCTGGAAAAAAGAAAGTCTGTTCTATAGTTATAGATCAAATGCTAATTTTAAGTTGCAATTCCATGGACAGAAATGAAGACCATGTCTTTCAAGCCCCAAATCAGGATATAAGGTTTAAAAGGAGTGTACTCATGGGATAATGCGTCAGAATATCTGAAATCAAAATTGCCCTAATCACACAAAAGTGTGTAAATGGCTCTATAAAACCCATTCCCATTGCAGTATGTGTGAGGGCCACATCCATGAGAATCCCCCTAGGGTGCTTATTAAAATGCATATTCCTGGGCTCCAGCCTAGACCCACTGAATCAGAACATGGATGAGAGGCTGAGCAGGTGATTCTTGGGCATGGCAGAAACACCACTGGTCTTGGGTAAATAGAACTTAAAGTATTCTTCCTTAATAGGGCTTCCGTCAGCTTGTGTATTTGTTAAAGCCCATACGCATCTACCACTTCACCCAGCAGAGACCTCTCTTAACCACACGTGACATTCCTCCATGTGCTGTTCACGACCTTCACTCTTGAGTATTCTAAGGTTTTTGAAGAGCTGTCTGATTTGCCAGAGACAAACTGAATTCAGTTTGGGGCATGTCTTGCCATACTCTAATTCTTTAAAAATCTGAAATTATTTACATATGGTAGGCTGACTAAAGAGAGCAAGGGACAACAATCCAGGACACTGCTCTCTCAACCTGGGCAATGAGGTTTACGATGTTTTTATCTATCATTCTGGCTCTTTCAGCACCTCCACAAGAGGGCAGTCAGGGGAAAGTTTTACTCCTCAGAAAGCCTCTCCATAAACGCTTTTAATCCTTGGATAAAAGGTGGTTCTTGGTTCTTCTTAAAATGAAGAACAAAATCAAATACCAGATACATTAAGTCACACTTTTAGAGATATATGTAACTGAGTATTGGCCCTACAGGATATGTTTTACATAAAAGGGTTTTGCATATAACTTCTCTCATTCTCTCCCCATCCTGACCCTCTCACCTCTCTAGCAGGTCCGTAAATTCATTTTCCTCCCACCTGGGGCTCACTGTTTTGGAGGAAAGGCAGTAAAGAGTGGCAAGGGTCATTGTGGGGAAGCCACGGAAGACTGTCTGGTGGAGGTGACATTTGAACTGATGCTTGGGAATGAGAAGGCTTTCTGGGGAAAGGAAATAGCAGGTGCAAAGACAAGCAGCATAAAATATCCTAGCATATTCAGGGAACTAAAAGAGCTTTGCTAAGACTTTAGATTTTTTTTTTATGGTAGAGATGTTAGGGGGAGCTACAGAAGACATTTAGGTAGGGAAGTGACCCAAGATTTGTGAGTTAGAAATATATGCACATACATATATGCTTGAGAGAAATCATATGATGTTAGAATTCACAGAAGAACTGCCTGAGTACATCAGAGTGCGTGTGTGTGTGAAATCAACAGCGTATTACACCTCTGAACTCCCATGCACAGTTCTTTGTATAAGCAGCTGTTCCCTGGAATTGACCCAGAGTTGCTCAATATTCTTGATCTCTGGAACATTCATCTTTCACGTTGACGGCTTCTGCCAAGGTGTTCTCATGTCTGAGCCCTACGGGCTGACAGAACTGACTCCAGGGTCAGTACAAAGTCGGGCATGCGAGGGCCGACCCTCAATTATGTTTAATTAACCTCATGGATAGGAATAGTTAATGCAGCAATGTTTAAAAGCTGCACTAGGACTTAGGATTTCTCTGAGCCTATGTGGAATATAAAGTGTGAAGATAGATAGTCAAGAAAGTGCTTCCAGCTGCTCTAACCATCCCGGATTAAGGTCAGAGTTCAGAACAGTCATTTCAGTGGAAAGGAAATCAAATCAAACCAGCCCTAGAGGTTTTAAAATAGGATGGCCTAAGCACTTTTAAGACAAGATTAATAACAAAAGAGCAGGGGAAAGGGTGTCTTTGGGGAAGTGAGAGGAATAAAAACAAGGGTATGTGCCGACTTCATGATTCTTACCACAGACTTATTCTAAGAAAACAACCTCAAGTCCATTGAAGAAATATTTACTAAGCCCCACTAATATTGCTATTAATATTAACAGCAACTACAGCCTTACATTTGTCTGCACTTTCCGGTGTGCTTTTGCATATGTCCGTTTTCCAATAACCCCGTGAAATTGCCACTGCGGTAGAGGCTGTGATGAGCCACCAACATCCTCCTTCAGGACTGAAGGGCTCAGTCCCCTAGACAGCCCTCAGCTGACTGAAGAGAGCTCGTTCTCTCCAAGGTCACACCCCTTTCTTGGGGCACCCCACATCCAGGGACTGGTAGACACAGGGCAGAAAGGCCTGGCACCCTCACCCCAACTCAGAACACTTCTGAAGGGTTATCTCAGCTTCAGCGCTACTCCAGGGACTGGCTGAGGCCTCCACTGAGACTGTACTGCAGCCCGACTTCTCCCCCTGCCTGATTCTGCTTCCCCCAGGTCCCTTCTCCCCTCCCCTCCCCTCCCCTCCCCTCCCCTCCCCTCCCCTCCCCTCCCCTCCCCTCCCCTCCCCTCCTCCCCCCTCTCCTGGTCGTGATGCCAAGAGCACTCCCTCCTGCACGCTGGTCCACATCTGTGTCTGTTTCCCAGGGAGTCCAACCTGCGACAGTGATTATCCTAATTCTGAAGATAGAGAAACTAAGCATTTTAGATGGTAATCACCTGACGAGAGATGGACAAAGACCAGAAGGGAGGCCCAGGATATGTCGCTCAACGGTGCCAGTGTGCTGGGGGGCAGGGGAGGGAAAGATGAATAAGGCCCCTACCCTCCGGGCTCATCATGCCAAGAGCAAGGAAACACAATCACAGCCACAACCTGCACAGCCGCCAACAGAGGCCCGTCTTAGACACGAGAGCGGAGGAGAGAGTTATGTGAGCAGGCAGTGTGATTTGCATGGGGAGGCCCTGAAGACATTCGGGGAGGCTGCAGGAGCACTGGCAGGTTTCCTCTCCTTAGTCCGACCTCACCACTGAGAAAAGCACATCAGTGAAACGCGAATCAAGGGGGTCAGTGCTGAGGTACGGACTGTAGGCCAGACTCGCTGCCCCTGTTCCACTCACCCAGAAACCTCTACACTGGCTTTGGAGTCAGGCCTCTGTTCCCTTTTTCAGCCCCAGCTCCCTCTGGTACATACCATCTGCTAAGTGAGCTTCCACTTGACCTCTGTAAAATGGACCACTCTGCTAGCAGGCTGGTTAAGGAAACCACTTGTGAAACATTCATTATTCAGCTCGGAATATGGTGGACCAGGGTTAAAAACTGATAGTGGCCCAAGCAGTACTTTAGAAATTTCCAGATTTCAACGCCTTTAAGAAGACACTCCCTAGTTCTCCAATCACCCCGCCTCACCTACTGACTTATTCTTGGCTGCTTCACTGGCCCGTGGAGGCATGAGAGTTTGCTCTCTGTGTGATCACTGTCACCACCACTACAACATCCATACATATAAACATACTATCTATACATACATACCTACCTAGCATGTATTTGTATACTAAATGCCTGTTCTAAGCACTGTACAATTATTATCCCATTTCACAGAGGAGGACACTGAGGCACAGGTGCCTCTAAGGTGCCTCTAAGGTCATGCAGCCAGTGATAGAGTTGGGACTCAAACTATGGCAGGCGGCGCCAGGGCCTGTGCTCCTCTTCACCACGTGCAGGCAGTCTGTGTGCAGTACCAAGGAGAGACACGGATCCCTCCAAGGGGTCAAAGGGGAGGCAAGGTCATTGTGATAACTGAATGAGACAAGTGAAGTAAAACAGAACAATAACTAGCACATGGGAAGCACTACATAAATGTAAGCTATTCTCAGAAATAGACTCATAGATGCAAAGAACAGACTGATGGTTGCCGGAGGGGAGGAGGATTGGGGAGCTGGGTGAAAGAGGTGAAGGGATTAAAAGTACAAATTAGTAGTTACAAAACAGTCACAGGGGTGTGAAAGCACTGCATGGGAAACACAGTCAATAATACCGTAATAACTATGCATGGTGCCAGGTGGGTACTGGAAATATTGGGGGGATCACTTTTTAAAGTCTAGGATTGTCTAACTACTATGCTGTACACCCAAAACTAATACAAAATAATATTGAGTATCAACTGTAATTCAAAAATAAAATTTTAAAAAGAGAGGTTACGATTAAAAAAAATCTAAAACCATAACACTAAAGTGTATCAGAGTATGTGGCCATGGTTGATGATAATTTGTATCTTCCAAGCTGACAACCTCAACATACTTTACAAAATTTGCTATGAGGGTAAAATGCAATTAGGAAAAAATAGAATTTCACCAAAAGTCCAATATCTGAATCAAATGAAAAATTTTAGTTCCCACAGCTACCCAATAGACCTAACTCCTTGGTGGAGAATTCATTCCCATCCCATTCCTACGACAAAAAAGAATCTAGGGAAACTAGGTTTGTTTCCTTTACACAAGATCATTCTGTTAACTCTAATGAAGGAAAAGTTCTGAAACAACTTCACAAAATCAAAGACTGATCAACAGTTTTGTTAATGAATAAAATGTTTTCAAGCTACAAAAATGTAAGCTATTCTCATTAAGGGATAACATTTTTCCTTTGAATAAATGATGACACCCCTTACATTTATATAATTGTTTTGTTGGTTTTTGTTTTTGTTTTTAACTCACACAGCATTTCCAAACAAGCATGAGAAATGTGATGGTTAATTTATATGTCAAGTTAACTGGGCCACAGGGTGCGCAGATATTTGGTCAAACATTATTCTGAGTATGTCTGTGTGGGTGTTTCAGATGAGATTACCACTTGAATCAGTAGACTGAGTAAAGCAGATTGCTCTCCCTAATGTGGGTGGGCCCCTCATCCAATCAGTTGAAGGCAAGAATAGAACAAAAAGACTGACCCTCCTGTGAGTAAAAGGGAACTCCTCCTACCTGACTGCCTTGAGCTGGAATATCGGTTCTTTCCTGCCTTCAGACTCGACTGAAACATATTTCTAGTTCTTGAGACTATAGGCTTCAGGACTAGAACTACACCATCAGTTCTCCTGAGTCTCCAGCTTGCTAACTACAAATTCTGGGACTTGTCAGCCTCCAAAATCGCACAAGCTAATTCCTTATCATAAATCTCTTTATACATATATGCATATACAGTATACATAAACACACATATGCAGGCATATATCCTATTGGTTCTGTTTTTCTGGAGAATCCTGACTAACTAATACAAGAAATATTCTCACCTTTCCCATCTTACAGATGAGAAACTGAGGCTTGAAGAAGTTGAATGACTTGCACAGTTTACAACTCAACTCATCTCCTCATCCTCCATCACCATGACACTCTAAGTCCTGCTGTTTGTACTTTCATTCATTCAGCAAATACTTATCAAGCCACTGTTACGGGCTAGGCAATGTGCCCCTAACTAATTTTCAAACCACCTCCTCCTTCTCTAACCCTACTCTCCCTGCCTGTATACTGTACAGCTTATCTTCTGTCTCTTACAGGGCACTAAAGGCTCCAGACTCAGCTCCCAGTCCCCGTTCTAGCCCATGTTGGTCCCTTTCCCATATACTACTACTGCCTCTTTAAAAAGCCTTTTAACTTTGTTGTATGTTTCAAATTATTCATAATAAAAGGGGGGGAAATGCCTGCTTAAAACTTTTCAATAGCTTTTCCTTGCATCTAGAATAGAATCTAAATTTCCTAAAATGTCACCTACAGGGACGTATGTGATCCGCGGTGGCCTTTCAGTCCCTCGAGCATGCCAAGCTCTTCCCTGTGCCAGGGCCTTTACACACACATAGCATATCCCATCTGGCACACACTTTATCCCATTCTCTTCGGGGCTACACCAGTAGGTCTTTGCTTAAATATCCCTTTCCCATGAAGGCCAAATATAAATTATTTTCTATTCTCTTAGTACCTTATTTTCCTTCACAGCACTTAATACAATATGTAGATAAATGTTTGTAGTTTTTACTATTATTTATGTCTATCTCCTGAACTAGGTTAAAGCTCCATGAGGTTTTGCTGATAATTGTATTCCCAGTGCCTAAAACACAGTAGGTGCTCAATGTATTTGCTTAATTAATGTTCTATAAACCCATCACACAATTGAGCATCTTCCCACCTCTGCTTTCACTGTTCCTTCCACCTAGATTGACCCATTCCTCCTCCCTGCCTCCAATGTCTTCATCTGGCAAATTCTTCTTTCCTCTGCAAGACTCAGCTCCCCCAGACTCCTTTTCCCTCACGGTTATTAGGTCATTCTGCATGAACTTCCATAGCTCTTGCAGCACTTAGCTCACATATGGGAACTGCCCTCTGTCTTTTCTATGAGCTCCTCAAGGGCATGAACTGGGTCCCTCTCATCCAGAGAATCCCCGAGCCAGAACAAGACACACGAGCAGCCCCAGTGAACATTTACCTGTATAACACACCTTGCATCCAGAAAATGCTCAATAAATGGCAACCATTATCGTCACTATTATCGTAGGGTCATTTTTTGTACCTAATCTCCCTCTGGGTGGTTTTGGAACCATCTTTTTATTCACTCAACATGTATTTAGAGTGCCTATTCTGGAGCATATACAACAAGGATAATGTAATGAAAATAACCAACTGTTCAGAGACTGGTTCTTCAAGGAACTCAAGGAGATAAGACCAAACTATAAGCAACTATAAAACAAGTGCTGAGTGTTATAAAAGAATCTGCCTAAGCTTCAGCCATAAACTAAAGAAGCACTGTCCAGGTAGGCCATGCTACATGCACACCATGGCCCCAGAACCTTTGATCTCAAGTGTTACCAATACAACCTCTCAAAGTATGTTACCTGGACTGCAGGCCACTAGCCTCATTCATCTCTCCCTTCCTACCGTGCTGGTGACCCAGCATGCCTTGCAGTCATGACTAGCCAAATACCATCTCACGGTCTTGTTCATGTGGTCCACTGGAGGTGCAGGAGTCTAACCTGGGAAGCCCAGAGTCCAGCCCAGTGTTAGAGCTCTACTTTTCTCAGCATTTCAGGCCTTTGGTACCCATGGCCTGTCCAGTTTGGCTATGGCCTCCGTTATATTCGGATGAGGTTCGTGATAGTCCCTCATTTACAAAGCCACTACATCTCAAACCCCAGTGGATGACCGAAAGTTAACACTGCATATTAATGCTCCCTATGTGTGTAGTCACCAAAAGATAAGGAGTTGTTTTATCCTTAATTCATCTTTTCATAAATTTTTCATGTATATTATTGATTTTGCATTGAAATAGTTTTGCAAAGCATTTTAGCTAGAATCCTTATTTAGCATCTTGCAGACCACAACACCTAGTAATAATGATTTTTCACAAAAAGAGGGACATGGGTTTTTGTTACATTGCTTTAAAAAAATCAATAGAGCATTTGTGTCTGTATTAGAGATTAAAATAGCTTTTTTTTTTTTTGGTCTCACAATCAAGGTGAGCTTTTATTTAACAATAAAAGAGAATTTGTCAAATATCCTTCCTTGCCCCCATCCACAAAATTTCTAAGTTTCTTAAAAGTTTAAAGATACAGAGGATGAGAAATGACCAGTATGAAGGTAAGTGCCCTGAGTTGACATCCCAACTCCGCTGCCTACTAAGGACTGAAGAATGAGTTTCTCCTCTGTAAAGATGGAGCAATACCTTCCACCTCCAGGTTCTGTGACGTTCGAGGGAGGCTGGACGTCTTAGTAAAGGGCTGAGTAGAGTGCACAGGTGTAGGCACCTTCTATCTTGCAGCCTGAGACACAGATGAGGGCATTATCCACACAAAAGGAATTTTAAAATTTCATCTTAATAACCATTGAGCTGGGCATTAGGGATGAATGGGGATGAAAGGTGAATAGGATCTGTCTCTCCTCCCACAGAGTTCATAGTCTGGCAGAGATGACAGACCACCTTAGAGAGTAACAGCCCAGCACAGGCTCTGGAGTTCCTGGTTTCAAACACAGCTCTTGGGTTAGAAGAACATACAACCCATCTAAGGAGACAAGACTCAAGCAGAAGAAACAATAAGAAAACAAGCTAAGTGTGAGAAGGTGTGGGGCAAGGTATATGCCACA
This sequence comes from Miniopterus schreibersii, assembly GCF_964146895.1. Taxonomy (NCBI): domain Eukaryota; kingdom Metazoa; phylum Chordata; class Mammalia; order Chiroptera; family Miniopteridae; genus Miniopterus; species Miniopterus schreibersii. The sequence continues at coordinate 30,288,137 of NC_138109.1, read as the reverse complement.
GGCAATCAGAAAAAAGAGAATCGGGGCCAGAGAGGTCCAGGAAGGCTTCATTAACCAAGGGACAGAGAGTAAGGTGTCCTCATCAGCACAGTGAGTAGGTCTTCATCAACAGCAGGCAGTCCTCTTAGCTGGTAAGACTATGCAGCTGCTAAAGAAATTGAACCAGGACACAGAGATCCATAAACAGAGCTTGCATGAAATGAAATCTGTTTTGTATAAGACCACAGGATGTAGTAGAAAGGGCATGGACTTAGAGACACAAGGCCTCAGTATTACTATCTGTGAAACCCTGGGTAAATTACTCTCTCTGAAATAAATAAATGTTCGTGCATAAGTGAAGTAAATAGAAATTAGATTACCATGCCCTGTTTAAATCAGGTACGGCTCTATGGACAACAAAACCACTCTCTGATCCTAGAAAGAGAAAATGCCTATGAAATGAAAAAGGGGGCTGCTGAAACAGAATAGGCCATCCCTTTTAGGAAAACTTCTCTGTAGGCCTTCATGTAGATCCAGAGCCATCTCAATGGAATACCTGCAAGAAGATCCATGCATTTCACACAACCACACATGTGTGAAGTTCAGGAATGCAATTAAAAAATCAACTCTTGATCACCTACTATGTGTCATACATTGGGACAAGCAACAAGACATGGAGATGAAAAAGACACCATTCCTGCACTCCTGTGGAATTCACAGGCACTTGACCATGCTGTTCCAACATAGTCCAGAGGCCCTTCTCTCTACTATTAGACAGATAGACTTGAACCCCTGAAACCAGCCATTGGTCCCAGTCTGGTCCTGCTTCCTTCCACTTGAGAGGCCTTCAAAATACCAGAAGATGGAGGATCACGAACTCTCCTGAGCCTTATTACCCCTTTTCACCCACCCCCAAATCAGTCCAAATGGATTGCTCTTCCCCAAACACACTTCTTATTCTCCCATGTCTAATCTTCAACTTCAGGAAGACCTTTATTTCCCTAACACCATCTCTACACATCCCTGACCACCCACCTAAAACAACATCCACCAGATCTATCCCCCTTAACCTATTTTATTTTCTTCATAGCATTTACTGATGATCTGAAATGGCATTGTTTTGTTTAATAGTTTATAAGCTTGTTATTTATATGCCCTGCTGGAATGTAAGCTATTGTCTCCAACACCTACCACAGTGCCTAGATGCAGGAGGTACCAATTTTTGTCAGATAAATAAATGACAGAACATATAAAGTCCATATCATTTTATCCGCCTCTTTCTGATGATACCTGTCCCTTTCACCATAGTAATATTTATAAGCACACTCATATGCAAAAATGTCTTCCCTACATGGTATGAAACTCCTTGAGAATCTATATCTGTTTTACCTTTGTATCCTCTGGATACCCAAGATAGAGCATTTCCTTGGTAAATGCCTATTTAATGAATAAAATATGTGGTCCCTTGGGGAAGACTTGTTGAATGAATAAATAAATAATATAGTCACTTCCTCTTCAGGCTTCTTAACCTTGTCTTTGTCAAAACTCTACCTCAATGCTCAGAAATGTGAACATATTTGGTTGGTCACATGGAAAAGTACAGAGCCTTTATACACACATTCTTGCTGCTCCTTTTTAACAACTAATTACTTGACCACCACATTTAAAGGTTATTTTCCCCCCACCCATCAACCCCTTACTTGGTAGCACTTTTGCAAACATCTATCAGTGTCTTGGGGGTAAAAAGTGAATAAAACCTTTGAAAAATATGGATTCTTCTAGAGTGCGCCAATCTCTGCTTGCTGTGGGTTCAAGCTATTTTTATCAGGCGATACTGTGATGTTCCTTTTCAACACATGATATTCACTCTTTCAAGCTGTTCTGCACTGTTCTATTTGGTTTCATGTTACATCAATGAGACAGTCTGAGGGAAAAGGGAAAATGGGACATACTATATTTAGTAGCACCACTAAAACCCTAAATAAAAACTCAAATTTCCTAAGCTCCTTGGCTACCCAATCTATATCCAGGACCCCACCTACCAACCCAAGATTAAGGCCAAATAAGAAATGCTTTTGTCCAGAGAGTATTTTTCAGAATGTTAATTACAGTATCTCTATTTACAGTGTCGCTAAAACTTTAAGGGGTTCAAAGTCGTACATAAAGGTCACAGAAGGGCCAAACAATTACTACAGGTATTTTGAATTTTCATAGTATTTTTACTTGGAATTATCAGCCTAATTATATATTTTAAAATAACACATCTGGTTACCCATCTGGGCATGCTGAGTTTGAGACGGTCATGTGACAACTATGAAGTGTTGCCTGACGAGCAATGAGACATAGAAAAACAAAGCTCTGGGAGGTGTAGGCTGGAGTATCAATGTTCCTATATAAAAGTGGAACATGAAACCATGAAAGTAAATAACATGACCCTCGAAGAGTCAGGAGAGCAGTAGGCTGAGGAGAAACCTGACTGCCCAAATGTCAGCAATCAATGTGTGCTGGAAGGGTAAGAAAAGGTTTCAATAGAAGTATGTGCCTAAGATAGTATCCAGCACATGCTAAAGGCTCAAAAATACTTAACTCAGTCTCACTGTTAGACTCAGTGGTTATAGACAAAAGGTCTTTGTAATCTGCAAACCATGGTACAAGTATTTTTCTATGATTTCTAGAAGAAATATAAGAGTGGTGTGGTGGAACAATTGCAAAACTGGCCACAATCTTTACACCTCCTTGTATTTATGCCCTTTCAATGTGACTTTATAGATCTTCTTATCAAGATATATAATCTATTTCCCCATGCCTATATCTGGGTTGGCCTTGTGACTTACTTTGGCCAATAGCATGCAGTGGGAATCCCACTGTATCAGTTCTTGCTTACTTTGACTCTCTTTCTCTTGGAATCCTTCCAAACTGTCATGTGAACAAGCCTTGATTGTCCTTCCAGACAAAGAAAGACCACATAGAAAATAGCCACATGAGCCCAGTCAAGGCCATCCCAGAATAGCCTATAGCCCATCAACCCTACACATGTGAGAGAGCCCAGCCAAGGTCAGCAGAGTTGCCTACCTGCCCTGGAGCTGACTGCAAATATATAAATGAGCCCAACTGAGCTCAAGCGCCACTGTGTTTTGAGACTTGGCTCATGACAGTGGGAGAGTAATTCTGCAAATGGGGTCATTCTGGTGGCAGTGCAGCAGTGAGAAGAGGACCCAGTCTAGCATATTCTTAGAAACAGTCTGCCTAGCTCAGCCTCCACATGGTAATATCAGGAGACTGCTTCACAAAGTCCTTAGTCACTGCTCTGGATCTTGGTCCTGGGTCTACTTCCCCAAGCAAGCTGCAGCTCTGTTATCAGTGCTCTGACTTAGCTACGAAGGGCGACACTACTCATGATTCCTTAGTGGGGCACACTAATGTACTCTAACCTGCTAAGGGGGAAAAAGAATGTGGACACCCCTTCTATATTTGATTATGTATCATGAAAAGTCATGCAGCTTTTATTGGAAGTAATGCTTTTGACATATAGATGCCAGATGCCTAAATGACAGTCCTTGATGACACATGAAAAGGCCATACCAATCTCCCTGAACTCTGAAATTCTAGGGTCTATACAAAGGTATTTGACAATTCATTCTGTTTTTAATTGGATTGAATGGTATATGACAGGCAAACTTCAAGGAACACAATAACTTTTATTTCAATTTTGCATGACAGAATGATGTTTTGTTAAATAATATATTCAGGTGAAATTTACATAACATAAAATTAACCATTTTCAAGTGAACAATTCAGTGACATTTAGTACATTCACAATGTTAGGCAACCACCACCTCTATCTAGTTATAAACATTTCCATCACTCCAAAGTAAAACCTCTTACTCATTAAGCATTTCTCCCCATTTCCCCCTCCCTAGCCCTGGCATCCACCAATCTGCCTTCTGACTCTGGATTTATCTATTCTAGATACTTTATATAAATGAAATGATAAAATGTCACCTTTTTGTGTCTGGCTTCTTTCAATTAGTGTATTTTAGAGGTCTGTCCACATTTTGGCACATATCAGAATTTCATTCCTTTCCATTGTATGTACATACCACAATTTGTTTATCCATTCACCCGCTGATGGGCATTTAAACTATCTCCACCTTTTGGCTATTGTGAATGATGCTGCTATGAACACGCCTATGCATGTACTTGAATATTTCTTTTCAGTTCTTTTGGGTATATACCTAGAAGTGAAATTGTGGGAGGGTTATCGGTAATTCTATATTTAACTTTTTGAGAAGCTGACTTTTCCACAGTGGCTGTACCATTTTACATTCCCACCAGCAATGTTAAGAATCCCAATTTCTCCATATCCTCGTCCACACTTATTATTTTCTGGGTTTTTTGTTGTTGTTTTTAATTATTATAGCCATGCGAGTGGATGTGAAATGGTATCTCCTTGTGGTTTTGATCTGCATTTTCCTAATGACTAATAAGGTTGAGCATCTTTCCTTGTGCTTTTGGCTATTTTTAAAGAGATTTTAAATGACAAACAGGAATTCAAATTTAAGTTAAAATCCAGTTGCTTACGGGCTTCCAAATGCAAATAATTCAACTGAGGTGATAGTTGAATAGAAACCACAACACAAATCGCTAAGTTTTAGTTTAGTTTTTTTTTAAAAAACATCAATTGTAAAATGGATTTCCATTTCAGCAATCTTATAAAATCAGGGAAATATGATGTTTAAGAAAATGTAAGTTCCACAAGGGGAGAGATTTTTGTCTATATTGTTCTCCATGCCTGAGAAAGGCTCATATCAGGTACTCAATAAATGTTAGATAACTAAAAAAATCAGAGACTGAATGCAGCTGGTAAGTACAGAGAAAGATCTAGGATAATTCCTCAAGGTTCTTCTGCGTAGGTGCCATTAACTAGGATAATCGGTATAGAAATAAGAATGCTTGTGATTCACCATTGCGTACAATACTGGCTGAGGGTTTGTCATGTATGGCCTTTACTATGTTGAGTTACTTTCCTTCTATACCCACTTCATTGAGTATTTTAATCATAAATGTATGTTGAATCTTATCAAATGCTTTTCTGTGTCTATTGATAAGATCACATGATTTTTATCCCTTGTTTTGTTAATGTGTTGTATTATATTGATCAATTTGTATATGTTGAACCATCCTTGCATCCCTGGAGTGAACCCCACTTGATCATGGTGTATTATTTTTTTAATGTATTGTTGTATTCAATTTGTTAGTATTTTATTTAGGGTTTTTGCATCTGCATTCATCAGAGATACTGGTCTGCAGTTTTGTTGTCCTTGCCAGGTTTTGGCATCAGGGTTATGCTGGCCTCATAAAATGTGTTAGAAAGTTATTGCCTCTTCTTCAATTTTTTTGAAGTTTGAGAAGGATAGGTATCAAATCTTCTTTGAATGTTTGGTAGAATTCACTTAATGAAATCATACGGTCCTGGATTTTTATTTTTTGGTAGGTTTATGATGGTTGTTTCAATTTCCTCACTGTTGATCGGTCTATTTAGATTTCCCAATACTTCATGATTCAGTCTAGGAAGGTTATATATTTCTAGGAACTAATCTATTTCTTCCAGGTTATTGAATTTGGTGGCATATAGTCTTTCATAGTATTCTAGTATGAACCTGGGTATATCTGCGATGTCTGTGGTAACTTCTCCTCTTTCATTTCTGATTTTGTTTGTATGAGTCTTTTCTCTTTTTTCCTTAATAAGTCTAGCCAGGGGCTTGTCAATTTTATTAATCTTTCCAAAGAACCTGCTTTTTGTTGTATTAATATTTTGTATGGACTACTACACAGCCATAAGGAAAGATGAAATACTGCCATTTCAACAACAAGGATGGACCTTGAGAATATTATGATAAGCAAAATAAATCAGTCAGAAAAAGCTAAGAACCATATAATTTCACTCATCTGTAGGATATAAAACTGAAACTCATAGACACAGGCAATAGTATGGTGGTTATCAGAGGAGGGACGGTGGGTAGTAAAGGGAAAAGGTGGCTAAATAGATGGTGACGGGAGACTATTTGACTGTGGGTGGTGGGCACACAATGCAATATACAGATCATGTATTATAGAAATGTACACTTGAAACCTATTGATCTTATTAACCAATGTCCCTCCCAATAAATTTAATAAAAAAAGAACACTTGTGATAAAGGAGTTATCTCAGAATTCCTACTATTAATTCAGAGTTCTGTTTTTACATTTTATTCTTCAATTTTCATGCTCCTTTTATACAACCCTATGTGAAAAAATGTAGGAGGAAAGTGGCAGGGTGCTCCACAAACCTACGGTAATAATGCTGCTACTCACAAACATTTCCACCTTAACATTCTGTGGTTTGGTTTTTCTTCCTTATATGCACAATCATATGTACAATCCTGTCCTCATACCTGCAGAATGTCACTTCATCTCATATATGTCCAATTTTCCATGGTGATTATGAAAGTTACAGTACTGGCTATCCCAATCTGACTTGGCAATTTATTAAGTCTGTTCTCTGGCTTATGAATCGGAGAAGGTCTCCCATGGAACAAAACTTATCTAGGAAAGCAGACCATGGTCCACTGTGACTCTATATGATAACACTTTGTGGCCAGAGGACAGATCACTAAATTTTAGTTTATTCAGATCACTTGCTCCCTTGTAGACTGTGATTCTTCCACAATAAAAGTCAGAAAAAAAGCCCAATTCAAACTTACTTTAATTTGATAAAAATGTTTTGGTACCATTTGACTCTTGAAATTATTTTATTATAAAAATATTCTAACCCTGTATAATATATACCCCAAAATAGACCATGTCCTTGAAGAGGAGAGAAATACTATTTCAACACACTGTAGAACTGTTCCATGTATACTAAAGTCTCTTGATCTCTAGCTTTCTGTCACATGTTTCCAAACAACATAGTAATTTGACCTCAAATTACAGTATAGCATTACAGTTAGTATCATTTTCCCCTCAACAAGTGATAGCCTGAGCACACTGGGAGAGTTTGTAGTACAAAACTCTTTCTTGTAATACAGACTTGGGATCTCACTTCTATTATTACACTCATGGACCAGGCACTTTCAGGAACACTAGTTCCAAAGACCTGAGGAAGACCCTCAGAATGGCTGCTTCCCAGATGACCAACCCTTTGTCCAGAAACTCACGCTGTGAGAACTAAGGGACCTTTAACATCAGAGATGTAGGGGAAAGATGGTCAACCAATCTTTGGGTGTTAGGAAGAGGAAAATCCCTTCTATAATCACAGAGCGAGCTAACACAGGTCAGCCACAGGTGTCCAAAGTTTGGATAAGGGACCAAAGTTGTACGAGGTCCTATTCAGGCCTCTAGCAGCAAACACACGAGTCCACCGCACGGACTCCCTCTCCCTCTCTAGGTGATAGGAACTCAAAATTTTTGCTTTTTATCTTCCTTGCTCTCATTCTCATCTGACCTTTCTGACATTTTAATTTAAATCAGTAAAAACAACTTCAAAACTTTTCATGCAAAGGTTTTGGTTGAAGGAACCTCAAACTGAGTGATTTGCTCAACAGACACTTATTGATTGTCCACTAAGGGCAGGACCCTAGACCAGGCCCCAAGACTCAGGGGATACAAGGTTGAGCAAAAGAGTAGACAGCAGATTAGAGATCAAATGGAAGATACCTAGTCCTAAATGTAATAATGCTTGTCCACCTCTCACGTAGATTTTCCTGTGAGGGTCAAATGAGATATTACATGTAAAAATACTTTAAAAACTGTAAACAAAATAAGTACACAAATGTAATAATTATGAGATCCATCCTATAAGAAGTAAACAAGAAAGTATAATGCCAGTCTGTTGTCTAAATCTCCTGAGATTGATAGACCTCAAATTTTCGAATCAAGAGTATCCCCTACACTAGAATTTTTATTCTTTCTGGTTAAAAGTTCAAATCATGAAGACAAATATCAAACTGAAAAGGAATTTTTCAGTACCAAATGGTTAAGTCTAAGTGAAAAATTAATTCCCTAGTGAGGTCCATGTGACAATGGTCAGGCAGGACTTAGACACCTATACACCAGCCTCTCCTTATAATTTCCTGCCCTTCTCCTTTCCAAACTCCAATTCTAACTTTTGCCAGTAGCGGAACTAACAAAAATTCTAGAAGCCTATTCCATTTTCTATTGTGGTTCAGGACCAGTTCTCATAAGTACCAATTCATTTGCCAAAGAACATTCAACAAACATTTGCAAAGCCCCTACAATGTGCTTAGTATAAAGGCTGAGTGTCTATCTACTCATTGGTGAATAATGAACCATGACAATATTTCTTCAGCATACGAATCTTATAATCTGATTTACAATCTTTTTTCCTTCTTGTTCATTCCTCTCCAGCCATAGTGACCTCCCTGCTATTCCTTGAACCCTTTAGGTATACTCTTGCCTCAGGGCCATTCCTCTGACTGTTCCCGCTGCTTAACCTCCACACAGCCGCATGGCCAGCTTCTCCACCTCCATCCAGTTTGTTCAAATACCACCTTCTCAATGCCCACCCCATTAAAGGCTGCAACCCTCAAGCAAGCTCCTAATTCCCTTTATCCTACTCTACTTCCCCCCCCCCCCCCACAGCACATATATCCTTCTAACATGCTATATAATGCAGTTATTTATTATGGTTATTTTTAATGTCAACCTTCCCTCATGCCCCTATGGATAGGGATGCTTGTTTTGTTCACTGGTGTAGCCCAAGCACCTACAACTTAGACAGGACCATATTGGACACTCACCAACTATTAACTGAATGAATGAATGAATGAATGAATGAATGAAGTCGATCAATCATCTAATCAGTCATGTGAAATCATTTCAGTGGGCTCAACGACATTAGCAAGTTTTAGTTAATGGAAAATTTAAAAGTTGAAAAAAGAAATCTATGTTGGCGTATTTTAAATCTAATCACTTCATCTCAACTATAATTTGTTCCAAATGTTTTGCTTGTAGGTGAAAACTCATATAAGTGATGATTAATCCCCATTATAATTAAATATAAAAGCTGCAACATTTCTATTAAAAGAAATATAAGATCAAGCATCAAGCTGGTACTATAGATAATAAGTGTTTGTAATTAACATACCGTGAATAACTGTAAACTCTGTCATTACACTAATAAAATGTAAAAATTCCTAAAGCAACTGGGGACTCCGTAGCAGCTGCAACGTCAACACTAGCCACTTTGCCAGTTGTTCAGAGGCTGTGCAAATTAGCACAAACTGGTAGTAACACACGGAATGCATTTGGGAGCCATTTTTGCACTACAGACGTTTAGAGATTTTTTTTTTTTTCTTTAGATAAAATATCACATCCTGATGCATGAGCAGGTGGAGCTGAGATGAACTTCAAACTGGTAAGGGGAATAAACCCTGCAGTAGGCAGTTTAGGTACACCTCTGAGTAAACTATCACAGGGCTCTGATTTGAGTGAACAAAGGTGGCCTATGCAGCAAATTTGGATAAAAAAAATTCATGGCTTGAATATAAAGAAAATATGCATTGAGGAATTAGTATAATTATTTGGTTGCAGAGATACCTGGAAAGGCAAACAAAGAGCTCAAATGACATAACTAGATATGAAGGTATCAAAGAGTTAAACGGTTTATTGCCAGAAAGCCAAACCTTCCTACTTCCATCACCCAAAGCGCTATATAGTCAGAAAGATTAGGAAGCCACTGCACAGCCATCTTTCTTAATCAATGAAGGACACGATTCTCAGTGGACCCAGTCACACATTAACTCAGCTTGGACAGTGACCTTAACTCTGCTTCAATTGTAAGCCTCACACATAAAAGGGGTGTGTGTGTGTGTGTGTGTGTGTTGGTACCTGGTTTGGGTTTTTTACTGCAACAAAGAACTACATTTAGATCCAAATCAAACTGTTCCAAATCAAGAATTGAAATGACTTGTTAAGCTTTTTACTAGATACCATGTCTTGTGGGCTGAATTGTGTTCCCCACAAAATTCATATGCTGAGGTCTTAACCTCCAGTACTTCAGAATATGACTGTATTTGAAGATAGGGCCCTTAGAGAGATAGTAATTAAGGAAAAATGAAGTCATATGAGTGGGCCCTAATCCAGTATGACTTGTGTCTTTATATGAAGAGGAGATTAGGACACAGAAACAGAGAAAAGGCTCTGTGAAGACAGTTATATAAGTTAGCCATCTACCTGCCAAGGAGAGAGGCTTCAGAAAAACTCTGCCAATACCTTGATCTTGGACTTCTAGCCTCCGGAACTGGTTGGAAAAAGATTTCTATTGTTTAAGCCACCCAGTCTGTGGTATTTGTTATGAAGGCACTAGCAAACTAGTACACCATGTATGATTCGTCTCTTTATATCGTAGCAACAAAAGAAGAATGCCATTTTAAAAATCCAGTTTCTAATCACAATGGATTCTTAATTTATGCAGTATCATGAGGAATAAATCATTCCATATTAAGTAAAATTTCCAGATAACTGAAGCTTGCCTCTTAACAAACCAAAATTTATATTCTAATTATATTGAATGGACATGTTTCTAGAACTCATCATTGCATGCCAGTCCCCTTTTAAAGTAGAGTATACCATAATGCAACCCTTTTAAATAATAACATTAAAATTTCCAACAAAATTGACAACTGTTAAATATTATATTTCAATTATTGCATCTACCTAAGATTAAGACTAATTTCTCATGTCTTACTTCTGTGTATTTATCCAAAGAAACCCAAACACTAATTCAAAAGGATATATGCACCCCTATATTCATTGCAGCATTATTCACAATAGCCAAGATATGGAAGCAACCTAAGTGTCCATCAACAGACGACTGGATAAAGAAGATGTGATATATATATAAAAAATGATATAATGGAATATTACTCAGCCATAAAAAAGGCTGAAATTTTAACATTTGGGACAACATGAATGGACCTAGAGGGTATTATGCCAAGTGAAATAAGTCAGACAGGGATAGACAAATACCATATGATTTCACTCATTATGTGGAATATAAAATATAAAATAAACCAACAAACAAAATAGAAACAAACTTACTTTTGTAATTTGTCCCTCACTTCCAGCTAACATTTACTGAAACTTCTAGTCCATCTCCTATCTACCAAGCCTTCTAATCTGCCATAGGCTAAGAAATTAGGCAACTAAGCATATGTTGGAACTATGTCTCAAGTAAGAATCAAAAGGCTTGAGGGAACGTCCAAGGAGCTTGCCTGTGAGTAAACAAGTTAATATACTCTTTGTGGCATATATTTTTTTGCTTCTCATTAAAGTTTTGCTTCCATTGTTATTTTGCCTATATTCCTAAGAGTTAACATTGAAAAATTTGTGACCACTATGTTTGAATAAGTGAGATTTTATTTTTATATTTTATTATCAATTAGTCACTTGTCTCTACTTCATAGACTTTCACACCATCTTTATTGATATCAAAATCTGTAGTGTTGATTTCTGACCTCCAGATGAAAGATGTTTAGGAAAATATCAACTTTAATAATCACAGGTAGATGTATTAACATTTACTATGTCCTAAAGGCTCTTTAGGTATCTCACTTAACTACCAACAATGCAAAGAATTTACTGAAAGCAAGGAAAGGGATGTAAAATCACTATGACCTTTCAGAAACTGTGCTTACTGGATAGATATACAGAGAGGGGCAAAAGTAGGTTTACAGTTGTTCATATGGAAAATAATACAATAATTAATAATAATACAAAAAGAAACTCTGCTTTGTATACTCACAACTATAAACATACTTTTGCCCCACCCTATATTATGCAAATGAGTACTCTTGGATCAAACAAAACATTTTAATCTAGTTTTTTAAAAGCTACTAGTAAAAAACTAATACAATATGCAAGTTCCAAATTAAATATAATCTCGGCACAAGCCAATCATACTTCTCCATGGACCATCACTCCTGAAACCAACTGGAAAAATTAGTGCTCCTTCTCTCTACCTTCCCTATGACCTAACATGAATTTATGAAGATATGCATATATGCAGAGGGATCTCTGGAAGTGACTCACTAGAAGATGCAGAATTAGGTTGGTATATCAACTCCTACCTCCCAAAAGATATGTACTTAACATGTGGAGGTTAACTTTTTCAATTAAACACACATATCTTAAGGGTTTAGTTTGATGAGTGTTGATAAAGGGATACACCCTTGTAGTCAACACCCTAATAAAGATACAGCATATTTCAATCACTGCAGAGTTCCCTGTGCCCTTTCGTCAATCTCTCTCCCAGCTATAGGTATTTATTTTTAAGCAGATATAACAGCAGTAATGGTAATAGCTACTGTTAATGGATGGTAACAATAGGAGTATTTACTGAGTGCCCACAAGTCAGGCACTGTACATATATGGTATTCCATTTAATTCCCAAGTCAAAGGTTGGTAGTATCCCCATTGGTCTATTTGGAATAAAAGGGGGGGGGGGTATAAAGGACCAAGAAATTGAGTGGTGGGATAAGACCTGAACCAAGAATATCTGAATTGGAATCCCTCATGCGAAACAATATCACCTCTACACAAATGCTAAGGAGTTTTCTGTTAATTCGAAGCACACACTAAGTAGCAGTTTTAGTGAGGTCACCAGTTCAAACTCACAACCCCACCTGTATCATAAGCATACCCAAGTACCTTATCTTAACAAGCAAGCAAACAAGAGGTTAAGCTAATTATAATTAAAGGATTACCTACAGGTTCAACTACATGGAAATCCCTCACAGGTTTCTAGAGTAGTTAGAGGAGGGTGTGTGGGTGACAACCCCATCAACCCCACAATAGGGTTAGTGCTTGCAAAATGAACCAAAGGAATCCACCCACCCCTTGCTCTGGGTGAACCCCATAGGCGAGTACAGCACTGCACTGTCAATTTCTCAGAGAAGTCAGGAGGCAAAACATCTGGATCGAACCTTTTGATTCCTTGTTACCATTAATTTTACTCGGTGTTTTAAACTCAACCCACTCACATTTACAAAACACTTCACAGACGATTTCCCTCATGAATGGGGCTCCATTCACCTCTCACTTAAAAAACATCCAACTTACTCTGAAACGACTGAGGTTAAAGCTTGTTCAGTGTCAATTTGCAAGTATTATACAAAACTAGGCGCACAGATGCAGAAGGGTCGTGCAAGGCACCCTCTTCGAGGGGTTCTGCTAAAATAAAGCAGCTAGGAAAGGGGCACGCGTCGGCCCTCAGCAACCCGCAGGGCTGGTGCCAAACTGCGTGGTGGAGGGGGGATTTGATCCCCCCGAGGAAAGATGCGAGAATCACCACCCTGGAGCGGTACCAGCTTCCACCTTGGGAATCAATGTGGCTCATTTTCTCCCAAACTGGAGTTGTTTTCTAGAAGTCCCTCCCCTGGGCTTCCCCGTGGTCTCCCTAAATCCCTTACCATATGTTGGGGGAGGAGGACTCTCCCTTTTAGAACGAATTCGTCTCCGGCAGGCTCAAGGCTTCAGGACGTGTGCTTCTAAGTCCTAGGCTTTTGACAACCCCGGCGCAAGGAGGGACAACACACACCACACAAGCACACCCTCCGCAACACCTGAGCCCCTTTTCCCTCCGCTAGACAGGAGCACCGCTTAGTACAACAGGAGCGCCCTCCTGATGTCACCTAGAGACACCCAAGTCCCAGGTCCACAGCAGGCTCTAGAAGGGGAAGAGCGCTGGAGGGTGATGCTTCTCCACAATTAGCGGGAGTCACGCGGCGGGGTCCCCGAGGACCCGCGCTCCCTCGCCCAGCACCCTGGGGTCCCGCTCACTCGAAGCCGCCGGGACTTTTTGGCGCCACCAGTAGTTCAGCAGAGCCACCCCGAGGGCGGCCCGGGCAAGATGCGGGGGGCGTGGCGCGGGGCGGGGGCTTCTCCCGGGTCCCGCGCTGGGGGAGGGGGAGGCGCGCGCGCCGAGCCGAGTTTCGGTTGTCGCCTCTGGGGCCCCGGAAGTCTGGGACGCGGGAGACGGAGGGACCTGGGCCAGGGCCACCAGACGGGCAGCGGAGAGGGTCGCCGGGACTCCCCGGGCCGGAGGAGCCGGGGCGGCTCCCTCCTACAAGGGCCCACTCCCGGTCCCCGGGAGTCAGGGTGGCGGGGCTGGGGGACCAGAGCAGCCCAGCCGGCGGCCGCGACGCCCCGGACGGCAGGTGGGGGGGCGGCCGGGCGCCGGGCGGGCGGGGGAGCCGCTACCTGGTTCCGGAGGCGCATCGTGTCGGAGGCGTGGCGGGCTCGAGGTGGCGGAGGCCGGGCGCGGCGCGGCGGGCGGGGCGGGCCGCGGAGTCTCGGCGCAGCGCAGCCGCCTCGCCGCCCCCGCCCAGGGCGCCGCCGCCGCCTCCAGGGGGCGCCGGACGCGGGCGCCGAGGACGAGCCTCGCTGGTGAAGGCGCCGCCGCGGCCCCGGCGCCTAGCTCGGGGCTGGGCATCAAGGCTGTGCTGAAAAAATTGGCTGAGTAAATCTTCCTTTTCTCCAGTACTGCTCCCTGGGCTTACATTGTAAGTGAAGTAAAATCCTTTGCTGTTCAAGTCCACCTGCACCATTTGGGCACAACACTTAGGCCCTGAGGTTTCATAAACGTGACTTATTTGGAACCCTTAGAAAAACTCTTACCCTTTGGGCAAAGAGGCATTAGAAAGGTGGTCTGTCCCCAGCAGGGAGTGGGGACACCTTAACTGTACATTTCAAGCCATGGCCAGTTGACTGGTGTCTAAGATAAGTCCAAAGTGAGAAATGAAGACAAGGATCGACATCTCTGAGCTCCAAACAAAATGACCAAGATTTTTGTGCACTGTGATTTCAAGTAAAATTGATTTCATTTCTCAGTGGCTTCTTAAACCACAGAAGTATTAGTCTAATGTGATCATTAATGTGAGCATTTCAATAGGAAAGGGGCTTCTTTGGCCTCACTGATAAACTTCCACTCTCTGGATCAGAAACTTGCAGATCTTTGGGTTGTTGAGAATGCCCATTACTGCCTAAAGAAAATCTACCTTGCTTAAAAATACAGGAAGTGAAGATTTTTCTGGGCTGAAGTAAACTTACTTAGCATCATCGTATTAGAATGGAAATATTAAAGCAGTCACCTTACCCAATGCCTTTTTGTAGGTGAAGGCTTTGAGGTTCAGAGAGGACCTGCCCAAGGTCACAAGAGAATCAGGAGGTAAAATGATAAGTTCTCTTGACCTCTGATATATTGTTTTACTTCACAATTTTCTGGTATTCGAAGTTTTCCCTGTTTTTAGGACTTAATCCATTCAGATCTTCAAACTGACCCAAGTAAACTAAAGAGGAAGCCTAGGTAGGAAAAGGACTTGGAATGACAAACGACACAAATGTAAAAGTAGCTGTTAGTTATTGAGCACTTATTATTATATGCACTTTCCCTGGATTATCTCATTTAATTCAAGTTTTCAAATAATTTTATTCTTAGTGCAGCCTTAAAATTGAATAATTCCTGATGGATAAAAGAGCTGTTTTTCCCACTGTGTCCTTTGACCATGTAATACAAAAGAGTTTTGTTCCTGGGCACAGGGGCTATACCAACTCAAAATTCTGCTAAGTCATTTCCTTTGACCCAGCAGTTCCAGTTTTATGAGTTTATCTTAAGGAAATACTCATTAACATGTTCAAAGACTTATCTCTTATGTTTACTACAGCATTCTTTGAAATATGGAAAAATTGTAGTCTTTAATGGTCAACAAAGGGAACTGATCATCTATACAATGGAATATTCTGCAGGTATTAAGAATGATCTAGTTGATGAATATTTATTTAGCATGGAAAGATATTCACAATATGTTTCAAAGTGAGAAAAGCAGGTCACAAAATTGTATGCTCAGAATGATCCTGTTTTTGAAAGGGTAACAGTGATTATTTTGGAAGATGGGGTTATGAGTGATTTTTATTTTTTCCTCTTTTGCTTTTCTATATTTTTAAAAATGTCAATAGTAAATATTATTTTGGATTCACTTTGTTTTAATATTTCACTATTCCTGTTACCAAAGTACCTATAATGAGTGAAGCACTGTGGCAAGGGCTAGCAGGCAAGAATTCAGTGCAGTTTAGTATAGTAAAGAACATAGTCTTAACCACTGTAGTTAGGGTATTAATCAGACCTGGATTCCAAATCTTAGCATTGCCCTCTCCAAGGTTTATCATCTTGAACAAGTTATTTGGGTTTTTTAAGCCTAAAAACAGTAATGATAATAATAACATTTATTGAGAATTTACTTTGTTCTGGGCACTGTACTAATTAAGCACTTTGTGTATACTCTCATACCCATAGCTGATGAAGAAACAGGCTTAAATTAAAGGCCATTAAATAACTTGCCCAAGTTTACATAGCTAGGTATATACATCATAGTGTGATTGTGAGGATTAAGTGCAAGGGGGCACTTAAAGCACTTAGCCTAACACACTACCAGATTAGATGATAATAGAGAGATGATAGGTAGACAGATATACACACTTGATATGTGTCATTTTTAATAATTTAGGCATGACACTTGTAGCAAATTCTGCTCTATCTTATTACTCAAATCACCTCTCCAGGCAATCTAACTTCGCTATTTCCTGTGGTCAGTAAGAGCATGGGCTCCAAACCCTGCTTTGGCTTGAATCTCAGCACTACCACTTAAAAGATCTGTGATCCCAGGTAAGTTACTTAACCTCTTTATGCCTCAGTTTTTTTGTCTATAAGATGGGCATACTATTAGAACTGATTTCACAGAGGTTGTTCTGAGTATTAAATAAATTAACACAAAGCAATAAGAATAGTGCCTAGTATACTTAGAATTTTTTAAAACGATAACTCATTTTTCATATTTTAAGTTCTATTTTACACTAATGTAAAGATTTTAGTACATATTCCCTATATTGAGATCTGAACATACTGTTATTAATGCCAAAAGGTTATGTAAATGTACAATCTGTCAGAATTTATAGTAGGAAGCTGCCTCCATTTAAAAGAAACCCATGTAGCATTTACATGTGCTTATACTACTAAAACAGAAGTCAAACCCAGACACAAGATATACAAAAAATGCCAATTCTTTCTGTCTTAACGTTAACAAAATCAGTTCATCCATGAATTCTTTAAAAGGAGCTGGTATATTTAGGACTTGACTTTGTCATATATTCTCTGGATTTATAAGGTCTTTGGAAAACAATTGAAAAATTCCAAACAAAGACGATAAATATATCTTCAATTTTATGGTCAAATATGTTAAGGTAATACTACTTATGAAAAATCTCATAAAGAGAGCAAATTACCTAGGATTAAGAACCATGCTATACACAAAAAAAACTGCCTCTCATCAATTAAAGATATATTTTAAACTAATATATATATCTATATCCCCACACATACATATATACACGTATTTGGGAATTATGTTAAATGCTCCAAAGTATAATATTAATTATATTCCTTCCCAATACAAACCATAAATAGAATCTGTGATAATTTTACAATTACAAGTCATATTGTGGCTCTAGGATAGACAACTTCATGTAACAAAGCAATTAGTAAGAGCATGGAAACTTACTTTCTTCCTTTGAAAGGCAATTCCTGTATTGAGTAATGTTATTTTTCTTTAAAAGTCCTGAATCTTCACACAAAGGCATTACAAGCTCATTGTGCACCTTAATTATAAAGGCACCTGTGCTTTGTTTAGCTGGTTGGTTGGACCCTAGGATTTGATTTGTCACACTACTCCTCTGTCCCGCCCTATTTCCCTCTTAATGAGAAACAACTTAACATTAGCATCTGTGCAACCTCCAGGGCTCAAATAATGACTGGGAAGGAACAGAGGTACTAGTTATGCTGGGGAGCACTTGTTGCTTAACCTTCAGGTAAAGGGCTAAAGTTCAGGGTTAGTAAGCATCCACCTGGAGGATAGATCGATTTTAAAACATTCGAGAGGTTTCAAAACATGAGACCTCACCCCCACCTTCCACCCTTACCGTTTTCTCCCCTCCTCCCCACCGCCCCATCTCGTCCTTGGGGAGGCAGTGTGGTGTTAGGTGGAGTCAGATTAATCCCACCTCTGTCATTCAGGAGTTCTGTCATCTTTAGCAAATTTCTTTAATTCTCTGAGCCTCAGTTTCTATAAAGTAGAGATAACAGTACTTATAGGTTATTAGGAAGATGATTTTTAATGTTAATGAGAAAAGTGTGTAAAGGAATCATTTAATACAAGTTGCTTCTCTTTCCCCCCTTTCCCTCCGCATTGGGAACATTTGAAAAAGGCTCCAACTTTGCACATCAGTAGAAGAATAGGCATGTGTAAAGGTATGGATATTTGAGAAATTTGGGAATTCGATGTAAGATAGGAAATGCAACCATTGTTTTCATCACCAGCATCTCCTGAAAGGGAAGGAAGGAGTTCTTTCATTCAGCAGGTCTTCATTGAGTATCTACTAGGTCTAGGGCTCATGCTAACACTGGCAATAGAGTTGTCTTCTGTCCTTGAGAAGATCACAGCCTGAGCTGACAGAGATGAGGAAATGACAGTGAGGAGTCAATGTAGCACAGTGTAACAAGTACTAAAATACAGAGAATCGCCAGAGACTATGAGAACACAGAATTAAGGGGGGAAAAAGCAGCCTGGGAGAAAAGGAGTAGGTGGGAGGGAGGGTCTGGGAAGATTCCTGGGAAAAATAATTCTAGAATTGGGTTTTGAAGAGCAAGTAGGAGTTAGAAGGTGAAGACTGAACATTGATGCTTCAGAGAGGTGTCTTTTAAAAAAGACCTACTCTAAATAACTGTGAATTTAATGGTGTATTCCATTGTCAGAATGAGGCTACATTGTAATGTCATTGACTTATGAATATAACAGAATTTGTACATTTTCTAATATTTCATCATATGAGATTTTAATGAGAACAATGAATAAGTGCTGTTTTCGAGTAAGCCCATGAGCATATGTTCAGAAACATTTGACTAGAGCCTTTGCTCTAACAGTTTCAACTGTTCTTCGTTGCTCTTTAACAGTTACAGTTTACACTTAATAGATTTGATAATTAATTGCTTAATAGTAGAAAATAACTCAGTAAATCATGACATGCAAGAAATAAGAAAAAGAGTACTCAGGTTTCATGTAGGTTTTAGTGCTGCAAGGGATCTTAGAGCTCATTGATCTCCTCATTTCACTGGCAAGGAGTCAAAGTCAGGTCCAGAGAAGCTCAGTGATCTGCCCAAGTTCACACAGCTGGTGAGAAGCAGGAATAGCAGTTCTCTGGGCTCTCTGCCCATTGCTCTAACCAGTGACAACGACTACCATTTACTGGTCATTTCCAATGTACTAACATGATAACGAAAATCTTTAAGTATTATTTCATTTTATTAACATTTCTAGTCTAACACTTATGCCTGAATCCTTTTAGAATGGAGCAGGGAATAAATAATTTTTAAAAGTAAATATATGTTGTGTAGATACCAGTGAATGAAGAAATTGTGTTCACATAGAGCTTATTTCATTAGCTAATGTGTTTCTTTCAAAGCTAACTTTAGTTTTATACACATCTTTCAGATTTTGTTTCTAAGATTTTCCTTTAGTAGTTTGATATAATTCAGTTCCATTTGACAAATATTTACTGAGTCCTTGTGATAGGAAAGGTGAATGTTTCTTTCCTATTGCATTCTCTCTGGATGTCCGGCTTCATGAGAGGTCATGTCACGCCAGGAAAGAACACAGACTTGGGAGTCAAGAAGGCTTAGGTTCAAATCCTAGCTCCTCAACTAACCTTCAGGGATCTTGGGGAAGTTACCTACTTCCCTTTCTGTAAAATGAGGGTGTAAATTAAATCTCCCTTACAAGGTTGTTCTATGGATTAAAATGGATAAAATCAGTAAATGGAATCCATTTAATTCAAGGCCACTTTTCTGCAGATGACTCATATTCATTAAGCTGAAAAACACATCTATTAGTTGGAGTGTCTCAGTTTTTTCCGCTTCCATGCCTTTGCTTATGCCATTCCTCCCTGGGAATATTTCCCCCTACTGCATTGCCTCCTTTTGAAATCAGACCAGTCTTGTAAGGCTCATTTCAGATGCCTCCTCCAAGAAATTTTTCCTGATATTCTCTCCTCTTTTGAAGCTCTGAAGCATTTTGTTGGTATTTCTTTGCAGGCACTTTGATTTTGCCGTCAGCTCAGTTACTGAACACCTAATGCTGCCCACCTCGCTCTTGGCTGTCATTTACTCCTCCTAAGTACCCAATCATCTTGATTTTGCAGATAAGGAAACTGAAGCTCTGGAAAGTTAGGTGACTTTGCCCAAAGTCACACAGCTAGAAAGGGCAGGACCACCATTCACTCCAGGGTCAGTATTCTCATGCTGAACTTCGTTGCCCCACCCACATCTGCTTTGAGCTTCTGTCTCTTGTATGAATGTCTTGTCCATCTGTGTAAGTTCTTTGCGGGCAAGGGCTGTGTCTCTCACCTTTATGTCTCCTCTAACATCTAGGCCAGTCTCTTGCACAGAGTGAGCACAACAAAATAAACAGAAAATAAAATACCCAACCAGGGACTCTCAGAAAACACCTCCAAGGCAGCGTGTGGACCCCTCCCTCCACTCCCATTTCCCTCTAGCTGGCTCAAGGGGCCTGGCTGCCAATGCGCTCACACCAGACTCTTTCAGGAGCAGGTGCTAATTCAAACAGCCTCATTACCACTCTGTGGGGCCCCTGCACTAATTATAGTGGGGTTTTAACTATCTCCAGTTTCTACAATTCAACAGCTTCTATTTTTAACCCATAATGAATGGTAGGATCTATAGCAGCAGGAACGGACAGGATCTAGTATTCTCCCATGTCACCCTGTGTCCCCTCCTAGTGTTCAGAGGAAAATAACCTGTCCAAAAGCAGAAAAATACATTAAATCAGTTGCATAAATTATGATTCATATCTCACAGTTCATCTGTTCTCTGGCCACATAAATGTTACAATTTTTAAATCAAGGTAAATCTAAAAACTAAGAAAATTTACCAAGCTACCACCATCCATGACAGAATAAGTACCCCTTTCCCTAGCCATGTAGTTACCATGATACCTCAGCAATTTCAAACATCTCTTCCCTCCTAAACATCACTTCTCTCCTAGGAAGAGAGGCCTAGGCCTCATAAAGCTCAGTGTGGTTTTGTTTAAAATCAGTTTTCCCCATTTTATTTTGAATTTGCTGAAGCTGGAACTCTATTAATTATTTCTTGTGAATTATTTCTTGTCAGAATGCTTAGCACAAATTACACATAGTAAATGCTTACTGAATGAATAAATAATCTAGTTCGGTGTTATTCAAACATTTTAAAAAGCTGTGTAAAGTAAAAAATATAATTTATGTTTCCCCATCTCCATCTGAAACAAACATTTTATGAAGTAATGCTTACTTTTACTACCTGCAATGCACTCTGATCTTTTCCAGACAATCCTACACTATGCTATTATTTCATTTATTTTATTTTTAATTTTTATTTTTTTAAAGTAACTAATTGTTTTATTGTTTTAGGTCAACAACAGGAAATTTACATTTATAAAGGAAATTTTCATTTGTAGAAGGCCTCCCTCTCCTTACCAGGAACAGGAGGACTCTTAATAGCTCTCATCAATGGAGAAGGCAGGACCTCAGTCTGTATAACAAACCTTATTTTAAAAATATCTTTAGTTTTGAGAGTATTACAGGTGCTGGTTGTGATTCAACAAATTGATTCATGATAACAGTAAGTAGTTCCAAACCTAATTTGGATCATATTGGATTAGGTATAGGAGTTATATTTAATTTTGTACTTAGGTTATTTTATTTACCATCACCATGTTTTTTTTTCTATTTTCAAGTGTTTAGTGAGGGCATAATTAAAAATAAACATGTAAGGAGAAATCCTTCACACAAGTCAGACAATAACTGTCCTCTTCAGGGTCTCATAGTGTTTAAAGTTTGCTTCTTTGCCTTGGAAACACCAAGAATGAGTTATTCTTGCCAATGAGTGTTTCCCAAAATGCAGGTGTCCATTCTTCTTTGGGTCACCAAGTAACAATAACACCCAACATTTACTGAGCACTTACTACATTCTAGGTACTCTTTTTCTCATCCTTTTATAGGTATATCCTTAGTTAATCCTCACAAAAAACATTAGATAAGAACTATTAGTTTTGCCATTTTATAGGTGAGAAAATATAGGCACAGAGAGACTCAGACTGCTGGAAAAGAGCAGAGCCAGGTGAACCCAGCTATCCTAAGAGGATGTGTGCGCCATAGCTAGACCACCACATTCAAACCTTGTCTCTGTCTCTTAATAATTGTGAGCATGTTTTTTTTTAACATCTCTATGCCTATGTTTTCTCAACTATAAAATGAAGTTGATGATGATATTAATAGTTCCTAATCACAAGATTTGGGAAGATTGGGACAGTTTATATGTAATACTTAGAACAATGTCTGGCGCATGGTAAGCACCCATTAAGTGTTTGCTCTTTGATGGCTTCAGAAACTGCACCCTAAAC
The DNA here is from genome assembly GCF_964146895.1 of Miniopterus schreibersii. Lineage (NCBI taxonomy): Eukaryota > Metazoa > Chordata > Mammalia > Chiroptera > Miniopteridae > Miniopterus > Miniopterus schreibersii. The sequence continues at coordinate 30,265,596 of NC_138109.1, read as the reverse complement.
CACTGTAATAAACTGCCTTTACAGTTCATAGATGTGTCTCCATAGTGAGAGAAACTTCTGTGCTGAAAAGGACTCTAGAGGTCAGCTAGTTCCACTTGGTCATTTCACAGTCGGGGATGGTGGGAAGAGAAGGGACTTGTTTGCCCAAATGTATGAGGCACAGCTGGGCCTAGAACTGTATCTCCAGTTTCCCACTTAGTGCCCTCCCCACCCCTTCCTCTCCCTCCCTCGTGTACCCTGTAAATGCGCTGTCCTGTCCGCCCCATTTTCTCCGGGTAACTGCGTTGCTGGGACTCAACCTAAGTGCTGATGGCTGGGGAAACCCTTTTACTCAACAGGCTATACCATAAGCAGCCTGCTGTCTATATTTGTTCGCTGCAGGTATTTAGCATTTTATTACAACATGTAAGGTTGGAAAACACAAGATTTGGAGGAAGATGGCCCTGCCAATTCGGCATTTACCCTTCTGACGCCTCGCTCGTGGCCTCGGCTTCCTCAGGCCTCCCTGTGCCCTGTCCTGCCCCTTGCAGTTTATTCCCACAGCAGCCTGAGTGAACCTTTTAAAAAATGCGATAATGGCGCTGCTCTGCCCCAAAGCTTTCAGTGGTTTTGCATTGTTCGTGGGGCAAGGACCAAAATCCTTAAAATGACCTACGTGTCCCTACTGTCCTGACTTCTGCCACCCCTCCCATATTGCTGTCCCTCGAGCCGGCACTTTACTTCAAGTCCTTAAAAACACCACCCTCTCTCCCACCAGGGACTCTGCATATTCCCTTTCCTTTGTCCTTTGTCTTAATTGCTCTTCCTCAGGGCTTTATTGTAAGGATTTCTTTTACCTCAGCCATCACTCTCTCAGGGAAATCTATCTTTTTCTAAATCGCCTTGTAGAATTAATTTTTTTATAATTTTATAATTTGGTTAATTTGTTGATTAACCGCCGTTTCTTCCACTAGGTTATAAACTCTGTGAGGGTCAGAATAATACATCCTTTCTTTCTCTCTCTCTCTCTCTCTCTCTCTCTCTCTCTCTCTCTCTCTCTCTCTCTCTCTCTCTCTCTCTCTCTCTCTTTCAGAGCCTGCTATGTGTTAATTAGGCTTTGCTTTGCATCTAACCTACATTATATCTAATTGTCGTAACAATCCACAGGGTAGGCCTAGGGTGTCTTTTATAGACGAGGAAACTGACATTCAGGAAAGTTGAGTAACTGCCCTATAGTCGCATAGCTAATAAGTGGTGAGGTTAGAATTTGAACTCAGGTATTTCCAGTTCCAAAACTAGCATCCTTTCCTTTACACTGTGTCATCTGTGACTAAGGAAACTTATAATTCTGTTACTTTATGATAAAAAAGAAATTGTCTTAATAGTATGTTAGCTGAATGCCAGATTTCTTTCCTGGGTATGTGTATATTTTTGATAGGGAAGATGGCAAGAATTGTGTATCCACATGACTACCTTTAGAAAAATGTTACCTGCCTTCCTACAGCTTTCTTTTAAAGCAAATATTAATCACTTAGTTTAGTCCATTCAAATTCCTTGTGCCAGATTTCGCTGTGTGTATTTGTATGTTCACTGTGTTTCTCTTCTGCCGCAGAGCCTAGTAGTTGAGAAATGAAGCGTGCCCAGGAAAGGCTGATCGGATGTTGCAGATTTAGATATTTGGCTGCCCACATTGCTGAGGTTCAGGGAAGTGCAATTGTTGTAAACCAAGTAACGTTTATTCATGGCTCCTCATGTTTTCTTTATTTCTACTCATTACAGCATCTTTATTATCAGTTTGAAACAGATTTTTCCTTTTGTATCTTGTTAGTTTTATCTTCCCAGAATTTGTTGTAAGGAAGTAAATTGTAGATTTCACTTTGATTCTGATGCCTCCCTGAACTTCAAAGACAACATTCCCTCAGAAAGAAGATTGAATTCTAATTTTTTATCTCAGAAAATTATGCAGGCAACATATTTGAAGTAGCATGGTGGGAAAGTCTAAAAGAAGAACGGAATGCGTGAGCTCTCCTCTTAAAGGAGGTGCAGATAAGAAAACAGAAGAAGAAAAGAACAGGACTGTATGAAGAGGACAGGGCCCCTGAAGCATTCAGTGGCCAATTTAACAGAGTAAACATTTTTTTTCTTGAAGATAAAAATTATCTGGAAGGAAAAATGGGAACTGACTATGATTTTCAAAGCACAGGATAGAAAACTATTCTTACTGCAGTTTTTCTTCCAAAAAAGCATGAGTTCACATCAGCTCTTTGAAAATATCTTTGAGCCCCAGCATTCCCTGTTGCAAGTGGCCGAGCTGTGTGCTTTTTGGGGGTTAAAAACAAAACCAGGGAGGGAAAGCATAACTCCCCCTCCTTAAGTGTGGACTGCACCTGGTGACTTCCTCCGCAGAGTACAGAACAGAAAGTGGGAAAGAGAGTAACTTTACAGTAGAGAAACCTGACAAATGCTACCTCAGCCAGATGATCAAGGCCAACATCAACATCATCAATCATATTGATAGTGTGTAGCCTTGTTATGATGTGATGAAAATGGTGCTTTACCTCTGTGATCACCTTCTCCCAAACCCATAAGCACAGTCTAATCGTGAAAAAACCATCAGATGAATTGCAATAGAGGCACATCCTGCAAAATATATGAGCAATACTTCCCAAACTATCAAAGTCATCAAAAACAAGGAAAGGCTGAGAAAATGTCAAAGTAAAGAGTAACCTAAGGAGATACGTCAACTAAATGTAATGTGGTACATGTACTGCATGGGATCTTGGAAAAGAAAATGGACATCAGGAAAACCTAAGGAAATCTGAGTAAACTCTAGACTTTAGTTCATAATAGTGTATTGCTATTGGTTCACTAATTGTAACAAATGTTCCATACTAATATAAGATGTTAATAATAGGGGTAACAGGGTGCAAGTACATGGGAAGTCTCTATACTATCTTGTCAATTTTTCTGTAAATCTAAAATTGTTATAAAGTAACATCTATTAAAACAACAACAAATAAAACTGCTTGTAGAGTCATTCGAAGAGTTTCCATGGAAATTTAGGAGAACATAGAAGCAATGAATGTTATACAATAAGATCTAACATTTGTTTGGTGCTTGCTGGTTTAGGAAATGCCTTAATATATACTATCTCATTTAATTTCTAAACAGTCTAAATGAAATAGATACAATTAACTGCTCCCATTTTACTTGTAAGAACAGTGGAGTTTGAAAAGATGAGGTGACTTGTTGGGAATCAAAGGCTGATCTGACTCTAATTCCAATGGTCTTTCCGTCACATCCCAGTTACCTCTCTATCTACTGTCCCCAAATATTAACTATTAGCAACAAAGCAGGCGATAACAACACTAGGGTGTCAATGGTTGAACGTAAGCCAAATGAATAATTCCTAAAGTCTTTCCTAGTTGCCATCAAGTGATGTTACCTAAGATCTTCATTTAAGCATTGGTTAGTGGCATCTTACCAGGGAAAAGTCAATGAATGATATTTGCCTTTGACAACAAGGATACGACTGTGTTACCGTTGAAGGGAGAAGGTAATGTGCATGGGGAGCAGTTTACTTCTCATCAGAAAGCTTTACTTTTTTAGGTCTGCACGCTTTTGGAATATGACCTTTCCTGAAGGCTACTTGAAACATCTCATTTGGCTTTCTCAGAGTTTACCAATAATAGATGGTGTTCTGTACTTTGAATGGGGAAATGTTCAAAGACCAGCAATGTCTTGGGGGTGGTTTACAAAGCACTCCAGCTGTGATGACCACGCGCCGCTCCGTCTGCCTGCACCGTGTGGGCATTGTTTCGCACTGTTCCATAGCATGCCCATTCTTGCTTTTGGATTACAAACTCCTTGGGGTATGTGGTTTTTTGTTTGGACCATTTTACCTGCTGCAAAGCAACACGTACCCTTTCTCCCTCCAAATACAGAGGACATGTGGCTCTTAAAATGGCAATTGTAAGAGCAACGAAAAAAATATACATGTGAAACTGTATCTTTTGCAATCAGTTTATTGTGGGGCAGGTGGATTTGGGAGAATTGCCACTTAAAACATCTGCCAAGACACACCTAGCAGCAACAGCAATTATTGGATATTTTTAAATGTAGCTATGCAAGATGAACTCATCATACAGAACCTGTCTCTAATCCCATCAGAGAATCTGGTTTATAATTATGGATCTCATTAGATCTCCTGATGGGTAGCTGGCTTGGGTCTCTGTCAGATCTTAGTTGGAGAGTAGGTGTGGGACGTGGGTGGACAGGGCACACACAGAGAATTTGAAAGAAGAGGACTCCCTAATAAATGTTGTTTTTAACTTTCCATATTGCTGGAAACTCTCCTGAAAGGAAAGTCCAGATTATTTTGATCACCTTTTGGGGCATTTAGAGAGAGGATGTTTTTAGTACCTTTGGGGCTCAATCACTTATAGGGCTTCAGAGACTATACTTAGCTCCTTCCACCACTCAGAGGCCATTTTCTGCTCTCCCTTTTGTTGTTGACTCATTCCAGATTATCTGCAGTTTCCCGAGTGTTCAAGCTGTGTTCTTTTGTACCCTGTGCTCCTCACATCTCTGTTTCCTTTCCCTAGGATTCTCCCCTTCTTCCCTACTTGTCCTTCAAAACTCAGCTCACTTTTTACCTTCCTCTAGGAAATCTTTGATCATGCCCCAATTCCACTGCAAATTTTGATTAGGTGCACCTCTTTTTTTACTCTCTGAATACTTGCATATAGAGTTATCATAGCTTTCATTTGTTCATTCACTTATTCCATTGTTCATTCAATTTATTTATTAAATGCCCACTACATGTCAGAAGGTTCTTGCTATCATAAAGCTTACTGGGGGTGGGGGGAAGGGAGTAAATAAATGAGTAGGCAAATAATTAAATATAATTTATGATTTTAGATAGTAAAGAAAAAAGCAGAGTAACGTGGTCGCTATCACGTGATTGGAGGTGGGAGCTATTTTGATTGAGTGGTCAGGGAAGTTTTATCTGAGGAGGTGATATTTGAAAAGAGACTTGAACAAAACGAGAGAGCAAATGATGTGAAGATATGAGGAAGAGCAGTCTAAGGAGAGGGAACAGTGAAGGCTGAAGAAGGAAAACGAGCTTGAGGTGTTTGCGGAACAGCAAGGAGCCCGTGTGGCTAGAGCATGAGGAAGGTGAGACTGGAAAGGCGGACCCGGCTATGTCACATTGCACAGTAAAGGCCAAGAAAAACTTTATGAATTGATGGGGCCAGGGTTTGTACCTAGACTTATTGCACTCCACAGCTTGTGTATATCATAGTATGTTACCTGTATGTACCACATTCTGTAATACAGCAACGGGGAGTGAAAACTTTAGACTGTTCAAAAATATGTAATTATGATGCATTAAAATGTAAAATAAACATTTTGGAAAAATTAATAATACTTATTAATTAAGGAAGGAATATATAGTTTTAGGCCCAGTCACTATTAGTCATTGATCTATTTTGATTAACTTAGTGAGGATATAGGTTTTTATCAGGCTGAGCTATTCTTTGAAACAGTTGAGTTTATAAATCAGAGAACATCGAAATTCTTACTCCAGATTAATATCACTGATTGTGATATTCAGCTTTCTTTTTGCATATTTTATGAAAAAAGTCATGGCCTACTGTTTCATTACATAGCCATAAATTTCCAGATAGTTCTGGGATTTACATACTTGCACACACAATTTCATGGATACTGTGACTTTCTTACTGGACATAGTTAACTTTCCATATCAGTCACTTCCTCTTAAAACTAATAGAAGAGATGCTTATTAACTTGGCCACATCCTAAGATTTGCATTCTAACAGCAATTCTGGAAATTTAGGTTCATTGGCATCATAATCTGTGAATCTCTTCTGAAACTGTCACTGCATTTCTACCGTGTAACTCTAGATCTCTAAAATTTTTTATTCTTTTGAGTATTGGAAAAATAAGGTTCTAGGACTCTTGTTCAACCTAAATGTCTTCCTTCAACAAATCAGCAACAGCCTGATTATATTCCCTACAGTTTCACACTCTGTGTGTTTAGGTATTTGTCACATCAGTAAGAAAGTCTAATCTTAATGACACTGGGAGACCTGGCAAATGGGTGTCTTAGACTCCTTTAGCTTCAAGTCTTTTTTTTAGTTCTTAATAAGTTTAAACAATCAAGTCACCTAATATCATTAAAATAAACTAGGTTTTCATACCTTCAGTGTCTTCTTCCAAATATCCCATAAATAAGTAACAGTTAAGGGCATGAACATGAAGAAAATTGGAGATCTCTATCTGTTCTTCCATTAAATCACAGAGAGCTCAGCACAGCTAGCTCCTACTATACACTCTCTTTCTGAAAGAAACATGAAGTCTGAGGTACACAACCCTTTTCTCCTGATGGAAACAAAGGGTTGAAAACAGTTTTCTCTTTTTTTTTTTTCTGCAAGTGCCCCATCTGTGACAAGTGCAATCAGCTTTTCCACGTTTAAACCAAACTTCTCAAATTTCTTCTCAGCAGATGGTTAAGCTCTATCACTTCATGCGTTCTGGCTAATTGGGTAAAACATTTTTTCCTGTAAATATCACAAACAGAAAGTCGGCAAGGGTATCATGTGACAGACACTTGCACACTCTGCCAGTGCGAGCATCAAGGGATGAGGTCTTTGGGGAAAACAATTTGTCAACATGTTTCAAGAGCCTTGAAAAGTTCATCCCTTCTGACCCAGTGACCTCATAACGAGAAATCCAAACCAAGGACGTGATCAGAGATGATGAGGAAAGAGGTATGTACAAAGATGTTCACTGCAGCATTATTTATAATATAAAAAAGTAGGACTTGCTTGTCCAGAACAGCCAAGAAGAAGGAAATGATTTAATTAGTTATGATGCACCCCTAAGATGTATATTTTGCAGCCACAGGAATAATATTTTCAATGAATACTTTATGACATGAGGAAATTCTCATGAATTAACATTAAGTGGAGAAACTACGGCATAAACAATACATAGTGCAATATCTGAATTTAAAAAAATAAATTTATATGTGGTTATAATGCTTTCTCCACTGCAGTCACTAAATATTAAGGGTTTGGTGAAGTCTAACTCTTTTGGGACTCCCTAGTCTTACCAATCTCACCCAAATGAAAAACTACACAAAGTATAGGAAGTTCCTTATGGAGGTAGCTCTTCAAAAGGAATGGGAGAAACTGAGACTGGAACCCATCATCTTCATCAGTTCCTTTTATGGAAAAAGTGAAGCTTTTCAGACTTGAGCTTTTAAAAGAGGTGGCCTATGTAGGAATGTCTATCCTTGGGACCTTTTCCCCTTCTCAACTTCCCTGACCTTTCCTCTTAACCATATCTCCTTCCAAATCCCTGAGATCCATTCTCTCGTTCCCTGCTTTGGGAATCTACTCTTCTGAAGGAAGATAATCTGCCTGTATGGCGTTTTGTATATATCTGGTTTGGATCAGTTTTCCGTCAGCTCCTCTCTTATCAAGTCATTGCTTATTCATAAGAGAAAGATATCACTGTTGATTTCCTCATTAGTTCACCCAAGAAGTAATTACATCTCACCAAAGATGAGGTGTGTGACACTCATATTTCGTGGAGACAATCAAGATTTACCAAAGGCAGCCTTTTCCTTCTATTGCTGTGTATTTATCTTTGCTCCTTTCAGAACAGTAGCCCCTGGCATTACTGTACTAAGAAACCATTGGTTTGTATTTCATATCCATCCACCAGACTAGCTGTCAGTGGCTTTTTCTCTTTGCTACCCAGAGTGGTGTCAGTGCTAATTACATTTTCTGTAAGACATAACATATCATAATTAGGAGCTAAGAAGGGGGCAGGTTTTTCAGTTTAAATTGTCATGATGTCTTTTCCACTAGACTGTGAGTTTCCTCAAGTCAACACCAAGTCTGGCTCATCCAGCTATCTCCCCATCCCCACCATCATTGATACAATACTCTGTCCATCAGATCAGGCTGCCTTTATGTTATCAATACAATTTGAGAGTTCAATATGGAAAAGGCTGGGAGCTAATGGAAAATATTAATGAAGAGCATGATCTTTGGATTCAAGCCTGGTTTTGAATCTTAACTCTACTACTTACTAGCTGTGTTTCATCAGGCAGCTTGTATAACTTCTTTCTGTTTCCTGGTTAGTAAAGTAGGGATTAAACCTGTTTCATGGAGCTATTGTGAGACTTACTAAGTAGTGACAATTATTATAATAAATGATAGGCAGTCTTAAACCTGGAATATGAAGAAAAATGGTTCAGATGCAGGTGTGCTTTTGAACAGAAATACAATATTTCTTTTATTGTAAAATAAAACACAAATACAAAAAATGTATAGCTTCATGAGTTCTTCTAAGGCAAACATCCTTATAACCACCAACCGGACCAACAGAGCTCTTCCAGCCACTGAAAAAGTCCCTTCATGTGCCTTGTCCTAATCACAGTTCCCTGTCTACTTGATTTTATAATGATCACTTCTGTGTGTCTCTTTATGGTTTTATCACCCAAGTGTGCATTTCTAAACACTATAATTTAGACTTGTACGTTTTTTATTTAGTATGTCCCCACGATTGAAAGACAGATATAGGAAAATAAGTTATAACTCAAGCGATAGGTGTAATTAAAATGTATACGCATGTAGAGTGATAGTACATTGCACTAGTGAAAAGCGTGGAATTCAGAGACAAGCTGCCTGGGCTCATACCCCAACTTTGCCAATCGTTAGCTCTTTGAGCTTCACTATGTTATTCAACTTCTTTGCCCTTGTTCTCATTTTTAAAATGGGAGTAATAATACCTATTTAAGTACATGGAAGTACAATATATTTTTCAGAAAATAAGAAACCAATTCACTAAATGTACAATTCAGGAACTAAGAACCAGGGACAGAGTAAACTAAGAAACAAGAAGGAAAAAAAAAATAAAGGCAGAAATGATTAAATAAAATAACAAGGCATAGACTTCCAGTTGTCCCTCAATAGTATTTTTTCTCTTTCGCCTCTTCATGAAATTGAGAATCCCACTGTTTAGAGCACCCTTAGGCCAGGGTCAGTTTCATGGGTCTGTGACCTGTGCAGCCACACAAGGTGCAGTGCTCAGAGGGCGCTAAGATTAATTTAATGCTCTGATGTTACCACCTTGAAATTCTTAATAACATTTGAACAAGAGGCCCCATGTTTTCATTTTGCACTGGACCTTGCCAATTATGTACCCAGTCCTAATCTGGGTGTTCAACTGCTCACAATACAGACTGATTTTCTGTCTCTTCTTCAGCTAGGACTGCTTTTGTGAGCAAATTCTGCTTAATGGGATGTAAGTAGGATTGTATGTGCAACTTGTGGTATGTGTTCTTAAAAGACATTCTCCCTTGTTGCTGGCTGAAATACAACCATAATGGCTAGAACTTCAATAGTCTTCTTGGATCAAGATGGAAACCATGCAAGACAGAGCACCAAGATACACTTAGTTCGACCCCTGACACTTAGGGCACCATAACAACCCTGAAGTATTTCCAGACTACTTCACCTTAAGAAAAAAGAAATATTCTATTTTGTTTAAGCCACTGGTATTTTTGGTTTTCCCGTAGCTTGTACCTGAACTTAACTTGAACTAACCTGAAAGGAATTGGCTTGAGAAAAATACAAAATATTAACCATTAAAGAATTTGAAATAATAATAATAAAAAGTTCCCCCTAAGATTCTCTAGGCTTAGATAGCCCATTTTATTTTCTAACATATATATAAACATTTTAAATAAAATCACTAACTGAATTCAATAATGCATTAAGAAAATAAACTGTGATCAAGTAGTATTTATCCCAGAAATGCAAAGATATTTTAATATCAGAAAATCTATTCATTTGTTTCATTACATTAGAAGAAAAAACACATGATTATCTTAGTAGCTGCAAACAAAACTTTTGATTTAAAATTTAATATCTATTTTTAATTGAAAAACTCTTTAAAAGCTTCCTCAATTTGACCAATACTTTCTGTCGAAAGCTACATTTAATGGAAAAACCTTACATGCAGTTCCTTTAATATCAGGAAAAGACAAGAATCCCAGCTGTAAATTACTTTTTTACACAATACTAGAGGCTCTGGATAAAGCAATAATTCAGGAAAAGACATATATTAAAAGTATAGCTATCGTTATGCTGTTGACTTTTCTTATAGGTTAAAGAAAATCTGAAACAATAAGAAACTATGAGATATGAGAGCTCAGTGAATTTTACAATTATAATGTAGCTTATGGAATCAACAGCATTTGTCTACACAAGCAAAGCAAGTAGACAAAATTATAGAACATAAGATGCCATTCACAATACTATAAAACCTATGAAATATCTAAATGGCATCGTCAGGGAAGACCTCTCCAATAATGTAACATTTGATGTGAGACCTGAATGAAGTCAGTCAGTCAGGGAGCTATCTGAAAAAAGAGCACTCTGGTCAGAGGAAACTACAAGGACAAATGACTTTGCACCATTGATTTCTCTCTTCCTTTCAACATGAGAATATTTTTCTTTCTGTTGAGTTCAGTCATGTTTGAACATTTCAATACTTTATCCAGGTTAAGAAGAAATCCTCAAATAACACTTTGATGGCCTCAGCATAAGGCAAGGGTTTTTTTTTTCCTTTTTCTTTTTTTTTTTTAAACAAAACTTAGAAGTCAAATAAGAAAAAACTGCGAATATATCTAGAAGGCCAAACCGACATAAGCACGGTAGAAATACAAATAACAAGCTGGACTAAAAAGTAAGTATTTTCACCTCTTTTCTTCACCCTACACTTCATCTGGTTGACCATACCCCCTTCCCCTGTCCCACTCATTAATACTCAGCTCAAGGTTCAATTCCCCCCCCAAAACCTTCCCTGGTGTCCACCAATGGCATCCGTCTTGGATGCTCCTACACATCTCTGAGCATATCTGCATCATTGTTCTTACCACATTGTTTGGAAATTAATTGTAAACTGGGTTTGTAGGTGCTAATCTTTTCTTCCCAATTAGTTTGTAAACATCAAAGGCATGGTTTTGATGTGAATGACATGAGATAACATAGGTGAATTTCTTAGCATCATTCTAGTCTTCCCTGGGTCTGTTACTTTCTGAGTCACTTTGTGTATGTTTCTTAAACTCATCCCAGTTTCATCTTCTGTACAGGATGACAATATGAATACCAATTTTACAATGTTGCTCTGAGAATTGAGTCGGTGCATATGAGAAATGTGATTATAATTTGAATGTTTCTCTCATTCCATACTGCATCTAACTCAGTGCCAGGCACATGAAAGGTGTTACTTTAATAAATGTTTACATAGGGAGTGGGTGAATCCTACAGGGACTATTTTGTTAGAAGGAAGGCACCCTGGCTCTGTGGTAGGTGGGTGGCTGTCTATGGAGACAGAAACTACAGGAGATCCTTGGGGAAAGCAGACCTCCCAGTAGCATGGGAAAACCAATTTTCAGGGCCCATGTGGGGGCGTTGCTATCCCACTTCCCATGCTGTGCTATTTCCCACAACAAAAGGGAAGTCTCTGAGGACTCCTGCAGGAGTGAAGAAGTCCACCCTCCCTCCTGCACTACTCCCTGAAGAGGAGCTGACACACAGAACTAAACCCAGTCCTGTCGGCGTCAGCACTGATTTTCCCAGGCATTCCATCTCCTCTACCCAGTTCGCATTTGTCTATCAACGTTGTTCAACAGAACTTTCAGCAGTGATGAAAATGCCCACTAGCTGCACATGGCTATTGAGTACTAGACATGTGGCTTGTTGGACTTAATAACTGATTTTTAAATTTTATTTAAAATAAATTGAACAGTGCAGCCTTATATAAACATGTTTGTTGACTTTTCAAGTTACCATTTGATGAGAACCTTTATGAACTTGTATAGAGTATTTATTACACAGCCTCCCAATTTTCCTGGCTCTAATCCACTCTCTACATGCAATCAGAGCAGCTGACCAGGTCCTTCACCTGCTTAAGCACCTGCCAATGGGTCTCTATCACTTACAGGATCAAGAACCCCATATATGAGTTCTCCAGAATGTCCTTACCTATTGATGCAGCCATTCCTGGCCTTGCTCTTCACCTCTGATACACTCTCCTTTGCTTTGCCCGTGCTTTTCCTGTTGCCTCAACCATCCTTTCTCCCTGTACCCTGGTTTTGTTTGCCCAGCTTACTCCTACTTGGCCTTGAAAATCAGATGCTCTCTCCCCCAGGAAGCTTCCCCTGAACATCCCTTTAACTATCCCCTCTACCCCAGAGTGGGCTGTGTGCTCTTCCTCTGGGCTCCCACAGTCTCCCATGCTTTCCTCTATCAGAACACTGATATGCTAGGTTGCAATTACTGATTAAATCGCAGTGTTATATTCGCCTCTTTATCTCTAGCATCTGCACAGAGCCTGTCTCAGAAGAGATATCAAGGAATGTTTAAGTAAATTATTCTAAATGTGTTGGGTTCTGTAGTGACTGGAACTATGCTTGTCAAATCCTTTTTAATCTATCACCGTCTTTATGATTTAGAGCACTCTCTGTGGTAGGCAGGGCCTTTGCCTCAGTTTGTTGGAAAAGGAAACTGAGCTCAATGATTATAAGTGATTTATTTGCCCAACATTATAAAGCTCTGAGGTCTGAGTTTGAATAAGACCTAGCTTTTCAAATTCCTTTTGTCCATCTGACTGGTGTGAGGAACTTTAGTGTGGGAGAGGTCACTAAGGGCTTCATTGAGGACATAGGAGGACGTAAGAGGACAAATGAGCTTCAATGAATATGGCTTGTGAATTTTAAACTGTTCAAATGTGAGGGATTTTTCTGATGAGTATTTTCATGTAACTTTCTGTAGAGGATTCTTGTGGTGCCCACACCTTATGGCTAATTTCAGTGAAGGTGAATGAATAGTTCTATGCATGTTGCCAGCAACCCACCCAAAAAACTTTCCAGTCCTCCTGCTTTTCTGCCTCAAGGCTTTCTCACAAACTCTAGAGGGCTGCTCCGCCCTGGGCACACATAACTAGGAATTGTGAAAGCTTTCAAGCTGGGCGATGGAGGTAACCCTCAGTCAATGGAGATGGGAATTAAGAGGTAAATGACCCAGCTTCCTCCGTCTTTAGTGGGACAATGCTGAGGCACATTCTACAGGGTTCTTCAGAGGGTCTCCAGTGAGATCAAGCCCAGTTGTCTACAAACGCCATCAGCTCAATAACACACATTTTTCTTGGCACCCCCCCATCCCTCTTCCACTCTCTCCACCTCACTTCTGTTTCATGGGTTTACCTCCCAAGCACACTACCAGCACCGAAGCTCATTCACAGCTGATCCCCACCCTCGCTCTGTGCCTTGGCTCATGCTGTGCCTCTGCCTGGCACCCTCCTCTCCTGGCTGACGGCTATAGGGTATCCGCTCCTCTCATAAGTCTCCATGAATTACTCCCATCGCCCAACTTAGAGTTTCATCTATGATCCTGTAGTACCTGGAATACTACTTAACCTCTGCCAAAGCCATTATCTCTTTTCCTTTCTCTGTGAGCCCCTTGAGGAGTGGGGGCCTAACTAGCACGGTACTTGTTGAAAAATTAAGTGCTCGGTAAAACTGGTAGGAAAGCGCAGTAGCGAACTCAGGAATCATTTCTCGTGCCACAGGCGTTTACTGAGCATTTACTTTGTGACAGCGCTGCGCTGCACGACGGAGAACGCAAAGATGACCCCGGGCATCAGGGGAGCTCACCCTCAACAGAGGAAGAGAGGCGTAAATGACGCACAGAACACCCCAAGTGCTAGGACAGTGATGCGTGGCTGGGGTGGTGTGGGCACAGAATGAGCGATGCTCAGGGCCTTTCAGTTGGAAGACATGTCACCCAGCACCTCCACCAGGCCAGGCCCGCGGGGGTGCGGTGGGGGAAGAGAAGCGCTGGGGAATCAAGAAGCCTTTCCCAAGCTCCCCAGGTTGAGCAGCACCCACAGAAAGGCCGTCCCAACCAGCTCCGCGGTGCGCGCGGGCCCGTCGGGGGCAGGAGCGTGCCATCCGGGCAGTGCCGGGCCCGCGCCCCGAGGCCGCAGAGCATGCTCAGTGGCCGGGACGCCGCGGCCCCGTAGCGAGGAGGGAGCGCCGCCGAGTCCCGGCCGGAGGACGCGGGGCCCCCAGGGGGCTGGCGCCGAGGGGGCGGGGCCTCGGACCCTCGCCCCCTCCCTTCCCCCGGGCTCGCCCCCAGCCACGCGCGCCGCGCACTCCAGTCGGCCGCCCGTTGCCCTGGCAACCGTCGCGCCGCGTCTTTCTGAGGGAGCTCCCGTCGGCCCGCAGATCCTATCGCCCGCTCCCCCACTGCCCCGCGATTTTCGGGTGGGCTCAGAGGCGGAGGGACAACCAAAAATGGCGGAGCGGAGCCAGACGGCGCTTGAGGCAGGTCTGTGGGGGCGGTCGACCAGGGAAAGCGCTGAGGCAGCGCCGCAGTGCTGCGCCTGAAGGGACAGGGGACTTGAGGGTGGCCCTGTTCCTGTGGAGGCGCCACTGTGTGTTTGCGCGAAGGGGCTTTGACCTCGGGGTCAGGGGTCAAGGGGGGTGCATACCCCGTGGCGGGCGGGGGTGTGTGGGGGAGTGTGCGCCCTCCTGAGTGAATGTGGACCCCGAGAGGGCTGGGACCCCAGGGAGGACACAGCGCTCCAATCCCGAGGGGCACCTGTGAGGGCTGATCACGGGGTGGGCTGCGTCACGGAGAGGCTGTGCATACCCCCTGTGGGGGTATGGGGGGCTCCCTAAGGGGCATGGTGTGGGGAGAGGGGCCCTGCTTCTGAGGAGGCAGGTGTATTTAAGAGCAGTGTTACTTTGACATCAGGCAGTGCCCTGGAAGGGACACCGAGTATTTGTGTTTTGAGGAAGTCTAGTGCCTTAGGGTGAAAGTATACAAATCTTCATGTGGGTCGTTGAGAGGACGAGAGGCTTGAGGGGACGCCCAGAGCTCCAGTCCTCAGAACCCTCCCAAAGGAGGCTGGAGCCTGAATGTGAGTGCAAATGGGATCTGTGAGCTTGAAGGTCATGCACAATCCTGGGATGCATATCTTCATATCTGCGGGTGGAAGATAGTCTTTCAGAGGCAAGAAGACTGGCAGGAAGACAGACCCAGGGTCACATTCCTGAGGTGACCCCCTTGTGGGTATGGCTGGACGTGGAGAGAGAGTGACCCAAGTCTTACAGGGTCATAGAAAACAGCAAGGGTTTTTACAGTCCTGTGTATGTGGGAAGGAGTTTGTCCCTAAAGGGGGTAGGGGACTGAAGGACTGGAGCCTCAATACAAGTGATATATGTGTGTGTGTAGAAAAGCAGTGGCTTTGGGATATGTGTGGTGGTGGGTGATAGAAGTGGTATAGAGGCTTTTGTGTATGTGTCCTGATTAGGTATTTTGGTTACAAGAGTGACCCACTTGAATTACCCAGTCCCTGGGGGTTGGGGAGGGGAGGTGGTGGTTATGATAAGACCATCCAGTGGATTGGAACTGGAAAATGTGTGAAGCCATCAAGAATGGTTCAAGAGGCCATTATCACCCAAGACTTGCATGGTTTCTCTTTCTTTTAAAAAAAAAATCATCTTTATTGTTGAAAGTATTACAAATATTCCATTCCCTCCCCCCCCTTTTGAACCTCTCCTCCCCCTCCCTTCTCCTCCCCAGGCCTGCAGGGCACTATTGGCACTATTGTCTGAGTCCATGGGTTTTGTATATATGCATGTAAGTTCTTTGGTTAACCCCTTCCCCTCCCCCCTTCCCTCTGAGAATCCTCAGTCTGTTCCATGCTGCCATGTTTCTGTATCTGTTTTGTTTGTCGGTTAATTTTGTTCATTAGATTTCACATATGAGTGAGATCATGTGATAATTGTCTTTCTCTGATTGGCATATTTCCCTTAGCATAATACTTCCCGGGTCCCTCCACGTCGTCTCAAAGGGTAAGAGACTTTTTTTTATATAGCTGCATAGTATTCCATTGTGTAAATTTTTTATCCACTCATCTACTGATGGGCACTTGGCCTGTTTCCAGATCTTAGCTATTGAAAATTGTGCTGTTGTGAACATAGGGGTGCATATAATCTTTCTGACTGGTGTTTTGGGATTCTTAGGATATATTCCCAGAAATGGGATGACTGGTTCAAATGGAAGTTCCATTTTTAATTTTTTGAGGAACCTCCATACTGTTTTCCACAGTGGCTGCACCAGTCTGCATTCCCACCAGCAGTGTACTAGGGCTCCCCTTTCTCCACACCCTTGCCAGCACTTGTCCTTTGTTGATTTATTGATGATAGCCATTCCGACAGGTGTGAGGTGGGACCTCATTGTCGTTTTAATTTGCATCTCTCTGATAGTGATGTTGAGCATTTTTTCATATGTCTCTTGGCTATTTGTATGTCCTTTTTGGAGAAGTGCCTGTTTAGATTCTCTGCCCATTTCTTAATTGTATTGTTTGTCTTCCTCTTGTTGAGTTGTATGAGTACTTTATATATTTTGGAAATTAACCCCTTATCAGATGTATCATTGGCAAATATGTTCTCCCTTCTGTGGCATCTTTGTTTCTTCCAAAAAGGTCATTCTGTTATTCATTTAAAAATACTTAATCAATAACCTTTGGACATGTGGGATTGATAAACACAACAAAGACCCTTGCCTTTATGGGCCTTACATTCTAGTGGAAGAAGACAGCATAAGCAATGAAAATAATAAGTAGAATAATTAATATATTTGAAAGCAGTAAATCTACAGGGAGGGGAACAAGATAAGAGAATCACAAGCAAGGAGTTTCCAGTGCCTAACTTGTGTCCGTGTCTTTAGGCAACATGACAAAGTAAATGGGACATGGGTTTTGGAATTAAACAGATAAGATTTAAAATTCCAACTTTACCACTTACTGTGTAATAGTGCTTCTCTGAGCCTCAGTTTTATTCATCTTTAAAATGATGATACTAATTCTTGATTCAGTAGAGTTGTGAGGGTGTTCGTAATTTACATGATAGAATTAAAATTCTAACTAACTCACTGGATTAATTAATACCTTCTATCCCCTGAGACATGCAGAATGGTGCAGCCACTGTGGAAAACAGTATGGAATTTCCTTACAAAACTAAAACTGCAACTGCCTTTTGACCCAGTGAGCCCACTTCTGGGCATATAGAATCCCAAAACACCAATCAGAAAGAAGATATGCACCCCTATGTTCATAGCAGCGTTATTTACACTAACTAAGATCTGGAAATAGCCCAAGTGCCCATCAGTAGATGAGTGGATAAAAAAGCTGTGGGACATTTACACAATGGAATACTACATGGCTGTAAAAAAGAAGGAAATCTTACCCTTTGCGACAGCATGGATGGACCTGGAGATTATTATGCTAAATAAGACAGTGAGAGAAAGACAAATATCACATGATTACACTTATATGTGGAATCTAAAGAACAAAATAAACAGACTGACAAAATAGGTCTAGCTAGAGGCGCGAATCTATGGAACAGACTGATAGATCTCAGAGGGGAGGAGGGTGGGAGGGACGGGAAGAGATTAACTAAAGAAAATACAGGGTGCCCCCCCAAATATATATATATATACACTTTAACAGCTGATAGCTTATTTTTGAAAATGAAATGTATTTTAATAAACACTGCCTTTATAATTATTCAAAGTGTGTGTATACATTTTTGGGACACCCTATATATGCATATATGCATAGCCATGGTCACAGACAATAATGTGGTAAAGGCCTAGGGGGGTGGAGGCAGGGTGGAGGGAGGCAGGGGCAGGGAATGAGGGACATTTCTAATACTGTTAACAATAAAAAAAAAGCAATGAAAAAAAAAGTTGCCAACTACCCTTGAAAACACACTACCTCCCCACTTAAAGCTGTGAGAATGAGCTTTCTTAATAGAGTGACAAAAGCACCCTTATCCTGTGGGTGGGTGTCTGCCCTGAACAGTACATATATTGAAACTTTAGAAGTTTCAATAAAATTAGTTTTCAAAAGAGGATTAAGTATTATCAGGAGGACAGATAAATTTGTTTCTGTTCTAGCGAGCTAAATATTCTTATATTGATGATATAATTTTTTCAAGCTCTTTATCTTTTACATATCAATCCATTCTCTATTTAGAAGAAACTAGAAATTAGTAAAGCCTGCAAACTTTTAATCTCTAGCTTTCTTGATTTTTTTTTTTTTTTCTGCTACAGGCTTTGCCTATCCCTTCATTGTGGTTAAGTAGAAGAGATTGGTCTGTAGAATAAACCCTAGATCTTTAATTCCTTCTTCCTTCCTTTTTTTTCTTTTAATCATTCTCTATTACTTGGGTATTATTTGCCTGGCAGGTCAATAGAAATCTCTGATTCTTAAGTATTTCAGGTCTAAAGTGGATGTGCTGCTTACTACTGCTAACTATCTTGAGTATTATAAATATTTAGTGCCAAAGAGAAGAAATAGTTTAGGAAATATAATTTAAAAAATTCTTATGTATATGGAATTCCTAAAAATCAAGTTTGACTTTTAAATACCTCAGAGTTTTAAAAATGATAAACCAGGGCTTAAAATTCATTTTTTATTCATATTAGTTTTCTAAATCTAAGAAAACTGCTTCTGATGAAAAGTAAAGCTGTCCTTGGATGCATCAGGGAGTCACCACATTTCTTAATTCTGATGCTGTCTTTATCTTTGCCGTCCAAGTTTTAATTAGTCATTTTAAAAAATGTAAATAATTATGTGGAATTTAAATAAAGAAAATAATAATTATTTCAAACTGTTTAAGCTTTATTTGAACCATAGTTATCAGATTCTTACTTTTATTCAAGTTATTTTGTGTACAGCTGTCCTAATTTTGCACATTTTCCCTTACAAGTTTATTAGCAAATTTTTATTAGGCACAAGGCAATATTGGGTGAGTGGAATGTTTAACTGGACTTGTGAGCAGAACTTCCCATTTCCCTCCATATTGGCTTCCTGGGGTCTTGGGAATGTAACTTTAATTGTTATTTTTAAATTATAATAAGATTTAAAAATGTTAAATTAGGCTTCCATACTGAATGTAGGAGCATAAGAAACTTGTTCTTATTTTCCTGTAATGGATACCCTATTAATCAAAATGTGTTAGCATTAAGGTAAAAGGTCTCTGGTGGTTTTTTCTGTCTTTTACCCACCAGTCCTCCACAGTTAATTTCTCTGTGGACAACTTCTGTCACCCTGAGTCAGAGCTGGGACAGACTTAAGAGCTCAAATAAATGTGACTGACTTAGGGATATTTTCTCTTTTCATAGACTGGTTATAGTATAAGCCAAAGGTAAAACCATTTGTCTTTGGTCCATTTGATTCACCCACTCAAACTGGTTCGTGATCATTCTTTCCCATTAATTTACCAGAGAATAGTTTAGTGGAGTCTTGTTTTGGGACCAGAGAGAGGAACAAATGACAACTGCCCACAAAGAAGTCACCTTTAATAATTTATTTACACAACAGGAACATTAGAAAGAGTGAATCAGGTGAAGTCTTTTTCTCTCATCTCAGTGGCTATCAACAGAATAATATCTTGCTATCAGGAAATAGCTGGAATACATCTCCCTTCATTGTACCATGCCACAAGAAGTTTTCCTTAGAGCAGTGGTAGCAAACTGGCAGCACAGGGGATGGATCAAGTTATCAGATATATTTTGTTGGGCTTAAAAGTATATAAACAAGGAATTAATTAAATTACATTGATTACCAATTATTTAAAAATAGGAAGACATCACATAAAGGTATGAATTTCTGCCTTCTCTTAAAAACTCAGGAGACTTGGCAAAACTGTATCTACAGTGATGGATGTTCATTATTGGCTCAAGCTGAGTAGCTGATGCCACCTTTAGAACAAAATAGAACCAGTGGCATAGATACATGGAGCAGACTGACAGAGGTCAGAGGGGAGAGGTAGGGGGGGACTGGGTGAAAGAAGGTGAAGAGATTGGCCGAGGAACATATAAGCATAGCCCATGGATTCAGACCACAGTGTGGTGATGGCCCAGAGGGGGAGGGCCGTGGCAGGGACTGGGTGGAGGTGGGTAAACGGGGCGGAAAATGGGGAACATCTGTAATTGTGATAAGAACAAATGAAAAATATTTTAGAAAAAAAGAAATAAACATATTTTTCTTTATTATAAAAATGTAAAAAACAGGTGAAATGAATTTTAATATATTTTAACTTAAAATACAACGTCCTGATATATTTGCCTTATTCATCGTCACATCCCAGTACTCAGTGAAGTAGTGACAGGAATTCTATACCAGTTAGTAGGGAAGGGGCAATTTATTCTCATGGCTTGGCCGCTCAAGAAGAAAGCTTTTTTGGATAAGGGTGGAAGAGTAATTATCTGTAAGCAAATATGGAGCTGCGAATACTGTTCCTCCCCTTATCCTAGAGATCCTAGGTTAAGAAAAAATGCACAACCTCTTTTTAAGAGGACTGCAAGAGAAATAGGGCCATCTGAGGAGAGTCAGATTTTAGAGTAAGGTGGCAGTGGGAACATTTAAGGAAGAGCATAGGAGCATTGAGAGAGTTTATAAGAGTTGCAGTCCTAAAGTTCACATTAGTGTTAGAAGGTAGGGTGACATGGGGAGCTAGACTGGGTGGCATATAGATTAGGCAGGTGTAAGGAGGGTAAGTGATGAGGAGACAGTGGAGGATTTGTACCAAAGTTACTCTGAGAGAATCCTAAGGGAATTATAAAGGATCATAGGGATAAAGGACAGTGTTGGAAAGTGGGCAGAAAGAACTCGGTTGGAGTGAACCGTTCCATGATGTCCACATTAATGAAAATTAATTTAAATGCTATTGTGAGCTATTATGCCAAGTAAGCAGAGGCCTCTGGACAGGCTGGTATTTTTTGTGTGTGGCCATTGCTGCAGATGGATAAGAAATCAGATGAGACCTGAAATTGGAAGATTTAAATGAGAAGAGCCCAGAACAGGTGGTGACAATGGGTACATTTCAAAGTAAGGATCTATAGGTTTAATGACTGGATGTGATGAAAAAAGAGAAGTTTCTTTATCAATATTTGTACGTGTTCACTATTTATTAGGCATCTTATATAAATTACATTTAAGTCTTACAAAATCCTGCAAGGTAAGTTAGATGAATTTCTATTTTTATAGACATGGAAACTTAAGTTCAGAAAGGTCATAACTTGCTTAAGCTAACACAACTAGTAAGAAGTAGAAACAGGAGTAATCCGGATCCAGCTGACTCCAGAGTCCTTTGCTATTCCTTACATATGATATCTTTCCAAAGAGGACAGAAAAAGGGATAAAAAAAGATTACATTTTTAAATTTGGGGATTCATTGACATAAATAGAAGAATCAAAGGAGGAAAATGGTGGTGTTGTGGAAAGGATAGGTTTATTTTAGGTACGCTGAATTTGAGGTAATAATGGGATATCCATGTGGACACAATGAGGATGCAATTAGAAATTTGAGACTTGACTTAGAGAGAGTGAGGAGAGGAGATAAAGGCAGTGAAGGTTTATGTAGTTGAATAATAAGTATACATATATATTGTCTAATGAGTAAGTTGAATACAAAAATGAATCATTTAAAGATTTTCAGAATTGAGGTATGTAAAATTTCTGGGTATTATAAAGATTGCAATGCATTCATTTCTAGAGTAGATTTTGACATATATGCAGACATGAAAAAATATTTGTATAGATATATTGAAAGCAATAACAAATATAAAATTATATATATGTATTTAATACATATAAAACTAGCATCCTATAACTAGAATTCACACTATTGACTTTAATAACAATGCATGAAGGTCTTTGGATTTGAAACATTAATAATTAATGATTTTAATATACCACATAATATTCCATCTTATAAATGAAATGTTATTGTATGTAAATATTGCAGTCATATAATTGTCTGGATTAGATAGTCTACTAAATCTTTCTGACTTCATTGGGAGTTTCAGTTGTAGATTTTTAAACAAACATTTACTGAAAGCCTGCCTTGTGCTAAACATTTTTCACATGAGCTATTTCATTTACTTTTCAAATGACCCTGTTATATTTGAGAATTTTTTTTATAGTGAAGAAGATTTAACTTTAGTATGATTTATCAGTGATGATAATGTTACCATTTTTATAGCACTTTAGAACATACAGAGCAATTTTATATACATAATTCATATTAGCACAGGAATCATTGTGCTAAACATGTGCTATATGTTACAGAATCCTGAAACATATTTAATCCTTACAGATCTACTGTGAGGAAGGTATTATCATCATTTTTACAATGAGAAATTTGAGACTCATGTAGTTAAATAGCTTGGCCAAGGTTACATGCCTAATAAGTGACATATTGCAGATGATTTTAAATACATTATAATTTAAGCCATTGCAATTAGTACCACTATCAGCCGAGGCATTGAAAAAAATGCAGTAGCTAGAATAAAATAAAATGTGAAAATCAAATGTTATCTTCACATTGGTGTTGCATTTCATTTTTGTGTTCCATTGTAGAAATCATACCAATATTTGATAAGATTTGTTTGAATTGTTTTACAAAATTGCTTTAAAACACAGTATGTTTACAGGTAGGGGATTTAACAGATGATTTCTAGCTGTCCCCAACTCCTCACTAAGTATATTGTGTAATTACTCTTTTAGGAAAGAAATAGAAAATTATTTTATTGAAGGCATAATCGCCAGGAAAGAACTAAAAAGTGCCTTGGTTTTTCAGATGCTCTCTTGTATTTTTATATTATTCAACTATTGTAATGTCTGTGGTGTCTGTGAGGAGATAATACTGTGAAGGTATAATATTTTGGGTTTTCTAGAACATTTCAGAATAATAGAGCTGATCAGAATGGTGTTTTATATTTGAACTTCTTATTCTTAGCGAGCAAAATTATGGACATATAGCTTGTTGATTTTTCTTTTTATATAAATAAAGCAACATTTCTTAATTTAAAACAAAGGAGAATTCTTCAGATAAATACCCAGAAGTGGAATTACTGGGTCATATGGTAGTTCTACTTTTAGTTTTTTGAGGAACCTACATACTGTTTTCTATAGTGGCTGCACCAATTTATAATCTCATCAACAGTGCATAAGGGTTCCCTTTTCTCCACATCCTGGCCACCACTTGTTTGTTGATTTATTTATTGATGGTAGACATTCTTACAGGTGTGAGGTGATATCTCCTTTTGGTTTTACTTTATATCTCCCAGATGATTAAGGATGTTGAGCATCTTTTCATATATCTGTTGGCCATCTATTTGTCTTTGGAGAAATCTCTATTCATGTCCTCTGCCCCTTTTTAAATCAGATTCTTTGATTTTTTTTGTCATTAAGTTGTGTGAGTTCTTTCTTTATTTGGATATTAACCCATTATCAGGTGTGTCATTGGTGAATACATTCTACCAGTCAGTAACTTGTACTTGCATATTGTTGATAATTTCCTTTGCTGTGCAAAAACTGTTTAGTTTTATGTAGTCCCATTTGTTTATTTTTTTCTTTTGTTTCCCTTGCCTGAGGAGACAAAAAACATTGCGAAGAGCCATGTCAAAGAGTTCTGGATATTTATCTGAAGAAATCTAGAACACTAACTTGAAAACATTTATGCACCCCTATGTTCATTGCAGCATTTTTTGCAATAGCCATGATATGGAAGCCAGCTAAGTGTCTATCAGTGGTGAAAGGATAAAGAAGATGTGGTGCACATCTACAGTGGAAAATGACTCCACCATAAAAACCAATGAAGTATTGCCATTTTTGACAACATGGATGGGCCTACAGGATATTATGCAAAGTGAAATAAGGAAGAGATGAATACTCTTCACTTATATGTGAAATCTAGAAAAGGAAATAAGCAAAACAGAAACTCATAGATATGGAGAACAAATTGATGGTCACCAGATTGCAGGGGGTTGGGGGGAGGGGTGAAAAAGGTGAAAGGGATTAAGAGGTACAAATTGCCAGTTATAAAAATAGTCATGGGGATGTATAGTACAGCATAGGGAATATAGTCAATAATATTATAATAACTATGTATGGTGTCTGGTGGGTACTAGACTTATCAGGGTGATAAGTTCATAAGGTATATAAATGTCCGATTGCTATGTTGTACACCTGAAACTAGTATAATATTGTATGTCAACAGTAACTGAAAAATAAATTTAACAAAGAAAGGGATTTCTAAATGGTCTAAGTGGAGGCAGTTCATCGATGGCACTTTTGTATTTATTTGCACAAGTCCTAAAGTTGTGAGACGATATCTGCCCTTTCTTTTGTTTGTTGTGAGGAAAAGAAACTAACTCCTCAGCTAGTAGAAATAAAAGTGCCAACTAAGCCTGTAGTACAGATGATAAAACTACCAGTAGAGGACTAGGTTAAGCTGTGAAAGCTAGTTATCTATGTAACATGCCTGTCCTGGGCTTGTCCCCTCGTGTTCCTGACTGCCCAGACCATGCTTAATTAAAATGCCTTTTCTCCCTGGGCAGGACCTTTTCTCCCTGGGCAGGACATCAGATCTCCCAAATATCAGCCTTCTTTACATTTAAAATGAGCGTGTGTTGCCTCCTCTTTTCTTAAAGCTCTGTCATATGCTGCATTTTGAGAAATGAATCCATTAGTTTATGTTGATGCACAATGATCTATTATTTCTTTCAGCCTACTTGGGAACTGAGGCAGTGCATTTACACTAGACTTAGTTGAGGATTTGAGTACTAGCAGTCAAGCTGTGTGATCTTGGGCGTATACAGAAACTTCTCTGTGTCTCATTTTTTCTTACAATAAATTTCACACGTACAAGTTTATTTCTATCGTTAATTGTGTAGCTCACTATGTATAATCATTAAGGCATTTTTTGTGGTGTTATTTGGATACTTAACAGCTTACTCTACTGGGATGCTCTGGCTTGCTGGAGAAAGAAACTTTTTTGAGTACAAAGCACAAAATATAGTCTGGTACTAATACTAATTCACTTGCAGTTGCTACTCCTACTACTTTTAAGAACTGGGATTGAATTTAGAAAGAATTGGGATTGAAGTGATTTTTATAGCTGTAGAACCAAAGTTTTTTTCAGATGTTCTTTGAGTTTTTCTGGTAATGTGTGATGATCCTAGATGTATTTGACTAAGAACTACTTACATTAATAGTAAACCAGTCAGAAGAAGCAGAGCCATTATAAGTGGAAATCTGAACAGACCAGGAAAGCAAAGACTTGGATCATTTTTTGTTTTGCTTCCTTCGGGCAGGCTTTTGTTTTTGAAAAACTAACTTAAGGGATGTAATATATAACATATTGAGCATAGTTAACAATACTATATTATATATTTGAAAGTTACTAAGACAATGATCTTAAAAGTTCTCATCACAAGAAAAAACATTTTGTAACTATGTGTGGTGATGGATGTTAACTAAATTTATGGTAATAATTTCACATTACATATATATAAATATACACACACACACATATATATATATCAAGTGATTTTGTTGTACATCTAAATACAATGTTATATGTCAGTTATATCTCAATTAAAATAAAACCTCAAACAAAATAGTAACATCAACATATTTTCATTTTGTCCAAAACGCTTTGTATCTTTGAGGGGAAAAGGTTTATTCTAGTGAGGCCCTGTCTGTATTATAGCTCTGCAAAGCCCTGGGAAATATAGGGAAAATAAAATGCCTGAGCAGGAAATTGACTAAATGGCCTTTCAGTTCTCTCATTTCCTCTTTCCCTCCAGAGTAATACAGTGAAATTTGCCTGTTGGTACTCTCAGTATGCTTAGAAAAGACTGGATAAATGGACAGATAAAAACTTGATTCAAATTGCATCCTTGATTAAAGAGTAATTAGAGGACAAGTTCAAGCTATATTTCTTTTCTCTGGGTTTTGTAGTTCTAAACTGTTTAAATGAAGCTTCATATTGTTCAAAGGTAGATGTATTTTTGTATTTTCTCAATATATTTATAAAATTGATGACATACTGTTTTAAACAAGCTAAATATACATCTAACAAAGGACTATATTTCTTGCCTTTGACTCACCATATATACTTTTTTTAAAATCTTCACCAGAAGATATTTTTTCCATTAATTTTTCAGAGAGAGTGGAAGGGGAGGAGTAGAAACATTGATGTGAGAGAGACACATTGACTAGTTGCCTCCCGCAGGTGCCCTGACGGGGGGCCGTAGATCGAGCCTGCAACTGAGGTACGTGCCCTTGGCTGGTACTGAACCCGGGACCCTTCAGTCCGCAGGCCAACACTCTAACCACTTAGCCAAAATGGCCAGGGCTCATATATACTTTTCTTACCTTAAATAAATGACCCAAAATTACTTCCCTGAAGTAAAGAATTAAAAGGCCAAATATAGCTCGGATTTATTATTAAAAATAAAAAAGTTAATTATTTTGATTGTACTTAAACATGTAGTTTTAGTTATTTGTGTGGTTAAGAGCATGAACTCGAATTAGATTGCCTGAGTTCAAATTCTGGCTGTTTACCTGTGATTATTTAACAATTAATTGAGCTAATATTTGCAGAGTACTTAGTATAGTGCTAAGCATATAGTATAAGTATTTGTTAAACAAATTTAAAAGTTATGTTGTGAGAAATTAGATGACTTTCAAGTTCATAGTACCTGTATAGTATTTGAACAAGGTATGAGCTCAGTGGGCATTTTTGGATTTGGGTTACCTTACACATATGTGTATGGCATATTTTACATGAATGACACCAAACACAAAAATGCTTACCATTATTTTATTTGTTGTTACATTGTTATTTTATAGATTCTAACATTTTCTAGAAGCATTGAAAAATTTATTTGATTTGTTTTCTGAATACTGATAACAGATCCCTTGAATCTCATCTCTGTAAAGATATGTCAGCATGATCATCTAATTATTAAAAACTGCTGAATTGGTTTGCGTTTAGGAAGAACGTTTTTAGATAGTTCAACTCTTGTTATCATAATGCTAATGTAAAAGTGTTAACAATATACCAAAGCTCCTTGGCTTGTTTCTTAGAAAATGACATAAATAATTTCAAAACTCTTATGATTGAGACTTTTTTTTGCCTCTTCTTGACACTTGTGGATAAAATTAGAGTTACTCTAATGACTCCGCATGGAGTGTAAACAAAGCACTGCAAAGTATTAAATATAACTGACAATCATAGTTAGTATATGACGGTATGTTTTATAAATCTGTTTTTCCCCCTAGGGTACATAGATCATTTCCTTTAGCATCAGGGAACTGGTTTCCTAGAGGAATAAGTGACTAACCCATGAAATCTTCTGTAAATTTTGGGGGTAGATGACGTTAGATAGGCATTCCAGGTATCACATAAACATTTTCTTATAAAGAGATATGAGAAGAGAAAAGAAATATTATAATTTGGAATAACAGATAACTGGTGGTATGAGATATATTTATAGTATATAGAAGAATATAGATTTGTGGGTTTTTGTTTTGTTTACTATGGGCATTATTATCACATAAGTAAGTTAATTCATTAAGTTTAGTAAGAAATTTCTGGGACTTTAAGATTCAATAAGGAAGAAAGATTAGCAAAATACTTGGTTTTAAAAGAATGTAATATTAAATAAAAATATGTGACAAATTGGTGCAAAATATTTTCAAAATGAACCTACTAGACAAGATCTGGAGCTACCTAAACTCTCATACACACTGCTGGTGGGACTATAAACTGGTACAACCACTTGGAAAACAGTTAGGCAGCATCTGCTTAAGTTGGGTATACACATATGAACCCTATGACACACTCTTCCCTCAAATGTGTATGTATGTGCACCAAAAGACATGTTCAAGAATGTTGATAGCAGTATTTGTAATAGTTGAAAATTGTAGCAACCCAAATGTCCATCAACAGAATGGTTTGAAAATTGTTTAATTAATACAATTGAATAATCTACAGCAATGAGAATAAATGGACCACAGCAACATGTGAAAGTAATTGATACAAAATAATATATGTCATATGATTTTATTTGTATGAAGTCCAGGAACAGTGAAAGTACTCTAAAGTGTTAGAAGTCAGGGCAGGGTTTACTTTTGGGGCAGAGTAGGAGATAGTGATTGGGAAGGGGCAGTATGATGACTTTGGGGTTCTGGAAATGTTCTACTTGATGTGGGTAGTTGTTATACAAGTGTGTCCATTGTGACAATTCATTAGTCTTCATATTTTTGAATTATGAAGATTTGTGTACTTTTGTGTATATCTAGATAAAAAGAATTAAAAAAAATTAATCTGTTCCAGGATCTCAGTGATCTATTATAGTGTCCAGAATATCCTTAATAGAGGAACAGTAGGATATAATTTAAAAGACATTACAGTAGGAGAAATTGGACTTTTTTTTTTTTTTAATAAGAACCTTGCTATTTACTAGTTTGGGAAAAGTTTTTTCTCCTCTTTAAACCTCAGGTACTCATTTGTAAATAGAGAAATAGTATTTGTGAGGATCAACAGCATGGTTGATTTTAAAGTGTTTTAAAATATGATATAATTCCAACTGTTTTTATTAAATGAATCAAAGAAGTATTGAAGATCAAGGGTCATTACATTAAAAAAGCTAAGCATCTATAGGTAAGAATAGTTACTTTAAGCAAGCAATCATTTATGTGAAGGTGAGCAGCAAACACACGAGTTGTTAAAGGGTATGCTGAAAGACCTCTATCGACTACTGGTTCCTTCCTCATGGTATGTAAGCATTCTTGTGTCTCTCATCTACAGAACCGAAAACTCATTCCTTAAACAAGTATCCCCTTTAGCTTTTGCTTCATAGTGAAGCCTTTTGAAGCAGTCTATACAGGGGATATGTTCCCAGTGAATGCCTGAAGCCACAGATAATACCGAACCTTATGTTATGTTTTTCCTATACATACATACCTATGATAAAGTTGAATTTATGAATGAAGTACAGTAAGAGATTAGCAACAATAACTAATAATAAAATAGAACTATATCAATATAGTGATGAAAGTTATGTGAATGTGGTCTCTGTTTCTAAATATCTAATAACTAATCTGGTAACTGAGAGGGCTACAAAGTGACTAATAGGTGGATAGTGTACACAGCATGGATAGGCTGGACAAAGGGAAGATTCATGTCCTGGTAGGATGGAGCGGTACAGTGTGAGATTTCATTCTGCTACTCAGGATGGTGCACAATTTAAAATTTATTAAGTGCTTATTTCTGGAATTTTCCATTTAATATTTTCAGACCGAGGTTGACTGTGATAACTGAAACCATGGAAATCAAAACCATGTATAAGGGGTAACTACTGTATTTGTGATTTCTTTTTCATCACTTCATCAGTTCACCTTCCAATTTCCAATCCTATCACTGTAAGGAAAATGCACTCTCTACGGTCACTAATTACCTCCTAATTGCTAACTCCAGGCTTCTTAGGCCTTTTGTATTATTTATTCTGTCTTTGAATTATTTCCTTTTGGCTTCTATAACATGTCTTTTCTAAGTACATAGGACTCTAGGTGGGCAAGAAATGCTGGTTGAAAGATAGAATAAGCAATTTTACATAACAGTTGCCTATTTGTGTTTTCTTAGTCTTATTGACTCCCGTTTGTTTATTTATCCTAGTGTTGCCAGGATTCTGCCCTTAGCTCTTTTTTCTTGATCTATGCCCTCTTTTTGAATAATCTCACCAAACCCATAGTTTTAATTTTCTGTTTCTATCTGGGCAGTGATTATTCCATCCCAGACTTCTCTTCTGAGCCCCATACTCATATTCAAATGGGTTTTGTCTTTTTTTTGGGGGGGGGGTGATGAAAATGTTATAAAATTAAATTCCGGTGATGCTTGCACAACTCAGAGGATATGCTAAAACCATTTAATTGTATACTTTAAATGAGTGAGGTTTGTGGCATATGAATTATACTTATTTATTTATTTATTTATTTATTTATTTATTTATTTATTTAATTTCTCCCCTTTTTATCCCCATTGTTCCCCTCCACCCCGCATCCATCCCAACCCGGGCTTTCCCCATACCGATGGCTGTGCCTGTGGCTATGCTTATAAGCATATAAATTCTTTGATTAATCTCTCCCCCCCCCCCACCTTCCCTCTGAGATCCCTCAGTCTGTTCCATGCTTCTATGTCTCTGGATCCATTTTGTTCATCAGTTTATTTTGTTTATTCCATTCCACATATAAGTGAGATCATGTGGTATTTGTCTTTCTCTGACTGGCTTATTTCACTTAGCATAATACTTTCTAGTTCCCTCCATGCAGTGCCAAAGGATAAAAGATCCTTCTTTTTTATAGCTGCATAGTATTCCCTGGTATAAATATGTCACAGCTTTTTTATCTACTCATCTACTGATGGGCACTTGGGCTGTTTCTAGATCTTAGCTATTGTATATTGTGCTCCTGCGAACATAGGGGTGCATAAGTTCTTTGTGATTGGTGTTTTGGGTTTCTTAGGATATATTCCTATAAGTGGGATCACTGGGTCAAATGGCAGGTCAATTTTTAATCTTTTGAGGAAACTCTATACTGCTTTTCATAGTGGCTATACCAGTCTGCATTCCCACCAGGAGTGTACTAGGGTGCCCTTTTCTCCACACCCTCACCAGCACTTGTAGTTTGTTGATTTGTTGATGGTAGCCATTCTGATAGGTGTGAAGTGACACTTCACTGTGGTTTTAATTTGCGTGTCTCTGATAGTGATGTTGAACATTTTTTCATATGCCTCTTAGCCATTTGTATGTCCTCTTTGGAGAAGTGTCTATTTAGGTCCTTTGCCCATTTTTTAATTGGATTGTTTGTCTTCCTTTTGTTAAGTTGTATGAGTTCCTTATATATTTTGGATATTAACCCTTTATCCGATGTGTTGTTGGCAAATATGTTCTCCCATACAGTGGGCTCCCTTTTTGTTTTCTTGATGGTTTCTTTTGCTGTGCAGAAGTTTTTTATTTTGATGCAGTCCCATTTGTTTATTTTCTCCTTAGTTTCTCTTGCCCTAGGAGATGTATCAGCAAACATATTGCTATGAGAGATGTTTGAGATTTTGCTGCCTATGTTTTCCTCTAGGATTTTTATGGTTTCATGTCTTATATTTAAGTCTTTTATCCATTTTCAATTTACTTTTGTGTATGGTGTAAGTTGGTGGTGTAGTTTCATTTTTTTGCATGTACCTGTCCAATTTTCCCAGCGCTATTTATTGAAATGACTGTCTTTACTCCATTATATGTTCTTGCCTCCTTTGTCAAGTATTAATTGACCATAATGGCATGGGTCAATTTCTGAGTTCTCTGTTCTGTTCCACTGATCTGTATGTCTGTTCTTGTGCCAGTATCAGGCTGTTTTGATTACAGTGGCTTTGTAGTATAACTTGATATCTGGTATTGTGATCCCTCCAACTTTGTTCTTTCTCAAGATTGCCGTGGCTATTCGGGGTGTTTTTTGGTTCCATATAAATTTTTGAAGTGTTTGTTCTATATCTGTGAAATATGCTGTTGGTATTTTAGTAGGGATTGCATTGAATTTATAGATTGCTTTGGGTAATATGGACATTTTAATGATGTTAATTCTTCCAATCTATGAACATGGTCTATTTTTCTGTTTGTTTATATCTTCCTCTATTTCTTTTTTCAGTGTCCTGTAGTTTTCCAAGTACAGGTCTTTTACATCCTTGGTTAAGTTTATTCCTAGGTATCTTATTTTTTTGTTGCAGTGGTAAATGGGATTGTTTTTTTAGTTTCTCTTTCTGAGAGTTCATTATTGGTGTATAAAAATGCCATCGATTTCTGGGTGTTAATTTTATATCCTGCTACCTTGCTGAATTCATTTATTAAATCTAGTAGTTTTTTGGTGGAGCTTTTAGGATTCTCTACGTACAATATCATGTCATCTGCAAATAATGACAGTTTTGTTTCCTCCTTTCCAATTTGGATGCCTTTTATGTTTTCTTCTTGTCTGATCGTTGTGGCTGGGACTTCCAGTACCATGTTGAATAAGGCTGGTGAAAGTGGACACTTGTCTTGTTCCTGTTCTTAGGGGAAATGGTTTTAGTTTTTGCCCATTGAGTATGATGTTGGCTGTAGGTTTGTCATATATGGCCATTATTATGTTGGGGTATGATCCCTCTATTCCCACTTTGCTGAGAATTTTTATCAAAAATGGGTGTTGGATTTTATCGAATGCTCTTTTGCATTTATTGATATCATGTGATTTTTGTCTTTTAATTTGTTTATGTGATATATCACATTTATTGATTTGCAAATATTGTTCCAGCCTTGCATCCCTGGAATAAATCCCACTTGGCCATGGTGTATGATCTTTTTAATATATTGCTGGATCTGATTTGCTAATATTTTGTTGAGGATTTTAGCATCTGTGTTCATCAGGGATATTGGCCTTTAATTCTCTTTCTTTGTAGTGTCTTTATCTGGTTTTGGAATTAGGCTAATGCTGGCCTGGTAAAAAGAGTTTGGAAGTGTTCCTTCCTCTTGGAATTTTTGAAATAGTTTGAGGAGGATAGGTGTTAATTCTTCTTTGAATGTTTGGTAAAACTCCCCTGTGAAGCAATCCCTGCCAGGGCTTTTGTGTGCTGGGATCCCTTTGATTACTGCTTCAACTTCATCAGCAGTTATTGGCCTATTTAGGCTTTCTGACTCTTCCTGATTGAGTTTTGGAAGGTTGTATTTTTCTAGAAATTTATCCATTTCATCCATGCTGTCCAGCTTGGTGGCATATAGTTGTTCATAGTATTTTCTTACAATCCTTTGTATTTTTGTTGGGTCAGTTGTTATTTCACCTTTGTTGTTTCTGAGTTTGTTTATTTGGGTCCTCTTTGTTTCTTGATGAGTCTGGCTAAAGGTTCATCAAACTTGTTTATCTTTTCAAAGAACCAGCTCTTGGTTTCATTGATCTTTTGTATTGTTTTTCAGTCTTGATTTCTGCTCTGATCTTTCTTATTTCTTTCCTATAGTTACTCTGGGCCGGTGAGAGGCTTTTCAGCAGGGTGGGGCAGTTGCTTCCCCCCTCAGGCAAAAGCCGAAAATTTGTCACCAGAGAAAGATGTCCCCTACAGTCTGGGGGAATGACTTGGCACAGGAATCCAGACGGGCATCCCTTGATCTCATTCTCCAGAGCCCACAACCCTAGACTCTCCCCACACAACTCCAGTCCACTCCACTCCCCTTCCGCTGGAGCCCAACGTGAGTGGCTGCACAGGAAACATTGTGTGTTGGCTCTTTAAGAGGGTGCCTGCAGTTCTAGCTGCCTCTCCCTGGCAGACAGAACCCCAGCTGCTTTTCACAGCCGATGTTATGTGGGTACCTTCTCAGTTCTGGTGCTCTGGGCTGGGAAGACCAGCCTGGGGTGTAGGCCCCAGAGTCCTCAGTGGGATCCCCCCACGGCTGAGATATCCCTCCGGACCTGCAGCTGCTGCCTGTGGAGCCCAGCCAGCCCTCTCGTGTTGGCACTTCCTGCCAGCCTCTGTGCGGTCTCCACTTTTCCTCCTTGGTCATGAGGGTGCTCTCCAACTAGTCTTCAGTTGGTTTTCAGGGTGATTTTTCTACGTTTTAGTTGTAAATCCAGATTGGTCCCAGGAGAGTGTCAGAGTAGCTTCCACTTAGTCTGCTGCCATGTTGGATCTCCTTTATCGGCTTTGTCTTTTCACTGGTCTACTTCCTTTTTTTTATTTAATCTTCACCCGAGGATGTTTTCCTTATTGCTTTTCAGAGTGGGAGAGAGAGAGAGAGACAGAGATACACGCACACAGAGAAACATCGCTGGGAGAGAGACACATTGATTGGTTGTCTCCCACATGCGCCCTGGGGCCGGGGCTGGGGATCACGCCTGCAACCAAGGTACATGCCCTTGACCCAAACCGAACCCGGGACCCTTCAGTCTGCAGGTCCATGCGCTAACCAATGAACCAAACTGGCTAGGGCTTCACTGCTCTATTTTCATAATCTTTTGTTTCATTTATGCAATATCCTCTTATAACTGTGATGGTCTCAACTATGATGGTTTTCAAATACATGTATATATGTATATATGTATAATGAGCATTTCTTTCATTCGCTGTATTGTTTTTATTTCTCTATATTCGTTTTTTCTCACTTTTATTTATTTTTATTTTTGTGTTAGAGACTTTCCAATAATGTTTGCTGGTGATCTCTGGCTACACTCCCATACACTCCCATACTTAAAAGTGAGACACTGAAATGCTGATTGAAACTTTTGTGTTTGTAAAACTTATTGACTAAAAAGAGGATGATTAGGCTGGGCCATTCTCTGGGGACCCTCTACTGTTAGTATTCATAGATTGTTTCTCTTTGACGAGTAATTTTTCCCAGAAAGAATGCTTTAATTTTCTGCCTAGTAGAGAAAAGTTGGACTGCAGGTATTCTTGTTGGTGAGTGGGGGAAGGGGGGTAGGAAACTTACAATTTGGTGGATAGACTTTCAGTTAGTCTTCCCAATTTTAGTAAGGTTTCCCTTGTTAACCTAAGAAATCATTCAAACCTGTGAAGAATTTTTGTGAGTTTATTTGAGCCAAACTGTTGACAATTTCCGAGAAGCAAAAACCTCAACAGATTGAGATAATGCTCTGCAGAATGGCAGTTTTGCACTTTGTTTTATACATTACAATCAAAAGAGGAGACACAAGTGGGTTACGTGAAATTCACTGATGGTAGATTAGGGAGGTGGGAGAAAGCAAAGCGGGGAAACCTCTGGGATTGGATAAAAAGTAAAATGATAGACACATACTTCTTTTACTTAGGTGGGTGCAGGATAGTTAACAGTGAACAATTAACCTAATAACAATGAGGAGTTTTGTGGTCTCCACAGAGCCGTGCCTGTGCTTTGAGGGGTCCGGAAAAAGGAAAATTACTTTGACATTCCAAGGATATGTCTTTGTAGATGCAAAGAGACAATAGACAGACTCAGTTAAGGTAAAAATTGACCATTGTCAGGAAGACACTAGCCGAGGGCATGACTACCCACCATAACCTGCTTTTTAGTAAAAAAAGTTTTTAATTTCAGACCATCCTTTGTGGTTATTTTAGATCTCTGAGTTTGCAAGGCCACCATGCAGGCCTTCTCTGAGCTAGTCAGGTTTAGCATGTGGCCCCTTTTCGTCCACACCTTACTTTTACCCGTCACCTGGTATTAAAGTCCAAAGTCCAATGTAGTCGACATTAATGCTTCTCATAAATATTTCTAGTTCACCTCTATTTGAGTTAAATGTGTCCATGTGATATGCTTTGGCTAATGAAAAAGCAAGTAGAGTTTATGCGAATCGCTTCTGAGCAGAAGCATTTAATTGCTGATGTGAGACTTACTCCTACCTTAGCAATTTTGTGAAGCATGTGGAGAAATGACCTTCATGTGGAGGATAGCTTCCCTAAAGAGTTGCTATTTGGTCCAGCCGGGCATGGCTCAGCGGTTGCGCGTCGACCTAGGATCCAGGCGATCGGGGTTCAATTCCCGGTCAGGGCACATGCCCAGGTTGTGGGCTCCATCCCCAGTTGGGGGCGTGCAGGAGGCAGCCGATCGACTATCTCATCACTGATGTTTCTACCACTCTCTCTCCCTCTCCCTTCCTCTCTCTGAAATCAATAAAGATATATTAAAAAAAAAAAAAAATGTTGCTATCTGAATAAGAATAAAGTGGTGTTGTACCAAACTGCTGAGGTTTTGGGGTTGTGTAGTATGCCCTGGCAAATGTATTAAAAGTTTTAGAAAGTTTAAATGATCTTTTGCTAGGATGGGAGAAGGGCAGTTTCCTGACTGTGTGGGGGTGAAGGAGGTGACCTGAAGAGTAAATTTTTCTCAGCCCCTCACCCAGTCGTTTTGCTTTTAGCTTCACCTGCACTTCTATTTTCAGAGGGATTCTGTGTTTCTATAGTGAGAATCAGCTTGCTTCTGGGCTTTGCTCTGCTGCCACCATAGATTTGAGCTTCCTTTGTTCATTTTAGTTCTTGGTTCTTTTTAGTTGCCATTTGTCTGTTAACTTTCTAGTTTCCAAAAATTTTTTGCCATCACTTCCTTTCCTGTCCCCCATTTTGGGTTTATAATTTTTAATTTTTCTCATTCCTGTCATTTTAGTGAAGTTTTCAGAAGGGAACTGTGATAAATACCAGTGTTCACACCAGGTTTAACAAGAGGATGTATTAATGTTACTAACTTGATCAAATTGTTTCATATGTGTGGTCTTTAATTTACTTATCTGTGATCTTTAGTTTACTTATCTGTGATTAATAAATTACTTGGATGATCACCAGGTTCTCTTTAGCTTTAAAATTTGCAGTGTTCTTGTTCTTATTCTTTAGTAGAGTGTGGGCAGTAGACAGAACAAAACAATTAATATTTTGAGCACCCCAAACATTTTATGCATTATTACAAATAAACTTCCCTCATTAATAACAAACGAGTTGTTTATGATAGTTTACAAATTCCTTGAAGTACACAATGTGATTTTTGCTTTTTTCATTTATTCAGTAGTGTTTGCTTCTGATATGTATTCTCTTATACTAAATAAGTACTTAGTATGGTGTCCTGTTGACTGATTTAGGAATTTCCCCCCTAATCTGTTGATGATTTATATATGACTTTCAAGTTTCAATAGAACATGGCATCGGATTCTTGTTTATACATTCCTGGTAATTTATTTGCAATGATATTTATGTTCTCATCAAGTCTTTAAAAATTGATTTTTTGAGAGTCATAATATTGCTCATTCAAAATTTGATATCTACTTGTATTTAATGTAAAAGCACCATCAAGGAATCTATTCAGTAGTACAATTTTTATGATTTCAGAAGTATTTGAATTTCATTTACTGTTCATTTGCTGTAGAATAACCCTTGTGATTCAAGGAATGGGAATAATGGTGACATGCATGCTGCAAAACCAAGTTCCATAACTGATCTGTGGTTATACTGAAATATTTAAAAATGTATTATTTGTGAATTTCTCTAAATATGAAAAAAATTAGAAATATTCACGATTAAAGTAGGTGTTTAAAGTATTAGTAAATTCTAATTTTACTAAGTTTTATGTAGTTTTGGGATACTACTTAATCTTGAATAT
Source organism: Miniopterus schreibersii (assembly GCF_964146895.1). NCBI lineage: Eukaryota > Metazoa > Chordata > Mammalia > Chiroptera > Miniopteridae > Miniopterus > Miniopterus schreibersii. The sequence continues at coordinate 30,228,493 of NC_138109.1, read as the reverse complement.
ATCTTTTCATTCACTATTTTTAGATTATTTTCTCTTTAAAAATTATATTAGATATCTAAATAGTTACAAAATAGTATTTTAGCTGCATCAGTGAATTTCATTAAGCATTTAATTAGTATTTTTGACATCAAGAGCTAGATTCTGGAGCCCTCGTCAAATCCAGTGAGCTTCATGTTTGAAACAGAATCGAGTAAAGTATTTTCAGATATAAAAGGGGAAATTTAAGGAAAGGATAGGAAGGAAATCTTCGTGGTAAAGATTACAAAATTGATAAAAGGGGCAAGGAGTAGAATCCATTTCCTGGATTTACTTATAATTATGACGTTAAATTGTTCATAGGCTGATTAGGAAACTGGTCTAGAGTCTTACCTAATTATAGTAGCACATACTTATCTGTCTGGTACAACCCTATGAAGTAAACACCGTTGTTGTCTTTATGAAGAAACTAAGGCATAGAGTTGATGAGTACATTACATCTAGCTAGTCATTAGTGGAGCTGTGCTTTGAACTCAGGCAGTCTGAGCATATTTATATTATTATATATAAAGTACAAATAAAATTTTTAAAAATGGAAATAGAGTTACTATCCCTCTTATTTGGTACAATCTGAATCAATAGTTAATTGGAAAAGTCAGTTAAAGCAGTAAATTATAAAAGTGATACATACACTGATTTAAAACATATGAATATGTATTCACATAATGTGTTATATACATTTTCCAAGTTTGCTTTCTTCAAGGTTGAGCGAGAAATTAAAGACACTTGTAAAGCAAGCTTTATAAAGAATCCTTCTGAATTCAAATTAAAAGTCTTTTTACAGTGTCTAGTCTGTATTTATCCAATAGTACCTACCTGTCTTTACCTTCTTAAAGTTTCTGCAAGCATTTAACTATGTTTCCAGATAAACATTCCCCTTTCACATTTATAATTCAATAGTTTATATAACATTTAATTAAAGTAATTACAATAACAAATACAACTGACATACATAGTTTTGATGTCAGATAAAACTGAATTCTTAGAAACAATATATATAACTTGACTGGTTGGAGAAATGTAGGGCACGCTTGAGAACAGCCTTTTAGCCTTGAACAGTTAATGTGTCATGGAATCAGACAGTGTTTTACAGAGGATATGAAGAACATCAGTTTATCTGGTAGGCTAGTTAAGAGAAGAGCAATTTCGCCCTAGCCAGTTTGACTGAGTGGTTAGAGCATTGGCTCTTGGACTGATGGGTCTCGGGTTGCATTCCAGCCAAGGGCATGGACCTTGGTTGGAGGCTTGATCCCTGGCCCTGGTTGGGGTGCATACGGGAGGCAGCCATTCGATGTGTCTCTCACATTGATACTTCTCTCTCTCACTTTCTCTCTACCTTCCACCCTCTCTGAAAAGCAATGGAAAAAATATCCATGGGTGAGGCTTAAAAACAAACAAACAGAGAAGAGCAGTTTATAAAGCTTCTATTTATATTTATAAAAGAATCGAAAGCAGGGTCTTGAGATACTTGCATGTCCATCTACAAAGCAGCATTATTCACAATAGCCAATAGGTGAAATCAACCCAAATGTCCTTCAGTGAATGAATGGATAAACAAAATGTGGTAAATATATACAATACAATATTATTCAGTCTTAAAAAGAAATGGAATCATGTCCCATGCTACAGCACGGATGAACCTTGAGTACATTATGCTAAGTGAAACAAGCCAGTCACAAAAAGATGAATCATGTAGGATTTGTCACATATATTATGTTAAAAATTCAGATAATACAGAAAATCACTCATAAATACATTTTCTTTAATGTAACTACTATTAATATTTCAGTGTATATGCTTTTATTCCTTTACCCATGCATATGGTGTGTGTGTATCTGTGTGTGCTTGTGTATAAACAGTGTATATTTTTATTTATGACTTAGCTAAACTGAGGTATGTATACTCTTTTATAACCAGTTTCAAGAAAACACAGCTGTTTATTGTGAATATCTTTCTGTATTTTCATATTATTATCATGTTTTATGACTGAATACAGTATAGATATATTGTAATTCATTTAATGTTCCCCTATTGATGGGCATTTAGGTTTTCTAGTTTTGCCTACTGTAAACAACACTGAAATGAAATTCTTTTAGTACATCTTTGACGAGAAAATAGTGGAACAGTGCCTTTGAAGTTCTGAAAGAAAATGTTTTCAACCTGGAATTCTATGTCCATCCAAACTTTCAGTTAATGTAAGGATAGATTAGAGTCATGTTCAGAGATGAAGTAAGTCAGAATTTGTATCTCTGAGGCTTCCTGTTTCAGCAAGTTCCTTGTGGACATAATACTAGCAAAATTAAGGAAAATGTGAAGAAAGAGTAAAGTGGATCCAATCCCAGAAGATTGTGAAGGAAAATCAGAAGTGGATGGCTAAGACTTAGAAATTAATCAATTCAGGTTAGAATAGGAGGATAGAAGATTTTTGGAAGAATACCTCTGAAAAAAGGGGTTTCTATGCAATGGATCACCATTAATAGGGATCAGTAATGAAATTTGTCTGCCACAATACAAAATAATGGAGAAAAGCACTATGCATTTGCATATATTCATATAGAAAGAGTATATATATATATATATATATATATGGTCATGGAAGGCCTGTCTGAGGAAAGAATGAGTGAACGACAATTCTCCAATTCAAACTTAAAAAGCTAATTAAATAATGAGCAATTCTAGGTGTTAGTTGGCTCTGTTTTGGGGAGCTCTTCCAGAGTGAAGTATCTGACAGAGGAGCTGGTGAGTTAAGCAGGGGATTGAGATAAGCCCAAGCAGGGCAGCTCCACAGCCAGATTACAGCCAGTTCTATTAAACAGCCACAGTTGGCACCCCTTATCCTGCCTTTCAATGCACTCATCAGGAAGACTGTACAGACCTGTTAAAAAAAGAAACAAAAGTCAAAAAGGTTACCATGGCTTTGCTTTGTTGTTGTACTTAGAGTAGCAATAGTAGTAATATAATTGTTGTAGTAGTAATAGTAACCATAATAGAAACTATTAGGCAGTGAGCACCAGATGTGTGCAGAAACCATGCTAGGCATTGTACACAAATATTAATTATTGCATCAATCCTGTAAGGCAAGTATTCTCTTTGTTTTACAGGTTTAGAGAGGTTAAGTCTTGCTCAAAATATAGCTTATAAATGTTAGAGCTAGAATTTGAAGCCTGGTCTATTTGATTACAAAGCCCATGATATTCCACTATGGCAAGCAGTAAGACCAGAGCGTGCAACCATTGGGAGTCTTGACCTTGGCTCTGCAGGCTAGGAGAAAATGCTAGGTAGGCAGAACCTTTCTTGCCCATTATGTCAAGTCACCTGCTATGGAATTTTAGTGGGTATTTGCTGGCCATTTCTTTTTTAAGAAAGTCCTCTCCTGAGAATATGTTTAGAGAGAGGAAGGGAAGGAGGAGGGGTGAGAGAGAGAGAAAGAGAGAGAGAGGTTTCCTCCCATATGCACCCCAACTGGGGATCAAAACCACAAGTTAGGTATGTGCCCTTACTGGGAATCGAACCCACAACCTTTTGGTGTATGGGACGACCCTCCAACCAACTGAGTCACCCGACCAGGGTGCTGGCTGTTTTCTTAGTATTGACGTGACTAGAACAAACCTTTAGGGAATCTTTTATATTTGCTCTGAATTTACACCATTTATGCAAAGTGATAAATTTCAGAAATGCTTTACTGCATGCAAATTAGCACTTTTCCAAGTAGCAGTAGAATTGTACAGAGATGGTATGAGTTTTTGTTATAAAATAGAATTTCATTATACCCAAACTATTGCATTTAAGGACAGAGTTGCAATTAGATTTGTAACTGCCATGGGTTTTGTACACATAAAAGGTATTCTTAATATTTTATTTTCTGTAATCATTATAAAATCAAATATGTAAATATGCTTTAGAATAGTAATTGCATTTCAAATTTGAATTTGTTTTATGCAGTTATTTAATCTGAGTTTCATTAAAAGAGAATAGTTTCTATAGCAACTACCACATCATTTGATATCTTTGGAATCTCTGAGATATGGAACACTTTCATTAAAACCCAGGATATCATTTAGACTTCTGTACAGATTTAAGTGTTTAAGAAAAACATTTTGTGTGTATTTATTTTTCCTAGTTTTTATCAAGTTTATTTTATTTTCTGCTACAGCATTTTTCCTTTTAAAAATTTACACCATATGTATTTGGAAATAAAATGTCAAAAGAATTCAGTGAGGAGGTGGATACTGGAGAGAGTAGTAGGAGTAAGTGTGGACTCCTTTCTGAATGAACTCCGTCAGCACACATGCTATTTCCTTCTAGGAGGAAACCTGCTAGTTTTTCTCTTTGGAGACACCCTATTAGGTCTTGAATACCATTTTTAGTTTTAAAAGATGATGCTATACTATAGTATTATGACAATGAAAACTAAAAGAAAATAGAATGCTAAGTTATCAGTATCAGACTCCTGTTTCAAGGTATTTTTAGTACTTTGCTTTAAAAATTCAGTGCTAAGTAATGTGCAGTGTTTTTGCCACTTATCAACTGAAGAAAGACTACTTTCACACTTGAAAATAAATATTGGTTTCTGAAATCTATTCCTTAAAATTGTCTTGTTCATTGCAAGGTTATTTACAGTAGCCAAGACCTGGCAACAACCCAAGTGCCCATCAGTAGATGAGTGGGTAAAAAAGCTGTGGTACATTTACACAATGGAATACTACTCGACCATAAAAAAGAAGGAAATCTTACCTTTGCAACAGCATGGATCGACGTGGAAATTAGTGTGCTAAGTGAGATGGCCAGTCAGAGAAAGAAAAATACCATTTGATCTCACTTATATGTAGAATATAATCAACAAAATAATTTAATTTAACAAACAAAATAGAAACAGAGCAGAGATACATAGAACAGACAGCTGTCAGAGGGGAAGGTGATTGGGGGGGATGGGTGAAAACAGGTGAGGGGATTAAGCAAAAATACATATGTGACACATAGTCATGGACAACAGTATGGTGATAGCCAGGAAGAAAGGAGGTGGGGGAAGGTGGAAGTGGGCAAAGGGGAATAATTGGAGATAAAAGAGAGTTGACTTTGGGTGGAGAGAACACGATGCAGTATGCAGATGGTATTTTATTGAGTTGTACACTTGTGATCTGTATGGTTTTGTTAACCAAGGACACCCCAATAAATTCAATATGTAGGTAAATAAAATAAAAGCAAGCTTAAATTCATGCTCATATTAAGAGAGAGAGAGTGGGGATTAGGCAATAGATCTGTTTTAAAGCCAATTCTCATAACTACATGAAGGCTCAATAAATAAGTGCTTTGTTTTTTATTTTAATAGATTCAGTCCTGCATTTGCATTCCGTATATTTTTGAGAGCATTCTCAATTTTTAGGCAAATTGATAATTTTTTTTAACTGTAGTGTGATGTCTTTTTTTAACAGTTTAGGAAAGGCTGAAATTATGGATGCTTCTCTTATTTAGAACAGACTACATTTTGATTCTTTTAATCACAATGACTAGTCAAAAGATACAAATAAGAAGGGGTTTATATACTTTTATTTTCAATAAAATTTGGTGCCTTCATGTATTTAGGTATTATCTGTTCTGTTTTCAGCTTCCTTCTGCTTGTTTTCTTTCATAGTCTGAGCCTCTCTGGAATTAGGGCATTGTTTGGCTTGCTGCATGCTGGGTGTCAACACAGAAGGGGTTTCCTTCACCTCAAGCCAGACCACGTGTGGATAATCATATGATTGTTTCAGGGAAAGGGATTTTCATCTTCATTTCAGGGCATAGGTTACAGACTAGTGATGAAATCTACTTACAGTCTCCCTGTGGTTTAATACACCCATATCCAGGTTCCAAAGAACCTCATTCAAGCTAAATTTCATTAGATATAAAACAAAAGACAAGTTTGTTCCTGAAAATATTAGAGGAACATTTGAGAAACAGTCAGGATTCCTAAACAAAGGAACTTCAACTTGAAATGCTCCTATAGTTTTTACTTTCTTCAGTAAAATCATCCAGCTATTTTACTGAAGAATAATTATTGTAATATTAGTATACAGTATTCCTGTGAGAAAGAAACATTGTTGGATGGCCAGTACAAGGTAGGCCTTTTGGTATTCACATGAGGATGTCACATTACAGGGTCTAATATATATTTGAGAGTAATTTAATTATTCACTTCATAGGTATTGAGCACCTATTTTATATCAACTATTGTGCTTGTCACTGCAATTACAAAGTTGATGAAGATATGTTCCCAGCTCACAGTCAGGGGAGACAGACTCATGTGATTATAGTATAGTGCAGTAATTACAATGACAAAACTACACATAAGATGCTATGGAAGTACAAGCAAAGGGATCTATATAATCATTAGGTGAGATGGAGAGGAGGTCAGAGAATTTGTCTCAAGTGAAGTAATCCTTAAATTCTAAAGGATATGAAGAAGTATGTTTTCAGGCAGAGCAAAGACTAATTATAAGATTTAAACATATTTATAAACTTTGTGCCTCTGTTCTACTGTTTGTTTAGTTATTAAAATTTTGAATTATGAAAATAACTCAGATAAAATCAACTGTATATATAAAGAAATGTTATGTTATACTGTATTGTGAAGGTGTGATGTAATGATGCTTTCCCTGAAGATAATTTTTTGTCTAATTATTGTGATAAATTAAGTGAAACTTCCTTTTTCAAAACTGAAGAATATTTGTTTGCAACATCTACGTTTTATTTAGCATAGAAAAATCTCTCATAAGTATTGTTGTCTCTCTTTGCTGTTCTGGAAATCTAATTCTCCAGAGGCTAACCCCCTAGCTACTAATTTCTTCATCTCTTCAGCGCCTCTGTTGCTGACTTGGAATATTGTAGCCATGCTTGTTTTCTGCCTAATGTGGCATGTGCATAGCCTCTGGCAGCTCACTTGGTAGAAACACAAGCTTTTTCACAGCTGGAAGTAGACTGATTGTTGACCTTCTGCATAAGAGATTAGCTTTATCTATAAAAATGCAACTTTCTTGAAAATCTTTGCAACTTTGAGAAATAGAACATATGCCTTTAGTATGCTATACATGGATATGGCCATTTATTTTGACAACTGCTGCAGTTACCATTGAAGCAGCCTGGATTGGAGACAAAATACATTAGAAGTTTCCAATGAATTCTTTTTAAAAGAACTAATTTCTTACAGAAGAGTCTCTGTAATTTTCTTTCATTTTGATGAAAAATTTAAGATGAAGGGATTGTGGATTGAGAGCAGAGATTATTTTTCTCAGTTGATATGTTGTACTGAAGTTGGATTTCAAGGACTTGTGAAGTACCCGTATCAAATGCCCCTATATATGATGTGGCCCCAATGTTGGAAATTCAGGTGCACTGGGAGACATCTAAAGTGTATTTTTTAAAAGTATATTTTGAGTTTAGATTTGTCCTAACTTCTCTGGAGCTTTTGTTTCATCACCTATAACACTGTAGAAGGTGTTGGTTGGTTAAATAAGCACTAAGGCCCTTTTAGCTCTAATAGTCTATGATTGTGTTTTTAGGGATAAGTTTATAGAACAAGTTCAATTTGTATTTTCCTAAGGCTCAAACAAAAAAACTGCATATGGATGAATTTATTGTGATTTAGTGGAAGAGCAGGAGCCCTTGAAATGAGATCTGAGTTAAATTTGATAGCTATGTGATACCTCAGATTTCCCATTTGTAAAACGGGGATAATAGGATTGTTGTGAGGATTAAATGAAATAATGTATGGAAGCCCTTACATGGTGGTTGGCATAAATTAAGCACTCAAAAATGTTGGTTTCTTCATTTTCATTTTCTCTTTCAGTTTCAAGTGTTTAGGAACTTGAGGAATGAAAGGCAGTGAGCTGTCTGTGGTCCTGCTTTTCTGCTTTTAAGCCTGTTCTGAGCTGCTCGTTCCCTAATAGTCTGCCCTTGGGTGTTGCATACTATGATTTTCTATGATTTTTGTTGCTGAAAGTGTTGCTGAATCTTGCCTATGGTCTGTTAATATTACCCAGAATCTTGTTGACCCTTTCCCATTTGAATGTGGATTATATCTATACATGGTCATAATCAAGAGTAACTGATATAATTTACAGAAGAGAAGAGGGGTATGCAGAACTCCAATATTGAAGGAGATGGGGAAGCAGGAGGAACATGTGGAGTCAACAAAGAAGGACTAAAACGGCCAACTGAAGAGGCTGATGGGAAGTCAGAACCTAGGGAAGAGAGTATTTTGAGGCAGGAGGTCAAATAAGATTACCTTTCTATCTCTCACATTACAACTATAAAATCTTTATAGATAAGAACAATATGTAATTTACCATTATATCTTTAGCATTTATCAGAGTAGCTGGTAATTAGTGAGAAATAAACAAACATACACACACACACACACACGGGTGAGTGTGAGTACATGAAATACAACTTATTCTTTTTTTATTTATTTAATTTTTATTTTTTAATCCTCACCTGAGGACATTTTTTCCATTGCTATTCAGAGAGAGAGAGAGGGGCAGGGAGTGGGAGGTAGGGAAGGAGGAACATCAATGTGAGAGAGACACATTGATTGGTTGCCTCTAGCACATGCCCCAACCGGGGCCTGGGATCTAACCTACAACTAAGGTATGTGCCCTTGTCTGGAATTGAACCCGGGACCCCTCAGTCTACAGGACAATGCTCTAACCACTGAGCAAACCTGGCTAGGACTATTGTTTAATGTTTTAAATTGATTTTAGAGAGAGAGGAAGGTAGTAGGGGAGAGAGAAACACTGATGTAAGAGAGAAACATTGATCGGTTGCCTCCCCCATGTGCCCCAACCAGGGACCAAACCCACAACCTGGGTATGTACTCTGACCAAGAATTGAACCCGCCACCCTTTGGTGCATGGGACAACACTCCAGCCAACTGAGCTACACAGGCAAGGGCCACAGTTTATTCTTGTATTATTATTTATTATTGTATTATTTATTTGTATTAGAACTGTAAACCTGCTTTTGCCATGTATATATATATATTTTGATGAATGAATGTGTCCAGTGTCTGCAACCTGCCACCATGCCTACCTTATGTATGGTAGTTATTCAGTTGTTACTTGTTAATGAAGCTTGAATTTCTGGGACCTAAGTTTCTAGATTTGTATTGCGTGCATTTCTTCTCTTCTTCCCACTTTTTGATCTCTAAAAAGGACCACACAACTCTTTGAGAGGTCAATATCGAGAATGAGCATTTCCTCATATGTACTCAGTGCTTGAGACTGCTAATCGGCCCCATATGGAATCTAAACTCTTTCCCTGGCATTCTGATTTGACACCACCATTCCTTTCTATCTGTTAATTACTATTGCCCTGTGTGCAGGCAGCCTACATAATTTAACTGTCCTTTTCACAACTCGCTGATTTATTTAGCTCTATTTAGTACTCAAATTATATATGGTCACAATTATAATTTTTATAAGCATGAGTATTTCTTTCCATAGTGACTGCACTGATTTGCATTCTCACCAACAGTACATGAAGGTTCCCTTTTCTCCACATCCTTGCCAACATTTGTTGTGTGTTGATTTATTGATGGTAGCCATTCTGATGGGTGTGAGGTGATATCTCATTGTGGTTTTAATTTGCATTTCTCTGATGATAAGTGACCTTGAGCATCTTTTCATATGTCTTTTGGCCATCTGCATGTCTTTTTTGCAGAAGTGTCTATTCAGGTCCTCTGCCCAGTTTTTAATTGGATTGTTTGTTCTTTTTGATGTTGAGTTGTATGAGTTCTTTATAAATTTTGGATATTAACCTCTTATTGGACGTATCATTGATGAATAAGTTCTCCCATTTAGTAGGTTGTCTTTCATTTTGATGATGGTTTCCTTTGCTGTGCAGAAACATTTTAGTTTGATGTAGTCCCATTTGTTTATTTTTTTCTTTTGTTTCCCTTGCACGAGGAGATATATCAGAAAAATTTATTGCTAAGAGAAATGTCAGAAATTTTACTGCCTGTGTTTTCTTCTAGGAGTTTTGTGGTTGCAAGTCTTACATTTAAGTCTTTTAATCCATTTGAGTTTATTCTGATACATGGTGTAAGAAGGTGCTACTATGGAAAACAGTATAGAGGTTCCTCAAAAAATTAAAAATGGAACTGCCTTATGACCCAGTGATTCCACTTCTGGGTATATATCTGAAGAGCCCCAAAACACTAATTTGAAAGAATATATGCATCCCTGTGTTCATTGCAGTGTTATTTACAATACCCAAAGTATGTAAGCTACCCAAGTACCCATCAATAGACAAGGGGATTAAAAAGCTGTGGTACCTATATACAATGGAATATTACTTGGCCCTAAAAAAGAGTGCAGTCTTACCATTTGCAACAGCCTGGATAGACCTAACAGGTATTATGCTAGGTGAAACAAGTCATACAGAGAAAGACAAATACTGTATGATTTCACTTATTTGTGGAATCTAAAGAACAAAATAAGTGAACATATAAAATAGAAAGAGACTCATAGATACAGAGAACAGACTGATGGTTGCTAGAGCAGAGAGGGGTTGGGGGACTGGGTGAAAAGTTGAAGGGATTTAGAGGTACAAATTGGTAGTAACAGAATAGTCACAGAGATGTAAAGTACAACATAGGGAATATATAGTCAATAATATTTTAATAACTATGTGTGGTGCCAGGTGGGTACTGGAAATATTGGGGGGATTACTCTGTAAATCATATGATTGTCTACTATGCTGTACACCTGAAACTAATACAGAATAATATCCAATGTAAACTGTAATTGAAAAATAAAATTAGAAAAAAGAGTATTTCTTGAACAGCAGATATGATTAGTTATTTGCCAGTGTCTGTTATAGGTATTTCATCTATTGTTTAATTCTTACAAAAATATATGAGATAGGTAATATTAATCCCTATTTTACAGTAAGCTGAAACTGGCTGAAAGAGCTTAGGAAACATTCTAAAGGCGACACAATTATGAAGTGGTAAAAGTAGGAAGTTGAAACATAGGTCACTTTGATCCAAAGCCATTTTTATAGTTACCTCACATAAATGGTAGCTATAAAAAAAACCAGCAGAAGTAACACTTTTAAACAAAAGTTTCTATAATCCAGGGCTGCTTCATCTTTGTACTTCAGCTGAAGACTCTGCAGATGGTTACCTATTTGCACGTGTGTTTAAAGAGCAACTGCCAGCCTTTAATAGTATATATCAGAGCAATGTCTCTGTGAAGTAGAATGATATTCTTAGCCTGTTGAATTGGAGGAGTTTCCCAGGAGACCACAAGCACATTCTGACATGAGCTTTTAGGTCCCGTTTCATCCTCTGGATTTGCTCTGCTGTTCTGTGGGAATCAAAATGTGGCTTTAGGCATCAGTGTGATATTTGCTGCATGTCAGGTATAGGAACAGTGTTGGAAATAGGAAGAACTCTGCCACCTCAGTCCTTGAATTTCTTTTCTTAAAATTTATTATTTTAAAATTGAGATTATTTGGGTCACATTGGCTAATAAAATTATAGAGTTAAAGATATACAGTTCTATAATACATCATCTATATATTGTATTGTGTGTTCGTCACCCCAGGTCATGTCTCTTTCCATCACCATTTTTCCTCCTTTACCCTCTCCTGCCTCCCTCCACCCCCATTTCCCTCTGGTAACTAAGAAGTTTTTCACAGCAAAGGAAGTCATCAACAACATGAAGTGACAACCCACTGAATGGGAGAACACATTCACCAACAACTTCTGTCAATGTTGTTATAAGTTGTGTTGACTTTTTTATAATATTGATTAACCAAAACGTTGAGATTTTTTTCATATTTTCTTCCACTACTGTGGGTCTACATTAGTGCAGTGTATTTTATTTCCTCACAGGCTAAGTGCAGGGCTGTTGTTTGTTTTTGTTAATTTTGGCCTAACATCTTTACTTACGAAGATTGTTTGAATCTTGAGTTTGACATCTATGCTTATAGCTAGCTAGTCCTCTTAGTTTTGAAACATCTGATAGAAGCATATAATAATCATTTATTTTCTCTAAGTATTGAATAAAATTTTTGAAGCACTTTAAATGATCAATTATTTTTGGGAAATGTGAGGATTTAATATTGCCATGTTTGAAAGTTGCTGTTATCGTCTTTCCTCTTATATTCACTTATTGTCATTGTTGCATTTTAAAGGGAAATATACTTCCAAGGATGTGCTGCAAGACCTAGGGGAATAACAGCATCTGATTACTCAGCAAGCCTTGTGGGTAGCTCTCATTTTCATTGCATTCTTCATCTCCATTGCTTTTATTTTATTTCAGATCCTCATCATCTCTCTAATCTGGACTGTTGCTTCAGTCCCCTGACTGCATTTTCTGTACAATCTCATCCCTTTCCAATCCATCATTGATGCTCCTGCCAGAGGTGTCTTTCTATTGTACAAAGCACATCTTGTAATTTTACCACCTAAGATCCATTAATAATTTAGGTGTTTATGAGATAAAGTAGGCATTTAAAAATAAGCATGTAAGGTTCTCTATAGTCTGATTTTTATGTAACTCTCTAGGTTGTTCTCTTAAGTCTCTGGGCCTTTATTTCAGAGCAACCTGTTCCTTCCAAAATTGCAGCTGCTTCATACGTTTGTTGCCAGGTAGGCACCTACTCAAGACTCAATTAAACTATCACCTCTTACCTTTTCTCTAGAAAATCATTCTGGATTCTTCCCCCAGTTTTCCCTTACCCAGGGGGTTTATTACTTCTTAAAGTCTTTATTGTGCGATAGACACGTTTATTTAAAAGAACATAAAACACTTTTTTGTTTACTTTTTCACTTCCCCTGCCTACACTCCTTGAAGGGATCCTAAGTCATACTCATCTCTGGATTTTCAGCACCTAGCCCAGTGCCTGGCACAGAATGGATGCCCAGTGAATGCTGAGGGAGATTAATGAGAACCACCAGAAACCTCTGATAGGCCACGGTTTGGAGAACACTGTGCTGGAACTCTTTGAATATTGAATCTGGCAGAAATAGATTAGGAAAACCAGCCAGATGTTGTTTTTAAGGATTCCATTTTTAGCATGTAAATTAAAATTTCATTTAGAATTACAAGTCTAATTTGGGAACCAGAATTCAGTTGTAGAGCTTGACAAGATTACATATGTAAATTCTCCAAAAGCTGATCCATCATCATGCCTTCCTGAAGCAGTGCAGTTTGTGTGGAAGTGGAGTGGTCTCCAAGTCTGCATCCCAGACTCCTTGCTTCTCTCTCCCTGCCTGCCTCATTCAGTTACCACCACCTGACCTATTGTGCTCAAGTTATCACCACAGAGGCACCTTTTTCCTTTCCTCTCTGTGAAAATGCTAGGGGTTCTGATCCCCCCAGGGCTACATTGTACCCTGTCCTTCTTTACATCCTTCAGGGGCAGGTTTTTACTGCTTTCAGGATGAAATCTAACCTTAGCATGCCTTAGAAGGCCTTCCATAATCTAGTTCCTATCTCTCTCTACACACTCCTACCCTGTTCCTCCCTACAGTCCTCCTGGAGCTCCTTTTCATAATTATCTCCCTGGCTAATTTTTACACATATTTTAAAGGTGGCTCAGAAAGCCTTCTTTGAGAAATGTTTAGATGTTGGTTCTCTGTGCTCTTGTAGAGTAAGTACCTTGAGCTTACCTTACATATCTAGTATTTATCACATTGTACTATAATGTAGTGGTTTATTGAATTGCCTCTCCCACTAATATCCTTGATGAGCAGGAACTTTTAAGATTTATATTTGTATTACTGACTAGAACCTAGCGTAGTGGGTGCTTACTAGTCATAAATAAATATTTTGTTAAATGAATTAATAACTGTATACTCAGAGCTCAGGAGGCAGTTTAAAAAATTGCCCCCATTTGGTATGGAATAGAAAAATATACTTTTAAGAAATTATTTTTCAATTGAATTTTCAGTTCAACAACTATTTATTGATATTGCCCTATATCTGGCATTTTAAAGTTCTTCAGTGAATGTAGGTGTCCCTATTAATAGTAATCAAAGAATATGTGGTTCTCTGCACTATTACTAACACGTAAGTGGAAAGTTAGTGTTTAAGTGGGAAGTGAGCATTAAGGCATATGCAGTTAGCTGTAATACAAAATAGAATAGGTATAAGTAGAGTTTTGGTAAGATCAAGGGAGGGAGATCATTTACTGCAAAGTTTGGGAAATTGGATGCAAACTATTCTTTCAGGGAAAAAAAAAAAAGGGCCAGCAATTTCTTCTGGAAGGGTGTAGGATGAAAATAGTGAAGTCCAAGGCCATAGCTTGCTGAATTGGGTCTCATCCATGGTCATACACTTAAAAGGTAGCCAAGCAAGGATTCAGCCTTAGGCCCATGTTTTTCCAAACCCCATGGCACCAAACTATACTGTCTGTAGTGAGTTTTCCCTTCTTACAGAAATAAAATTTTTTCATTATGTATTTTATTAATTTTCAGTATAGTCCTTATCTAGATGATCAGATTTTTGAGAATGTATTATTAGTATATTCTTATTCTTTTATTGAGTGATAAATTGATTTATAGCTTATTTTTCTTACATATTCTCCTTAGTTCTGGGCACAAGATAGGGTGGGTACAAAAATAGATCTTCAATATATATTTGGTAATTGAAACATCCTGTGATTGATTGTAGCTTAACAAATCTAGACATCTTATTTGTATTATAGATACATGTGCCTAGAGAGAAATAGGATATGTGTATTTAGAAAATTATTCTTTTAAAAGTTTTTGTTTTTTGAGTCCTTGCAGCATATCTTGTAAATATATTTGCAGTGAGAACAAACATGGTACAATTTTAATAAGAAAGGTTGGAAAAAGCTGTGTAGTGGGTACTAGTTGACTGAGATTAAAGTCCACAAATTAATGTGTTTGCTTTTTCCTAAAACACTCTCTAGTAGGAATTTTAGATTTACTTTCTTGGCTGTGAATTTGTGGGTTAAGTCTCATCTTCAATGTAATTTTCTCTCAAAATTATGAAACCCTGGAAATATGGCTTTATAATGGATCTTTTGACAGATCCCTTTAACTGCATATAACTTACCCATAGAGGTAATTTGTTAACTTCTTCTAAGGTGTTTTAGCCTGAGAGGTGGGATACATGCTCTATATAAAGGTCAGTTTTAATTAATAAGCTGTTTTCCTTATTTTTGACTAGTATGGATTACTTGTAACTTTTGTGTTGTTTTCCATGTAAAAGTAAAACAAATTGAGACTTTGTCACATCCATCATCAGCGTAACCCACTTAAGTGTCAAAAATTCTGTGCAGCCTTAAAATCTGTTTCTATATGCCTGAGCAGGCCTATTTATCAGAATAAAATATCATTATCATATTTTTACATTAGGTACATCTATAGATTTGTTTTTCCCTCTGCAAAATATGCTCATAATTTTATTGCTAAATTTTTATTTATGTAGTATTTTTAAAAGATGTAAATAATGATAACATTAATAGGATTATATCTTTGTTTCCTTAAAGATATATCTCAAGTGTTTTATTTTTTCTTTTGTCTATAGTTTTCTTAAATTGAAAAAATTTATTGTGTTACTCTGTCTATGTTTGGAGACAAATATCTTACATACTATAATAAGGGTGTTTTATAGTGTGTAATTTAACTGGATGTTACAGTATTAAGTGTTTACTTCAAAGAAAAGACTTTCACTAAGACATTCTTTATGAATTTCCATTTAAATTATTCTCTTCCTTTTTTGAATCCTGCCTTATACTTTATATAATTGAATCTTTGTTTCTTTTTGTTAAGTACACTTTTTTCAAGATAACAGGTATCTTGAGGATGATGATAATGATGACAATAATAGTAACCAACTACTTATTGAGTAAATAGTACATTCTAAGTGATTTACATATATTTTCTGTATCCTTCAGAACAGTATAAGCAAACAGACTCAAAGAGGGTAGGTTAAATTTAACAAAAGTTATACTACATATATATCTGAGTTAGGTATATTTAATCTCAGATCTATGTGACTTTGAAATCCAAATTCTTACTATTAATTCATGCTGCCTTAACTAAATATGGGGGTATTTTAAAATAAGAGTAAAGAATTTGGGTTCAAAAATCTGTGTGAAACAGCTATATGGCTGAACGATAAAATACACAGAAAATTAAATTAAGTAAGTGAAAAGTTCTTATTCTATAACAACAATCATTCCATGCCACCTTGGATTATTTTGTACTACTGGAAATGCCATCATTTGTAATGCTTTTTTTTTTTTTTTTACACATGTGTAATGTAATTGATTGCTCTGAGAATAATAACTTCTCATTTCCTGCCTTGTGAATTTTAGTACTCAACCATTATATTGGGCTAACATTAAAGGCTATTGCCCCCCACCCTTTTCTGTCCTATGTCAGTATATGTGTGTTTTATGGTGTATTGCTTTCTTTTACTATTTGGCCTTGCATTATGTCACAACTGTTTATCTAAATGAACTGTAAATGTGATTGTGCTTTTTGTTCTTTTGGTAAATTTAAAATATATCACATATTCACTGTGCTCTCAGCAGACAGACAAAAATTCAATATTAAAATCAATTTTAGCTCTTAAAAGTCCTTTTTTATTTTATTAAATCAACAAATATTTATAGATTACTGTCATTGTGCCAAGCATTGCATCATACCTAGGGTGGAGAGAAAGAAAGTGGTGATAAAAAGTTAAGACATTAGATTCTTCTAATGAGAAACTACAATCACTAGGAGTAAAATGACATCCATAATTAATAATAAAAAGGTAATAATGTATTAAAGTTAGAAACAAAATGCTGTGGGAATGTAGACGTACATGACTATCATTGCTTGGTGAGTCAGGTAAGACCTCCTAGAAGTAGATGACATTTCATGTAGTTCTACAGAGAAATAAAATTTCTTCACAAGGAAAAATGGGCATGTGCATCTTTCTAGGATTTGAAAACCTAATAAAGAGCTCCAGTGTTTTCATTTTTGTGTAAAATCACTGTAATCACAATTGTTAGAAATATTAACTGATATAGGAGTATTGTATTAGTAAATTGAATGCAGTGAGTGACAGTGCTGTTGGTGACATGATTTTCTAAAATGGTGATACTACTGGATAAAATTGTGAACAAATCAGTTGTAATCTTTTCTTAATGTACATGTTGCAATCTTGAAAAAACTCAATGTTTATTAAAGTCATGCAAAATACTTTGCATGTGTAAAACAGAGTTAGGCTCTAAGCTCACATAATTATAAGTAGAATTTTTGCATATAGGAATATTTGTATAGGACATTTGAAAGTTGTACCTGACTTTTCTCTACTTTGCAGTACATCTAGCATCCCTGGTCTTCAAAAACCAAGTACCATTAGTGCTCTTCCATCAGTATGAAAACAAAATAATGCCTCAACAAATTTGTGAAATGCCCGCTAGGCATTCTGCTGACATTTATATCCACCTCAACAGAATAAAGTAATATTAGAACTAATAAAAATTGTCAGTTAGATAAGTGGCTAATAATGTACCAATCTATTTCCTTTTCTTTCCTAGTAGAGTGTCAGTAGAGATCATTTGATGTTGATAAATGAAGATATAGATGTATAAAGATATTGTGTAAAATAATACCTGAGAAACTAAAAACAAAAATGATTAAGAACATTTGCATCTAGGGAATGAGCAGGGTTGGAGGGGTATGAGCCATAGGATAATACTTTTAAGTACACATACATGCACAGAATCAATTTTGTGACATGAAAATCATTCTTGCTCTTTTACTTTTAAACGTTTAAAAATCAACTTTATTAGGGTATAATTTACATACAGTAAAATGTACCAATTTTAACTGTACAATTTAATGAGCTTGGCAAATATATAATATATAAATACACCAGTGTAGCCTCTACCACCATCACACACACACACACACACAAACACACACACAGTTCATATTTTTGTGTGTGAAGATGTCCAGTTCCTCAAACAGTATTTGTTTTAAAGACTATTCTTTCCATATTAAATTGCCATTATACCTTTGTGGAAACTTAATTGGCCATACGTATGTGGATGTATTTCTGGACTCTATTCTGATCTGTTGATTTATATGATTGTACTGATGTTCATATTACTCTTGGTTATTGTAAGTTTAAGGTAAGTCTTGTTATCACGCAATTTAAGTTCTCCAATTTTTTTATTTTTCAAAATTATATTGGATACTCCTGGTTCTTTGAGTTTCCATATAAAATTTATAATCAGCTTGTTGATTCTACAAAAAATGCTCAGATTTATATCGGGATTGCATTTAATCTAGAGATTAAGTTTTGGAAAGTTGTCACCTTAACAATAATGAATTTTCTAATGTATAGTATACCTTGTGATTTAATTGGGTCTTCCTTAATATCTATCAGAAATGTCTTATAGTTTTCAGTATACAGTTCTTGTACATAATTTGTTAAATTTAAGGCTGAGTATTTTGTGATGCTATTATAATGATACCATATTTCAAATTTCATTTTTCAAGTGTTCATGGTTAGTATCTTTCTGGGATTGCTACTTAATGCCCTGGGTTTTCAGCATGGACTCTCCATTCAGGATGGTTGCAGTTGAAATATTTCCCACCCCGACCCATGTATACTTTGGAAATTGTTTAGTCTACACCTTACTGGTTATTTTTTGCCTGATCTCATGGAGTTTCACTCTATAAGATTTAGTATTCAGCCAAAGTCTCAAGCAGACCTTATGTAGATTTTTGCTGCGCTGGCTCTGCATAGCTCTCTCCTCTTTAATACTCTGACCTTCAAATTTAGGTTTCTTCAGCCTCTCCAAACTCTTATTTCCATCTTCTCAACTCAGAAAACCACCTGTTGTGCTTTGAAACCCTCTCCCTGCTCTATCTTCCGGAGTGTCATTAATCTGAAAGCTAGGACTATCATGTGGCTCCTTCATTTACTTCCCTTCTCTCAGGCATCACAGTTTGGCATTGCTTGTCATCCATGTGTGAAAATAGTTACTTCAGATATATTTGTCCAGTTTTCTAGTTGTTTTTGGTGGGGGTATAGTCCTAGTTACTCTCATTGGTAGTAGTTGTCATATTAGCAACTGCTTTCCCCTCCATTATTCCTGTGAGGACCTTGAGAAGTTTTTTGCAAGAGTTTGCAAGTCACTGTTGCAGACTTCCACCCCTAAACTTACACGCACACCATATACTTCGGGCAGATGAGAAGAAGGTATGTGCAACTCTGCTGAAATAGTCAGAGGCCAATGAAGATTTCAAAGTTTTGATGACATTGTGGTCAGTCCCTCCCCTTACCTGCAGCCCCTGGCAACCACTGATTTTTTTTAATGCCTATAATTTTGCTTTTTAAAAAAATGCCATATAAATAGATTATGAAGGATGTAGCCTTTTGAGTTTGGCATTGAGTAGAATGCGAGATGTATGAATATTGCTGTGTGTGTTAGTTATTTGTTCCTTTTTTGTTGCTGATTCCTATTCCATTGTATGGATGTACCACAGATTGTTTATACATTCACCAGTTGAAACCATTTGGATTGTTTCCAGTTTTGGGGTGATTATGAATAAAGCTGCTATAAACATTCATGTGCAGGGTTTTTTTTGTGAACATATGTTTTCACATCTCTTGGGTAAATACCTAAGAGTGGAATTTCTGGGTTGTATGTTGTGTATATTTAATTTTATAACAAAGTGCCTGTATCATTTTACATTTCTACCTGAAATGCATGAACGTTTTCATTGCTTTGCATCACCCACCGTTGGTTTTGTCAGTTTCTTTGATTTCTATCCTTTTAATAGGTGTAGAGTAATATCTCATTGTGGTTTCACCTTACATTTCCCTATTGACTAATGAGGTGAGCATCTTTTCATGAACTTAATTGACACCCATATATCTTTAATGAAGTGTCAAAATCTTTTATATATACTAGATATAGTTCTTAATCACATATGTTTTGCAAGTATTTTCTCTCAGTCTGTAGCTTGACTTTAAAATAAATAATGCCTTCAAAGAGCAGCAATTTTTAATTTGATAACATTCAGTGTATAATCTTTTTCTTTTATGGTTTGTGATTTTTTGTGTCTTATTTAGGAAACCTTTGACATAAGGATACACAGATACTCTCTTATATACATATATTTGATTGGCCCACTTTAAAAAACTTTTATTTCATGTTGTAGGGTGTTTTAGAGTGATTTTTTTTTGGTTATGATCAAATATACATAACACAAAAGGTATCATTTTAACCATTTTTATGAGTACAGTTCACTGGCAGTAAGTACATTCACAATGCTGTGCAACCACCACCACTGTTCCTCTCCGAAACCCTTTCATCATTCCAAATTGAAACTGTTCCCATTAAACAGTAAGTTTTCATTCTCTCCTTTCTCTAGCCCCTGGTAACCTCTATTTTACTTTATTTCTCTATAATTTTGCCTATTTTAGGTATCTCATATAATTGGAATAATATAATACCTGTTCTTTTGTGTGTGGTTTACTTCACTTAGCATGTTTTCAAGGTTTATCCATGTTGTAGCATGGATAATGTTAAAATTTCATTTCCTTTTATGGCTGAATAATATTCCATTATATGTTTCTACCATATTAGAAGAAATCCATCTGTTGATGGAAATCTGGGTTGTTTCCACCTTTTGGCTATTGAGAATAATGCTGCTGTGAACATTGGTGTGCAAATATCTGAGTCCCTAATTTCAGTTCTTTTGGATATATACTGAGGAGTGGAATTAATGGATCATATGGTAATTTTTATGTTTAAAACTGTTTTTATGCCATGAAACTGCATCACAAAGAAAGGCATTTTCTAGTCTTCTGCACTGCCCCTAATCTTTCTTCTGAACACCTGATGGAGGCCTGTACAGAGTCTGCCAGTGGGTGTGAATTCCCTTTTGTGCCTATGACTCTCAGGGGTTCCATACTCTCATGTTTCCTCTACATTTGACCTTTAATAATTTTTTTGAAGTTTGGCTTAATTACTTTTACTCACTTGTGTGACACCCAGCATTTCTTCCTTCTATGCTCTGCCATAGAGGAGTTGGTGCTTGCTTCCCATCTTTTTTTGATGGGGCCTGACTTTCTTTGGATATCAGATTATTGGTTGCCCTACCATCTCAAGTTTTCTGATAGATTTTTAGAAGTTATGATTTTGTTCTTTATTGAGATATTTCTTGTTAAGGTGGGAGCAAAGATCTTTCCAGCTTCCTATATCCTATGTGGAAATGAAACTTATAAATCTTTTAAAAATTAAAGTTCCTGGTAGGAAATATAACTTCTGTGCTAATTCAGTGGTTCTCAAATTATTTCTGGTGGTGAAACATTAGGTAGTTATAATGCTAGTTATAGAACTATTGCTTCCCCCCCCCAAATAATTAACTGTATATTTGCGACAAATTAAATATATTATTATTATTAAATAATTGATGCAATTTAATGAACATTTTTTGGATTTCAGTAGTCATACTAGATATTTTTCATATAATTCTCAGCAAAATGTTGAAACATGGGTTTTACTATGCCTTTTTTTATGGATGAGAGAAACTGAGGCTTAAAGAAAATAAGTTGATTGCTTTGCATCACAGAGAATTGGTATGTAGTATAGATGAGATTTGAGCCTGTATCTTTCTGATTTCAAAATGCATTCTCTTTGTACTCATTACAATATATAGTTAATTTCTTGCTGCTGGGATTAGCACAAAAGAACAGGGGAAGGGAAAATTAATGATAAAAATCTAACTAGACTTCTATTACTAAATTTTGACTTCTGTTTAACATGGACCAATTTTTTTTTTTTTTTTAAATAGGCAGTGATTTGGGAAAGGATGATGCCATCGGAGGGAATGTGAACAAACATATGGTGCTTCCAGCTGGATACTGTGGACAGCCCAAGAAAGGACATCTTATCTTTGATGCTTGCTTTGAAAGTGGTGAGTATATTAAAGGCCTTTGCTTTTGAGCTTGTCTGGTGAAGGTTTTTTAGAATCCATTTCCACTTAAACATTCAGTGTGATTCAACCCATTTAATATTTCATCAGAATGAAACAAGTTATCAGGGAAAAATCAATTTTGAGGGCATTAACTTGGAAATACTTAAAATTGAGATGCAGTGTTTTTGTTGCTATAAATTATTAGAAGTATGATGGTAATACTGGTGAACATTTGTATAGCGCCTTATATTTTATAAAGTACTTACCTAGATATTATTTGTTTGGGATAAAACTGATATAATTTGACCATATGATAAATCAATTACTGAAAGTTTATTATGTATCTGGTTCTGTATGACATTCTCACAGAATTTAATCTTTGTGGGACAGGAGGCTTTCCTATAAAGAAATGATGAGAGAACAGATTCAATTGAACACAAACAAAACAGCAAAAGTAATATTGCATCGTAATAAACAAATGCCATGGGTATTCTGAAAGGGGAGCTCAGGACCTGATTGTGAATTCCCATTCGGTAGGGATTGGGTCTTGTTAACTTCTTTATGCCCTGAGCCTCATCCTCTACTATGAATGGCAAACAGTAGGTATTCAGAATATGTTGAAAATATTAGTGAGAAAAGTAACATACTTTTATTTTAAAAATAATTATTTTTGTTTTTGAATAATGTGCATGCGCGCGCGCACTTGTGTGTTTGTATTTGAAAGGATATGCCGGTTCTCTGAATCCTAAGAACATTGTTTGTTTATACCAACAGTTGAATACTTGTTTACCCCAAATTTTGCTTTGTTTATCCCATGTTGTTTTAATTTGCTAGGGCTATCATAACAAAAAGCCACAAACTGAGTGGCTTAAACAACAAAAATCTATTATCTCCTGGTTCTAAGATCAAGGTGTTGCCAGGGTTGGTTTATTCTAAAGGTTTTGACGAAGAATCTGTTCCATGCCCCTTCTCTAGTCTCTGGTGGTTTGCTAGCGATCTTTGTTGTTCCTTAGTTTGTAGAAGCATCACCTTGATCCCTCCTTCATTTCCAAATGGCATTCTCTCTGTGTGCATGTCTGTCTTTATATACTCACTCCTCCCTTTTTTTTATGACACCAGTCATATTGGATTAGGGCCCACTCTAATGACCCCATTTTAACTTGATTACCTCTGTAGAGACCCTATCTCATAGTAAAGTCACATTCTGAGGTACTGGGGAGTTAGAACTTCAACATATAAAGTTTTTTGGGGAAATAATTCAACTTACAACACAGAACTGAAGCGTTGTCCTTCCAGTCAGATATGACTCATCTGGGAATGTTCTTCCAGATGCATGGCTTTCTCCCTTACTTCAGTTATTTATTCAAATGTTATCTTCTCAGTGAGGCCTGTCTTAGCTAGCCTGTATAAAATTTCAACTTTTCCCCTGACATTTCCTAATCCCTTATATGCTTTATATTTTCTCCTTAGCACTTACCACTAATATAATATAAATTTTACTTATTTATGTTTTAACTTATTGTCTGTCTCCTCCACTAAAATATAAACTCTACAAAGGTAGAATTTTTCGTTCTTTTATTCCCTGTTACCCAGCACAATGCCTGACATATGATAGGTGGTGAATAAATATTTGTTGAAAGAATTGGTGTGAGAATGAGTAGAACTGTACCTGATGGAATTAATTATATGTACATTTATTGTATTTTTATAACTATTGACCTCAAATGATAGGATGCAAAATTGATACGATGCAAAATGGCTATATTGATTTATGGAAAACAAACACTTATCCAGCAAACTTATTTTTTGAGAGTATTACTGAGAACTTGGATGAGTGGGGGAGACTTTTGACTCACCAAAGTAGTTGCTACAAAATACATGCACCAACGTTCATTCACCTTACTCCTTAGAGGAGATACTTAGAATTCATTTCTTCTAATTTTAGACATAGTTCTAACTATCTTGGTAGTATGGGTTTTCAGCTCAGGAAATTTGTGGACAGGGTGGAGCCCGAGGATATAGGAATGCTCTTTGGTGAGAAATCAAAGTTGACATAGCTGACGGAGGGGAGGAGGCAGAAAATATAAAAGTAAACAAAATTTAAATCTATAACCTTTGAGATATCAGTACTTTATCATCAATATAAGATTATATGTTCTTCATCATCAATATAAGATTAAATTATGTACACAATGATTTTAGAAATATTTCCTGTAAAAATAGAAATGTCCCTATATACTTATTACCTCTTTATCCTTACAGTCTGGTCTGTATCCTCACTACTCCAGAAAGAATTCTCCGAAAGGTTACCAGAGACTTAATCATGTAATTCAGTGGTCTTGTCTTAGCTCTTGATTCCTCTGCAGCATATGCCATTTCTAATAATCACCATTACTTTTTGAAACACTTCCCCTGGCAGCATTGACTATACCATCCTCATTCTCCACCCCCATTTCTGACTGACCTGTCTTGTTTTCATCTACACATGACCCTAAGACATTCTCTAAGATTCAGTTCACCCATCTTCAATCTTTATAAATCTTGTCACATCTAATAATTCACCATCCATCCATTGAGAATTATTATTATGATCATTAAATATCCTGAATCCATTAATTTTTTTTCTATCTGCCTTCCTCATTCAAACTGCCATCTGTCATTGGGAACTAATTTTCTTGCTTCCTTTCCCTCATGCTCCCTTTCCCCCATATCCATTCTTACCACAGCGTCTAGAGTGATGCTTTTACAACTCAAATCAGATTCTGTTTCAGTTCTATTTAAAACATTTAATTGTCTTCCCATCAGAGTTAGAATAAAATCCTGATTTCTTACTCTGACTACGATGATTTGGCCCTTGACCACTTTTCTGACGTCATCTTATGCCATTCTCACTCTTCCCAATAATGCTTTAGCCAGTGACTTTCTGTCAGTTCATAGAGCAGGCAAATTTGTTTCTGCTTTAGGTAGTTTGATCCAGCCATTTCTTCTTCTTGGAATCTGACCCCCCTTCCCCACCTCCCTCCTCTACCACCATCTTTTCGTTTGGCATTCAGATCTCAGCTTACATATTGCCTCCTCACAGAGGCCTTCTCTGATTAGTCAGTCTAAGGTAGCCACCCAGTCATTCTATCATATCATCCTGTTTTTATTCTCTACCTGTTCATTTGCTTTTTTTTTTTAAATCTGCCTCCCCTACAATAAAAACCGTCACTTTATCTATTTGCTCTGTCACCAGAGCCTGACATATGGTAGGCTTTCAATAGCTGTCAAAAGGATGAATGAAGTCTTTGGCAGGTACTGTGGGTATAGAGATAATAGTGGTAAGTAATTTGTACTGCAGTGGTTATTAGCCTTTCCTGGGTCACAGGCATTTTGAGAATCTAATGAAAATTATGAATTCTCTTCCAGTAAAAATGCACTTATGTGCCTCTAGTAAACATTTGCCTAATAATTAGAATTCTTGATTTCTTGAGTACTCTTTGTTAGCCACCTTACTAGTGTCCTTGCCCTCTTAGAAACTTTGGAATGCACTTTTATTAGTCATAAACTTTATATGATTATTGGCACATAATCAATATACTGGTACAGTGCTTCTCAAGAATTATGTGTGCTCAAGAGCTGTTTTTTATTTTTTAATTTCCAGTGTCATGCTTTTGTTTTTTAATTTCCTGTGCATGACTTATATAAAGCTCATGTCATGCCATATGCACTCCACCACATGAATTTCTCAGCATCCAAACTTGTTTATACCCTGTTCAACTAAATAAATACGCCAATTGTGAGTTTGAAATCCATATGGTTATTAAAGTACCTTGCTGTACCTGATTTATAGTAGATCTGTAATAAACAGTTTGTAGGTCAGCATTAATCTGTGGACCAAATTTTGAATAAGCACTGCCTTGCAAAGGATCATCAGTCTTAAACTCTCTTCAGGGCACCAATCCCATATCTTAATCTACCTGATTGTGTCTCTAGCTAGATATTCTACTGGTATTTTAACTTCAGAAAAGAAAAGCCCCTTTAACTTTTTTTTTAAAATTTCAAAAGTTCCAAGTTTCTTTGCCATCCAGAGTCATCTTAAGCTTTTCTTTCTTTACGTCTCTACCCAATCACTCATTCAGTCCTGTTACTCTAAGTCAGTTTTTCTTAACCTCTTTTTCATAATCACTCTGCTAAGGACCCTTTTAGACTTTTTATTTTTCTAATTTCCCCAAACTGCACAAAATTTTAATGCTACCAGTATGCTGCATATCTCTTTATGGACTGTAGCCCTTCAAAGGGCCACAAATCATTGTAATATCTAAAATTTCTTTGTCCTGTTGAGAATGCATGCTCTACCTGTATGCTACTCTTCATGTATGCATTTTCATTTTCTTCCTACTGCCCAGTGCCAAATCCTTATTATACTGAATTTGATCACTACATTCTCTTTGTTTGAGAGTTCTTTTCCACATTTTTATTAAAATCAGATCCATCCTCAAGGCCTGCACCCAAAGTTACTTTTCCATGAAGTTACTTCTATGATCTTCCAGCTGTATATGGCTTTTCACTCTTCTAATTTCCCATTACAACCTTATTGATATTTCTGTTATGGAATATAGATTTCTATTGTTATTTGCAAGCATAGGTCTCTTGTGGGCAGGAGCCTTAATTTCTTTCCTTTTTTTACAATGGCTAGCTTTTAATAGGTACTTAAAACATCCGTGAATGAGTGAATAAATTTAATTGCTTAAAAATAAAAGGCTGGATACTAAAGTAGTTGCTAAGTTTCTACTGAAATGAAAATCCTCATTCTTTCTTGGATGAATGAGATTTTCTAAAGTCTTCTATTCCACTATCTCTGTCTTTATTGTCTATACAGGGTTAGCGTTATTATAGAAGATGAGATAATGGAAAACTGGTATGGTTCCTTGCTTTATCATAGACTCGGACTTATATTCAGTAGCCTAAGGAGCTGAGGGCAAATGGATTACCTGACCCAGTGCCTTCATCTTAATTTTTAATTTGTCATTCTATTCATGATTTACACATCAGTCACAGCACATTTGTATTTGAAGTGTCTCTTAAATATAGTAGAACATATTTGTTTGGCAGCATGTTGGAAGAAATATCTCATAGGGCAGATTTCCTTGCAACATTTAGAAGGAAATGCTCATACCCATATGTACTGGTTAATTCCTTCCCAATATGTCTTATGTGTTTTTTTTTTAAACACTTTCCTGTACAGTAAACTTCAATTTCAGACAATTTTTATCTTTTATCAATATTCAAAATTATTCCTGAAGAGTGTGTCAACATAAGAAAGAAATGGCCTTTTCACATATCAATTTAAACAAAGAGATATACAAAGAGATTTTAAGGAATTGAGTCATAAAATTGTGGAGGCTGTAGTAAGTCCAAAATCTGCAGGGTGGGCTGGCAGGCTGGAGACCCAGGGAAGAGGTGATGTTGCAGTTTAAGTCAGACGATTGTCTCTTGGCAAAATTTCTTTTTGCTCGGGGTAGATCAGTTTTTTGTTCTACTTAGCCTTTCAGTTGGTAGGGTGAGGCCCACCCACATTATGGAGGACAATCTGCTTTTCTCAAAATGCTCTTTTAAAATGTTAATCTCATCCCTAAACACCCTCACAGAAATATCCAGAATAATGTTTGATCACATATCTAAGCACCATGACCCCAAAAAGTTGATACTTAAAGTTAACTATTACACTTAGCCTTTCTGAAATTCATTTTTCTCATTTTAAAATATGTAGAATAATAAACTATCTCATAGAATGGTTATGAAGATCACTTAAGGTTATGTGTCAAATGCCCAAGACATGGAAGACACTCCATAAATGTCAACAACATTAATTCTTCTTTTTCTCCTTTTACTTCTCTTCCCCAACTCCCTCTTCCTCCTTTTCATGTTGTCATGGAATAAAAACTGTAACAATTCCTAATATTTATATATCATTTTATGGTTTGCAAAGTGTTTTCACATCTATTATGACCTCTTATAAATTCTGGACAAAAACTAGGGCAAGCATTTTGTTTCTATTTTTGGAAAAGGAAATTGAGTAAATTTAGGTTCAGAGAAGTTATGAGACTTGCTTAACTGCACACAACAGGTAAGTGGCAGAATCTGGAGTTCAGCCAAGGCCTACGTACCTAACCTCAAAGCCTGTGCTCATACACCTTAGTTCACTCTTAGTTATTCAGTGTTGATCCTTTTACTTGCTGGCTTATTTGTGACAACCTGAACATTGCCAAGCTGGAGTACAAGCAAATCACTAGTCTGATGTCTTATATTAGCTTATAAGTAGGTGAGAATGTAACTATTACCACTTTGGGGAGCTTTAACTTACTCCCCAGGAAGAATTTGAATATCTGACCTGGGAAGGCTGATTGCATGTATTCTTAGTGCATTTTGCTCCTCATTGATGTAGGCAGATAAATTGATTTTCTAGCAGTTGATGGAGAAAGGGTGACATTTGTGAATTTGGAGAACTCAATCCTTTAGGAATAGTCAGGAAACAGACTTAAAATTAGGAATTAAGTGTATATTTTCAGAAGGATTTTGGCCTGTTTGTATGTCGTGTGTGTGGATCCTACTTCATGCACTCAGCAAGAGATGTCAAATTATTTTAGTTTATTTAAATCAAACTCAAGACTCTGGGTCTCCATCTCATTGGGATTTTGGAAAATTCAATTTCCCATCTTCATTAATGCTCTTTCTCTTAAAGTTACATAGGACTCTAAGACTTAGTGAGATAAGATCTACTGATTTTGAAATGTCTGGGCACCATGACACCCTCATCATCCAAGCCCATGCAGCTCTTTGAAAGTGGAATGCCTCACTGCAAGCAGGGAATGGGGGTCTTTATGCGGACCTTTGCCTAGATCCATAGCCCTAGTGCCCACAGCTCTTTTCCCTAGGTGCCCTGCATAGCCATTCCCTTCTGAAGGCTGCTAGCGAGCACCTCTTTCTTTTACCACTCTTGGGAGCCTTGCCTTCTATCACTTTCCTAGTGTGCGGGATTATTTCTTTCCTTCTGTTTTTCTTGTTTCCAATGGAAGTCTTTTCTTTCTACTAACTTAATCCTGGCTAAGGTCAGGAAGAGAAGTGTTTGAGCCTCACAAACTTCCTCTGAGGCAAGAAAATTTGAAAGGCCTGGAGAAGAGTGGGGTGTGTGTGTATGTGTGTGTGTGTGTGTGTCTACTGGGGGGGGGGGCTGTATTCAGTGTGGGGAAAATAGAATGTGGGATATATATAAAACACCAAAACAAATCAACATCTCAATAAATTATCTTGTAAAACTATTTCTTGTCAATGTGGTATTCCCCCCCCCCCCCCCCATTCACAGATTGGTATTGCCTAGGAATCAGAAGACCTGGCACTTAGGTATATGGTCTTGGGCAACTCAACAACTTCTCTGACTGTGTGATCTAATCACTAAAATGGAATAATGAAGCCTGTCCTACCTAGTTGGCAATACTGCTATTACACACCAATGAGAGAAGATACGAAAAACGGTCTCTGTATAAGGACTTTTGGTTTGTAAATTTGTGGCAGGAGAGAAATTTCTCAGTAAATTTTAAAGTCAAGAAAGCCAAGTTATTTTAAAGTAACTTAGAAACTCCTCAAAATTATTACAAATAATTTTCACTCACATTGTATTGGGCAAAATGTAATATGGCCATGTTTATTTTCAAGAGGGAAAAAAGTACAATTCTCCATGTGTTCTGAAAGTGAACAGAATAAGGATGGTTAAGGAAATATTGTTACTCTATTAAATGTGAAGCACTACATAAGAAACATTCTATACCTTCTAATTTTCCTAAGAATTCCATGAAATAGACACTATTTTTCCTATATTTCTGGTGGAAAACTGAGGGTCAGAATTTAAGTAATGGTTAGTAAATGACAGAGCTAGGATTTGATCTTTGTCTGACTCAGAGGCCTCGGTTCTTTCTACTAGATCACATACTTACTTTTCTCTGCAGTTTGTTAACTGCAGATGACTTGGAATGGAAGATTTAAGTTTAGGGCAGTGATTTTCAACCTTTTTTCATCTCATGGCACATATAAACTAATTACTAAAATTCTGCAGCATACCAGAAAATATATTTTTTGCTTATCTGACAAAGAAAAATATGTATAATTTTGATACATTCATACTGGATGGCTATTGTTGTGTTGGCTGTTGTCATTTTTTTTTTTTTTTTTAAATTTGACAATCTAAGAGAAAAGAGGTCAGTGCCCCTGACCAAATAATCAGGTATTGCATGTTTTAAAAATTATTGTGGCACACCAGTGTTCCTCTTGCAGCACACTGGTTGAAAATTGCTGGTTTAGTGTAATAATTTTCAACTGGTCGAAAACAACTAATATTTACTGGGCATAAGGACCTCTGAGCTCATATGTCTGGGTCTTGTTTTCCTCATTCTGTATCATGAAGGAATTTGGGGCTGTGTTTTTGGGGTTGGTAGATGATCTCTAAGGTCTGAGGTAGTTAATTTTATGTGTCAGTTTAACTGGTCCATGGAATGCCCAGACACTTGGTAAAACATTAGTCTGGGCTTGTCTATGAAGATGTTTCTCAGTGAGATTAATGTCTGAATTGGTAGACTGAGTAAAGCAGGTTGCCCTCCCTAAAGTGGGTGGCCCTCCTCTAATCAGTTGAAAGCCTGAACAGAACAAAAAGGCTGAGCCTCCCTTAAGTAAGGGGGAACTTTTCCTGCCTGAGTTGAGTGCCTTAAACTGGGACATCAATTTTTTCCTACCTTCAACTGAATTGAA
This sequence comes from Miniopterus schreibersii, assembly GCF_964146895.1. Taxonomy (NCBI): domain Eukaryota; kingdom Metazoa; phylum Chordata; class Mammalia; order Chiroptera; family Miniopteridae; genus Miniopterus; species Miniopterus schreibersii. The sequence continues at coordinate 30,197,727 of NC_138109.1, read as the reverse complement.
ACATTGGTTCCTGGGGTTTGAGCCTGCCTGCATTTGGACTGGAACTACACCATTGGCTCTCCTGGGTCTCCAGTTTGCCAACTGAAGATCTTGAGACTTGTCAGCCTCCATAATAATGTGAGCCAATTGCTTATAATAAATTTCTTTCTATACACACACAACACATACACACTCTATTGGTTCTGTTTCTCTGGAGAACCCTGACTAATACAGGCACAGACAACTCTTAGATTGTGTGATTATGAAAATCAACAGTAACAATGAAGTGCTGCTATTTACAGGAGAGGTTCAGACTCATTTCTTCTTTTAGTCAGCATTTTATTGAGGATCCTTAATGGAATTTTTACATTGACATTTACATGTTGTCTTATCACATGGGTATTAAGTAGTTGTTATCACTAGGAAGATAATTGACCAAATGTTTAATTTTTTTTCTGAAAATGCTGGCTGCCAGTATTGATTAATATCATCACATTTCTGGCATCATTTGGCTCACCTTACATAAAACAAGTCACAAAAAATTAAGAACAGGAAGACTGATTCTTTTCCAAGTTTTATATTTTCTCCTGACAACTATTCTGCAACCCCAGGCATAGATTAATGAATGGAGTATGCACAAAGTGATACCAGCTCACATATATGACATTACTCAGATGTCTCAAACTCCGGAAAAAGCATGTGAATGATTTATGGAATTGATATTAATCTCTTTCCAGTAAATGCATTACTTCAGATACATGGGAAATTGATGTTACTACTCTAATGCCAAATTAATTTCTTTCTTGCTGGATCAGCATTGTAAATGGAATTAGATGTTAACCTTTTATACATCTAAACAGAGTAAAATATAGGAAGCAATTTTATAAGTAAAATTTGGATGCCTGTTGCTGAAGGGAAGGGTATATATTTTTTTGTTTGTGTGTTTTCATCTTCCTGAGATTTGTGGATCCTGGGATACTGGATGATATTTAAAGTATAACTTAATAGTGTTTAGGAATAGAATAATTATAATTAAATATAAACATTTAACACAGGACTATAAATAATGCATAACAAATGAGAATTACCTGTTATTAAAGATCCCTAAAATTCTAGAGAGCAAGACTATTTTTCAAGGGAAATTTTATCCAATAATTCTCAGTCACTAATAAACAAACATTTTTAACCCATGCATGTAGGGCATAAAGGAAACTAGAAACTTGTCATGCAGCCTCTTCCTCTTTCCATCTATGCTTGGGCTTGTATGTTGTCACCTGTTTTCCCTGTGTTTCCAGCTTGCTGTGGCTTTCAGTTGCCATAGTGTTGATTTTGGCCTGTTCAACATAATCTAGTGAACTCAGTATTATATATCAGTTCCGATTATCAGAAGGGTATGTATTTTTTTGTTTGTGTGTTTTCATCTTCCTGAGATTTGTGGATCCTGGGTTATTGGATGATATTTACTGGCTCATCTTGGATCCTGTCCGTTGTGGACAACGAGGATGGTCATTGGTTAATAGAGCTGCTTTTTCAGCACAGTGGGTAGGGCAGACTCTCTAATAAGGGACTGTGGATAGTGGGGAATGTTAGACATTTCTAAAATAGTTGGGCTTGCAGGTCTGCTATGGTTCTTCCAACTTAACACATCTGTGATTTTTGTTGGACAGTTGCTACCCATACCTTTCCTTTTCCTGACTTACAGCAGTTAGATATACTGCTGGTGGATGGTCTATGCCTTTTATTCCAGTATACCTCATCCCTGAGCCAGCTGACCAGAGTAGTATCAGAGTAGCTGCCAACTAGCCTTGTTATGTCACGTGCAAGTCATTAATCTACAAGTTGTAGCATTTCCTGCATTGGTATAGTCTGCAGAACTGGATTCTTTCTTGATACCTCCTTTTCTGTGGCATAGTCTTACGACTCACCTAGTTTTGTATCTTAGAATTAGCACCTCTTTAAGCCTGGGGTATTGCCTTGAACCCTTGCCCTATGAATGGAAATCTGGGCTGTGAGGCTTAATTTTATCATGTCTATACCAAAATTTACTTCTCAGCTTTGGCTGGGATCAAGATGTGAATAGACAGATTTCCCTGGACCACTAAGTGGTAAATATGCTTGTTTTGCAGTACTGCCAGAGCCTGGACATTTTGGAACCTCTTTCAGCTGAAATTATACCTCAGCATCCTATGCTTTTTGGGCACTGTACATCAAACCTCCTGCTTGCCCTTGCTGGGATCATTCTCTCTCCCTCCCTCTCCCTCTCCCTCTCCCTCTCCCTCTCCCTCTCCCTCTCCCTCTCCCTCTCCCTCTCCCTCTCCCTCTCCCTCTCCCTCTCCCTCTCCCTCTCCCTCTCCCTCTCCCTCTCCCTCTCCCTCTCCCTCTCCCTCTCCCTCTCCCTCTCCCTCTCCCTCTCCCTCTCCCTCTCCCTCTCCCTCTCCCTCTCTTTCTCTCTCTCTCTCTCTCTCTAAATATGTCTTTATTGATTTCAGAGTGAGGAAGGAAGAGGGAGAGAGAGAGATAGAAACGTCAATGATGAGAGAGTCGTCATTGATCAGCTGCCTCCTGCACGCTCCTGACTGGGGATCGAGCCTGAAACCTGGGCACGTGCCCTCACCTGGAATTGAACCGCTGTCTCCTAGATCCTAGGTCGATGTTCAACCTCTGAGCCATGCCTGGCTGGGCAAGGGATCACTCACTTCTGATCCAGCTCTGCATTCTGAAAGCACACTCTAATTGTGACAGTGTGACTCTAGTTGTATCTGTAAAGTGGCACAGCTGAGAGTTAAGGATGGTAGTGATAGAAATTAGGTAAGTGTTTGCCTTTCCTAAGAAATAGCTACTTTTCAATATTTTCTACACTATTTGTTATTATGAAGAATTTTGTTCTCCTGAGATTTCAGCCATTTTCCCTACTCTAGGTGCTACCAAAGCACTACACCTTCAATGATTTTATTTCTGTTGATCTTGTATTATATAGGGGTAGGTGTGGGACAGGAAGAAGTAAAGATACCTCTGACACAGTACTGGCTTTCAGAAAAGCGTAAAGCCCAGTGAAAGAGGTAGCTCATATTCATCAGTAATATCAGGGAGTGAATCAAACAAGAGACTGAAGAAGGACTGAATCCTCACTTGTTAATTAATTACTCAAGTATTTATTGTGTTTACCACGTCAGGTTCTGTTCTAGGCAGTGGGGACTAAGGTAATTAGGATTGGATTCTTGCTCTTAAGGAGGCCATAGTCTGATTGGGATTCAAATAAGTGCAGCAAAAAGCTACAGGGGCTAATAGTGTGCAAGTCACCACCATCTCTCACCTGACAGTTCTTAAATACACTGTGAAAGCTCTCACCTCAAGCCCTTGTACTTCTGCCTGGAATGTTCTGCCACCAAGAAACTCACATGGTACATCTCTTACTTCATTCAGGTTTCTGCTAAAATGTCCAATCAAGGAGGACTTTGCTGGATACACAACTATTTCAGTACTCTCGTTTTATCTCTCCTATTCCTCTTACCCCAATTTATTTTTGTTCTTAGCACTTAGCACCAGCCTTGGTATATATTTATGTTTCCGTTTGATTATTATGTCTTCCCTTCTAGAATGTAAGCTTCGTGAGAACAGGATTGTTTCTGTATTGTTGAGTGCTTTATATCCCCAGCACCAGCATCTTTTACACAATGGGTGATCAAAACTACTTTTTGATTAAGTAAGGAAATGAATAAACTAATGAATCAAGTACAGGTGAGTGGAGTATGGGTAGGGTATGAGATAGAGTCACCAAAGAGGGAGTGGTTATTTTTACCTGGGGGAAAGGGTGGTATCAGGAAATGTGGTCTGAGAATGCAGGGGGAGGGGGTGGAAGTAGGGAGTTTTGTTATGTGCTGCTTATACCTTTGCAGAGACATAGTGCTGATAGAATATTCCAGAGTTAACAGCAGGACAAGTGTGTCTTAAGCAAGAACTGTTTTTAAATCCCATCCTAGTGGTGTGGCATTCTATATTAATAAAATTTTCAAAATTTATTGTATATTCACATTCTTTTTAATGCCTTCTGCTTACTAATGAGTAATCATGAATTTTTCTACTGGGTTGTGGGTTTCTTGAGGTGGGTGGGGACCAGGATTTGTTTGTGTATCCCAGAGCCTGACACAGTGACTGGGAAATAGTGTTTATATATATATATATATATATATATATATATATATATATGTATGTATGTATATATATATGTATATATACGTGTATATATATATTACATATATATAAATATAAATTATATTATTCCCTTGGAGCTGGAAGATTCTAGAATTTTGTGATTCTCACTTAGCCTGACACTTCTACAGCTATTGTTAAAGATTCTTGCAGATGGTGCAATTTTGGTCCATTAAATCTTATAGCTCTGGCTTCTTTCCCATTCTTTCATCTGGGAGATTCATATATCTACTCTCATTGCGCTGTAATGATTTATTTATATGTAGATCCCTTATATTAGACTTTGAGCTTTTGGAAGACAAGGACATCTTTTAGACTCTATTTTCTGTAGTGTAGTGTGTTACAGTATCTGGCACATGGTAGCTCTGCAGTAAATGTGGGATGAATGAATAGAAAATTAATGAGACTAAGTGTAGAAAATTAACATTTATCAAGGAAATGCATGAGAAAGGGAAAGGATGATTTGTTTAACAAAACAAAAGTGATAGATTTTAAACACCTTAATGACTCTCCCATGCTCAGACACTTCAATAGTTCTCCTAAAGTCAATATTACTAAAGTAACCAGCTAGCCCATTCCCCATCTCCCTAATGTCAGTGTTCATGGATTATGTGGAGATACCTATGAATGAATTTGCACTCTTTTATCCTAGCCTTGCACCTTCATGTCAGTATTCCCTAGGTGGGGAAAATGTTGATGAATGCCTCTATTTCAGTGCATGTAGATAAATTTGGTGTGTCATTATTGAAGCATCACAGTTGTCTGTCTCCAAATGTACAAGTCAATGCTTAGAGCCTGTGGCTCCCACTCTTTACTGTCCCAGAGTGTAGGTGCTGGAAGGAGTCATGCTCAGAGGGACTCCTATGGATATTTCTTCCTTCCATTCCACCTTAGATATACTACTGTACCCAAATAATCAGAGTTTAGCAAATGTAGTTATAACTGTTCTATGTGACTATTTTAGCATTAAGCCAGAAGAATGATCATATATATAAGCAGCACAATGAATGTACTCCTTCAATGTCTATGTCTATAGGCTCTAATTTTTTTAAGAGTTTCAGTTTTCTCATTGAGCATTCACTCAAGAAATACACATTGACTATTAATTATATGCAATGATTGCATATGTACAAGATTTGAGTACTTAACAAGAACCACCACAAAAAGCCAACAAATAATTTTTGAACATGTACCTTTGTGCTTAGCACTGTGGAGGCTGCATGGTATAAGGGAAAGAACAAGTATTTTGGAATCAGACAGCTTTGGATTCTTGTTTACCTTAGCTTTTTACTAACCCTGTGTTTTGACAAAGTATTTAGATTTCTTACTCTTCTACCCTAACCATTTCTACCATGTTTGTCTTAGTTCAGGCTACCAGAATTATTGCAGTAATTTCCAAATTTACCGTCCTTCCTCAGGTATCTACACTTTCAATATATTGTATGTACTATTTTTATTTATTTTTTAATGTAAAAAGAGTACCTTCGTACAAGTCATTTTCCTGAAGCATAGTTTGAATCACATCACTCCCTATTCAAAAGCTTTCAGTAACTGCCCTATGCATTATGAATAAATAAAATTTCTTCAACATACTATTTAAGACCCCTTAGTGTGGACCCAACTTCTTTTTCTAGTCTTCCTTTCTTCATTGCACTGTCCTTACCCAGTGCTTTAGTCAACCTGAAATATTCACTGAATTTTAAACATGCTTTTTGCGGTGGTTTTCTTATTCTCTTAGAAAGGCTTCTGACTCTACGTCCTTCCTCAATCCCCACTCCCACCACCAAATTTTCACCTTTTGATAAAAAAAATTATTGTTTAAGACCTATTTCAAATGTCATCTCATCCACACAACCTTTCCTGAAGTTTACTATCAGATGTGTGTGTGTGATGTCTCCTCGTCCTAAACCAGTTTATTTGAACTTCTCTCACAGCATATCATATTCTGCTTTGCAGTTTAGCTACTTTTATCTAGAATGTAATAGACTCTTTAATGCCATAAATTATTTCTTTCCTCTCTTTTTAGTTCCCTGATGGACTTGAAATAGAATCTGGTACATAGTTGTGAGTAGTAGAGGGGAAAGAGCTTTGGAGTCAGGCAGATGAATTCAAATTCTGTATTTATGACTTACTTACTGGTTGTGTGACTTCATGTAAGTTAACTTACACCTACCTTGCAGGGAGGGAAATGGTAAAGATTAAATAATGTAAGATATGTAAAGCATTTGGAACAAAATAGGTTTTATATTGAATGATAGTTATTGGTTTAGAAACGAACTAGTATTTTTTATGGAATTGAAGTAGCCAGTGGGAAACCAAATAGTTAACATGGGAGGGGAAGATATAATTGGAGACAGCTAATCAACTTGTTAGACATGAATTTGAGAGATCAATTGTATATATAATTTCAAATTTTCTATTATTCTTAAATGTTGGAAGAGGGATTTCATTATAACTTCCCAGCATCACCCACTAGAGATGGATGAGGCTGAAGCCTTGGTTGTTCATTGCATTCTGTCTGGTTATAGCCATTTCTTCTCAAAAATTTTCTGTATCACATGTGAGGTTTGAAGCTGGTGTTCATTTTGACTTATTATGACATCATTTGGGTTTGACGATAAATGTTCTCATTAGAGCAGTTAGGTGTTAGGGAATAGTTGGGAAAAATGGAAACGTTCCTTTTGTACTTTGGTTTACGGACCTGTAAGTTCATAGTTCTGATATAGTAGTTCTACTGAGTCTTGATAGACTGCATATCTATAGCACTTGTGTTATTCAAAACATTTTTGGTTTCCTAAGAGTGCCATTGGATGCTGTTAGGAAAGAATTTTTAGCATCCTTCCTGTGTAGTTGAAAACCTATTGCAATAAAAATGTAATGTTCAATAGCACTGTGCCATTGGTAGCATATAACTGTTTCTGTTTATACTGATCGATTCTCTTCAAGTGCCTAACTGCCTACTAGGTTCAGATTTTTTTCATGTTAATTTTTATTTAGTATTTTTATATCTGAAAGCAAACAGAGAACAAACCATACATTATCACTGCATGTTTTTTTTAGAAGCTAGTGAGAACTTTAGAATCTGTAACAATGCAATAATGTGGAGGTAAATTACCATAATATACAACAGGATTTCATATCCTAGCAATCTTCTATAGATTGCTAACTCGAATGTGCAAATTATTTGTATACTATGATGTCATAAACATAAATTAGCTTCTTCCATTTTAGGAACAAGACATTTTTCTAGTATATTCAACATGCTTTTTCTTCTAATATTTATAAGTATTTAGAAATAGTAAGTTGTCTTATATAAGATGAGTGACATTCTTTTATTTAAGCTTTTAAAAAATTCTTTAAATTTTTTAGATTATAGTTTATATTCAACATTATTTTGTATTAGCACGGGGAATATAGTCAATAATATTGTAGTAACTATGTATGGTGCCAAGTGGTTACTTGAAATATCTGGGGGGGGGGGTGTCACTTTGTAAAGTATATGATTGATATTCTTTAACAATTCATTGCTTGAATTCTGAGTCCCAGTGGACAGACTATAGAAAGAATGACACATATATATGTATATAATTTTAAATTATTTTAATAGTAATAGAGAAGGACTTGGGGTGTTGTAATGATATTATATTTGTTAAGTGACCTTTTGAGATTGTAACTAAATTCAGCTCTGTTCAAAGTTATGAAGGAAGTTGTCTGAGAGTGCCACAAATTCAGTGTACCCCAAACTTAGTGATCTCCTCAACCCTGATCCTCCTTCTGTCTTTTCTATCTGAATCTATGGGCATCCCTATCTATGCTGTCAAAGAAGAAATCTCTTTAAGGCTGGGACCATGCCTTTTTTGACATTGTGTTCCTATGGCCTTGCACAGTTGCTGATAGGTAATATGCAATCAATATATAGAGAAATTAGGAGCAATTGGAAGAGCAGTTCTGCCAGTTTTCATCACTATATCCACCACTTTACAGATTTAAGTAAATCTGTGCTCCATACTCTCTCTACTGGAAAAACTGTTTCTGCTCTTATCAGAATTTAACCTTTCCACTTGCACATTAGATCTCATTTCTTCTCACATATGCAAAGATACCACTTCAGCAGTTCCTCCCTCTATCTTCATTATTTTTTTCCTGTACTGTGTTATTTCCATCACCATATAAATATGTTGCTGTTTCTCCTATCTTTAAAAAAATACAGCTTGCCTCACAACCCTATCAGCTACTACTTCCTCTGCTGCTCCCTTTTACAGAAAAAATAAAATAAAATATTGAAAAAGTTGCCTGCCTCTAGTTTCTTTCTCCCTGGAGCCCATTCAATCAGACTCCTCCAAAATTGCTTTTCTTATGGTCATGAATGACCTCCAGGTTGTTAAATCGCAACTAAAACTATATTCTTATAGTTCTATTAGCAGGATTTAACCCATTTGGACTGGTCCCATTCCCTCCTCTTTGATATATTTTTTCTTTGGCTTCAAAGATGCATACCAACTCTAATTTTCTTTCCTTCTTAGTGTCCACTACTTTTTTACTTTTATTGGTTCCACCTCATTTCTTTACCTTCTAAATACTGGAATGTTTCAGGGCTCAGTCTTGCACTTTTTTCTCTTGTCTGTCTACAGTTACTCCTTTTGGTTATTTCATCTGATCACTTGACTTTAAATATCACCTACACACTGATTTCTGTCTCCAGTACAGACCTCTCTCTTGCATGCTAGACTTACATATTTATTAAGGGTGAGCCCAGATGAATCATTGGCCAACCCATAAAATTGACAGAAATAATAAAAATGCTGTTGTTTCAAGCTACAAAGTTTTGTTGTGATTTGTTATGCAGCCATGGATACAATAATGTAAGGGTTGACTTCATCATCCTGAAAGCAAATGTAATGCATGATTTTCAAATTGTTTAATTTATTTGCAGAATGTATTGATAGATTCCAATGTTACCAGCAAATACAAATGCTGGTTGATTCATGAAAATGCAAATTATCTATCCTTTTTCCCTCTAAAAGAATTTATTATCCATGATGCATAATAATAAGAAATCAAAATAACAATTATGTTGTCTCTATGCAGACAGACAAGAGAGTTCCTCTAGTTAGTCCAATATTACAATTCATGAATAAGGTGAAATCCAATATTATGAAACACTCAGTAAGTTCAGTTTTTGGTAATTTAATAAGAGTATCAGTGTTTTTTTAAATAATAAATGTAATGAATTGAATACATATGATTTTTCCCCCATCGTGAATCTGGACCATTATGGTGTGAATTACTTGCATAGAGATAAAATTGTATTTCACAATAAATATTGAATATACTTAAGTAAATAATTTCAATTTACTCATTGCCCTTTTTTGTTAATTTCATGCACTGTGTACTATATTTAGCGAAAGGCTTATACTAACACATTGACAGTTTTTTAATGAGAGAACAGAATGCTTTTAAAATTATACTTTAATGTAAAAGACTGTATGGTTCCGTATTTGAGGGTGCCTATTGTGAGAACCTGTAAGTAAACTGCCAACTTTTAAATGTTAATTTAAAAAAAAATTCCCACTGTGTAAGGCTTATCAACACAGTATTTTTAGAGATTAGCAACACATTTTAGTTGAAGATCAGTAGAAAGGTGCAACTTTCTAGCATGAATTTAAACCACACATCTTGGAATAGGCAGGCAGTACTTTGCATTAACTTCTTTTTAATAGCAGTACCTATTGTCCCCTACAAGCAACATTCAAACAGATACAATATTGGAAATATTCATTATAAAATCTTTTAGTTGACATGAGATTAGAAAAACTGGGTTAATTAAGATAGTTCAATTATTGATACCTGGTTGATAATAATTATTATAATTTTAGCAATTGTTCATAGTTATAAAATACTATAGTCTCATTTTTCAAAAGTTTGTCAGATTTATTATCTAATTTTTTGTCAGTGACACTTGGGGAAAATGTTAGATTATCATCATCATCATTATTTTCACCTCCATTTTAGACATGAGGACACTGCGGTTCAGAAAGGTAGAGTGAATTTTCCAAGGTGAGTAGCAAACCTGGGAGTAGGATTCCAAATTCATATAAACCGCTTTTTAATTAGTACCAATAAACACTCAATGCATTCATTAAGTATAACAGAAATTAAAATACCAAAAATATCTTTGAAGAGCAATGGAGAATGTTATTTAGACTTTCATATTCCAAGTGATGGGTTAGTAGTCCTTTCTATAACTAGAGGCAAAAGTGCAGAGAGCACAGAGTTCATAGTCTGAGGACCTGGGTATAAATTTCAGCTCTGTTATTTAACTACATTTGTGATCTTTGACAAGGCATTTATTCTCTACTACTTAGTTTCCTCCTTTAAAAAAAGGGAACCAATGTATTTTAAGATTATAAGGAAGAGAAGAAATAAACATTTGTTGAGCAAGAATTATAGTCAGGAATTATCCTAGGGGGTTTAGATCTAATCTTTCATTAAATGAGTTATTTTATGAAGGTTCTTTTTTTTTTTTTTTTTTTACACTATATCTTTATTGATTTCAGAGAGAAAGGGAGAGGGAGAGAGAGAGATAGAAACATCAATGATGAGAGAGTCATTGATCGGCTGCAGCCCACAACCCGGGCATGTGCCCTGACCGGGAATCGAACCCTGATCGCCTGGATCCTAGGTCGACGCTTAACCGCTGAGCCAAGCCCGGCCGGGCTTTATGAAGGTTCTTAGAAGTTGTGAAGTACCCTAAAAATGCTAGATCGATCGATTGATCGATCGATTGATCTATATCATCTACCTATCATCTATAATCTATCTATCTGTCATCTATCTATCATCTAATCTATCTATCTTCTATCATCTGTCTTTTACCTATCATCCATCCATCCATCCATCCATCCATCCATCCATCCATCCATCCATCCATCCATCCATCCATCCATCCATCCATCATCCATCTATCATCCATCTGTCTATCTATCTATCTATCATCTATCATCTATCTATCTATCTATCTATCTATCTATCTATCTATCTATCTATCTATCTATCTATCTATCTATCATCTATCTATCATCTATCTATCTATCATCATCTATCTATCAATCATCTATCTATATCTATCTATCATCTATCTATCTATCTATCTATCTATCTATCTATCTATCTATCTATCTATCTATCATCTATCTATCTATCATCATCATCTATCTATCATCTATCTATCATCATCATCTATCTATCATCTATCTATCTATCTATCTATCTATCTATCTATCATCTATCTATCTATCTATCTATCTATCTATCTATCTATCTATCTATCTATCTATCTATCCATCTATCTATCTATCATCTATCTATCATCTATCCATCTATCTATCATCATCTATCATGTCTGTCTATCATCTATCTACATCTATCTATCATCTATATCTATCACCTATCTCTATCTATCTATCTATCTATCTATCTATCTATCTATCTATCTATCTATCTATCATCTATCTATCTATCATCTATCTATATCTAATCTATCTATCATCTATCTATCATCATCTATCATGTCTATCATCTATCTATCTATCTATCTATCTATCTATCTATCTATCTATCTATCTATCTATCTATCTATCTATCATCTATCTATCATGTATCTATCATCATCTATCTATCATCTACCTATCCATTCATTCAGTTATGAATGAAAATTTCTTGTTCTATGACCATTTCCTCAAGGCTTTGCTAGGGCAATGACTATATGGTAAATTAAATCAGTGAAAGTATTAGAAAATAATGATCTAATTTGCTATTCTTCATTGAAATATTTTCATTTTTCAAAGAATATCTCTAAAGATACACAGCTTTATTTCCAGGAGAATGACTCTATAATGGGAATATTTCAAACACTGTGACAAGCCACTTGAAGAGACATTTTTGGACAGTGGTTGCTCTGTGGTGTCTTTCATATGATGCTTTTAAAGAAACTGCCTGTTACAGACAAATACACAAGTTCTCTTTTGCTTAGTATAGGGAGGTACATTAGTACCGTCTCAAATGGGTTACTTCTCTGGGCAATTGTTAGGAGCACCTACTGCATGTTCACAGCTTTACAGCAATAGTAGCAATAGTAGGTAGTTATGAGTTTGCACGTGCTAGTTGCTTTACATATATTATCTCTGATAATCTTCAAGTTAACTATAGTTTCCATTTTATAGATGGGGGAACTCATGTTCAAAGAGGAAATATAACTTGCCTACTATCACACATCTTTTTCTGTGATAGAAGTAGGATTGAAATCTATCAGTCTGATTCCTAAGCCTATACTTTGTGTAATACAAAAAAATTGTCTCTCAGTGTTTTGCATATTTCTCATTTCAAGTTTCCTGCTTTTTTATATGCATGTCTTCCTTGTTAGATTATAGCCTTTTAAAAGTTAGAAATCGTATATTATACCCTCCTCTTTCTCTACCTCCTCATGCCTAGCACTGTTTTGAATACAGTTAAACTTTAGTAATGCTTGCTGCAAAGAAATGGAAGATGTTATGGTATTCTTTAAGGAGACTGAGGCTATGTTCTACATAAATAAATGTATCCCTACACATTTATTGTGTATATAGTATGTGCCCACAATCTTTTAGTATAAGTTTGTGTTCAGAGGTAGTGAATCAGATAGACTTTGGTTTAAATACTAGCTCTGATACCAATTTGTATGATTTTGGGCATGTTACGTATCCTGTTAGAGCCATGGTTTATTTCAGTTTTATAAGGACAACTTACCTCTAAAATATACCTCTAGAGAATGAAATTAGGTAATATGTATAAGAAACTTTTCCTACTTTTTTGCATGTTTGTATTCTTGCTAAACGTTAGTTGCTTTGACAATCTATTTCTTGCCCATCACTCCTAATACCCTAGTAAAAAGAGAATAGAGATGACTTTTAAGTCTGATGATTTTATTTCCCACTGTATTTATTGTGGTTTTGTTATTACCTTCAGATATGACTTTCTAGAGTATGATATGTAAAAATTGGTGAGTCAAGAGTATCGCAGAACAGACTTTTGTGTGCATCTGGCCCTGGTGCTAAAATTGCTTGTCTTTCTAAACAAGAGTAGTAATGGAGCTTTGGACTATAGACACAAAATCAAGAATATATTATTGATTTCAGGCACAGGATTTCTTTGAGACGATTTCAACTACTCTACTTCAATTCTGAGATTTATGTATTTCTGAAAGTCTCCCAAAGCTGAGTCTGGATTTTTCCATTTGATTTACAAACTTGGCTTCTAAAGCTTCTGATCACATTTTATTTTCCCATAGTAAAGACGGGCTAATTATTAAAGTGACAAAGAAGTCATATATTTTAAGGCAGTCTGTGTGGCCAAAGGCTGCTTTTAATGAAAATTAACATTAGTGAGACATTTGCAATGCACATGCTGCTCCACTGATATAGTAATTCATTTTATACCCTTTCTGAGAATTTAAATTCATTGTTTCATAGCACCATTATTATTATTTTTTACATTAGACTAATGGAGAGTGGATGATATACTAGAAAATTCTTTATTTTTAGAACTATTTTTTGACTTTTTTGTTTTAGCTACCAAAGTAAAGATAAGTAGGTATGATTTTGTAGGATTAATATGTATTACCACTTTATCTGCAACCAAACTTTCATTTTTATTCATTTTATTATTTATTTATTTATTTATTTATTTATTTATTTATTTATTTATTTATATTGATTTCAGAGAGAGGAAAGGAGAGAGAGAGAGATAGATAGAAACATCAATGATGAGAAAGTCATTGATCGAGCCCGCAACCCGGGCATGTGCCCTGACCAGGATCCTAGGTCAATGCTCAACTGCTGAGCCACGCCCAGGCAGGCTGCAAGCAAACTTTTAAGTGGGAGATAAGATATATTTTCTGAGGGAGACTAACATTTAATTTACAAAAAAACCTGGAAATCTTTGAAATGAAATAAAATGCTTCCTGAATTTTTAAAATGAAATAACAAATGTTTAGTGCAAAGACCTTTGAATATAATATTGTAATTGTCATATAAAAAAGCTCTTTGGTTGTATTTAAAATGTTAGTATTGAATTATCAGTCTAATCCAAATAAAGGAAATAATCAGAACTTAAAAAGTATTTAACCATTAAGTATATCAGTGAGCAGATGAGTAGATGCCTCATAGAGATGCAGTTGGCATCCAGGTGCATTCTTCCATGAACTAGACAATGAAATGATAAAATGACATATTATATCTGTGAAAAGAAATTTGTAAGCTTAAAATGTTAAACTATGTTAAAGACATGTACAATGAGAGAAATTTAAATTCACATATTAGTGGAGTAATTATTTGATGATGAATTTTATATTACCGCGAAAAGTATCCAGGTAACTATATTATTATTACCACTGTTTACTTTTGTTGAGCACTTTCCATTGCCAAGCAGTGTCTTTGGTGTTTTGCATTGCTTCACTCATGAGATGTTTACACAGCCTCTTGGGGCAGTTTTTGTTATTTTCATTTTTAAAGATAAAGAGTAAAATAACATTTTCTCTTCATAGCATAATGTAAGTACAACTAAACATTCATTGTCTATTCTTAATTACTTAATTTGGTCATACATCAGATTCTATTATTCTTTTTTTGGCAACATGAATTTTTGCCATTTTATTGATCAAGAGCACCTCTGGGAGTGGGGAGGGAAAGGAATTTTTCAAAAAGGTAATTAAATGTATGTTTACCATTATACCCCTTGATGATGACTCAGAAGATAACTAATGTAATATTTTAATTATACTAGGTACAATTGCAACTTTGGCTTCTAAAAAACATTAATCTTTTGAGGTTTAGAAAAACTTTAATATCAAGAGAAAAAAACTGAATGAATGTTAAGGTATATCACAATTCTGTCATTGTTTTGTGCAACTTTAATGGTAAGCTAATTTAGGAGCTTTCCCAAAGTTCAGAATATAATAAGGGCATAACACAAGACCAATCATATATTTAAAACTTTAAAAACCACTTTAAAATATTAAAATAGTAATATTTTCTCACTATTGGAAATGTATAAAATATATAGTGATGCAAATAAGATAATCTGGAATTTGAAAATTATTATTCTATCACCTAAAAATAAATTCTCTTAACCTGTGCATTTTCTTTTGGTTTATAGAAAAACTCAGAAACACAATTTTTAAAACATGGTTGAGATAGATTATAGAGTGAAAACACTGTTTGTGCTTTTTACTTCCCATTATACCAGGATCATTTTCTTAAGTCATTAAATGTTTTAAAAGATGATTTAAATAACCCATATTACAGAATATTATGCAATGGTTGGATTATTTAGTGGTTTCCCTATTGTTGAACATTTAATAGCTAATGTTGCTATTATGAATAATGCTGCACTTAACATTGTTGTACATAAATTTTTGTCTTTATTTCTCTTCATTTCTTGAGGATACTGTACTTAGAAGTAAAATTACAGTTTCAAAGGACCTGAATCTTTTTTTGGAGCCCTTAAAGTCTATTGCTAATTGCTCTCTCTTCTAATGATTTTTGTGACTTCCTCCTTCCTTCCCCTGCCTCCCTCCCTTTTTTCTTTTCTTCCTTCTCCTCACCTGAGGATATTTTTTTCCATTGATTTTTCAGAGAGTAGAGGGAAGGGGGTGGGCAGAGAGAGAGAGATACATCAGTGTGAGAGAGACACATCGATTGGTTGCCTCCTGCATATGTCCTTACCGGGCCAGGGATGGAACCTGCAACCAAGGTATTTGCTTTTGCCTTTCAGGAATCGAACCTGAGACCCTTTGGTCCATGTTATGACACTCTAACCATTGAGCCAAACTGGCCAGAGCTGTGATGCTTGCTTTATTATATCTTACATACATACATACACACACACACCCATACACGCATACACACACAACCCTACACCTACACCTACGCCTACACCTACACCTACACCTATATATGGTCTGTGGTTGAAAAAATTTTGACCTTAGACCTCCTAATCAGAATAATCATGGGCCTCAAATCTGAGATACTAAATTAGAAAGTCTGCAGATGTTCTTCACAAATATATAGGACATTACTCATTTTTCCTCCCTTTTCTGAAATTTTACACCTCTCTCACTTATTTAGCTTTCTAGATATGTTTTTAAGTTAATTTATGTAAATATACTGTTGAGGTTCAGTGGGAATTACATTAATTTGTGAAGTAATACCAACTTTATAATATTCTTCTTATCTAAGTATATAATATATCTTGGTATTTGTTAATGTCTTCCTTTTTATCTTTCAGGAAAACTTAAAGGATTTAAATTTAAATGAAAATTTTTATATACTTTAAGATGACACACCTATCTTTAAAAAAACTCTCAGCTTAAGCTTATGTTTAGGATAGCATATATAAGTATACCTAATATTTACTGTTCATTTAAAGCCTCATTTCAATTGTCCTTAATCCCAGTGCCTTTCTTCTTCTCAATGTCTTTATCATGTTTTACCTATTTATATTTTCCTATTTTTATATAAAAATCTCAAGGGTAGAGGCTTTGTTTTATTATTTTCTGAATTCAATTCCTTTACCTTTCAATGTCTAGTGCAATCCCTAACACAACAAGTGTCCAGCAAATATTTTGTGAATTATATTGAATTCCCAGTACCAATCTGAACCTCAAAATGTAATAGCCATGAGTGAATTAATATTTATGTTCCCAGGACAACAGAAGATATCCTCCAATGATGTTCTCATATGTGTTCTTTCAGTCAACATTTATTTCACCTAATATTGACTGAATTTCTGTTTTGAATCATGTAGTATACTAGGAGCACAAGAATACGAACATAAGTAAGATAATTTTTATCATCAAGATTTTTACTGGGCATTGAGGAGAGACAGATCTATAAATGAATAATTGAAATACAAAGTGTTAAAATATAGATGAGTTTAAAATGCTGTGAGAGTATTCCTCAAATTGTCACAGTTCATTTGTAGTATTATATAGTAGAAATTTTAGCATTTGTCTTGGTAAGGATTAGAATCTGGTCCTTTTAATACCATCTATGGTGTAACCTTGAGCAAGTTACAATCTCTATAAAAATCATTTTCTCACCTAAAATAGAGAAAATCATGTTTACCTCATAGATATAATGATGATGATTATTAGATATTATTTAATGATTCCAAAATTTAAATTTAAATTTCCTACCTGGACCTTCTCTTTTAACTAACTACATGTTCAGTTGTCTGATTGACATATTTACTTGGATTCTCATTAACATCTCAAAAGTAATATGTCCTAAAGTAGAATTTTAGATTTTCCCCCTTGAGCCCATTTCCTCCACTGTTCACAGATTCTCAAGTCAAAAATATGGGAATCAACTAGTCCTCTCTTTCACTCACCCAAGATATTCAATCTATTTGCATTTTCTATCGATTTTACCTTCAAAGAATTTCATCATTCTGTATGAATCTCCTCTCCAGTTCATTATCATCTATTCCTAATTCAGGAAGTATAATTTCTCTTGACTACTCCAGTATATTTTGTGTTTAAGGAAGTGAGTGAGTACCTTGGTGTACCTCAAGACTGAGAGGCATGGAGGGGCATGGTCAGAGATGCTGGAAAATCACTTAAATGTTAAATGACATAGAGTACTTTCCCATGTTAAATGATAAGAATGCCTTCTGTGCCATGTAGTCTGTTTAGACTTAATTCTGTAGTTGAGTATTATTTAAAGAAATTAAAGCTAGGAATTTTAATTACCAGCTGTGTGTCACATAGTGTTCTAGGCTCTATGAATATAGCTGTTAAAATGGACAAAGTTCTTGCTTTCATAGACCTGATATTTTTGTGGGGGAAGATAGTCTATAAACATATAATATAATGTATGAGATATTTTTAGTCCATAAATACTATATATTTAAATATGCTATAAATATGTTTATGTATTATGTAGTTATATATGTGTCATATATGGCTATAATATATATCTAAATATATATAACAAATATTTAAATTTTAGGTAATGAGTGCTCTGAGTAAAATTAAGGGGATAGAGAGTATTGGACTTTTGTTATTTGGTTGGATTGTGTTCACTCATGCAATGAATAATGATAGAGAATCTTGATTTTACGTATGCACTAATACTTTCTTCTTAGTATAACCATATGAAATGAGTATTAGTATTATTACAAAAAATGAGAAATTGGAATGTAGTATATTAAATTGTTCCATTTAAGGAGACTAGCGAGTGCCTGATTTATGGCTGTTTTATGTCTATATCTGTTGAATTTGTACCATATTCCTCTTCCCTTTTTCGACAGGAAAACTGGCATTGAGGCAGTTGTGAGGTTTGGTGTATGTAGCTGGGTAAGGCTTGCATCTTGGAGATAAGTGATGAGGGCATTTTAACGGTTGAGGAGAAGTGTGATAAAGACCTGCAATAAGAAAAAAGGGCATTGATAGGTTTACTAAACAAATACATAAAGGCCAAATATAATGCTTGCCAGTAAAGTTACGTAAAGCATTTACCTTTCTTTTTCTTTTCAGTGGTTTTCTATTCATTTCCATAAGTGATTTATAATAATTGGGGGATCATAACAATTCTGTTTCTTTTCCTCTCCACAAACTGCCATTTGGCTGTTCTTCAAAGTTTAATTGCTTTTGATTTTGTATATGATCTATGTTTTGATCCTGCTTTAAGCATGTACATTTTTATTTCTCCGGTAACCACCAATTATGGCTTGTCAATCTTGTGTAGTTGCTGATTTTTACTTTATTTTGTTCTCTATCAAGAAACTGTAATTTTTCCTATTATAAATACAAATGAGCAGCTTTTTTCCTATTATAAATCTGTGAGTGCTATTGCTGATGTATAAACACAGCTCCACTGAAGCTATGTCTACTGAAGGAATCCTCTCAAACTATGCTCTTGCTGTTTTAAGATGTGATACCAGCACATTATGAAAAGGAAGACAAATGATGAAAATTACTCAGGAGAACATATCTGTGATGCTATTGGGCATGTAAATTTTATCAGCATTGTTTGCAGTAATTTCTTAAAGAGAAAATTAACTGGGATCCTTTTGTGTTGTAGATATTTACATGTCATTTATTTAACATATATTTATCGAGTAGTTTCTATGTTTCATACATAATGGTAGACAAGAAGTATACATGAGTGAACAAAAAGGATATGGCTTCTACTTTTAAGGAGCTACAGTCTGGTGGGAGAAAGTCAGTAAGTTAATAAACACATGTACAATTGCATGATGTGCGATGGGCTGTGAAGGAAACAAAAGAGAATTCAGTGATAGAAATTTCATGGAAACTTTTAGGGTGACTAGGAAAGACTTCTGTGATGAGGTAACCTTTAAACAGGTCTGGAAGATAAGGAGGCATCCATAAGGCAGGGATGGAGACAGCGTGGAAAAAGGTTTTTTTTTTTTAAAAAAATTTTTTTTCAATTTTAGTTTACATTCAATATTATTTTGTATTAGTATCAGTTGTACAGCATAGTGGTTAGACCATCATATATGTTACAAAGTGTCCCCCCTGATATTTTCAGTACCCAGGATACGTTTGTTACAGTGACTGAAAAGAGGAGAGCTCATTGGGTGAGAGAGTGGCAAAAGAGGAAACCAGAAAGGTGGACAGGTACCAGGTTGTGCAGTATGGGGAATAAAAAAGGCCTTGTGGTTCACTTGATATGCACTGGGAACTATTGAAGACTTAGGCAGGAGACTGACATGCTTTGATTTCTGGGAAGTAAATAGGATGATGAAGGTGGAGATTTTAGCTGAATTTGTAATGGGCTTTTAACATTGAACTAAACTAGGGCAAAGATTTTCTTTAATTTTCACAAGTAAGCATTTAACATGTATATACATACATGTTAATGTGTATACATACATGTTAATGTATATATTTATTCCATTTTATTTTCTCTATTAGCCTTTTAGCTTTACTTATCTGTTTATTTTACTTATCTGTTTATTTTTGGTTGCTGTTCTAAGGCTAATGATAGTCATCTTTCCTTAACTTATCAAAATCTATTTAGAGTCAATACTGTATCACTTTACACTTCACAATTACTGTGTCATAATTTCTGCTTCTCACTTCACACTCAACACTTAAATACTTTGTGATTCTTGTAATAGTACAGTTCTGTTTACCTGCCTTGCCCCATCCTTTAAGCATTCTTGTTGATTTCATTGTTTTGGCATGTTACAAACCCCACTTTACAATGGTAATATTTTGCCTTCAGTCAATTCGCTTTTAAGAAAATTATAAATTATAGTTTTAAAAATATATAAACAAGAATCTTTCCTCTTTTTTTTCATTCTTTCCTGTAGATCCAGGTTTACATCTGACTTTCTTCTGTAGATCTGGGTTTCTGTCAACCTGAAAAACATCTTTTATCATTTCTTAAAGTGCAAGTCTTCATTTTCTTGCTCTGAATTCTCTTAGCTTATGTTCATATGAAATTGCCTTTATTTCACTCTTGTTTTTGAAGAATATTTTTATTGGATTTTTTTTTTGCTTGTTTTAACACTAATGATACTATTCTATTGTCTTATAATCTTCATTGTTTCTGATGAGAAACTCAACTGTTATTTCTCTGTATGTACTGGTCTTCTCTGTGTGCTTTTAAGATTTTTTTATTTTAAGGAATTTGACTGTGATTTGTCTAGATTGGATTTATTTTTGCATGCATATTTATTTTGTTTGAGGTTTACTGAGCTTACATCTGTAAATTTTTGTTTTTCATCAAATTTGGAAAAATTTAGAACTTGTTTCTTCAAATATTGTTTCTGCCACATTCTCATTCACTTTTCTTTCTGGAATCCCTATTACATGTTTGCTATTTTCCCATGTGTCCCTGAAGCTTTGTTATTTTTTTAAGTTTATTGCTCTGTGTTATTCAAATTAGACATTTTCTAATGATGTCTGTTTATTTTGACATTTTTAATGTGCTGTTAAGCCCATTCAGTGAATTTTTAATTTCTAATATTGTTAATTTTAATTCTATAATTTCCATTTGGTTCTTTTTATAGATTCCTATTTCTATATGAGATTCTCTATTAATTCTGAAGACCATATATTTTTTTGATTCTTTGAAACACTTTCCTTTTGTTATTTAAATGTATTTATAATATATTCTTTGTTTGCTGAAGCCAAAATTTGGACTTAGTGTCGGTCTCTGTTGATTGCATTTCTTTTCTTCTCATGTTTCTTTGTATAACTAGTAATGTTTTATTGTAAACTGGACATTGTGAACAATATATTGTAGAAACTCTTGGTTTTGATTTTATCATCTAAATAGATGATTTTTGATCCAGTATTAGTGGAAATACTGGTTAAATATCTTGAACTTAATATGATCTTAGTTGTATGCTCTGAAAGCCTAAGGTGTTTCCCAAGCCTCTCTAAGTTGGGACTTGTGCAAGGAAGAGTTAACTCAGCAATCATGAGTTTCTTAAACCTTGCATATTACCAAGAAGGGCCTGCTTTTATGACTGACTCTTGGCTGGCTCCGAGAATGCTCTTGGACTATTCTGATAAGAATGTTTTACATGCTTGGTACCAGTACAGAACACAGTACTTGCTTGTCTAGATAGTTTGTGGTAAAAATCGGCATTCCTTCTAGTGGTCTGGAGCTTCAATGACTGACCACTCCCAACACTCTAGATTCCTAAGCTCAGGAGAGCTTCCCTGGTAGATAAAACTTCCCCTGTTGTCATAATTCATTGGTGAAATAATTGTTTCCTGTGTGACATCAATGGGAGAGTACAGTTGGAAGTTTGTGCTTGGTTTTCTCAAGACTTCATCCCATGTGCCATTTTCCCTTTGCTAATTTTGCTTTGAGCCTTTTCTGTGCAATAGACTAACTGCGAGTTTAACTTCTTAGTCTGCCTGGGGGTGATGGTGGGAATCCTGGCAGAGGACTCAACCTTCAAATGCTGTCTTTCCTTAGGTTTTTGTTTAGGCTTGGTTTTAGTTTTTATTAAGGTGAGTCTAGGTTAGATTATACTTTATGACTTGATACTCCTTTCTCTTTTTTCAGCTGAATTCCCTGGGCGTTAATGAAGTTTTGAAAAGATTCCTTTACTCACGCTGGGCTGGGCCTCTTCCTCCCCTTTGTTCCACTATTACAGTGTTTTAAATAGAGTGTCAGTGAAATCTTGAAAAAACTGTAGAAACAAGTCTACCTTTAAGTATAATTCAGTTGAAAGCATAAAGGAAAGTGAAAATAATCTTATCAGAAATTGGAGGAAAGAGGATTCTTTTTATGTAGTGATGGAACATTTAGCAAAACTGTCATTGCAGTTATGTGAAAAGTAGAAGATGCACTAAGTGAAACTGAATGACGTAGCTCAGGACATTTCTAGGCAGAATGTTGAAGGTACTGCCTGGTTACTTCTTGCTGCTTATAATAAAATGTGAGAAGAGAGAGAAACTAAAGGAAGGACTGTTAGACATGAAGGACTTGATGGTTCAGAATTTCTCAGCCTTTCCAGGTGACAAATGATTCTAAAATTAATCCTTCCTGGAAAAGAGAAAATGCAGGGTATTCTCGGGAAAATGCAGGGTATTCTCAGAAAATCCAGGGCATCCCTGAGATGAAACTGAGGATGTGACTGTAAAATCCTATGTTCAGACTTAACATAGGTTGAAGATCAGAGCACTAAATTAGACAAAAGGCCCTCTGAAAATTTTAAGGGTGTGCTTCACCAGTCCTCTCAATGAAAAAACAGGGCTTATAAGAACGTAAAAAATATTGTCTCTTAGCAGAAACCCAAGGTAGAAAATGGTGCATCTCAGAAACTCACAGAAGCTATGAGATAATAAATAGTTGTTGTTTTAAGCTGCTAAATTTCGAGTTAATTTTTGTGCAGCAATAGGCAAGAGTTTATTCTTGTATTATTATTTATTAATGTATTATTTTCCATATGAACAACTATAAATCTACTTTTGTCCCACCCTGTATGAAGTAAAAAGTGGTTGTGACACTTTATATAGTTTGGTCTCAAATATGTAAGAATATGAATATTTACAGAAAAAAGATATGGAGAGGGTACCCCAGGTATTAGCAAAGATTTTTCTTTGCATGGCAGATTTGGGGTATTTATTTTATTTATTCATGTGTTGATTTATATGTTGTTATACTTGTAATCAGAAAAATGTTTACCTATGTTTTCTGGAATATTTTGGAAAAGCATCAGTGTGATAGATAAAGGCTCATGTAATATTTTGCATTCACATTTGACAGTCTTCCCGAGATTAACTACTGAACTGTAATATGGAAAGCATGGTCCTTCTTTATTCCTGTTACCTTTCCCCATAACTTATGTGGGTATACCCTGAGGAAATATGTTTTTTCCTGGCATTTCCCATGTACTGTGGAATTATACTTGTCGATTTTTAGTGATTCTGAGAGGTATACTATGGCAATACTCATTTTTGTGACATTTCTTTCTAGCTTGCTGTTTTGGCATTCTTCCTAATGAGAAGCTACAGAGGGGGCTGAGTTTGTGAGCAGGTGGTATATGGGATTTTAAAAAAACCTTGCAAATAGTTTTCAAAAGTTGTTAGTTGAAGTTCAATTTGGGTTGTTGAATTTGCAGTAGGATTAGAATTCCCATTGTACATTATCTTAGAGAACATTGGTATCATCTCCATCCTGAAACAGGATATTAATATTATAGCTGGGTAATTAGTAGTGTTCAGGAAAGTTCTGAATGTAACAACAATAATAAGTGCTTTGATTTGTTGAATTTCTCCTTTGTATAAGGAGCAGTGCTAGATCCTTTACATATATTCTTTCAATATCTCTTACACACTGCAATTTATGTTTGTTTTTATTTTATAGGTGAATAAAATGAGGTCATAATCATAATGCAAATACTTGGCAGAGTGGGGAATTAAACCTGGATCTAACTACAAAGCCATGGTACTTCAACATTATAGGGCTCCCCTCAGCCCCCATCAGGGCCTAGAGTAGTTTAGTCTAATTCTGGAGTATGGGCTCAGATTAGAGAGGGTTCCTATCTTCCTAGCTCTAGTATATGTTATATATTGTAGAATGTTTTTCAGTTTTCTGTCTGAATTGTCATTTCCTTAGAAAGGATTTTTACTTTAACAGCTTTATTGAAATATAATCCACATCCCTGAAATTCACTCATTTAAACTGTACCGTTCAATAATTTTTTTCATGGAGTTCTGCAACCATTACCATACTATAATTTTTAAAACATTTATGCAATCCACCTAAAGAAACACTGTTATCAATTACCAGTCACTCTCCATTCTTCCCCACACCTCTAAGCTTTAGGCAATCACTAATCTATTTTCCATTTATGTGTATTTCTTTATTGTGGACATTTTATATAAATGGATTCAGACAATATGTTGTCTTTTTTTTTTTTTTTTTTAATATGTTGTCTTTTGTGACTGATTTCTTTCACTTGGCATGTTTTCAAGCTTCATTCATTTTATAGCAGGTATCAGTACTTCATTCCTTTTTTCTCCAGCTTTATTATGGTGGGATTGGTAAATAACAATTTTATATATTTAAGGTATACATATGAATTGTTAAATGATTGCTACAATCAGGTTAGTTAACATAGCTATCACCTCACATTGTTACCATTATTTTTGTGTGTGGTAAGAATGCTTGAGATCTACTTTCTTAGCAGTTCTCAACTATACAGCACATTATTATTAACCATAGTTACCATGTTGTACATAGGTCTCCAGAAATTATATATCTTATAACTGCATCATTCCTTTTATTATCAAATAGTATTCTGTTGTTTCAATGATCTGTTCATCAGTTGGTGAATATTTGGGTTGTTTCTACCTTTGTTATGGACTTCCGTGTGAAAGTTTTTGTTTGAACATTTTTTTTCATTTCTCTTGGGTATATGAAGTGAAATTGCTGGGCACATGGTAATTATATATGTAACATTTTGAGGAACTACCAAATTGTTTTCCAAGGCAGCTGTGCTATCCTTAATACTAAGGATTCTTCATATGAGATATTGGTCTTTGGTTTTTTTTTCTTGTGATGTCTTTGGTTTTGGTGTCAGAGTAATTCTGGCCTAAAAGAATGAGTTGAGAAAGGACTCGTGAAGGATTGGTTTTTTTCTTCTTCATATATTTTGTAGAACTCACTGATGAAATAATCTGGGCTGGATTTTTCTTTGTAGTTTTAAAATACTAATTCAATATATTTACCAGTTTAGGTGTATTTATATTTTGTATTTCTCTTTGTGTCAGTTTTGATGGTTTTTGTCTTTCTAGGAGTTTGTCCATTTAGTCGTTCATAGCATACTTTTATAATTCTTTTTATTTCTGTAATGTTATTAGTGATACCCCTATTTCCTTCCCAGTTTTAGTAACTTGAGTCTTTGTTTTTTTATTCTTGGTCAGTCTAGCTAAATATTTGTCTCTTTGGTTGGTCTTTGCAATGAACCAGCTTTTGATTTTGTTGATTTTCCCTATTGTGATTCTATTCTTTGTTTCACTCATTTACACTCTAATCTTTATTATTTTCTTTCTTCTTAAAGGGTTAGTTTGCTTATCTTTTTCTAATTTCCCAAGGTGAGGGTTAAGTTATTGATTTGAGATATTTCTTTTTTAAAATAAAATAGGAGTTTTAGCTATAAATGTTCCTTTAAGCACCGCTTTAGCTGCATCTGATAAGTTTTGATAATTGAGTCTTTCTTTTTATTTAACTCAAATTATTTTCTAATTTTCTGTGTGATTTTCTCTTTGACTTTTTGGTGGTTTAATCATAATGTACTTATTAATTTCCAGATTCTTTTCTGTATTAATTGTTAATTCTAGTATGTCCAGAGAGCATATTTTATAATATCAAACTTTAAAAATTTATAGAGACTTTTCTGTTATTGCCTAGCATATGCTCTATCCTGGAAAATGGCTTTTTTTTTTTAAAAAAATATGTTTTTTTATTGATTTCCGAGAGAGGAGAGGGAGAAAGAGATAGAAACATTGATTGGCTGCCTCCTGAACGCCCCCCCTACTGGGGATGGAGCCCACAACCTGGGCACGTGCCCTGACTGAGAATCAAACCAGTGATCTCTTGGTCCACGGGATGACACTCAATCCACTGAGCCACACTGGCTGGGCTGGAAAATGTTTTATGTACATGTGAACTTTAAGTTTATTGATTCTTTTTTCTGCCAGTTCAAATATACTATTAAGCCTTTCTAATGATTTTTTCATTTAGGGTATTGATCTTTTCAGCTCCAGAATTTTCATTTTGTTCTTTTAAAAAATAATTTCTATCTCTTAACTGATATTCTCTATTCTTTGAGATATTGCCATTATGTCTTCCTTTAACATAGTGTTCTTTAGTCCTTTTAACAAATTTATGATGTGTTCTAGTCTTTCTAATAGATGCTTTTAACATCTATGTCTGAGAAGTTCAGCATTTGGGGCACCCAACGACAGTTTCTATCGACTGCTTTTTTTCCTGTGTATGGGTTACACTTTTCTCTTTCTTTCCATATCTCATAAATTTTGTTGAAAATTTGACATTTTAGATTATATGTTGTAGCAAATATGAATACTATTTCCCCCTTCCTCTGGGGCTTATTGTTGTTATGTGCCTTTTTGCTTATTTGTTTAGTGACTTTGATGAACTAATTCAGTGAACTTATTTCTTCTGCAATGTGAAAACTTCTCTGATGTTACTCTTCATAGAGCACAGCCTTGGGCATGCACACAGTCATTTTGATCACTGGGAATAAAGGATCTTTGTGACCTTAGTCAAACTCTTTTTGACTATCCTTTTCCCTCATCTTCCATTAAGTTTCTGTTTTGTCTGTTTCTATTGATACAACATTCAACTCCTAGCCACCATTAATTGCTATCTGATTGCTGTATTTTTTTGCCTATGCCCTGGGATATAAATTGTGTGTTCCAATTAAAATCCAATCTCTTTGCAGGGGCAGGGTGTTGCCAGTCTTTGAGGCTTTCTCTGACACAGGAAAGCTCTTCCTAGATTCTCTCTGCTAAACTACTGCTTTGTTTACCATTTTGTTGTGATGAATGCCCTGGAGCTCCAAACTCCTCTTAACTGCTCATCATCAGTGTTGCTATTGTTTTTGACAATGCTGTTAGATACAAACTTCTCCTTGCTTTGTTCCAAATAAATTTAATCTATTTAGGGAGAGTTTCAGAGTTCTTATTCTTATGATCTGCCTTTCCCTGTGTACAATTTTTGTGCTACTGCACCAGGGCTGTGGACAAGGAGATGGCCTGCTTCCCCCATTGTGACACCCCTGTTCTATGAGTGAGGTAGTGGGTGGGAATGGTAGCACCTGGTCTTCTTGTATTGTCTCTCTTGACATAGAATTTCCACCCTATGTAGTGGGTGGAGCAGAGGCAACCCAGGCCTACTTCGTATTCTCCATCTTTGGTAGAATTTCTACCCTGCAGTTGGAAGCTGGGTAGAGGAATAGAGCCCAATTCTCTAAGATGTATCTGCCCAGAAAAGAGCTCCTGCAACATGAAGCTTTGGGAGAAATGAGAGATGTCAGTGATCTCTCACTCCATGGGGGAAAATGTAGTTCTATATGAGAGTTGGGGAGAGAGGTGGTGGGGATGAGTGCTGATGGGAACAGATCATGGGTCAAATGCTACAGTCTCTAGATGTTCTTACCAAGATTTAGTAGATTTTTTTTTTTTCTCCCCCAGCCGAATGTTTCTCCATTTGCTGTATGCCTTAGGACAAATTCCATAGACATTAAATGATTGCTTTTTTACAATGGTCACCTGTTAAATTACTTTCACAGGGAAAGTGTCTACCAGTATCTTCATACTACTATTGCAGATGTCCTGCTCCTTCCCTGGTAGGACTTTATCAGAGCTTTATAGGGTAAAAAAGCAGTAAACTATAAATGATCCAAGAACTAGGGCAAACCCATTTACTGTTATTTTGTTTTGTTTTTGCTTAGGTACAGAGAACTTCAAGGTGGTATGCATAAATTTTGGAGGCTGGGTTTTACATTTGTGTCCACCATAATTAAAAATTATTCTTTTCATTTAATTCTTACGTTTTAACCTTGTGCCATTTGATGTGATCTAGCCTTGACATATATCACACAAAGCAGTTTCACTGCCTTGAAAGTCCTCTGTGCTCTGCCTGTTCGTCCCTCCCTCCTCACAGCCCCTGACAACCATTGATCTTTGTACTGTCTCCATAGTTTTGCCTTTTCCAGAATGTCATATTGTTGGAATTATATGGAATGTAGACTCTTCAGATTGATTTCTTTCACTTGGTAACATGTAATTAAAGTTTCTCTGTCTTTTCATGGCTTGATAGCTTTTTTCATTTTAGTGCTGAATAATACTCCACTGTCTGGAGGTCCCACAGTGTATTCATTCCCTTACTGAAGAGTATCTTGGTGGCTTCTAGATTCTGGCAATTATGAATAGAGCTGCTGTAAACATCCATGCCTAGATTTTTGCATGGACATCATTTTTCAGTTTCTTTGGTTAAATACTAAGCAGTTTAATTGCTGGATCATATGATAACAATGTGTTTAGTTTTATAAGAAACTGCTGAACTGTCTTCCAGAGCAACTGTACCATGTTGTATTCCTATCGCCAATGAGTGAGGGTTCCTGTTGCTCTCTGTCCTCACCAGAACTTGGTGGTGGTAGTGATTTTGATTTTGGAAATTCTATTAGGTGTATAGTAGTATCTCACTGTTTTAATTTGCAGTTCCTTAATAACATACGATTTTTAGAGTCTTTTTATGTGTTTACTTGGCACCCGTGTATAGTCTTTGTTGAGATGTTTATTCAGGTCTTTGACCCATTTTTGAATTGGGTGGTTCTCTTGTGAACTATAATAGAAACTTTGATCTAGCTCATTCTCTTCCCTTGCTTTTGTGCTATTATTGTTATATATATTACATGTACACATATTAGAAATCCAAAAATACAGCATTATAATTATTTCTTTTTTTTAAATATATCTTTATTGATTTCAGAGAGAGGAAGGGAGAGGGAGAGAGAGATAGAATCATCAATGATGAGAGAGTCATTGATTGGCTGCCTCCTGCACGCCCCCTACTGGGGATCGAGCCCACAACCCGGGCATGTGCCCTGACCAGGAATCGAACCCCGATCACCTGGATCCTAGGCTGACGCTCAACCGCTGAGCCACGCCCGGCCGGGCTATAATTATTTCTTTATACAGTTTTATGTCTTTTAGAGAAGAGAAGAAATGAGAAAAATTGAAGTCTCTACCCACATGCTTGTAATTTCTGGTGCTCTTCATTTCTTTACTGTGGATGGGATTTACCATCCAGTATCATATTCTTTCAGCTTGAAGGACTTCCTTTAATATTCCTCTCAGTCTTTGCCTGACTGGGGATATTTTTACTTTTTCTTGATTTTTGAAGGATAGTTTTGCTGGATATATAATTGTTAGCTGAAAACTATTTTCAGCTCTCTGAATATAGCATACTACTGCT
The DNA here is from genome assembly GCF_964146895.1 of Miniopterus schreibersii. Lineage (NCBI taxonomy): Eukaryota > Metazoa > Chordata > Mammalia > Chiroptera > Miniopteridae > Miniopterus > Miniopterus schreibersii. Next base: position 30,168,004 of record NC_138109.1, on the reverse strand, counting down.
TTCTGGCCTCCTTTGGTTCTGATGGGAGGTCAGCTTTTAATCACATTGAAACTACCTTGTATTGTTTATACTTGCTTTGCAGAGGAAGATCTGCCTATTTCCTCACTTGGCCATAGTCAGAATTCCCAGTTTCACTTTTATAATTTTCAAGCAATAAATTTTGAAGGTTGATATTTAACCTTTCTTCACCTGCATAAAGAGCTATACTTGGAATACTTCCTTGAGTAATACATATTTTAAGAATTACCAAAGGGCTTCTAGAAATGATTGATTTCTTTTGTTGCTTCTGTGTTCTTTTATAAGACCTTGAAGCCTAACTGATATGTTTCACAACTCATCTCTTACTTTCCTCGAGACTCCAAGTATTTAAATAGGACTTGACCCTCAATCTTAACTGTGTCATTTGTATTAATTGATTCAGCAAATATTTATTGGTTACTTGCTGTGTGGTAGACATATCTGACATAGTTTGTTCAACTAATAGAGTCAATGGGCTTTTTGCACAGTGCCTTATGATTTACAGAAGTCTCATTTTATTAGTCATGATCATGGCAGGAAACAAATGGCTTGCTTAAACTGGTTAATTTTGCATAATCTAATAAAGGGACTATTTATAAAGGTGCGGATTGGATTTAGGGAAATCAAAACCCATTTTGAGGCCCTTAGGTAGCTAACAGAGCTATAACCACTCCTAGGCCTACAGGAGAAAGGAGAGGAAGTGGTTAGTTGGCACCATAGACAAAACTATATGTGGAGGGACTGCTGACAGGAGCTGTGGTCTCCAGTAGAACAACACAGCCAACATCTCATGACCAGGCAGGAAGGAAGCCAAGGAAATATGTATTCTGACCTTACTATTTTCTTGTCCTTCATCTTGGGTGGGTGCCTTTCATTAACCAAACTTAACCAGAGGTTAGAGAAAAGGCAGCCCATTGGTGGAGTCCATAGAGGTCAAACTGCTGGAACAGAAAGCAGGGAGGAGGTGGAGAGAGGATCTGGAGGAGAAAGTGGAAGATCTTTAGCTCACTCACTGTTATTCATTAATAACTCCCATTAATTCTGACTTCAAAAGTTTCTACCATGTATTCCTTTTTTCCATTCTCACGACCACTGTCATAGTTCAGGTGTTTATTACCCCCTGATCGTACAGGGTGGGTGTATAGAAATCATTTCTCTCCTTTCACACTCTCTGTAAATATATATTGCTGCTAGTTTAGCTGGAGTTTAGACCTGGGATTTCCGACATCAAGTTTTTCCCCTGTCGCTCTCCACACACACATTTTTTAGAAGTAGAATTGAAGATTCTTTGTTGTTAATCTCAAGTGTGAAGGTGGAAAAAAACCTTTTCCTGATTCTCAGATTTTGAAATTCACATGTAGGTTTTTACTCCATCTTCTCATCTTGATTTTCATTTAAAAAAAAATTTGAATGTCAGGAATTTTCAGTGGAAATGCAAGATCCTGTTTTTTAATTATCTTGGACTTGAGGCCCAAATGGTGCAATAATTTTGCTAGGCCAGGCTGTTCTTTGGTTGTTTTGTTTAAAGAATTCGTATAGATTGAAATGCAGCTGCAAGTGTATTAGTGATTTTCTGTAGCTTATGTGTCAAGATTTTTATCGTTTGGATGAAAAATAGTATTTCAAAACCTGGCAGCATATTGACAAAAACAGAGGAGCACTTTGTGTAATTCTCTTTTTTAAAAACTACCTTTTTGAAAGACAAAGATTGCCTCTGCTACTTCTATTCACATATATTTCCAACAATAGATTTATTGACAGCTCTTAGATAAAGTTTAATTCTCTACTCTCTTCATTTATCATAGTGTGTACTTTTATGCAGGAAGAGAGAGAGAATAGGCTTCTGTAAGTGAACACACTATATATGCAGGTGTCCTAAGTGTATAGGGTAGCACTTGACCTTTTGTTGCTAATCTTGTGAGAGTGCAAGCCCACCCCTTGGAAACAAGCATTTTTATGGAGTTTCCTTGGGGTAAGGCCCCTGAGTTTTGAATGGACAGCTGAGCTGGATAATCTCTAAATCTCCCAAACTATGCTTGTAATTCAGTCTTCTGCAGGGCCCTCCTTGGCTGCTTTTAAAAATATAATTTAATTTATTTTTAAAAAATATATCTTTATTGATTTCAGAGAGAGGAAGGGAAAGGGGGAGAGAGAGATAGAAACATCAATGATGAGAGGGTCATCAGTGATCGGCTGCCTCCTGCAGGCCCCTCCACTGGGGATGGAGCCTGCAACCCGGGCATGTGCCCTGAAGGGAATCGAAACCCGAAACCCGTTTGCCTGGATCCTAGGTTGATGCTCTACTGCTGAGTCACGCCCCCAACGGGCTGGGCTGCTTTTTAGGAGCCTAACTGAAGATGATTTTTTATTGTTAGGCCTCCTTTCTCCTCTTCCCATTGCGTTCCACATTCCCCTTCTGCCACAGCAAAAGAAAAAGTCTCTGCTAAAGTTTCTGAGCCCTAAATGGCACACAGTTACAAATTTGTTTTCTGTATCATTCCTGGCAAACTCATTACAAAGTAATCGTGGCCCACACTCAAGTGCGCTTCCTTTGGGACCAATAGCTGTAAATAAGGAGGCGCTGCTAGCTGGCTGATAAGTTGTTGTTCCGAAGATAGCGGTGCCTTTTAGCAGAATGTTTGACCTTTTTATTTTACATTGCCTCAGGCCTATCTAAGACCCTCAAGATCTATTTCTCATCTTAAAAATCCTCTGTAGGAAAACAGTGTGTGGCTTAAGAAAACCTTTAAATTGCTTAATGTCTCTCTTTCCGACCCCTGATAATTATAGTTATGCTGGGTAATCTCCCTATCATTTTGCAAAATAGATTTTCCGTCTTCCAATAACGGACACATTTTTTTGACATTGGAAGCAACATGTTGAATATTTTATGAAGACTAAATGTATAGGGAAGGAGAGGTAAAAGTACTTTCATATATGTGGAGAGAAAGAATGTTTTATGCAACTTGAAAAGTACTTTGGGACTAATAAAACCCTCAAGCTTTATTATTTATTCCTGCATCACGGTAATCATCGGCTTTGATTTGAGTGGCTATGCAAAATCCCATCTTCAATATATATATTTTTTCTTCCCTGTTGCTGTAAGTATCAAATTGAACCACAAAATGGAGAGTTTCAGGAAACATCATTTCACCTTGGGGAATATGGTTGTAGATACTAAGAAGTCAAAATGTTTAAGTCTGCTTAATGGAACCTCTGTAGTGTCAAATACTTGGAGTTTTTGTTAAGATACTTGCAAATTGTTTCAGAATATTTGGACTGTTGATTTCCAAGATGGACTCAGCCAAGTTTTCTTTTAGTGAGCAGTGCTCCTGATACTTTGAGGAAGTAGGAAGATTTACAGGTTTCTAAATCTCTGTGACTAATTGCAATCAGGACAGCAGATCTTGTGTTTAGTAGATACATGTTGTATTGTTTCCACCTAAGAAACAGCATTGTTTTACTTTTTTATTTTATTTTTTCATTTATCTTTATTGTTGAAAGTATTACAAATGTCCTCCCCCTCCACCCCCATTGATCCCCTCCACCCTGCACCCCTCACCTCAGGCCTTCACCACACTATTGTCTGTGTCTATGCTGTTTTACTCTTTTATAAAAATTGCTGATCATGTGCATTTTAGGAGATTGAAATCTCAAATTGGCTCAAATTTCTGCCAAAATATGTTCAGAGACTCCTAGAACATAATTTTCAAGTAGTGTTTACTATGGAAAGAGAAATTCCATGGATTTAATGCTTTTATTTTAGATACAGAAATGAAATTTAGACTTTTTCTAAATCATGAATTGCAATTTTCATGTACATTCTATGTAGTTCAAATCTTTTGCAAAAAAAAAAAATCATAGTTATTGAATGTTACCTTTTGAATGATTCACAGATACCTCACACTTGACATTAAAAACTTTTTTCTCTAATACTTTCTTCTCTTCCTGTACCACTTATTATGGTTAATTCATCACTAATCTATTCACCAAGCTGGAACTCTCAACTAGTCACCCTCAACTAGTCCCTTATTCCCTTTGTGGGTGATACAAATTGATGTGGCTGGCGGGATGACATATGTTCACCTACTTCCTCTACTGATGACAGATTATTGACTAAAGATTAGTTTACTTTCTAAATAAGAGAATTGAGATGTATTATATATAACTTTTACCCACTTTCAGGAAGTACTTCTTGAACATTTTCATTAGAAACAAAAGAGAGTAACTCATCCTGTTTGGGGGTTTAGAGCGGAATTTCTTTCAGGAATCATACCATTCATTCCTCCTCCTTTTTTGGGCTACTTGCTGAGAATACTAAAATTCCAAAGAAAAAAGTCAAATGGGAAGCTAAATGTTGCCCTATTACAAGTTGGGAAAGCCAATAAGAAATCTCTAACCTCTCATTTCTACTCTATCCTCACTCCACTGACTGACAAAAACTGAACTTCTTTGGTAAGCACAGTGGACTTAGACATGGAAGCCCGACGGACTATACTGCTTCCTGTTTACTGAATTTCTGCTGGCGTCTGTGTATGTAGAAGACACCTAATACACGTGGTTCACTTAGTAACTGAAAGCTGAACTTCAAGGAGGTTAAATAACTTTCCCAGAGTTACCCAGCTTAGTGAGTGGTAGAGCAGACTTGAGACCATGTCTGTCTGGTTCACTGCTAGTGTCCTCAGCCACTTTACCATGGATAGACATTGTAAGTGAGGAATAAAGAAATGGATATGAGAAGATGATGGGGAAAGATTAATTTTTGAAAATCACCTTGGAAGAGGTTGTGGTTGAGCAAGAACTTGGAGCCTTCAGTGCAAAGTCATAGATGACAAGAGGGCTCCAGACTCTGAGAATCACTTAAATAAATGTGCCAAGACAGTATGGTTGTGGAACAGTGAATAAACCTGTGTATAAAAAAAACAGGAACTTGAATGATAGATGAAGTTGCATAGATATATAAGGGCCAAATTACAGAGGCTTTTTGTGGCAGGCTGATTTCTCATTTCATTTTTTAGGTGACAGAAAATCCATCAAAGGCCTCTGATATGGTAGAAATCAGACCTTATGAAAGTGGGGTTGTGATGTGTTTAGACAGTATAGGCATGAAGATCACTTAGAAGTTTGTTGCTACAAACTGAGTAAGAGAAGATTGAGAAGCAAGAGAAGGTGATGTGAGAACCTTTCAGAGTTACAGTAGACGGTGATCCTGCCATAAATCCAAGGTCACAAAGGTAATCAGTGATAGATCCAGAGCTATAACCAGGTCTTCTGATTGCCATTCTTATCAATAGTCCATCCACTTAAAAATAGGTGCCAGAAACATTTTTAACTTTTGAAGAAGAATGACTTTGAAAATGTCACCCAACCTTCAAATCTCTATTTTTATTCATCATTGGATGGTGAGATATAAAGCATCAATTATTCATCATGTATTCAATGTTTAATTGCTGGTTAATAGCTCCTAATATATTTCAAGGAAATCATGTTGTTTGTTTACTTGGGAAATCAATTTCTGTAGATGTAGGTAAAAGTATGCTTGCTCTCAACTCTGTGAGTCACACTACAGCTCTGCTTCTTAACGCCACAGAAGCCCAGGGCTGGAAGCAAGAACCATTTGAACTTTGATATTACCTGAAGCTTATATAATTTCAGAGTGTCTTCTTTAAGAAAAATTGTACAAAATTATGAATATAAAATTATATCTTCAGATTAAGAAAGGATATCACAATAAATTACTGGTACCATAGGGATTCAGGTCTCTTTCTGCTTAAATCTATTTGGCTGTTTACTAGATATGCTTCAAACAAGTGCAGCCTTGCTTTTCCTTTATATTATGCTATGTGCAACTCCCAGCCTTCATAAGGGCCCTTGTATGGGACGAACGTTAAAGCATAAGCTTCACTTGCTTCACAGAAAATCTACCTCTGGTTGGAAGGAACCTTTGATTATCTAGTCCAAAGCTGCTAAGTCATCACCCAGCCCTTCAAGATGGGCTCATTGTTTTTTTGCTGAAAGGAAATTTCAGTATTACTACTTTTCAAAAATGTGACTGTTTTGCTCCTCCTTTCCCATCAAAGTTAAACATTTAAATAAAATTATCAAGTGGGGAAGAAGAGTATATTCCTTAATATACACCCGTGGATTCCTTCCTCTCACTGCTTCACGTGGTTCCTCATTAATTCTTGTTTGACCCATTCAATGTATCTTTATATTATTACTGCTTCTGTCGCAAGCTTTATACAAAGTATGTCATGGTTTAAATGTCGTTTATTTTAAAAACAGTTGTCTTTTTAAAAATTACGAGACAAACAAAAGTCTTTTACACTTACATTACTATTTACTATTTTGTGGTGTTCATTTATTCTTATAGACATAGGTTCCATCTAGTATCTTTTAGGTTTTCTTGTAATACAGGTCTGCTGGAAATGAATTCTCTCCTTTTATTTATCTGAGAATGATTTAGTTTACCCTCATCTTGAAGAATATTTTTGCTGGATATGAATATTGAGAGTTTTGTTCTTTTATCACTTTCAAGATTTTATTACTGTCCTCCGTGATTCCTGAGAAAAACTCAATGACCATTCTTATTGTTGTTCTTTTGTATGTATAATAGCTACCTTTTCCTGTTTGCTTTAGATATTTTCTGTTTTTGTTTAGTTAAAGTTTAATTCTCAGTTTTTTTTTTGTTTTGGACTAGAGCTCATTTTAAAGCAACATATTGCTGTGCTCTTCAAGTGTGATACAATACTGACTTCTCAGTCAGTTGCTTTGTTGATGTCGATAGTCATCTTTACTCTTCTTTAGCTGTTGATGACCTGGTTTTGGATTCACCAAACTCTTTGATTTTTTATTTTATCTTACTATTAACATTTTGGGAAATTCACTGCTCATTTGAGTATCAGAGAGAGGAGAGACAAAGAATGGAAGTCACGCTTAAGTTTATACATTTTTGATAGAACTGTTAATTCTGTTGTTGGAGAAAATGGAAATTAATTTCATGGTTGTTTGTAAATTTACCATTGTTATTCTTACCTGGTAAGAACTTCTAATTTTTTTGTTTTAAACTTTACATGTTCTTTAACATGTCCTGATCGAAGTTTGGAGATACACCAAACACAGCACAAGTGCATAGCCCCATTGCTTTTGAGAGTTGAATAAGGTCTAATATATCAGAGGCAGTTTATATACCATAAAGCTTAGTTCACAATATTAAGGTATTATCATCATTTTTTGAACTAGGAAACTGAAGTCTGATTGTAATTCTTACTTAATTTATTGGGGCTTGACATATGCTCCATACAGCATCCCAGTCTGTCAAAGACACAGACGGATCTGCTGGGTGATAGGACTGGAAAAGCGGCTTGCAGCACAGCCTGGCTTAGCTCAAAGCCTGCTCTTATTCTGGGCTGCATTCAGAGTCGGCAGCCTTAGAGATTGTGAATGCTGTACCTATTAAGTACTGGACGATGGCAAATGTCTCTGTAAGAGTTTCTAATATTTAAATGTATGTACCTTTGAGCTGCATGAACTTTCTATTAAAACCCAGTTCTCTTAATTTTTATTACCAGGTAACCTTGGACGGGTGGACCAGGTCTCTGAGTTTGAGTATGATTTGTTCATTAGGCCGGATACCTGTAATCCACGCTTCCGAGTCTGGTTCAACTTTACTGTTGAAAACGTGAAAGAATCACAGGTGAGGGAAATAATGGATACCTTCAGTTTGGTTTTGGTAAGAATATCATGCTTTTGTTTTAGTTTAGGAATGTTAAAAAATAATGACCATATTTGGGATGTATTGTTGTATGTGTATAGCAGTGATACAGTTTTGTTTCAAGAGATATAGATAAATAGGTATAATATGTTGTTTTTTGTTATCTAAAAGTTATTAAATAATGCAAACAGATTATTTGAGAACAAAAACTATTCTTTACAGATTGAAGCACTAGCTGGATATGGTAGGCTTCCTTGAGGAATACAATAAGAAACTATACGAGGTGACTGGTATTATGTTTATTATGGGTGCTGCTCTCTATATTATTTCTTCTGTATAAAACTTGTGAATCATTTACATTTCTCACAGGGCCTCAGTTTCAGGAAAAGCTTTTCTTCTCCTATATAATAAGATGTTTATGTCTTAAAAACAATATGATTCTTGTAATATATTCTATCTTTGCTTTGGCTGGTAGAAAACGCAGAGCCAATTTTATAGCCCTCTCTAATGATTTTGGAAAAATTTTTTGCTTGTGTTTCTGTGTACTGACTTTAAAAAAAAATCTGATCATATTAATGTCTTTAACTATGATTTCATCACTTACATTTTCTAACAGTGTATGATTTTATAATCCTGTTCAAATCTGTTTTGGAAGGGAGAGTATATTGATGAAAAAGAATGAAATACATATGCTTTGAACAAACATTAATAAAAGTAGAATCCTAAGAAATCAGTTATCACTCTGTTATATTGAGACAGCTGATCATGGAGGCTTTGTACAAACTTTGAACACATATGATAAGATTCTTTTAAGCAGATGAAAGCATAACCCCGTAACCCAACCTCTGCCTTCATTCAAGGCCATCTTTTTTTTTAGTATACTCCGGAGAAAGTGAGGAGTTGTTTTAGTTTCCCCTCCCAAGTCAGTCTATCCTTTTTGCTCATTCACATGGCTGCTTCCTTCTTTCTACTTCTCTGAACTGCAATTTGAATTGTGTGTCAGGCAGTGGTCAGTGTCTGGAATGCAGGGACTCTGATTCTTCCTTGACACAGTGCTGCTCCTTGCACACTGGCTTCAGCAGAAGAGGGGTGCAGGACCAGCCACGGCACTTTATTACCAATTCTCTTAATTCCCTGAAACATCACTGACACAGGACTTGCTGTGTGTAATGTTTACTGAAGGTTAGGAGCTAACTGGAAGGAATTAAATATATGGGAGAGCTCTGAACATTGTTAGCTAAATATGATTTATCTCAGTATTTTAGGAGAAGTGGGGAAAAATAATTCTCAAAGTGCATTTTCCAAAGTCTATGTTACTGAGTTGCGACTATAACTCACTGCAGAGGCTTGAACCAGATGTACTAGGCTGAGTCTTGGCACTCCAAGTTCGGGTCCCCTGTGAAGATCTGTGTGCTATCATGAGGTAAACACACACCTCTTATTCTTCTGTTGGTGTTCCTGTCTCATGTCAGTCAGTAACTTACAGTTGGCACATACACACACTACTGAATAACAAACAATAATTGTGAGATAATATAGTCAATACATATGAAGGAAGGGAAACATTTTTTAAAAGAAGTGTTATATGTGAGGATTTCTAAGTTCACTAAGGGGATTGCTTTTCCTCGTTATGCACAGCAGATGTGCATCCTTCAGCTTGCCTACTGCATACAGGAACCCACTAACTCCTTAGGAATGAGACCTATTACTTTTCAAACAGCATCATCATCTATCCTCATTATTTCCTTTGCTAAATAGAGACTCAGTGGAAACTCTGAAATTATAGTGTTTCTTTATTTTTGGGCCACATTAAATTCCCAGCCTAGTTTTTCTTTCACTTTAGTCTCTCTCTCAAGAGTATTCTTATATAGCTCCTATGGAGGTCAGGAGATAACTAGAGATAACTAGAAAGTTAGGGGAAATTTGTTTCTTAAGTTAGACTGCCAGAGATAGTCTTTTGGACAAGTCACTCATACATTTCAAAGTTTCTTATTCTTTGCTCCTCTAGTTTGCTTACAGGTATGTTTTTTGTTGTTATCATTTACAATGTCTCTTCCAGAGTGTTAAAATATTCATATTACATGTTAAAGTCATGCAGCCTCTTTTGCAGTCTTGTCTACCAATTAAATAAGCAAGTAACATGATGTATCCCTAGGGATTGCTATAATAAGAGAGTTGGTGCTGTTTTATAGATCCTTATTTTTAAAGTTGGAGGAACTAATATTTTCTCGGTCTCTCTGGATTCTATCTTCATACCCAGTACTATTCTACCTTTGTTGCAGTTAGAAATCATGAACATGTTTATCTGGTTTCCTGGAGCCTGATGCTTTATCAGCTTCTTTCTGTGGGCCGTTGCTTCATCAACTGTAATCATATTATATAGTTATGGAAATCTGTCTCAAGAAAGCATAAAGATCGGCTGGAAAGATACAATATATATCTCTAGTGCACAGGATATTTGTTTTCATGGATGTCTACATGAAAGAGAATGATTTTACTATTAAGTTTGACTTGTGAGGTCTGTTTTTATAATGTCTCTTCTTGTAATCTTTTTCCATCTCTCCAATTTCCGTTAAAATGAGACCTGCATGAATGTAATCTAGTCAGGAACCTTATTTTGGGTTTGGTACTAGCAGGCAAAAGAAATATTAGTCATCAAAGTCTGACTTCATTAAATGAATGTTAAATCAGCATCAAATATACTGTATAAACAGGTCTAGCTTTTGGGTTATTTTTCTTGATGTTTTTAGGAAGTGATAAAAACTTGGAACATCTAGTGCTGTATTCCAGGACTGATGTATAAACCTCCAAAAATAGTGGCTAACTAGTGCATTTGCAAGAGTCTGTGAAAACTGAACATCCTTGTACCCTTTTCTCTCTGAAAAACTGTATTAAATGTTCTTATGTGGAAATTTACTACTGATGCAGCAGAACACTCATGCTATGTGAAAGCAAATCATCCTATTTAAATATTCACGATAAAACTTCAGCCAATGAGAGGAAATAAAATGGTATGCCTTGGCTATTTAAACTCTGTTTTATTTCCTTTATAGTCTTTACATCTCTTTAAATTTATTTTCCCCTTACTGATTATTAAAGTAGTCAATGCTCAATGTAGTAAATTTGGAAAATATAGATAATTATTAGAAGCAGAGGAAAACATATCCACCCACCCACCCACAGTCTCACTACCAAAAGTGCAAGTACTGTTAACCTTTTGGCATATTTACTTCTAGGCTTATTTATTTTCTGTTTCCTTTTTTGAAGCGTAACTTAAGTTATTACCATACATATGCTTTTCATGTCTTGCTTTTAAAGTAACATAACAGTATCACAAAGCAATTTGTATCTTAAAATTTTCATAAACATGGCTGGACAATAGCTGTTTACTACTGGACCACCTTCTTACTCTTGGGCATTAACTGTCGTTATAAAGAACAACGCAGTGGACATCTTTATGCATGAAATGTTGCCATATATTATTTTGCTTCTTTAGGATAAATTCCCATGAGCAGAATTGGTGGCCAAAGGAAATTAATATTTTAAAGGCTCTTGATACATATTGCTAAATTGCTGACAGAAAATTTATGCTGTTTCAGCACTGAATGAGATGCTTTTCTTTGAATTTCTTGCTGTGTTTTATGAACTCACATGTTCATACATTTAGAACAAATTGGTTCTTTTTTCTCATTTACTTTGAAACTTCACACAAATAAATGGGATATGAAGTAATGTTTCAGGCCTTTAGAAATAAAGGAATTAATTGTATTCAAGCAATAACATGAGACAACAAAAGCAGACGCATTTGTTATTTTCACCTTTTTCTTACTTCATCAAGTCCTTTTATATGGGTGTGCTAACAGACTGTCCTTTGAGGTATGTCGTGGGAGACTTTAAAAAAGAAAAACTTTTTTTTTTAAACAATGAACTATTTCTTACATTACTGTAAGCAGTAATGTAGCTTAAACACACATGCGTGCACACACACAACAATACACACACTGATTTATATATAATATGTCTGACTAGAACTTTAAAATTCCAAGAGAGGAGTTGGTCATTAGAGAATAGCCTGAATGAAAGAAAATGGAAGGGATTGTAGTCATTGCAATTATTGGTAGTATCAAGGGGTAGAATTGACTATGGGAGCAGCTAGATGAAGTATAATGGAAGATAAGATATTGGAGAAGAGGAGCTCAAAGTGGCCAGAATGTCGGAAAAATGGTCTCTGTAGGTTTTGGAAAAATACCAATGAGGCCTGAACAACAGTCATTGAGAAATGAGGAGGAAAGAGGGGAGTGCAAGATGACATCAATAATGAGAGGTAGTGGAGGGGTAATGTGGTAAAATGCGACTCCAAAGCTGCGTTCATGGAACTGAAGGCTCAATGTTATGAAGACATGGTTCTCCCAAAAGCAACCTAATTTTAATGCAGTTCTAATAAAAATCCCCCCAAATTCATTTAATAAAACTTGACAAGCTAATTATAATATTCATGTAGGAAAACCAAGGGCCCCAAATAGCCAGGACTGCTTTGAATAATAATAATGAATGGGTATATGTTTATTTTATGGAAATTTGAATTTCAGCTAACAATTTTTATTTATAGAAACAATGATTAGAATAGTTTGGCATTGGCATAAGAACGGGCAAATAGTCTAAACAAACAGACTGGAACTCAGAAACAAGGCTATTTATATAAGGGATCTTGATGTCTGACAGAGGATACAGTGCAAAATAGTAGCAATTGTAGAGTCTGTTCAGTCAGTTGAGTTGTATGGCAAACAATATTCCTATCTCATACTATTTCAGAAAACTTTATAGATTGATTAAAGACTTAAATTTGAAAACAAATTAAAAATTTCACTATGGTCTGGTCTGATTTTTATTTTAAATATAGCTTCCTTTTCTTATTTTTGTCTCCCACAATGCAAATATCTTGGGAGTTATGCTAGTGCCTGTCCCATATATAGACTTTTGGCAAACAACTTTTAATTTCAAAAATTAGTATATCAAATACAATTTTATACCAAGATTATGCTTGTCTCATTGATTCTGTTGCTCTACTGAATTATATTATAAGAGCATAGAAGAACTACATTTGGAGTTGATACCCTATTATGTGTCAGTAGAAAGAGATGATTAAAATAAAACTTAAAAAATAATTTCTAATTTGTTGTATCTAAAATAATTTTGATATTATTCAGGAATAATCTCTTCAACATTTGGAAATATTAAATTTGTGTCATGAAGTGAAAATACTAGTTTATAAATGCACTGGATAAATGGCAACCAAATATGGAAGCACTTTCCCTTTTTACTCCCTCTTTTTCTTTCGAAGGTAAAAAGTTAATCTATAAAATATAATGTTTGATGATCCAAACATGTTTAAAAAACATGTCTGAATAATTAGCTATGTTTTGTTCAGGTTATTTAACTTACTCCTGCATGTCATTGCTATTAACTGATTCATTAAAAAAAACACCCTTTTATTGGTTGATTGAATGTGCTTAATTACACAATTCCACTACAAAAGTGTGGGAGAAAGTGAGAGTAAAGCAGCTGAGCTACTTTCTCTTACTGAATTTATCTGAGCATGTAGTGAATGCTTAGATTGGGAGTTTGCAACATACAAGGGAGAGTGGTATCCAATAGTCCAGAATTTAAGTACAAGCTTAATAACTACTTACTAGTTATTGGCTGTCATCTAGTTATTTAACCTCTCTGAGTCTCCTTTTGCATATTAAATAATATTACTTCAAAGCATTGTTGTTTAAATCATGAAATATTTGTATTTCATTTGAAATTAAATAATGAGCATGTAGTAAAGACCCTGGCATATGGTTTAATTTTAGAAAAATATTTGTTAAATCTAATCAAGAGGTATTTATTAAGAATCTGTTACATGCCAGGCAATGTGCCAGGCACTGAAGATACACAGTGGCAAAAGAAGATTTTCCTGTGCTTCCTGGAGTTTACATTTCAGTGAACGCAGCATAAACTGAATAGTCATGCAAAATATGTAGTTTAGAGATACATTTATATGGAGAGTAAACCTTATCACTAAACTAAATTATTATTTTGGATTCTAAGGTAGTAACCTTCACTATCTAAATCTTACATGTACAGTAAAGCTCAAGTGATTCTCTAACCACCATAGAACATTGTTGCAATGCAATTTATTGGATAAACGAGTAACTGAATGGTTGACTTAAAAATGGGAGTATGGCTAGGGAGAGTAGTTTCATTTATTCAACAAACATTGTGGTGATTCACTGTGAACCCAAGCCTGTATATAAGGCAGTCCCTTTTTGTACTCATGGAGTATAAACTCTAGCAGTGTGAATGAATCAAGTACAAAAAAACCCCTGTAAACCAATGTATAAAATAATAAGTTTAGTACTAGAGATACAGGTAAGTTATTATGAAAATTTATCACTTCAGTTGGGCTAGAGGGTCAAGGACTAGATAGAGGAAAATGACAAAGAGAAGATGTAGTGCCTGCTCTGGTCCTCAAAGCCAGTCTTAAGTAGGAAAAACTCATCTTAGTCAAATAAGTATTATAATCCTGATATGATAGCCAAAAGCTTCAATTTAATAGTGAAGTAGGTGGTTAAAAAAACCCCACAATCAAATCATAGTCCCAATTTATATAAAGCAAAACATATCCTTGTATTTTTATTAAGATCATAGAGTTGGTTGTAGAGTGGGGTATTCATAGTTCATCATTCATTGTGCTTCAACATCAACATTGTATGATGTGCTATAACATGGTTACTTGTTTATGTGGAAAGTTCTCATATAAGCTTCACATTGAGGAATTTCATGCTGGATTTTTTTCTTACTCTTTGTGTGTGGTTTTTAACTGCTGAACAATTAAGAAAGACCCAAATTTAGACTGGAAACTTATTGTGACATAAACTTATAAATATTGCTGTTGCAATATAAATAAAACACAGATGTAGAAAGTGAAAAAGATCTTTATGCAAATGAAACTCTGCGTACTAGAAACAGAACATCTTAGGCTGGATGAGTCTTAAAGCTATGGGTTGTTTGGCTGATCTACTGCCAAAGGAATGAGAGATTGATATTTAAATTTTATGCAAAGTTTCATGGGTAGTCTAAGCTTTGCTTTGGCAGAACAAAAGCAGTAAAATCATGAGGAAAAGGCACTGAAACTTTTATAGGTTTTGATTTGCTAAACGTATGGAGAAAGCTTTGGAGTCTAACCAGATGAGCTGTCAGAGTAACTCTTACTATTCTTCCTTGTGAATCTGGAATGGCCCAAATTGCTTGGAACCAGACCTACTTTATAAGTTTTTAATTTTATTTTTGTGGTCACCTTTGGATTTCAGCTAGCTTGCTTATAGCATTCTGTGGAGTGACAAACTAAACGCTGATGTCTCCGATCTTGAACTCTAGTCTTATCCTGATGTCTGCCCCAGCTGCCTGCCCCTAAACTTCCACATCAATACTGAACAAAAGTCTGTACTTTCTCAAAGTCTGTATCCTTTTTTAGTCTCTTCTTAGTTTGTTGTACCAGTATTTCATTACCCAAACTAGAAATTTGCAGTTTGTTCTTGATGATTCATTTATTATTTTTGCTATCCTCGTATGTTTGAAAGATCGTTTTCTTTTTTTTTTTTCTTTTCAATATATCTTTATTGATTTCAGAGAGAGGAAAGGAGAGGTAGAGAGAGAGATAGAAACATCACTGATGAGAGAGTCATTGATAGAGCCCGCAACCCGGGCATGTGCCCTGACCGGGAATCCAACCCTGATCACCTGGATCCCAGCTCGACGCTCAACCGCTGAGCCACGCCCGGCTGGGCTGAAAGATCATTTTCTAATTCTCAATCTGCCTGGCTAACAAATCCTTTAAGATACAGATAAAAATCTCTTCTCTTCTGAGAAGCTTCCCCTCACTTCCAGACTGTGCTCCTAATAGCTTTTATTGCTAATGCTAACACAGCATGGTTACCACGTAAAGTAATTGATAGTTTGTATGCCACTTCCCCTCATGGAATTTTAGCTATTTTATTATTGCTATTATTATTTATTGCTATTTTTATCTTAGTTTCTTCAATACTTGATAAGATGTCTGCCTTTAAAAAATGTATATGTTGATAAAAATGAATGTGTTTAGCTATTGCTATAGTGACACCCTGGTACTGACTTCTTTCTGACATTAAGACTCAGTTCTTTTTGGGGTAATCATATTTCTTTCCCAAGCTGAAAAATCCCTAAGTTTGGAGAAGAAACCTGTAGGTTGAGTGAGCTTCAAACAGGATAAACCCAAGTAAAACTATGGCAAACCACATAATAGTTAAACTCTGAAAATGAAAAAAAAGAAAAAAATCTACAAAGGAGCCAGAAAAAAAAGCATTACCTATAGGGAAAAACAATTTGGATGATAGAAGGTTTATTGTCAGAAACCGTGGAAAGCAGAAGGAATTGCTTCAGCATTCAAGTGCTGGTAGAAAAGAACTGTCAACCCAGAATCCTATATTCAGTGAAATGTCCTTCATGAGTGAAGTGAAAAATTGAGGCATTGCATTTGGTGTCAGATTTAGAAAATAATCAGCAATACCTGTGTTAGGGAGTTTACTGCCTATGTTTTCTTCTAGGAGTTTTATGGTTTCAGATGTCACATTCAAGTCTTTAATCCATTTTGAGGTAATTTTCATATATGGTGTAAGATAGTGGTCCAGTTTCATTCTTTTGCATATGACTGTCCAGTTTTCCCTACATCATTTGTTGAAGAGACTGTCCTTTCCACATTGTATATTCTTGGCTCCCTCATCATAAATTGATTGATTATATTTGTATGGGTTTATTTCTGGGCTTTCTAATCTGCTCCATGATCCATTTGTTTGTTTTTATACTAATACCACACTGTTTTGATTACTATAGCTTTGTAATGTAGTTTAAAATCAGTGCGTGTGATGCCTCTAGCTTTGCTCTTCTCTCTCAAGATTATTTTGACTATTCAGGGTCTTTTTTAGTTCTGTACAAATTTTAGGACTGTTTGTTCTATTTCTGTGAAAAATGTCATTAGAATTTTGATAGGAATTGCAGTAAATCTGGCATGTTGCTTTGAGTAGTATGGACATTTTAACAATATTATTTTTTCCAATCCATGAGCATGGAATATCTTTTCATTTATAAGTGTCTTCAATTTCTTTCATTAATGTCATTTAGTTTTCAATATACAGATCTTTTGTTTGAAGTAAATGTGGACTCATGGGCTGAGCTTACCACTATTTTCTGAAATTGTTAAAATTTAAGTTAAAAAATTTTTTTTAAAAAGACTATGCCACGTGGCTCATGGAAGATGCCAACAATGTGGTCTCTTTTCAAGTGCAGTTAATTCAGCTGGGGCCCAGCTCCACACTCTTCTAGGTAGGAATGGCCTGCATTCCAGGTAGGAGTGTCCTGTTCCTCTGGTGGAAAACAGAATGAAAATCAGTAGATCTTATGGTTGATAGGGACTGCCATCCTCCATACCTCAGGCCTGAAACTTAAAATCTCGGAGACATTTAAAAGACTTTTAGTTGTCAATAATTTTAAATTCCAGTTTCAATAGTGTCTGTTGCTTAAGAAAAGCTCATACCCAGGTGTTCTAATTTCTTGTCTTGGTGTAGCTGTCACTCAAATGTCAAAAGCTCATTATAAACGTCATAAACAAAATCAATGTTGAGTAAGGAAGATCATGATATTAACTACATGTGCTGTATTTTTTTATGACTTGACATTATGTTTGGTTACTGCTTGATATATTTTCAGTGTAAAAGTTGTGATTAATCAAATCTTGCCGTGATACCTCACTATCTCTCAAAGAGTGTAATCGTACCATTTAATGGTGATTTAGTTCTTTTTTTGAAAAATAGTAGTCTGCAGATATAGGGGGATAGTTAGACTATTACCAAGTATTGAGCTTTCTCCTTCTGCCTCATCAGCCTGAAGAGATACATCTTCAGGCTGATATAAATTTGTTTTCCTGTACTCTCCCCTTTCCTATCTATCATTGTGATTTATTTTTTAAAATATGTTTTCATTGATTTTTTAGAGAGAGAGGAAGGGAGAGGAAGGATAGAGAGCTAGAAACATCAATAGAGAGAAACGTCATCCATCGGCTGCCTCCTGCACAGCCTGACTGGGGATCGAGCCAGCAACCCGGACATGTGCCCTGACTGGGAATCATATTGTGACCGACTGCTTGGTTCCTGGGTTGACACACAACCACTGTGCCACAAACGGCTGGGCTATCATTGTGATTTCTGAAGCACACAGATTCACAAAGATGCTATGTATAGCTCAAAGAACACTATTATTAAGAACATTCAAATGAAAAAAAAAAAAAAGCTCGTTTCTTTCCAATGAATGTTAATATAGAAACACAATACTGTGCTTTACATTTTTGGGTTATGAGCCAATTGCCATGTGGATTAGCCCACACATTGGCATTTGGACTTCTTTTCGTCACATGAAGTGAAAACTTTTTTCAACACACACTTGATCACACCACTTACCAGCTTCTAACCAGCCCTCAGGATAAAGCCCAAGTCCCTCAAAATAACATGCTGGATCCTTCCTGAGTTAGCCATTCTGTACCTTTCTATCCTCAGTTGTCCTTGCTCCACTAGGTGTTAATCATACTGTAACAGCTTTATTTTTTTGACTGTACCAGGCTTTCAATTCTGCCATTCCTTTTGCTCATACAGCCCCTCTGTGTGTATCAGAGTATTCCATCTTCATTTTCTCTTCATCTTCCAGCTACGTGTCTGTCCTCTCGGCACACTCTGTTGTAAAGATCATTGTGCATCTGTCTGTTCCGTTAGCATGAGAGCTACTTGAGAGCAAAGACAGTATATTATTTAATATTTGTATCTCCATTGCCTTAATCATAGTTTTCTAGTGCAAATGAGGGAACTTAGCCCAGCATTGCTTGATAAAAAGAGGATGGATGATGGAACAGCACAGATCATCCCAATGAAGCCCTGAGTTTTGACACAATTATAATTTCCTAAAGCCCCAATTTTTCTATATCTGAAGAAAGAAAACCCAGCTCTGTTTAACAAAATAAACTCTGCCTTCCTCCTCCCCTTCTATTGATAATTGTGCTTCTTTCTAATCAGCACAGGAGTGGGACTTTAGTTAAGAGCATCCTGTTTTCACAGCAGAGCCATTTCAGTGTTCTGTCCCTCATTACAGGAAACTGTTGACAATTGCCGATTCGATTATAGACAGTGGCTTTCTTTTTAAGGGAAACATTAAGCAGTTACTGGTAGATTTCTGACACACCATTACAAAATGCTTCCTGTTAGCAGGTAGTGGAAAGAGAAATGGATGTGAACCTATTAGTATCAGAATTACATGTCAAAAAGCTAGAGCAGAGTTCAATTTATTCCTGCAGTAATAAGCAAGCCAGAGATTGACTTGACAATTATTTCTACTTCAACTACTTGTTTTTTTCTGAGATGAACATTCCAACATAAAATCAACTTGTATGGATACCTTTTAGTAAATAACAGCCTGTGTGAATTAAGATTATCCCATAGAAGTTAAAATTAATCCATTTCTTAGGTGGGAATGAATGTTTTATAGTTCTTTCTGATAAAGAAAGAATATATAGTTAACATATTTTTGATGAAATAATAAAATGCTGGATGAAGAGTTAAAGGATATAAATTCTAATCTTGTTTTTCTGTGTACTAATTATCTGACTTTGAACAAATTAGAACTACTTGAGGCTTTAATTTACTCAGTTGATGATAGTAACCACTACCATTTATTGAATATCTAAAACGGGCTTTGATCTACAATTAGCTTATTATAAATATGTCATTGTATTGTCACAATACACTAATCACTAACTTTGTTCCCATTTAACAGATATGGAAACTGATGTTTAGTAAGTTGAATTAAATTGCTCAAGGCGACATAGAGTGTAAAAAGCAGAGCAGAACAAAATCCCCTATCTTTTGGTCTTCCATGTCTTTGTTCCTTTTTTCTTCACTCCTCTCGTTTTATTTAATCTCACTGCTATCTTGCAGAGGGACAAATGAACTAATGGGTCTGAAAGAGCTTTTATGCATACAAATTGAAGGCATTGTTACTTTGACATATAGTTCAACTTTGTATTACTAAGTTGGAATGGAGTTGTTTTCTGTTACTGTTGAGTAGAGAGACACTACAAAACTTTTTGAAGGCTTTCACAGATTTAAAAGTTAATTTTTAACTTTTCCTGAATGGTAATTTTTCCCTGCTAAGCCTATAATATTATATTCCATACAATTATTTCCTTATAATATTTGTACTTATCTTTTTTCCCTATATCTATTTTCATATATTTTAAGGATAAACCTGCATATGCTAAGGAGAATAAAACGCTTCCTTAGTAATACTGAATATATAGTTTGTAAAGTGCTTTTGCATGCATTATATTACTCATTTTTCAGAAATAGTTTCTTGTTTTGATAGTTATGAAATATCTTTTTTCTATCTTACCGCTAAAGCAACTGAAGTGTAGAGAGGCTTGCCTAAGTTCACAGAGCATGCTAGTGGCAGAGGGCAAGAACCCAGGGCTTATTATTCCCAGCATGGGGTGCTTTCTGCTACATCAAAACTGAGTTTTCGAGGCAGCTGTAATATAGTGGTTACTCCTACAGGCTCTTGAGTTTAACCTTCTGAGTTCAGATTTTGACTCATTTGTATATCTCTGGACAAATTAAATAATTGACCCAATAATTGGGACAATTAAATACCAAACCTCCTGGTAACTCGTTACTCATTTATAAAATGAGTGTGTAGGGTTGCTGTGAGTTTTGAATTAGATAATACATGTGAAAGATTAGCATAGTGACTAATACATAGTAAGCACTCAATACACTTTAGCTATTTTTTTACTCAAAAAATAGTATTTAGTATTTTCTCATAAAAATAGGTTTAGTATTATAAGTTGTAGTCACATAAATAACTATATAGACCATTTTTGTAAGTTATTTAAAGTAAACTTTCAATTCATTAATTCAGTTAACATCTCTGGAATGCTTCTGATGTGCTATATATTTTCTAGGCGTGAAACATACAGGGGTGTATATAATAAAGTCTGTGCTCTCAAGGAGCTAATTTTTTTAAGAAAAAAAAATTAAGACACAAATCAATGAAAAGGCAAATATTATTGACTTCTACAGACACCTGACTTTAGAAAAGTCTGCTTGCTGTATGTGTTGATTTAATTTGCTTCTAAACTTTGAGTTTTTATTTAATTTGCTTCTAAACATTGGGTTTTTATCGTCATTATTAAAATTATTTTACTTAAAGAATTGTACATTTATGGGAGACTACCATTTTAGAAATTCTATAATAAAAATGAGAGATGCAAATGCAATTTCATGGTTTGGTAGACTGAGATCTATTTAACATGGAAATAGATTTCCTTGCTCTCTTTGCAAGGAAAAATACAGAATAGAAAATCTTTTTGATTGCAATACATATATTATTGATTAAAATGATATCTGTAAATTTATTAAGTGCTAACCATGTGCCAAGCATTATGCTAGGTGCCTTATAGATATTATAAATTCTCACAAACACTATAAGTACTATTATTCCTATTTAATAGCTAAAGCAACTGAGGCTCAAAGAGGTGACATACCTTTGTGGAATTGGGCTTCAAGCCCAGTGCTCTCTGTCTCCAAATTCTGTTTTAGAATTGGAAAAAATTTGGACGATTTGAATCTCATTTTTAAGCTTGAGTTTTACTTTATTGTATTCAGTTCTATTAGGTTTTTTCTCATTATCTACTATAGGTTTTTGCTTTGTGGTAACCATGATGCTTACATATAACAACCTTTATTTGTATCATTTTATTTTAAGTTGATAACATCTTAAGTTTAAATACATTCTAAAGCTCCACATTTTTACTCTCCCTACCCATGTTTTGTTTTTGATGTCACATTTTACATACTTTTATGTTGTGTATTCCTTAACTAATTATTATAGCTATTATTATTTTTACTAATTTTATCTTTTAACTTTTATGTTAACTTTATAAGTTATTAGACCACTATCTTTACTATGTATTTGCCTTTATAGTGAGATTGATACTTTCATGTTTTCTTGTTACTAATTAGCACCCTTTATTTTTAGCTTAAAGAAGTTCCTTTAACATTTCTTGTAAGGCTGCTACATAAAAAAGGACATTGTAGTAAGCAGGATAGGAGGTACAGCAACAAGAACTTCATCCTAAACTAAGCAGCACTCTCTCAAGTGAAGCAACTCCCTGAGGCAGAAAGATGTGAAGATCTTACACCCTCTCTGCTGAGGTGTGAGAGCTCCCGCTTACCTTAAAGAGCCTATTCAGCTCTTTCAACTGCCCTGAGTTTCTTCTACAGAGGGAACTTGGAGCTGGTGCTGTTTTCTCAGAACATGTTTATTGCAGTTGTATCTATTTCATTGTTTTTAAGTTTCTATCACCTTGGCAACAGTGTTCTATTATAAGAATAACACCTGAATCTTAACAAAAGTTACCTTGAAGTGAGTTATCTAATGAGTAAAGCTTCATTCTGCTGTTTTGCTAAAAATATAGCTTGCTGGGCGTTTAAACAAATGAGTATCTTTATGTGTGCTTCTGTGAGACATTGCGAAGATTAAGCTCGACAGGGTGGTTATTTCAGTGGCAATAGCCCCATTGATGTTGCTGGAGAAACATTATTGGCTTGTCTTCTTTTCTTCTCCCACTTTTCCTCATGGACTCCATTCTGCAATTATGTGAAACTGACATGTTTTCATGGCGTATTTCATGCATACATGTATTTCCACAACTTTGCTCATATTTGAACCTGCTGCCTGAAATGCTTTCCCAGTTCTTTTCAAGTTGCCTTCATTCTGTATAGTCTTCAAAGCTGAATTCAAATGCTATTTGTGAAAACTTTCTTGATCTCCCCCTGCAGAACTGCCACACCTCTAAGCCCATTTCTGTGTTTTAGCATTTACCTTGTTGCTTTATTCATCTGCCCTTCTATTTTGCTACTCTGTAAAGGCAGAGGCTCTCTTATGTTTGTATCTACAGTATTTACTCCAGTGCCTGGCATTTGGTAGGTTTGCAGTAATGTCTATTGTATAAATGAATAAATAGAACTTCCTGCAGCAAGAACCAGGCTTCCTGGGTTTGGATCCCAGCTCTATCACTTGTTAGCTCTATGGCCTTGGGCAAATCTACAAACTCTCTATGTTCCTCATTTCTAAAATAAGATAATAAAATAACTCCCCTATTAGATTGTTGTGAAGATTTAATATATGTGATGTATGTAGAATAGTGCCGCTTACACAATTAATGTTTGCTATCATTATTATTATTTTTATTGTGGTGACATCGGTTAATAAAATTATATAGGTTTCAGGTATATAGTTCTACAATACATCCTCTGTATATTGTATTGTGTATTTACAACTCTAGGTCAAGTCTCCCTCCATCACCATTTATCCCCCTTTTACCTTCTCCCTCCCCCCCACCCTTTCTTCCCTCTAGCAATCACCATATCTCCATTTTATTCACCAATTTGGCTCTTGAAGAAACCAGATGGATCTCTGCAGATGAATGTAGATTGCTAAAACTTCAATCTAATAGTTGCTGCAACTGCAAGTGCGTAGTATGCAGTCATTACTTTGGCAAATATATTCTTTTGTATTTCAGTTACAAAAGAGGATCGTAAACAGTTGGCTTTTGCATGGAATGAAAATCAAATTTACTTTCAGTTTTGCCCAACAGCTATGTTAACTCTTTAGTCATTCTCTATTATAATCCTAAGGGACCTTGACTACCTGGAACAGAACATAACATTAATCCATTACATCAATGACATCATGCTGATTGTTCAGGCTGATTGGACAGGATGAATAAGAGTTGAGCCAACCAACTCTTGCTCTTCCTGTGGGCCTTGATAGGACACATATACACATGAGGGGGTGGAAGATAACCTTATGAAAATTCAGAGACCTTCCACTTCAGTGTAGTTTTTAGAAGTCCAATGGTCAGGTACATGCCAGGACATTTCATCCAAAGTAAAGACAGATAGTTGCATCTTTCATTTTCTATCACATAAAAGGAAGCACTCCACTTGGTGGGCCTCTTTGGGTCTGGAGGCAACACATTCCATACCTAAAATAACAGCACTGGTGCTTATACTGGTTTACACGTAAGATTGCCAACTTTATTAGTGGAACTTAAGCAGGTCCAGCCTGTAGTACAAGTCTTGTGCCTCTTGAGTTATATAATTGGCAGACTGTTTGGTGTTAGAGGTGTCACTGTTGGAAAAAGATGTAATGTGGAGATCTAATATGGCGAGCCCCACTGGGAGAATCATCACCTAGATGAGAGAAATTCTGGATCAAGGTTGTACCATCCACAGTAGAGAATTATGTGCCTTTTGAGAAACAGCTCCTGGCATGTTCCTGGCCTCTGATGGAGATGGAATGCTTTGCAATGAGGGACCAAGTTATCAAGCATCTGGAATTCTCAGTTGGACCCACCAAGTTGTAAAGTTGGACAGGATAGTTACACTAGCCTGAATTTTGCCTCATGGAGTTTGCACTTTAGTGTGGGGAGAAGATAGTGTACAAGTAAATAAATTAAACATATCAGATGGTAAAAAGTGCTATGGAGAAAAAAAATCAGAGATGAGGATTAGAGGGTACAGTTAGGGAAGGGTTACAATTTTTAAGTAGAGTATTCATAAAAGATGGAATTTGAGCAAAAATCTGAAGGGTGTGAATTAGTTACATGGATATCGAGAGGATGGGAATATGAAACAGAAGGCACCTTTCGTAAAGGCAAGACTGACATTTTTTAGGAAAGCAAATATGTCATTATGACTGAAGCAGAGTAAGTGAAGGGAAGAAGAATGGGAAATGAATTCAGAGAGGTACTGGGATCAAGATCATGTTAGGTCTTTTGGGCCAATATATGGACTTATAATGGGTGAGATCGGAAAAAATATTTTAGGTTCATGATTATTGTAGTGGTACAATCCAATTTGTATGAATTGGCCTCTATGTAGAGAACAGACTTTAGGGGAGGAAGTGCGGAAGCAGAGAAAACAGTTAAGAGGTAATTGAAATAATCCTGATGAGATTATGGTAGTTTAGATCAGGGTACTTCCGAGAGAGGTGATGAGCACGGATGGGTTCTGGGAATATTTAGGACCATAAGCAATAGGTTTGCTGATAGATTGGTTTTGGGATGTGAGACAATGAGGAGTCGAGGATGCCTTCAAAGTTTTTTTTATTTGAAGTTGATATAATAAGATGGAAAAGACTCTGGGAAGAACAAGTTGAAGAGGAAAGATCAGGAGCCTGGTTTTGGACATGTTTAGTTTTAGGTACTTATTAGATACCCAAGTAGAGATGTTGAATATGCAATTGAATAAATGAGTCAAGTTCAAGGAAAGGTCTGAGTTCTGTTATAAACTTGAGAGAGTATTTAAAGCCATGAGACTGAGGATATTACCACTGGAATGAGTGTGATTTGAAAACGGGAATGGTTCAGAGACTAAACCTGGGGAAGAAGATATTTAGAAATCAAGTAGATGAAGAGAATCCTACAAAAGAGGAGTAGCCAGCCAGTGAGGTCAGAGGAAAACTAAATCAGTATGGTGGGATCAAACCAAATGAAGACAAGGTTTTAAGGTGAGCAGAGTGATCTGCTGTGCCAAATGCCACTGTGAAGTCCAGTAAATTGAGGAATGAGAATTGATTGTAAGATTTGGCAATGTGGAAAATACTGAGGATCTTGAGAAAAATAGTTTCAATGGAACAATGAATGGGGTCAAAACCTGACGAGTGCCAGAGAGTTGGTGTGAAGAAAGAGCAAGATCGACGGTAGTGAAGTAAGATATCAAGGGGTATGTAAACCAGTATTAAGGGTTTACTTTTGGAGAGATAATAGGCTGTTTAAATGATGGGGAATAGGCTGAAGTCATTGCACTGAGTGTCCAACTGAACAGTGGGAGCTTTTCTTTTCACACTAATGAAGATCCATTGAAGATTTGAGATCTGGAAAATGTTGTGATAAAAACTGCTGTATTTCTTCGTATCCACCTAAAGCTTTGCACATAGGCAGCACTAAACAGGATTTATTGATTTAAATGGTTTTGGTCTAAATAATTTAAATAACTTACAAAAGGATCCTAGATTGTCCCAGAGAGAAGCCAAATGATCTAAGTGCCCTTTCCTTTCAAAGTGTGTTTATCCGTTGTGTGCATTTGCTATGCCTGACTCTGTTCTTTCCATTTCTTTCTAAGTGTATTTGCTTTGATGCTTTATGAAATTCAACATAAATCTCTACTAGAATATTATTTGGCAGATTTCTCTAACATCAGGTCATAACTACAAGCTGTCAGGGCATATCTGGCAGCTGTCTCATCTCTTCATGTCTTATATAATCCTTTAAAATCAGATACCGCACCATCCAATAATTCAGAGCATTTTATGGGGTTTATGAATTGAGACCATCGCCAACATTTTGGAATATATGGATCTATGGATTTAAGAGTTTTTCCCCCAGATGTCATAGCATATAGACAAGTTCCATAACCTTATCATCAGCTGTCGAGAGATTTATATTGCCTCTTTTCCCTTCTCCTTTGAAAGACAGAAGTGCAGCCAAACTTCCTTACAGGCATCCGATGAGAAAAAGATTTTTAAGGGAAGCAGGATAATATAGTGGAAAGAGCAATGGATTAGGAGGCATGCGGACTCTAACTCCAGCTCTGCCACTGTGCTACCGATGTTTTGGGTGGCTTCTCCCAAGGTACTTACCTTTTCTAGGTTTCAGTTTTCTTACATGAAAAACAAGTGAGTAAGATTAAATAATATAACTTATTCATTTTTTCAACAAATATTCTCTGAGTGCTCATTCTGTACGAGGCACTATTAAGAGAGCTCATATAAGATACACTTTCTTCCCTTAAGGCACTTGTGTAATAGAGGTGAAGACAGGAAAACCCTCCCACATATCAGTTACATAGGAGAGATATGAAAAAGTCAGAGAATTTATATGCTTGTATGCATAGCCTATGGACACAGACATTGGTATGGGGAAGGCCTGGGGATAGGGTGGATGCAGAATGGAGGGGGTCAATGGAGGAAGAAAGGGGACATCTGTAATACTTTCAACAATAAGGGCAACTAATAGACTGGTGTGATCAGGAAATACTTCCAAAAGAAAATGACTAAGCTTAACCGGAATCTTTAAAAATGATTTGGATTGGAAATTTGTATACTGTTGGTGGGAGTGTAAATTGGTCAAACACTTGTGGAAAAATACTATAAAAGTATTACTAGAGCTAATATACATATACCTTTTGTTTTTATAGATAATGCCAGTTTTTCAGTACCAGAAATGTGCACATTCTGCAAAAAGACATAAAATATCCCTAATGGCAGGATCTGTAATAATCAAGCTTTGGGGATTATTCAAATGACTGTACACGGTAGAATTGATAAATTGGGTCATAGTCATACTGTACCTATATCTTGGACTACCATATAGCGATGAGAATGAGCGAACTGTAACTGCATGCAAAAACATGGAAGAATCTCACAAAAATAATGTCAAGAGAAAGGACACAGACACAAAAGAGTACACACCATATGATTTCATTCATGTAAAATTAGAAGCAGACAAAAATAACCTGTTGTATAAAAGTCAGATACTCCTTACCTTTGGAATGTGAGTAGTGCCTGGAAAGGGACTTTTTGAGTGTTGGTGTGTTTGTTTCTTGTTCTGAGAGCTAAATATAGAGGTGTGCTGGTATCTAAAAAAATTTGTCAAGATGTGCATTTGTAATTTCCCTATATGTAGTGGATACTTCACTATAAAGGTTACTTAACAAAATGAGTGGGAGTCGGTCAAGATCACAGCAAAGAAAAGTGTTATAAATAGAAAATAAGAGCACGAATGAAGGGAAGAAACCTTGAAGAACATGGCAGTATTTTCCATTTATCACCTATTGTGATTCTAATACTCATTTTTCACTCTTTCAATAAAAACTGTTGATTCCCACCTACTATGTGATATGATTTTCTCCAACTAGTAAACATCATGAAAATAAAAATAGAAAGAAGCTAGCTCTTTTTCTACACAATTAAGTGTTTTACTTACGGGAACAAGTCAAAACACATCTTTTGCTTGATTATGAGATTCTTGCAGAGACTATATTTTTAATATCTTTATTTCACTATTACCTAGCACAGAGCCTTTCAAACAGGTGTACACTAAATGTTGAATGAATGGATTTGACAGAATGCAAAGAGATTCCATAGATTTGCATGATTTCCAAAGGTGTTCAGAAAATTGAAGTGAGTTTGCCAAACTACAATTGCACAGCATTCTAACTTTATAAGGTCTTTTACCTTCAAAGAAATAATGCTGCTTCTGACATCTTTCACCTTGCAGTAGTAATGAAAAATCATTTATAAAATATTGGAAAGTAATTGGTAAAATGATCATTACATTGAACAATTTAGATGATCCAATATATTGTATTTTAAAAAGTATTTTCTGGGAAACTAGGTCAAAAGCAAGGTCAAATTCCAGACTCTGGAGGTGAAGCACACTTTCTCTTTCTACTTTAAGGCCCACATCTACTTCTTATCCAGATTTATTGATCTCAGTATAAATTATTCTATTCTGAGGCCACAGTCTTCGGTAATAGCAAGAGTCTACCTCTACCAATGTGGCTGATACTTAAAAATCCATTGGGCTGTTTCACTAGTGTTCTGGATGTTTTTCACCCACCCCTTCAGATTCTTTATCTACTTCTTCCCACCCTGCTTAGCATCCTAAGAGGCTAACCGTTACGGACTTCCACATACCCTGGTGGGCAGTTGAGTGCCAATGAGAGACACTGGCAGAAATCACAGGGTGGGAGCAGAGTCAGTTTGGAATATTTATTCTTCTTCTCTTGAAACCACCTTTATGTTTTCCATGGTTTGGTAACCACTCTCTCCCCGTGATGCTTCATGCCTAGAGAGCCTAGGTAATCCTTAACCTCCACGGGAGAAAGGTAACAGCTTTCAGCTATTGCTAGAGCTGGGGTATTACCTTATCCCTGACTCTGTTTACACCCTTGTAAATTGTTTCTTTATTATACTCTCCTTGTTTATCTTCTTTGAGTTCACCATCTGTTTCCAGCCAGACCTTGAATGATGTGCCAGACTAGGTGTTGGTGTGGTTTTGATTTGTTTTCCATGCAGTGTTGTGCCAGTCCTGCTCTTTCTTCAGGACCCAGCTCAAGTGTTAATGCTTCTTAAATATGGATTTTGGAGCCTGAGAAATCTGGGTCTACATTCAAACCAACACTGTATAGCTGTGTGACTTAGGGTAAATTCCTCTTTTTGAACTTTAGTATCCTTCTCTGTAGAATAAGGAGAGATAACACCCATAAGGTGCAAAGGTGTTGGCTATTAAGTAAGATTGTTTTTGAAAGTTCTTGGCACTAAATGAGGTCTCAATAAATGTTAGTTTCCTTTTTCTTTTTTCCTCTGTTTTCTAACCAACTTTATCTTAATTTATTTTTTATTTTCTAATACCATGCATTTATTTGCATGTTGCTTTGAATATGTTTTCTAGTTGTTTCACTCCAAATGCCTTGCCTTTCTGAATCTGCTCTGAATTTCTCAGGGCAATAGGTCGTAGAGAAATGCTAAAATAACTGAAAATTGTGTGTTTTTAGACTTTATAAAAATTCACTTTTGTTATTATAGTTAATCCTCATAACTCTTTAAAGGGGAAGAATATATTATTTCTCTCCTTTCATAGATTAGGTAACTGAGACACAGAGAAATTAATTATCTAGGTCATAAAGTTAAAGAGTGGTAAACTCAGGCCCTCAGATTTCAATTCCCTTCATTTCTGTTAAACCACAGTGGACTTGTTTTGGTTCTTAAATACATTATCCTTTGGTTTATACCTATTGAATTCATATATTTTTAAGTAATTGGTAAGCCATATCTCTATCTTTTTTCTTCTTCTCCAACTTCCTTTTTTGATGAGTTGGCTATTATTTTTATTCTTGTCTCATCTCTCTTCATTATTATTATTTTTTTTTTGGTAATTTTTATCCCTTCTCATTGACTACTATTCTCCAGAAAACAAAATGATAAAAATTTAAAAATGATCATAACAGAGAAACACAGAAAGGAAGCCAACACATATATGCTTAGTTTCTTTCAGAATTACTCTCTGGATCTGATACAGACTTTTGGCGTAGGAAATAACATTTGTTCCTCCTTGAGTCTTGTGCCTGGCTCCTATCCTTGAGTGTGGATCCCTGGTTACATATGGACCTTTCCCAACATTTGGCAACATAGAAACACTTCATGCGAGGCAGAGTAGTATAGTAGGCATCACAGCAGCATCAGCGCTGCCCAGACCTGGGCTCAGGTCCTGGGCCTGCCACTCACTAGTTGTGTGACCTTGGGAAAGTTACCATTAAACTTGCCCTCTAGAATTCAGATTCCTTGTTTGTAAAATGGTGAGGGTGGTAGAGGTGTGTGTGTGCGCGCGCACGCACGCACATGGCAAGAATTACCTACCTTCCAGAGTCCTTGTGATAATTAGATGTGATAATATATATAAAGAACATATTACATTGTAGATTTTCAATAAATAGTGAATTTGATTATCATTATTACCATTATTTTTATTAGAGGACACACAAAAGAATCCTATTTTTTGAGTTCTTGTTTAGGCGACTAGATGCAGGTAGTGATGAATAGGATAATCACCAGGTTTGGAGTTCAGCCAGGTCATTGACAAACATATGTCAAAAGGCACAGCATCCCGGAGGTGCCCAGTGTGAAAAATCTCCTTTGTTCCTTCTGTGTGGCTCCCATTATGATCCATAATGCCTTCTGCTTTGGTGGTGCCATTGACTGGGTATTTTAAGGCAATTTGTAGGATTAAGCCTGTCAGTGTACCACAGCAGGTTGAGGCCTAGATGGGTCTGGTAACAATGCAGTCTTTTCCCCATGGAGTTTGAGACTTACCTAAAAACCTCTCTAGGCCTCCTTCTCCCTTCCCCTCCATTACAAAGAACACTGAATGCTTCTAAAAAGGCTTGTCTTGGATGAGGAATTTCTGGTGCCAGTGACTTTTGAATTTATTTTATGTAAGTAAAACAAAAAATTCAGAATAGGATGGAAAAATATGTAGTGAGAGAAGAACTTAAAAAACCCCCTCTGTCTATATTTAAGAATATGGGCAGTACATTAGAATGGATAATGCCCTCCCAAACTCCATATCTATATTCATTGATTTCTCCTATTTTCTTTCACTAGCTAGTGAACTCCTACTACTCTTGTAAGAACCAGCCCCCGTATATCTTTGAAGCTTTCTCATTAGACTGTGATCCCCTGGAGAGGTGGGAATACTTTTCTCATCTTTGTATCTGTTCACTGCCTAACACTGAACCTGGCATATAAAAGGCATTTGACAAATGAATAAATCTAACCTAGATATTTTCAAGATATTTGAGGGCAGGTAGTCTCCCTTCTCCCATGCAATTCAACCACAGTGACTACTAGTTCCCATAAAGACTGTCCTAGAGATTGCGGGTTAAATTGTTCTTTTGTTCAAGATGCTAACACAGCAATAAAAGATCATGCTAAATTCCCAAAGATCCAAGGGAGTTTAGGAAAGAGAAATATCAGCTGGGCTGAAGAAGCCTAACTACGTAATATCTGAATTTAAACAGACGTGACACAGTTTCTGTCACTTCCTAAACTTTAGAGATGAGTGAGACCTAGCTAATCTTAGCTTTAAGGAGATAATAGTTTTGCTGTAGACCAGTGATTTTCAACCTTTTTTATCTCATGGCACATATAAACTAATTACTAAAATTCTGTGGCACACCAAAAAATATGTTTTGCCGATCTGACACACACACAAAAAGGTCTAATTTTGATTCATTCAGACCAGATGGCTGTTATTGTGTTGGCTCTTGTCATTTTAAAATTTGACAGTCAGGGAAAAGAGATCAGTGCCCCTGACTAAATAGTCAGGTATTGCATGTTTTAAAAATTCTTTCAGCACACTGGTTGAAAATTGCTGCTATAGATTAAAGACGCACTGAAAAGTAGAGTGTATTTAAGGCAGATATAATTAAGGGCTGAAAGCATATGGTAGACTTATAGGAGGGGGAGTTATTACCAAAGCCAGAAAAGGCTAGAAAATGCCTTGTAGTAAGTCTCCAACAAAGTTTTAAACAAAGACTCATGGACGCCTTCAACAGTATGGTGATTGCCAGAGGGAACGGGGTGGGTGGAGGGAGGTGTAGAAAAGGGTAAGGGGGAATAAATGGTGATGGAAGGAGACTTGACTTGGGGTGGTGGATGCACAATACAATATACAGATGATGTATTATAGAATTGTACCCCTGAAACCTGTATAATTTTATTAACCAATGTCACCCCACTAAATTCAATAAAAATAAAATAAGTAAAAATAAAAGATGCTCAGATGACCAAGGGCAGAAAACCCCAAGTGAAGAGAATGGTGCTTGCAAAGGAATGTTGATGAATGCACAGGGCTCATTTTGGGGACTATGTGACCTAGCTATCTGGAACAAATAAAGAGAATTTTTTTTCACTGTTTTAAGAACACAGTAGAAAATTGGAAATAAAAATGTAGAAGAATCCTAGCAATGAAAAAATGGAATTTGAACTAAAACACAGTACTATTTACATTAGCACTCTAAAAATTAAATACTTAAATGTAACTCTAATAAAATATGTACAAGATCTATATGATGAAAACTATAAAACTCTGAAGAAACAAATTTAAAAAAACCTAAATAAATAGAGATTCCACAGTCATAGTTAAGACTCAATATTGTGAAGATGTCATTTATTTCCAACTTGATCTGTAGATTCTGTGCAATCACAATAAAATCCCAACAAATTATTTTCTGGATATCAACAAACTGATTTCACAATTTATATAGTGAGGCAAAAGACAAAATAGCCAACACAATATTGAAGGAGAAGAACAAAGTTGGGGGACTGATACTACCCAACTTCAAGATTAACTATAAAGCTACAGTAATCAAGATAGTGTAGTATTGGTAAAAGAATAATCAAATAGACAAATGAAATAGAATAGATCCTAGAAATCAACCCACAAATATAGTCAGCATTGAACAAAAATAGTCTCTTCAACAAATGATGCTGGAATAACTGCACATCTACATATAAAATAATGAGTCTGGACATAGAACTTCCACCTTTCACAAAAATTATTTTTGTGTGTGATTTCAGCCCTAAATATAAAATGCAAAATTATAAAACTTTTAGAAGATAACATAGGAGAAAATCTAGATGACCTTGGGTTTGGAGATTACTTTTTAGCCACAATACCAAAGGCACAATCCATGAAGGAGAAGAAAGAATTAATAAGCTGTATGGACTTCATTAAAATTAAATATTTCTGCTCTGTAAAAGACACTGTCAAGAGAATGAAAAGACAGGCCACAGTTTGGGAGAAAATATTTGCAAAAAGCATATCTGATAAAGGAATGTTATCCAAAATATACAAAGAACTCCTAAAGCCCAATGATAAGAAAACAACCCAATTAAAAAATGGATGAAGGACCTGAACTGACACCTTGAAGAAGATATATAGAAGGCAAATAAGCATATGAAAATATGTTCTCCATCCTTTGTCATGAGAAGAATATAAATTAACAAAAAGATAGAATACCACTATACACCTATTAAAATGGCCAAAATCCAGAACACTAACAACACCAAATTCTGGTGAGGATCTGCAACAATAGGAACTCTCTCTTGTTGCTGGAGGGAATGCAAAGTGGTATAGCCACTTTGGAAGACAGTTTGGTGGTTTTCTAGAGAACTAAATGTGCTTTTACCATAGAACCCTGCAATCATGCTCCTTTATATATATTCAAATGAGTGAAATACTTATGTCCAAATGAAAACCTGCACACAGATATTTATAGTATCTTTATTTATAATTACCCAAACTTGGAAGCAACCAGATGTCCTTCAGTCGGTGAATGGATAAAGTGTGATACATCTAGACAATGGAATATGACTCAGTGCTAAAAAGAAATGAGCTATTAATCCATTATAAAACATGGAGGAAACTTAAATGCATAATACTACATGAAAGAAGCTTGTCTAAAAAGACTGCATACTGTATGATTTCAACTATATGACATTCTAGAAAAGGCAAAACTATGGAGACAATATAAAGATCAGTGGTCAGCAGCTGTTGGGTGAGGTGGGGAGAGCAATGAATAGGCCGAACATAGAGGATTTTTAGGGCAGCAAAAATACTCTGTATGTACTATAATGGTGGATACATGTCATTATACGTTTGTTCAAACCCACAGCACGTTCAGCACCACTCTGGTGGGGAAATGTTGATAATGGGGGAGGCTTTGTGTGTGTGTGTGGGGGGGGGCTGGGTTTATATGGGAAATCTCTGTTCCTTCCTCCCAATTTTTCTGTGAACCTAAAACTGCTTAAAAAAATGCCTATTAAAACAATAATAAAATGCTTTGAAATAGAAAATGTAAAGAAAAACTGAGGCTTGAATTCTGGCTGAGGAGCTTTGGCTTTATCCTAAATAGCAGTTAACTGAGAAACAAATCAATAATTTAGCAAAATAAAGCTGGTTCTTGGATTTCAGATTAAGAGAAGTTGGGGCAGCCAGATGGCAAGAACCTTGCAATTCTTCAGCCTCTCTCAAGGGCATGATGGCTGTCAAGGATATGGGAGTGTTGGCATATTAGGGAAAGTTCATAAAAATCTTAATGACCTATTTATATGACTATCATAGAGTATAATTTGAACTGTATTTTGAAGTATGAGTAGGATGTCAGGCTAAGGAATTTTGCATTTAACATATAGGTAGCTGGTGGGAAACAGAGATGAGTGTAAGAGAATATAAAATGGATTGGAAGGGCCAGAGACAATAGCCCTAGCCTGGGCCTACATAGAGCTTTGCCTGCTGTGATGCCATGAATGTAGTGGATTTACTAGGTATAGTTAAATCTCTTTAAATGAAGACATATAGAAAGTATATTAAGGACCTATGGGGTAAGGAAACTTGCTTTCTGAATTCTTGGGTGGGTGAGTGGGGGTTAGAGGGGTGAGGGGGCTTTTTTTGAGAAATACCTGGACTAGAATCCTGATTCATATTCTTTTTTGTGTGATCTTGAATATCTCATTTTACCTCTTTGAATTTTATTTCCAGAATAATAATAATAGTAGTAGTAGAAGTAATAATAATAATAATACTTAATTTGCAGGGCTGTTATGGGAATTACATACCTTTGTAAGGAATCGAACGTTCAAACATTTGTTCCCTTGAGAAGTGTGGGGAGCAAAGACTGAACCAGGACAGGCCCAGTCAAGGGCAATCTTCGAGACTGAGGCAGCCTCAGGGCATAACCCTGGGACTCCTACCATCCTAGCGCTGCAGAGGACAAAAGTGATCTTAAATAGTACCCTGTAAATAGAGATCAAAAGAGCCCCATTGACTGTCAAAAATAAGATCGCAGCAGCATTAAGGCACCCAGATGAAGCACACCAGCACTTATCCACAGCGGAATCTATAAAGTGCTTTCGATTGCTCCAGGGATCTTTAGATATAGCATCATTTTCTCTATCTTATGGATGACTTGGCCACCTCCACTATGAATTTTTCATGATTCCCTTGACCCAGCAGCTCTTGCCTATGGAGACAGTAATACAGTATTGATTTCGGAGTTAGGTTTCTGCCTTTTTTGCCACGACAGGATTTTTGTAGCCTAGAAACCTCGATCCCCTATTACTCATTAGAGACTGGGGCAACTTTTCTTAGATCTGGAATTCAGAAGGCAAGCCATTTAGCTGCTGGTGTCAAAGATAGCCTTTCTAGTGGAATTTTACCTGATCTCAGTAATGAGAGTAGCTGTTGTTAAAAACTTCCTAATTGAACCAGCAGAGGTAGGATTACGGAGAATGCCAAGAAGACAGTAGTCTCTTTTGTTTCTCTCACAGTTAGAATGTTTTCCTTGGCATTGCTTTCTGAATGAAACTATTAAAAATATATCAGAGGCTAAAAATAAAAAAATATAACAGGGATATCCAGTACATCTTTTAGTATTTTTTTTCTGTATAATTTTTGGGATAGTTGTCTAGGTGCTTCTTATTTTCAGTGGCCGTTGGTCATATAAGAGAAATGAAAAGAGGCCATGCTGTTGGTAGTTTTTATTTAAACTGCTTTTAAGAAATAAAAAAATCCA
This sequence comes from Miniopterus schreibersii, assembly GCF_964146895.1. Taxonomy (NCBI): domain Eukaryota; kingdom Metazoa; phylum Chordata; class Mammalia; order Chiroptera; family Miniopteridae; genus Miniopterus; species Miniopterus schreibersii. The sequence goes on along the minus strand of NC_138109.1, from coordinate 30,131,953 downwards.
TATCTCACATCCTGTGAAAACTCATTCTTGGCATTGCCATGGTAACAAGACTTTTAAAAGGGAGTTAACTGAAATTTAGCTGCATATATTATTTCTTTGTGATTCATACTTCATAAAAATGCAAATGTCACACTAATACATGTTTTACCTTAATGTTTTATACCACCATTTAGTCTTAATTGATCTAATGTTTTCCTTAATTAAATTTTGTGCTTCTGTGAATGGCTTTTCTTCTCCCCTCCCCCACAATCCTCCTCTTCTGTGGACCCATCAAACTATACATTTCAACTGGGTGACATGCAATTTAGGAAACTGTCACACAGGAGATCAATCATTCCAACCTAAGAACTCAACAAAAGATTTTTGGAAAACTGCTTGTCCTACCTAGAAATTTAGCCTATTCTCCTGCTTTGGTAGAATTTTAATATCTCCTTTCCTGCCCTTGCCCATCATCTCACCATCTGAGTCTGTGTACAAGACTGAGAAGCAGACCATGCTGATGGAGAAAGTACCTCTGAGACATCCTGGACAAAAATGCAGACTTCACTATTCCCTAGCTTTGCGACCTTGTGTAGGTTATTTAACTGATGTTTCTAACCCACAATTTTCTAATAGGTAAGCTAGAGATAAAACAATAGTTTTGTTATAGTACTTTTGTGAGGATTGAATGCAATAATGCTTTTAAAGTGTTTGGCCCAGTGCTTGATACAAAAATCTGTGCTCAGTAAATAATAGAGTTATAATTTAGATTGTAGTAATAGTAATTTTGAAGACAGAGAAAATCATATTTACCTTAGTCACTTTCATTGGAGCTTTATATTTGTTTGGAAGGTATTATTTGGTAAACTTCTTGGGATGAACAGTGAAACTCCAAGGGTAATGGGTTATACCTAAGCAGAGATGAAAAATTTGTACTTTTTCCCCAAAGTGTAAAAGGAAATAAAAGTAAACAGTGAGGGGAATGGGGGAGGTATAGCAAGTCGAGCTAGTGCGGTGGAAGAAGGTTGTGCACCACCTGACATTCCAGCAGCTCCCAGGTATTTTGTGTTGTTGGCAAAACCCACAAATGGTTTGTGTAAGAAAGTATGTGTTTGTGTGTAAGAGAGAAAAGTGGTGAAGGAGATGAATTTCACACTCTGATTGACACAGATTAGAGAGAGGCAGCAGGTGCTGACACAGCCCTTGAAATATGAGGGCACCTTGAAAATCCAGGTCTCTGAGAATTCAGAGAGGCATATGGACTTAAATAGTCTGAAACTGGGGCTAGGGTGTGGGGAGAATTTTGACCATTTTGCCTAGATGTCTAGGGGACAGGCATGCCTCAGGCTGCTGGAGCCCTTGGGTCACATGATGGTAATGTCAATCACTTCTTCTCCCAGCTTTATGGGGGTATAACTGAGTAGTAGAATCATATATATGAAAAGTGTACAACATGATGATTTGATATCTGTATACACTGTGAAATGATTGCAGTAAAGTTAATGAATATGTCCATTGCTTCACAGTTATCTTTTTTGTGTGTGTGAGAACACTTAACATCTGCTTTCTTAGCAAATTTCAAGTATGCAGTCTATATTATTAACTATTGTCACAATGCTGTACCTTAGATCCTCAGATCTTATTCATCTTATAACTAAAAGTTGGTACCTTTGACTAAACATCACTCTATCCCATGCCCACTCTCCCATCCCCTTGCAACCACCTACTCTGTTTATTTGAATTCCCACATGCCTTAAAAGACTTCCCAGGGAAGCAACTCCTTGCTAGAAAGAGTGTTTTCCTTTTGCAGAGTCAAGTGTTCAAGTGTTTTTTGTGCCCCCACCCCCCGAACATCTTAGTCCAAAGGAATCAGAACAGACTTTCATTTCTTTCAGGTGGATCCTCAGTGGATAGACCATCCCCAGCATCTTTTATCACTGCCCCTCCTCTCCCTTCCCACTGCTTCCCACCTAGATTCCTGCTCTCTTTATCTTTAGCTCACTCAGGAAGTACCTGCTATGAGCAGGAGTTTGGAAGTCAAATATTGGCTCTGCCACTGACTAGCTACATTATTTTGGAAAAGTCATTTTCCTAATCCTTCTGATCCTCATTTATAAAATGGGCAATGATTATACCATTAAAGGGTCATTGTAAGAATTAAATGAGTAAATGTATTCCAAGCACATGGCATAAGACTTCAGCCTTGTTATGTATGCACTCAGTACAGGTTCTGTCCTTTCCCCTTTATCTGGACTTTTATAACTGCTTCCAAGCTTCTTGTGGACAGATGGTGCCACCCTTTTGTCTTTGCCTTCTTTGTAGCACCTGGCACCATAGCTGTCCCAAAGAGAGGGCTATGTTCACACAGCATATGACATCACTTTGTCTTTCCCTCTGCGTCGTCCAGTCATACTGGACTTTTTCCAGTTGAGTGTGCCATGTTCTCTCCTTTAGCTGGGTCCTCCCAAGTGTAATTTCTTCTGCTGAAGATCTTTTTTTCTCTTCTTTTCCTGGAAAATTTCAACTAATTTATTAAGTGTCAGCGTGAGTTGACTTTTTCAGAGAAGAATTCCTTGATCCTCCAAACTAAGTAAGGGCCCCTTCTCATATTCTCATTGTGTCCTTTACTTTTTTTATGCAGCATTTTTCACCCTGGCAATCTCATCACTAATTGAAATTATTCATTGAATATCTGTATTTATTGCAAGGCTGTAAACTATTTGAGGCAGAAATAATATAAATTTTGTTTAGTGTATCCTTAATGCCTAGTGTAGTGCCTGGGATGAAGAGCTCTATAAATAATTCTTAGTTGATTGACTCCATATTTTTCGGGCAAATATTGGTGCCACCTGAATAGGGTGGTATGCATGCCATAGCTTTAGTGGCATTAAGTGTCCAGAATAGTAATTTGTACATAATAAATACTTGATAAATAATTACTTAAGTCTAGGTTACTAGAAAAACCAGGAGTGCATGCACTTTAATGTGCACACTTGTTTTCCATTTTTAAAAGCTGTCATTGTTTCTTGAGGGAATTATTTCCCAAATTGCTTGCTACAGAACACTAGTCTGAGTGCTATTAATGATTATGAGAAGCACTTTATACTACCCCTTTGGGAGAGTCACAATGAATATGAGCATTTTTTAGGTTTCGAGAATTCTGGTAGTAATGAAAATGGGCTAACATTGCTTAATCCAATATTTTCAAAATGTATTCTATCACTGATGCCCTTTTTGCCTGAACACCTGTTAACATCTGGTGTAATAAACACTGTGTAGGAAACACTGACTATCCTCCTCAAACTAGTCCAAAAAAAATCTAAGAGGAAGGAACACTTCCAAGCTCTTTTTATGAGGCCAGCGTTAGCCTAATTCTAAAACCAGATAAAGACACTACAAAAGAAAGAGAATTACAGGCCAATATCCCTGATGAACATAGATGCTAAAACCCTCAAACAAAATATTAGCAAATCGGATCCAGCAATATATTTAAAAGATCATACACCATGACCAAGTGGGATTTTCCTCAGAACATATTGAAAGGCTGGTACAATATTTGCAAATCAATAAACATGATACATCACATAAACAAATTAAAAGACAAAAATCACGTGATCATATCAAATAGATGCAGCAAAAGCATTCAATAAAATCCAACATCCATTTTTGATAAAAATTCTCAGCAAAGTGGGAATAGAGGGATCAGACCTCAACATAATAAAGGCCATATATGACAAACGCACAGCCAACATCATACCCAATGGGCAAAAACTAAAACCATTTCTCCTAAGAACAGGAACAAGACAGGGGTGTTCACTTTCCCAACTCTTATTCAACATAGCACTGGAAGTCCTAGCCACAGCGATTAGACAAGAAGAAAACATAAAAGGCATCCAAATTGGAAAGGAGGAAATAAAAAAAATTATTCTTTTTGAAAATTGTTTTGGCTACTCTAAGTTGTCTGCATTTCCATATAAATTTTAGAATCGGCTTGTCATTTTCTGAAACATGCTTGCTAGGTTTTTGATAGGGATTGTGTTGAATCTATAGATCAATTTGGGAAAAACTGCCATCCTAATAATATAGTCTTCCAATATACAGACATGAATATCTACATTTATTTAGATTGTAAATTTCTCTTAGTAGTGTTTGTAGGTTTCAGGGTACAAGTCTTGCATTTCTTTTGTTAAATTTATTTTTATTGTTTTATTATGATTGAATAATATATGATACATAATAATATAAAAAATTAATCTATTTATTTTCCTCATTTTACTGGCTTGCATGGTATATAAAAGTCATAAATGCATGTATCTTTCCTTGATACTGATCTTAGGAGGAAACCTTTTACTGTTTAACCATTAAATATGATATAAGCTGGGAATTTTTTATAGATTCCCTTTATCAGGTTGAGAAAGTCTCCTTTGATTTCTAGTTTTTGATCAGTAATGGATGTTGGATTTTGTCAAGTGCTTTCTGGGGGAATCTACTTAGATAATCATGTGATTTTTTCCGTCTATTAATATGGCATATTATTTTAATTGATTTTCAATTGTTAACCAGGCTTGAATTCCTGGGGTAAATCCCACTTAATTATGGTGTATAATTCTTGTTATAAGCTGCTGGATCAGGTTTGCTAATACTTTGCTTAAGATTTCTTCTTATTTTCAAGAAGAATATTAGACTGTAGTTTTCTTTTCTTGCAATGTCTTTGGCTAGCTTTTGTATTTTGGTAATACTGACCTCAGAACACATTGAAAAGTGTTCTCTATTTAATGAAAGAGTTTGTGATGGATTATTATTTTAAATTTTTATTTATTTATTTATTTATTTATTTATTTATTTATTTAATTTATTTATTTACTTAATTTATTTAATCTTTACTGTTGAAGGTATTACAGATGTCCCCTTTTCCCCCCTCATTGATCCCCTCCACCCTGTGTCCACCCCACCCCCAGGCCTTCCCCATACCAATGTCTGTGTCTATCGGTTATGCTTATAAACATGTAAATTCTTTGATTGATGGATTAATGTCTCTTTACAGATTTGGTGGGGAAAAAGTTATCTGGGCCTGGGATTTTCTTTGTGGGAAGCTTTCTAATTTCCAATTCCTAATTCAATTTTTAAAATATAGGTCTATTCAGATTTTCTATTTCTTCTTGAGTTAATATATTATCCAAGGAATTTGTCAGTTTCATTTACATTGTCAAATATGTGGACAAAATATTTTCATACTGCCACCTTGAATTCTTTTAATTTCTGTATGTTTGCTACTGATGTCCCTTTTTTTAGCCCTCATTTTAATAATTTGTGTCTTCTTTTTTTTTCTCCTTGGTCAGTCTTTCTAAACATTTTCAAATTTGTTCTTTTCAAAGAATCATCTTTTGGTTTCATTGATTTTCCTCTATTGTTTCTTTTACTTGTTTTGTTTTCTACTTGATTTCACCCCCCACCCCCAATTTCTACACTTCCCTTTCAGTTTAGTTTGCTCTTTTCTGATTTAAAAATATTTTTATTGATTTTTAGAGAGACAGGAAAGGGGAGAGAGAGACAGAGAGAAACATTTATGTGAGAGTGAAACATCCATCCGCTGCCTCCAGCACACCCCCTGGCAGAGATGGAGCCCACAACCTGGACATGTGCCCTGACCAGAAATTGAAACAGCAACCTTTCGGTGCACAAAACAATGCCCAACCAACTGAGCGACACTGGCCAGGATCTTTTCTGATTTTTTAATGCAGGATTTTAGGTTACTGATTTGAGATCATCCTCACTTTCTGATATAGTCATGTAAAGCTTTACATTTCTCTTGAAATAAATTTTCATATAAACAGGGAGAGTTTAAGTTGCATGCCATAAATTTTTATATGTTTTGTTTTTATTGTTATTCAATAAGTTAAAATATTTTCTAATATCCTTTGTGATTTATACTTTGACTCATGTGTTATTTAGAACCTTATTGTATTATTTTCTGAGGGATTTCCAGAATTCTTTCTGTTATTCATTTCTAATTTAATTCTCAGTTGATAATCTTTTATGAATGTCCTTTATTCTAAGAGTTAAATTTTATTCATTAATTATTTAACATTTATGCCTTTAATGGAAACACTAATTCATAGAGAGATAATTTTAGTCATGGGAAGATATTGAAATGGACTGAGGTTTCATGAGGATATTAGAATGATAGGTTTATCTTTATTATGTTAATATTTTCTTGTATATTAATTTTTCTGTTACTGATTTTGATTATAGGTTCTTAATGCAAAAATAAAATCTGAATTACAAAGAAATAGAAACAGAAAACCTCCCTTAATTTCTTCACCAAGAGACAACTCCTGTGGGCTTTTTAGTGCCTTTCTTTACTCTGCCCCTTTCTCCTTTCTCTTTTCTATTCAGTGAGCAATTGATTGAACAAGTAGGTCCCTTCTGCTGGGAGCAGGGCTCCTTTTATTTCTCCTTTTCTGTGCATATCCTGTAATATTGATAGGTTCCACTCTGCATATAATTTTGTGTTGTTCTTTTTTATTAAATATTAGATTCAGAATTTTTCCTGTTTTTAAATATTTTTTGTGAACATTATTTTAATAATTAGATTTTATTTCTGAATGTCATTATTTATTTATTATAATGTTGAATTCTTTGCTGCTTTCCAGTTTTCTGCTACTATAAATACTATTGCAGTGAACAGCTTGATGAATGAAGCTTGTTTATTTTGTCTTAGCTCCGTAACAGTAGCTTCTCAAAATTGAAATTATTGCGTCAAAGGCTATATAGCTCTTAATACCTTTATATATCCATTTAAAAACAATTTGGTATCTGGGGCAGTCATATGGACTGCTTTAGAATATTGTAAGGAGAGTACTTTTGTATCTGAGTCAGGATCATGCAGATATACACCCTATATCCCTTACATCAGGAGTGAGTCTGCCAAATAGGAGTCAAAATAGACATCTCATGGGATCCAGTTGTCACAAGATAAAGAAAATAAGGAAGAGTGGATTGTTTCCTATGTAAGTAAACCCAAGTGTTCAGTGCTACACAGGGCTCTCTTGTGTTTGTCAACAAGTTTCAATTAATCATAAATGTGGATCAGACTCTCACAATTGGTTAGGACTGATACTGCTCATTTCTTTTCTTACTAAGAAACTAGAATTGTTGCCAGCATTAAAAAAGTGTAGACAAAGAGAGGAAGACAAAACATAATGCAGCATTCCTTCACATCTGTCAGAATGGCTACCATCAGCACATCAACAAATACACGTGCTGGCAAGGATGTGGAGAAAGGGGAACCCTAGCACACTGCTGGTGGGAATGCAGACTGGTGCAGCCACTGTGGAAAACAGTATGGTGGTTCCTCAAAAAATTAAAAATGGAGCTGCCTTTTGACCCAGTGAGCCCACTTCTAGAAATATATCCGAAGAATCCTGAAACACTAATCAGAAAGAATATATGCACCCCTATGTTCATAGCAGCGCAATTTACAATAGCTAAGATCTGGAAACAGCCCAAGTGCCCATCAGTAGATGAGTGGATAAAAAAGCTGTGGGACGTTTACACCATGGAATATTATGCAGCTGTAAAAAAGAAGGATCTCGTACCCTTTGGGACAGTATGGATGGACCTGGAGAGTATTATGCTAAGTAAAACAAGCCAGTCAGAGAAAGACAAATATCATATGATCTCACTTATATATGGAATCTAAAAAATATAATAAACTGATGATCAAAATAGATTCAGTGGCATAGAAGTATGGAACAGACTGATGAACCTCAGAGAGAAGGTGGGGGTGGAGAGAGATTAACTAAAAAATCTATATGCTTATATGCATAACCCATGGACACAGACAATAGAGTGGTGAAGGCCTGGGGCAGGGAGTGGGTGCGGGGTGGAAGAGGTCAGTGGGGACAAAAGGGGACATCTGTAATATTTTCAACAATAAAGATAAATAAAAAAATAAAAAAAGAGTAGACATAGCTATGTTTTCTAAGTTCATATAATTATAAACTTGATTACATGAGATATTACATCATTGCCATTTTAACTGATGTTTTATTCTTCCTATTGATGTACATTTTTGGTGATTTGCATAAAACATTTAAGCTTTTCCCATAAATGCCAATTTGAAGTCCTAAGATACTGCTGGAATGAATACTCTGCTGTTTGGTTCTCTATGAACTTATGGTTTTATCAGTTATGCAGTTTTCAAGTATATGTCATTCTGTTTAGGCAGCTATGGTATAGGGAAAAGGGGAATAACATTTATTGAAGAACCTAGCAGTTCTGCAAGCTTCATTTTGGGTTCAGGGTGCAAGTGCTTCTTCCTCGATTATAGTTTGAGTTTTTCTTTAGTCATAAATTAAGACTGGAAATGCTTAGGGGCTGGGAACAGTGGAATGAGTAGGCTTCACATCATTCTTTGATTTAAATCTTGCTGCGCAGGAGAAAAAAAAAGAGCGCTCCTTCTAGTTCAACTCAGCTTACTGAGCTGCTCTATTTTGGGGTTGAGGACCTAAGCCACAGCTAATAATAGACTGTTATCCCCACCTTTGCTGGTAATTGTCTCCTTTTTTAAAAAAAAAATTATCTTTATTGTTGAAAGTATTACAGGTGTCCTATTTTTCCCCCCCAATTGACCCCCTCCACCTTGCTCCCACCACCTCCCCAGGCCTTCACCCCGTTGTTATCTGTGTACATGGGTTATGCATATATGCATATAACTGCTTTGGTTAATCTCTTTCCACCCTCCACCCCCCTTCCCTCTTCCCTTTGAAATATGATCGTCTGTTGCGTGCGTCAGTGTCTCTGGATCTGTTTAGTTTGTCAGATTCTTTTGTTCATTAGCTTCTTAAAGAAGACCCTTCAACATTTTATGTAGTGCTAGTTTCATGGTGGTGATGAAGTCCTTTAGCTTTTCCTTGTCTGAGAAGCTCTTTATCTGACCTTCAGTTCTAAATGATAGCTTTGCTGGGTAGAGCAATCTTGGTTGTATGTTCTTGTTTTTCATCACTTTGAATATTTCTTGCTACTCCCTTCTGGCCTGCAAAGTTTCTGTTCAGAAATCAGCTTACAGTCATATGGGTGCTCCCTTGTAGGTAACTAATTGCTTTTCTCTTGCTGCTTTTAAGATTCTCTTTAACCTTTGGCATTTTAATTATGATGTGTCTTGGTGTGGGCCTCTTTGGGTTCCTCTTGTTTGGGACTCTCTGTGCGTCCTGGACTTGTAAGTCTATTTCTTTCCTCAGGTAGGGGAAGTTTTCTGTAATTATTTTTTCAAATAGGTTTTCAATTTCTTGCTCTCTTCTCCTACTGGCACCCCAATAATATGAATGTTGGGCCCCTTGAAGTTGTCCCAGAGGCTCCTAATACTGTCTTCATATTTCTGGATTCTTTTTTCTTTTTGCTCTTCTGTTTGGGTTTTTTGTTTCATGTTCCAAAATGCTGATTTGATTCTCAGTGTCCTCTACTCTACTGTTGATTCTCTGTAAATTATTCTTCATTTCAATTTGTGTAGCCTTCATTTCTGATTGGTACTTTATTATGTCATCGATGGTCTCACTTGTTTTCTTAATAGTCTTACTAATATCCTTGACCATCCTTATAACCAAAATTCTGAACTCTGTATCTGTTAGCTTGCTTGGTTCCATTTCATTTAGTTCCTTTTCTGGAGATTTCTTTTGTTCTTTCCTTTGTGGCATGTTTCTTTGCCTCCACATTTTGGCTGCTTCCAGGTGTTTGTTTCTATGTATTAGGTAGAGCTGCTATGTCTCCTGGAATTCATAGAGTGACTTTGTGTAGTAGTTGTCCTGTAGGGTCCATTGGCTCAGCCTCCCCAGTCAACTGAGCTGGGCCTTTAGGTGCTCCCCTGTGTGGACTGTGTGCACTGTCCTGTTATAGTTGAGCCTTGGTTGCTGTTGATGTCACTGGGAGGAATTGACTGCCAGGCCAATCGGCTGTGAGGACCAGCTGCAACTATAGCCAAGGAGCTGCTGTGCTGGAGACACCCCTGTGGAGCAGGACTTACTTCAGTGGAGCTTTGGTGTTCACCAAGTGCGCCCCTTGAGTGTCACTCGTGGATGTGATAGGGTTGTAACCCAGCGTGGTCGAGCCTGACCACCAGGTGCACTGTCCTGGGAGGTGCAAAGTCAGCCTGTGACAGTGCCTTGCTCAGGGCCACCTAGCATGAGCTACACAGCAAACCGTAGTTGGCTGCTACTTGTGCTGGGCTTGTTGTTGTCCAGGAGAGGCCAAGCTATGAACCAATTCAGGCTGCCACTAGTGACAGGCCTGGAGCCCCTAATCAAGCCATATGGGGCACACTGCTGCTTGTTTGAGAGATTTTAGGAAAATCTTAAGCATGAGGCTCAACAGGCCACTTGCACAGAAAAGCCCCTGGAAATGGCCTGGATGAGCTGCAGGTGGGGAGGGGCGGGGCCTCCGGGAATCACGGGGCGGGGCCAAAGGTGGGAGCCAGGTGCTGGAGATTCAAATATGGCGCCTGCCTGCCGGCTGTGTGCGGGGAGGACTCGCCAAAGGAGCCATGGCCTCTGCCAGCCCTTCTGCCTGGGAGGAAGCTGCCCCTCCACCTCTCGCCCCAATTTCAGGCAGGTTAGTTCCTCCCCAAGTGTCCCAGGCTCCTTTCAAGCTGCTGCCCGGTGCTGGGCTCAGGGGGCGCGTCTGAGTGAGTCCGTGCGCGGGCCCTTTGAGAGGAGCTGCTGGGGCTCCCGCACTCTCCATGTCCCTCAGCCACAGTCCCCCCTGGTTTTCACAGCCTGAAGTTGTGGGGACATCCATTCCCAGCCCTGGAGCCCTGGGCTGGGGGGCCTGATGTGGGGCTGGGATCTCTCACTCCCCCGGGAAACCTCCGCCGCCGAGATGTCCCTCCTGGGTTTCAACTGCGGCACCGGGTGTGGGCCCGCGGCTGCGTCTCCGAGATTCAGCTGTATCCGCCCGCGTCTCCACCCCTTCTACGGGTCTCGTTGCTTCTTCAGTTTCCTGGTTGTAGGGCTTCTGTTCAGCTGGATTTCAGGAGGTTCTGAGTGATGGTTGTTCTGTATTTTAGTTGTAATTTTGATGTGGTCGTGGGAGGCAGCAGGTACCGGGGTTTCCTACGGCACCATCTTGTTCAAGCTAGTAATTGTCTCTTGTATGCATACATCTTTTCCCAGGATCTCTTGGAAAGGAATGATTTATTGAGGGCAGAACTAGCATGTACTTTGTACCCCTGGACAAATACCATCTTAAAGACATCCTGATTTCACGCGTATTTCTAACATAGTGGAACCATATATTTTTTATACCATAACCTGGCCTCACAAATTTATGTGGTCTTGGTTAAATTGATAAATTACCATGTGTCTCAGTGGCCTGGGATTATTATATCAGTTTGTTTCAGTGATGATTTAATGATATTATCCATCTAGGAGCTCCTGGAGGAGATAGATTAAATTTTGTTCATTGCTAAGTCACCAGTACTTAACATAGTGTGTGGCATGTGGAGGGGGTCAGTGCATGCTTGTTGAATTTTGAACTCAAGAAAGGTATAGGCACAGGTAAGGGGATGACTCAAAATGTCTGAGTTGGGGCTGTGAGTGAGCAGGTATTGATCAAGGATTCAAGTCTTTGGTTTAGGCAGTAACCTCTGGAATGTCGGTGATAGTAGATTAGATTCTGATCGGATGTCAGGCAGAACATCATTCCTGATTTCCTCCTAGACCTTGGACGGTGTCTTCGTAGTCATTGATCTGTTGATTCACTGATTCTAAATATTCTGTGCGTGTCTGCTCTATGCTAGAATCTGGACTGGGTGCTGAGAATACAACAACGAATGAGATGGACCCAGTCCCTGCCTTTGATGAGTTGTGTGGAGATTGCAATATCCATAAGTAGATGTGTTGTATGTAGTATCACAGAGACTGTAAAAGAGATGTAACAGAGGACAGTGGGCAAAAGGTAGAACTGGTATATTATTCTCCAAGGGAAGCATTGCTTTGAGAAAGGAAGATTTTGTTGGGCTTAGGTAAGGGGTGCAAGAGCATTTTGTGCTGAATTAGCTTAGTTTGCGTCGGAACCATTAGTTCAGCTTGGCTGGAATATATGGTAGAAAAGAGGGGTGTGGAGCCCGGTGAGAAATGAGGCAGGATATATAGAACAGGATAAAGTATTTATTCTTTGCGGGGGGTGAGGGGGGAGAATTGAAAGGTTTTTAGAAGGGAAACAATATAGCCAGATCAGAGATTTAGCAGTGTTCTATTTGGGGAGGGGGGGTCATGAGAAATTTTAGAGACTCAGAATTTGATTCTTTGATTATCATTTAAAAAAAAAAATACCTTAATTGATTTCAGAGAGAGGAAGGGAGAGAGAGATAAAAACGTCAATGATGAGAGTCATTGATCAGCTGTTTCCTGCCCCCCCCCCCCCCCCCCCGGGGATCGAGCCTGCAACCCTGGGCATGTGCCCTGACTGGTAATTGAACTGCCATCTTCTGGATAATAGGTCGGTGCTCAACTGCTGAGCCACGCTGGCCGGGCATCTTTGATTAATTTTTTTTTAAAAGACCAGTGCTTTACAGGATCATGAGGCTGGGGGCCAGAAGCAGAAGGAAACTGATAGAGCTGTGGTTTGCAAACAACACATTTCTGTTGTGGGGACTAATATTTTAAAATCTGGTGTTTGTGCTGTTTTCCTCATTATATATACCTGTTGGGTTGCCAAGAAACTGTTTAGCAACATGTTGCAGACTTTCAATTCAGATATTTGCTCTTCACTCCCCTTGTAATTAGTGGCAAACAACAGACCAGTTTTTATATAGAGTTCCATTCAGGAGATATTTAGTTTAGTTCAAGGAAACATTTACGGATGGATAGATTGATCCATGCATATATGTAAAGACACTGCTAGGTATAAGTGATAGGGGAATGAATAAAACATGAATCCTGTCCTGAAAGAGCTAGTAGTCTTATGTGGGAGTTGGGCAAATAGATGGTCAGTTATCCTATGGTGAGATGAGGGCAACAATAGAGATGAGCAGCTGGGGTTGTGGGAGCACAGAAAAGCAGCCCCTCACATAGCTAGGCAGGGTGGGGGGGTACTCAGAGCAGATGATCTCTGAGCTAAGGCTTTAAAGATGAGTAGGAGTGAAATGAGGGGAGAAGGGGAGGAGGAGAGGAAAAGGTGGAAAATGGATGAGAGTTTCTAGATGGAAAGAACTGGATGAGAAAAGACACAGAGGTGAGGGAAACACTAGTGTATTTCAGATGCACGTGTTACTTAATGCAACTCAATTGTCTTTCCTTTTTATTTATAGAACTCTTATTTTTATGATACTGGTTACTAGGGGACCAGGTACTCAGAATTAAATTCTGATTTGTTTCAGGGAGATGCTGCTATAATAAAAATAGTACTGCCCTTGGAATAAGACATTCATTCATTCATTGATTCATTGATTCATTTTCTAAACAACTGTGGATAACTCCTGCATGACAAACACTGTGTTCATGCTGAGAATATCCTCTTTTAACTAACTGTATGAAGTTGGGCAAGGCTCCTAATTTTTCTGAGCCTTGATTCCACATCTGGAAAATGGGACATTAATATCAGGTTCACAAGATTAAATTAGATTACATATATGTGAATATTTTTGAAAATTCTAAAATATTATCCTAACATTTTTCACATTAATAAGGTTACATGTGAGAAAGTTATCTTGAACTGAAATAGAATCTATTATTGAAGAAACTCACAGAGATCAAAGAGGAATAGTTGAGCAGTCATTCTCTAGGCGTACCCTACCTAATGAATGCTTGAACCTAACAAATTAGAACAAAAATTTTCCCAACTATTACCTTTGGTTCTTTAACAACCCTATCTCTTGGAACTTTTTTTTTCTACTATAACATAAGGATAAGAATACCTACCTCATAGGGTTTTCTGGGGAAGATGAGATAATGTATATGAAAGAAAGAGTTTATCTCAGTGGTTGGCCTTCAGTATGTTTTCAGTAAATATTTGTGTCTTCTGAATATGAGCAAAAATAAGAGATTAGCTTTAGAGCTGTGACTAAGCAAAAGTGTCATTTTAGAGTTTGTGATTGATTACCAGATTGCAAAAGTAGAGAACTGTCAGACATGGTCCCAAGACTTAAAGTATGTGCATATAAAATTGTTCAGGAAAAAAAACAGATGGAGATTTTTTTTTGGTATCTAATTCTAAAAGATAAGATTTAGGTTTCTCTATTGTGATTGTCAGAATTCTTTCAGCCTTGACCCACTGTCTGCTTCCAAAGCCACTCCCACATGTTTGGTTATTTGTTACAGCAGCACCCCACTGTCATTACCTATAATCTGTATTAGTTCTCTGTTGCTGTTTAAAAATTACCATAAATTAGTGACTTAAAATAACACAAATTTATTACCTCACAGTTTTTATTGGCCTGGAGTTCAGACATGGCTTCGCTGTGTCTTCTGCTTGGGATCTCACGAGGCTGTAATTAAGGTGTTGGCCAGGTTGCATTATTACCTGGAGGCTTAACCGGGGAAGAATCCTCTTCTAAGCCACTCAAATTGTTGGCAGAATTCAACAACCTATTTATTATAGAATTTAGGGCTCTGGCTTCTTGTTGGCTCTTGGCTGGAGGCTGCCTGCAGTTCCTTGCCACATGGGTTTCCCCATGATGGCTGCTTACTTTATCAAACCAGTAAGAAGTGTTACTAGAGTGAGTCTCCTGGCATGACAGAGTCTTACATAATGTAACATAATCACGTGTGACGTCCTACCACTCCTGTCATATCGGTTTTTTAAAGTTTATTGAGGAATACTTGACAAATAAAATTGTGTTTAAAGTGTGAAATGTCATGACTTGATATATGTATATATTATGAAAGGATTCCCCCACAATGAGCTAATTAACACATGTATCACCTCAAATACTTACCTTTCTTTTTTTGCCAGAACAGTCTTTTTACTCTCAGCAAATTTCAATGATATAATACAGTGTTAACAATTAGAGTCACCATGTTATGCATTGAATCTTCAGATCTTATTCATCATATAGCTGAAAGTTTGTATCCTTTTACCAGTGTCCCCCTATTTTTCCCTCTCCCAGCCCCTGACAACCACTTTTCTACTCTCTATATATATTTCTATGAGTTTGACTTTTAAAAACATTTACTTATAAGTGAGATGATACAGTATTTGCTTTGTCTGGCTTATTTCATTTAGCATAGTGCCTTCCAGGTTCATCCATTTTGTCACAAATGATAGAAAATTTTCTTTTTTAAGGCTAACTAATTTTCCTCTGTGTTTATGTCACATTTTCATTTTCTTGATAAATCTATCCATTGGTAGACATCTAGGTTGTTTCCATTACCTCGACTACTGTGAGTAATGCTGCAGTAAACATGGGAGTGCATGCGGTAAACAAGATTCTCTTTTTGAGATAATGATTTCATTTGCTTTGGATAGATACCCCAAACTAGGATTGCTGGATCATATGATAATTCTATTTTAATTTTTTTCAGGAACCTCCATACTGTGTTCCATAGTTTACATTCCTACCAACAATATTCAAGGATTCGTTTATCTCCACATTGTTGCCAGCATTTGTTATCGCTTGTTCTCTCTCTGAATAACCACCTGACAGGTGTGAGGTGATATCTCATTGTGGTTTTGACTTGAATTTCCCTGATGATTAGTGGTATTGGGTACCTTTTTAAGTACTTATTGGCCATTTGTATGCCTTCTTTGGAAAAATGTCTATTTAGGTCCTTTGCCATTTTAAAATTGGGTTGTTTTTTGCTGCTGAGTTGTATGATTTCTTGTATATTTTGGATTTTAACTCCTTATCAGATATGTGGTTTGCAAATATTTTCTTTCATTCCATAAGTTGCTTTTTCATCTTTCTAGCCTTAAGGTAATGCACGGTCCCATGGGAAAATATTGGTTTGAACCATTGAAGTGACTACAGTTAGGGGCAGATTCATTACTGAGCAAATTTTATTCTGAATACAATTATAATTAACTCTGCACACTGGAATTTAAAAGAGCAATATCAACACAATGAACATGGGAAAAGTTTACAGATTCCAAAAGCTGTAAGCTAGGTATCAATTTTATTTTGTGTTTTTTGTAGAATGTTTTTTCTGTATACAGTCAATATTTAGCTTTTCATTTAAACTGTGTGGGAAGAAAATGAAAAATTTAATTATAAATATCATGGGAAGGTGGTTATAAACAAGCAAATCTCATCCAAAAAATAATTATGCACACAATCAAAAATTTTTTTCAAATTAAAAGTGAAAAATCTTGGTATATACTATATTACTTTTTCAGAGATAGATAGGGATATGTTGGCAGTGATATTGTTTTTAATATAAAACAGGTATTCAGGGTATTTTTGCTGAACTAAAGCTGGTTGTAGCCATCTATTCCCACTTCCAGTGAGGTGCTGGAGGTGAGGAGACTCTTGGTGTCTAGAGAAGAAGTGTTGGTAGAGAGTATGGTACTAAGAGAAAAATCAACCAGAGAATCCTCTATACCACCCTAGACACTTGAGCTCTCATTATTAAATAGCCATTTGCTTTTATAGAGTGTTCTTTCTCTATGTGTGAAATTTTTTGTAAGAAATGCAGTGGAGCAATATTCTCCCCACTCACATTATGGGGAGTTCTAGTTCAGTGTGACCTAAGGGAACTTCAGTATGACATAGGGTGTGATCATGGAACTCACAATACATAGGAGGTAATAATACTAAGGAATAGAAACGTTGGTAATTTGCCCAAAGTTACACAACTGGTAAGTGGTTGAGCCAGGCTTTGAACCTTATAAGTCTGATTCATGATCCTATAATCTATATTGTGATTAAATTCAATGAAACTCTATTCAGGCTCATGACTGCTTGAATGAATGGCCTAATTAAAGTAGGAAATACAGGAGATCAATTCATTCATTCTGTCAATAAACATTTATTGAACACCCATTGGGTATTCTATGAGTATCTGCTAAGTTTTTCCTTTCCTCTGTTTTTATTACCCTTCATATGTTGACACACATTGTCTTATATTGGCAACAAAAGAAATTAAGGAGGATTGAGGTCATATTAATCTTTCTTTTTTTTTTAATCCTCACTCAAGGATATATTTTTTCCATTGCTTTTCAGAGAGAGTGGAAGGGAAAGAGGGAGAGAGAGAGAGAGGGAGATAGGGAAAGAGGGAGGGAGGGAGAGAGACATTGATGTGAGAGAGACACATTGATTGGTTGCCTTCCACACATGCCCTGACCAGGGCGGGGGATTGAGCCTGCAACTGAGGTTTGTGCCCTTGGCTGGAATCTAACTGGGGACCCTTCAGTCTGCAGGCTGACGCTCTAACCACTGAGCCAAACCAGCTAGGGCTAATCTTTGTTTTAAGGGTTCAGTAAGTGTTTTATTAATAAGAGGACTTGGCTATATGACCCTAAGAGTAGCCATATTAGACTAAGTTTATAAATAGGGAGTCTGTAGCCTAATCTATTTAGATTTGTGTTAATAGTTGATTTGCTATAAGCTCTTTTTTCTTTATGATGTTTCAGATATTATTTGCTTTTGTTTGACAATAAACATAGCTGTGTATGTGCCAAGAACTGTGCTAATATTTTACATGTCTTATTTAACTCTTTTAACAATCTTTCATGGGAGGTACTCATATAGCATAGATGGTTTTGGAGTCACAGAGATCAGTGTTCAAATCCCAGCTTAATCATTCACTATTATGTGACATTAGATTAATCTCACATCTTTCTAGCTCTCCTCTGGTGATGTTAGGATTCTCATTTTACTCTTCTTTTAAGATGAGGAAAGCAAAGGACAGAAAATTGTGGTTTACCCACTTAGCAGCTTTTCTTGTGCAGGGCATTTACTATGGCACCAGGACATCAGTAACTAGGACATTCAACGAAGGCAGGGGCAATACACACATGTGACACTCTGGAAGAGACCAGCAGTCCCATCCTCTTTGAAGGCTGATGGATCCCTACTTGTGCTCCAGCTTTAGTAAAGGTAATCTGTTATCAGAAGATCTCCAGAGCACTATCTTTCATTATTACATCAGCTTCCTTACAGTAATTTCAGCTCCTCTTTATAACAGGTAGTCAGTCAGACATTGCTCAAAAGCCTTCATGTCCTTTCCTCTGTTCTTGATATTGACTTGCTTTGATTTTCTATTAATTTTTCTTCCCTTCCAGGCTCACTGTTCATAGCAAAGTTCAAACACTGTTCAAGTTTAAAATCATGCAATATTTTCACTCAATTTTTAAAAATCATACTTCCCAGCACTTCCTCCCACTGTGAATCCTCCACTCCAAGTGGCTGGTTTACTTGCTGTCTCCTCCCATGTGCTTCTCTGCTCATGCTGCTCTGCTTAGTTCCTTAGGTAAAAAACAGTATTTTTAAATGTTTTTTTAAAATTTAGTTTCACAATTCTTTAGTTACTGGTGAGTTTGAATATTTTTGTATCTAAGTTTACATTCTCCTGGTCAATTGTCCATTCATGATTTTCACTCATTCTGATGGTAATTATCAGTTTGAATCTGATAATTCTCAGAAAGAAAAAAATTTTCCAATCATTGTGTGTTGTGCTTGATACAAGCTAATCTTACTAATTTTTACTCAGACTACAAAAAATAAGTAAAACAAGTGCAAAAATTTAGACTAATTTTGAACAAAACAAAACAAAAAAGAGAACACACACACACAAAACTTTCAGCTCTCTACTGCTATGGTATGTCTGCTATCTCCAGCAGCACAGAATTCCTGGTAACATGCAGTATAGACACTCAGGGGGCTTGAAAAATTTCTTATTGAGACATGACCACCACAGCCACTCCTTCCATTTTGCTTCAGTATTCGTTGTTCTTTTGTTGTTGTTATTTTCTGAAACTATTATTTACAAATTATTGTGTAGCTTAAGGACTCAAACACTAGAAACATTCTTAAAAGTGGAACGATGATACAATGAAAGCTAAAGAAATATTTTATAGGTTGTAATTAATGGAAAATTAGTTATAGCCAAAAAGATATTTAAAAAATTTTCACTAAACTGTAGTCTTCTGTAACATTATTACACCAAAATGGATGAAATGTTGATAGAAGAATCAGTAAAAGAAATTAGTACCAAAAAATCAATGGCAGGCAAAAAGGTAGCATGTAAATGCCTATAATCCCTTGCTATACAGTATTTTATAAGTATTTTTCTTAGTCTTGCCTTTTCACTGTTAAACTTTCTTTTTCCTGCTGATGTTTAAAATATTTTTTAGTTAGATTAGTCACTAGTAACCAATTTTCTTCTAGTACTTTTGTGTTATTTTAATTTAATTCTTTAATATATCTGCACTTTATATTAATGCACACAGAATGAGGTAGAGTTCTAACATATTTTTCCCCAAATGGTTAGCCAAATGTTCTTAGCCATTATTAACTAATCTATTTTTTCCTCAACTGGTTTCGAATGCTATCTTTTTAATGTATGAATTTCTTTTGTATACTTGCTTTAGTTTATGGGTTTTCTACTCTGTTTCATTGAACTGTTTGTTTGATACATGTAATGTACTGTTTCGTGTACTGTCATTTTATAAAATGTGTCAATATCCAGAAAAGCAAGGCATCAAATGGTATATTCTTAAATTGTCTGATTTATTCCAAATTACTTTATTTTTTGTGTTGCTAGTTACTCTAAATCAGTACCAGAGAGTAAAAACAATAGCAGTTTAGTCAAGATATGGCATTAGATGATTTTTACCTGGGATCCTAGGCCAAGGGATTTTGGAGGTAAAAAGGTATAATTGTTTTTCATTATCGTGCTTGGGCTATTGATTTATAACCCAAGCCCTGACAATTAAGAATTATATCTGTATCATAATTCCTCTTGCATCTAGAAAGAAGAACTTGTCCTATTTCAAATTTTTGTAATATTTTAAACACATAGTCTTATCACTGTCTCAATGTGTAAAGATTTTCCTGTTTTCCATTTAAATAACCTTTTTTCCATTAGCAGTACTGTCAGTTTTATGGTGTGATCTGCTGGTTCTGGTTCCTGGAAGACTGAGATGTGACATTTGCACAAAGTAGGTTAGATCTTGCCAGATTAGGTGGAGATTCTCGCAGGGGGAGTTCAGCTTCATAGACCCTTGCAGGATACTCCTCTGTCTGGAAAGGTCTTCCTCTGCAAACAGGGGCTCTCATACCTGCTTGACCCAAGAGTAGTCCTCCTCTGTCTGGGAAGGTCGTCCTTTGTGATCAAGTGCTACCATGCAGACCCTTGACCAAAGAACAGACCTTCTCTGTCTAGGAATGTCATCCTTTTGGGTCATGTGCTACTTGCAAACACTTGACTGAAGGCTTATTCTCTCTCAGGAAAGTTTTCTTCCTTAATCAGGTACTTGGTTTTTGAGAGGGGTATGTGTGGGGCAGACAGCAGCAAAGCCTACTGGCTCAGTGGGTCATATCAGCTGAATTGGTGGCATTATAGCCTGAGGGAGAAGTGATTGTGAGATTATAGATATTAACACCTTTTTATGTCTGGATATAAATCTGTGTGTTTTTTTGTTTTTATAAGTTACTTTTCAGACTAACCAATTTAGAGGAATTTATTGAATGCTATGTTAAGAACATTATTATCTTAACCACATTGTGGCATTCTGACTTCTATGCCCATAGATGATTTCTGTGCCGTGGGTTCCTTTTTCGTAAAATAGTGATGGTGCCTACCTCACAGGGCTGTTGTGAGGATTTAAGGAGCTAACAAATATAAAGCAATAGAAAAATGCATTTTAGTTAATGTTCAAGAAATGTTTATTACAGCCCTGGTTAAACTTAGGAAGAGCACTATAGAAAAATCTTTAGACACCCTGGATTCTGTCCTTTGGTGAAATCCTAAAATCTATAGATTCTGTGCTTCAACTCATTCCTAATTCTATGCCCAGCACACAGTGTGATTCCATGCTGTGCAGGGCTAGGGTTGAGGCTAGGCAGCTGTTAAAAGCCACGCTAAAGGTCAGGAGCTTCGGAATATATTCAAATGTCAAAGGTCAAGGTAAAACAGAGTCAGAAACTCAGTAAACAAGCACCTGAGGGAAAGCATGGATCCTGAAGCCAGCAAGCACAGTCTCAAGAATCATAAGATCCCAGAGAAATCTGGATGATATGCCAGCCAGGTACATAGAAACCTGATGAGATATTTATGATAGTAATAATCCTCAGGAGTTGAAGGGATTAGAGCAAAGCTGGCAGGAGAATAAATTGGAGACTGTAGCACTAAGAAAATCTTGGCTTTATAATCCAAAATCTTAAAATCTCTATGTAGGAAGGGATCTTAGTAGTCATCTAATCCAGCCCTTAAGGTAGTGTTTAAAGCTTCTCTATAGCTGGAGTGCTGAGAAAGGAACATGGAAAGCAGACCAGGATAAATGCAAGGAGATTGGGGACCACTGGGAAAAGGGCCATCGTGTGAGTGGGGATGAAAAGTTTTTGAAACTGACGCGCTGCCTACTGCTCTAAGAGGGCAGCTGAAAAGTTTAGACAGTTACCAAGATTAAGCATTCATGTTTGTGGATTGCTTTCAGAACTGTCTAAGGCATGGAGCATGACTAGTTTAAAGGTACATGCTGAGTTCAAAGGGCCAGAGCCAGACAGGCAGTGGGAGCCCAGGACACAGATTGAAGAATAGTAGGAACATGCATTACCTGGCTGGAAGTGTATGTGTGAAGGAGGAGGGAGAAGCACTGAGCAGAACAGGGAGGCTCAGAAGCCACTGACTTAGGAGAAAGCCAGCTCAGGGTCCATAATAACTTCTAGGACCTATACACAGACTAGGTTGAGAGGTAGGAGTTAGAACACTAGCAGGACTGTGTTGTGGAGTGCCAGAAGCAAGAGTGCCTCAAGAGAGTACAACAGGTACATCCTCCAGCAAGTACGAGAACTGTGTCAGGAGGGCTGACAATCTGCAGTGGCTTTTCCTGGAACTCATACCAATGTAAAGGGAAACGTGAGTCCAGTAACTTCCTAATCAGTGACTGAAGACTACACCATGTGGAGCATGCAAAGGGAGTAGTGAAATGAGCACAGAATTGAAAATACATAGACCTGGGTTTGAACATCTGTGCTATCACTTGGAAGTCATGTGACCTTGGGAACAGTGAAGGTTAATTAAGATAACTTACTCAAAGCTTGCAGGACAATGTCTGGCATAGAATGGGTACTCAGCAAATAATGAGCCTTGATTCTCCTTCCGTCATTGAAGTTCATTAAACTAAATTGAATTGAAGGTGAAGCACCATGGTCAAATGGCCCAGTAACTTTTTCTTGCCTTGTGGTGTGTCACAAAGGCATAGTCCCCAGTTGGAGTGGTATGTGATTAAACTCTGCCTTAGAAAAGCAAGGCCCTGATTTTGTATGTACTTGGTTAATGAGGATAAAACAAGTTGGAAAAAGGGGTGAATAATTATTTCTGAGCAATAAGATATTCAAATTGTGCTAAGTTTTTATATGATAAAGAGCTTTGTTGTCACAAAGACCTGAATTTGAATCTCAGTCATGCGATTTAGGGCTGTGTAATAGTCAGAACAAACCACTCTTCCCTCCCCTTCATACACATACAAAGTTCCAGCCATAAAGGACTACTTACTGTTCTCTCTACCTCGTTGTGTACAGTCTGTTCCTTTTACTTGAAATATCATTCTTCCCTCAACTTTTTAAATTTGTCTAGCAATCTTTTACTCATCTTATAAATGTCAATTACTCTGGAATCCTTTCCTGACCAGCTAAATCTTTGGATGCCACCTAAATGTTTTGTGCTCCCACAGCTGTATGTTTCACCACAATCATTCTATATTTTAATTGCTTAATTACCTGTTTCTCTCCCTTACAGGTCAATGAGCCATATAAGGGTAGGGATTATATTTTAGTCATCGATCTCTATTATGTAGCATAATACCTGGTACACAGTAAATGTTTCCAAAAGAGCAAATGAATGAATGAGCCAGGGTTAGATATGCTAGTACTTCAGAAGCTGGTCATAAGGAGAGAAGAGGGAGCCTTGGAACAGCTAGAGACACTAGCAAGTTTGTGGGGCTAAATCATATAGAGGTGCTACATTAATTAGAATTCTTTTCTTGTAAGTGACAAAAACCAAGCTAGCTTGAAAGCTAGTTTAATGTAAAAAAAGTGTTTATTAAAAGATACAAAAGTGTAGTTATGCATCATGAAGGATCTTTGAAACTTATTAGATACTCTTTGTTCCTTAGTTCAGGTGTCATTCTTCTCTGTTTTACCTCCCAGACAGGCTTTCTCTGCTGCTTCTTCCCCATGACAGAGTGTGGTGACCTCATGAAAACCGCACAGTTCTCTCTATATTATGATTGACCTTTTTTATATCATATTGGTCATCAGGCCCCAAGCATCATACTTCCTGAGCATCTTTAAAATCAGTCACCTTTTAAGGAGCTATACACCCAGAGACTAGCTGTTCCTCCTAATTTTGATTTCCTGGTGAAGAAAGTATGGCTAGCCTAATTCAGTCAATCAGCTATGACCTAGGGGCTAGGATTACCCAGTGCACACTTGCTACCACAGGTGGCCAAAAGTCTCATTCTTGGTAATCAAGACCTAGAGATGCATCCCAGGTGTTTTCTATCTGCTGAGAATTAAAGTATTTCTAGGTTGAAGCAAAGTATTTACATATTTCATGTTTAGCAGTCCCTTCATTCTGACTAGAGTTGTATACGAGAGGGATCCTAGCCAGTAGATGAAGCACAGGAACAGTGGCCAGTTCCCCTAGGGGATGAGCTGACCAGAGTTGTTAGAGTTGTAACCAGTTAAATGGGATGCGATGTAAAGCACGGCTTCATTCTTATAGGAATTCTTATTGGTATCAGAAGGGCTTGGCATAACTTGTATGGAATGAATTGGACACCCAAGGGGGTAGTAGAAGGAAGGTTGTAGGCTAACAGAGGATCAGGTTGAAACATCTAATGAAAACTCATTTCATGTTTGTTGATTAATGAATAAGTGGTACTGAGCTTCCAGGCACTGAGCACTAAGCACTGAGCTCAGGACTATAAGCCTAATTCCATATCCTACTTTCTGGTATGAATAGGGCTCTTCATGTACATGCTTTGTGCTCATGGGCTTGACTAAGTGACAGGGTGCAGGTCTCTAGTACCTGCCACGTGGTAGGGCCAGGGCCCTTGAGAAATGACCATGGAGAGAAAGAACAGTGTTTTCCTTTAGTACTTGGATTCTTTTTTTTCTGAGGACTGAAAAGACAGTTATAGTTAGTTGCATAGAATATGTCTACCTTAAAAGCTTCTGGTAGTCAGAGACAGGTTTTATTTATGTATTTTTTATTTTTAGCACAGGGTTGGCACATAGCTGTTGCTCAACCAATGTTATTTAAATGAAAGAAAGGATAAATAATTTCCAAGTATAATATCATTAATCTAATATTTGCTTTCTTCTCAAATCATGACAAATTAAAGTACATTTGTTTTCTCAATATATCTGGCTGCTGCCTGACTTAGTTTTAGAAAATGTATTTCCATTATTGCTTTAACCTTTAAGAAGTCACTGCAGGATTGCACTGTAAATGCTATGTCTGGTCAATTAGATATCATGTACAGTGTCAGACACGGAGAATAAATATTTCTCTTCTGGACAGAATAACTGCTGCCCTATTGTAATTGATGTTCATGGACAGAACTCTGTCATTTTGTATGCTCCGAACTCTTTGTCATCCTCTGCTGAACACTCATTTGACTGTCTTACTAGATGTTGATTTGTCACTAGGGATGAGGCATTTT
This sequence comes from Miniopterus schreibersii, assembly GCF_964146895.1. Classification (NCBI taxonomy): domain Eukaryota; kingdom Metazoa; phylum Chordata; class Mammalia; order Chiroptera; family Miniopteridae; genus Miniopterus; species Miniopterus schreibersii. Next base: position 30,107,152 of record NC_138109.1, on the reverse strand, counting down.
TTAATGATGCATTTAAATTTGATGCTTCATAGAGGATCAAAAGCCACTGGAAACTGACATCTTTGGTACCCATATTTCTATTTTTGTGTTTGACTGTCCTAAAAGAGGAGATTCCCAAAGGTCAGTAAACATAAATGACTAGATGCTCCTTTTCTGCTGTCTCTTCTTAAGCAAAGGTGATTTATATTATACAACTTTTTAAAAAGTTATTTTTCATTGTTGACATTATTATAGATGTCCCCTGTTTTCTACCACTTACCCCTCCACCCGGCCCCCACCCCACCCCAGGCCTTCACCACACTGTTGTCTGTGTCCCTGGGCTATGCATATATGCTTACAAGTTCTTTGGTTAATCTCTTCCTGTTCCCCCAGCCCTCACTGAGATCTGTCAGTCTGTTCCATGCATCTGGTCCTATTTTGTTCATCAGTTTATTTTTCATTAGATTCCACATATGAGTGAGATCATGTGATATTTTTCTTTCTCTGACTGGCTTATTTCACTAAGCTTAATGGTCTTCAGGTCCATCCATGCTGTTCAAAGGGTATGAGATCCTTCTTTTTTACAGCCACATAGTATTCCATGGTGTAAATGTCCCACAGCTTTTTTATCCACTCATCTACTGATGGCACTTGGGCTGTTTTCAGATCTTAGCTATTGTAAGTAATGCTGCTATGAACACAGGGAGGCATATCTTCTTTCTGATTGGTGTTTCCGGATTCTTAGGATATATTCCCAGAAGTGGTATCACTGGGTCAAATGGAAGTTCCACTTTTAATTTTTTGAGGAAACTCCATACTGTTTTCTATAGTGGCTTCACCAGTCTGCATTCCCATCAGCAGTGTACTAGGGTTATGTTATACAACTTTTAATGCCTTGTTCTGGTCACAGTTTAAAAGTTTCTGTTTTTATTCATGTGAAATATCTCTGAAGTGAGCATCCCAAGATACACAAAGTGCAAATGTAAGATCAAGGACAACAGCAGTAAAATAGGCCAGACCCTTTAAATTTTGTAGTTTGTTCTCTTTATATCTTTTAAATGGTTTAACATAGAGTTTTCAGTAACATAGTGTTATTTGATTAAAGTTATCTTCCTTTACTGTGAAAGCAAGGCCTTGCTTTGCAGCAAAAGTCCATTTCTTCACATAATAGATATTGAGCAGTTGCTAATCCTGAAGGCCAGGAGCCTGCTATTCTCTAGGTAGCCATCTTACTCAGCCACACTCGATTTCTGTGGAGTCCTTCCCGGGGACACTGGGCCAAGGGCATGCACTTACTTTTTGTAAAGCTTGTACTCCTAATTTCTGTCTGGCTTCCCTCCTGGGACCAGGGAGGGCTTCTTTCCCTTTTAATATTAAGATCTAGGTAAAGTAGAGGAAAGCTGGGCTCCATGCTCCTTTCCTGTGGGCTCCTGATTTTCGGTGCCCAAACTGGAGGCTACTTAAGGCCTATTTATCATTTCTGCTGCATGGAAGAGAGAGAGAAGAGGTTGCGTTACTAGAAGAAAAGATTCCCTTGGCCCTCTCAGATCTTCCACTCTAAGCTACTCATTCTCTCTGCCACCAGGGTAGCCCTTATTCTGAGGTCCTATTTTGATCTCATTCAGAGAACTGTTTTCTTTCTTCTCTGGCATATCACTGTCACCCTCCAAAATCAAAATGGTGTAAACTCATTAATATAGTTTCAGTTAGTATTCAAATTGAAAAAAATTGGGTTAGTGTTTGCATATTCTCTGAAAACTTATCTTTGTAAAACAAATAATGGTATAAACCTCTTTGCAAGAGAGGTTATTTATAGCCCTTTAGAGATCTGACTGCTCTAGAACAGTTCAGAAGCATCTACTTGCACAAATTAATATGAATACGTTATATCTATGCCTTTAAGAGAGTTTCCAAATGATCTTTACTAAGTGGTCATTTATTGGCTTACCAGAAAGTAATACAATTACATTTATTTTTAAGTATATTGTTATTTATGCTTTTAATTAAATCAGAGACTCCACTTAATCATGAAGATGAAAAATTTATTATATTTTCCCTTTATAGTTTTCATGGTGCTTTTGCATTCATTATGTCACATGATCTTGAAAACAGTGCTATGCAATGAATTAGACAAATATTATTTTCACGTCATAGATGAAGAAACCAAGGACTAGTGAGGTGAAATGACTTGTTCACAGTCACACAGCAAAGGTGTACAGGATCAAGTTGTTTAATGATATTGACTAATACAATTTAGCAACTTTTGAAAGACTACAATGGATTTTTTTGGTCAGATTGCAATCTCATGAGAGCAGAGAACATCTCTTTTATTCAGCTTTGTAACCTCAGTGCCTAGTTGGTCATTAAATATTGGTTGAGTGAGTGAAGGAAGGTTTGGGATCATGAAGTCAGGACATGAGGAGAAGATACTCATAGAAAGACTGGCTGGATGATGCAAGCCTGTTTGAAAAGTGTGTTGGATCGCAGAATATTTATAGTTAGGAAGGCCTTGTTGTTTTTCAAATGTATTGGCCTTCAGATTAATGCGTGTTACTTGACTAGGCTACCCTTGAATATCCTTATATCATAGCACTTATCACTTTGTGTGCTAATTATCTGTTCAGTTGTTTGGCTTCCCTGGCAAACTGTGAGTCTCTTGAGAGCAAAAGGATGCCCCATTGTACTCCTGTACATAGCACTGAGTTTAGCATGTGATAGTTACCAAGCAAATATTTGTTTGGATAAACAAATAATATGAGACCCAGTGTACAACAGTAAAATAGGTAAATCACTGGGAAAGGAACAGAGTTTGTAACAGGGAAATAGTAAAATAATTAAGTCTGATTCAACGTTTAGGTTGGTAAGAAAGGTAGCAGAAGTTTTCATGGTATATTTGCCTTTTAAAATAGTTCATATATGTTTATAATTTAAATGCTGCCAAAAATGATTAAATTGTTATGTTGAATACTTCTAATACATTTGATTCTCCATTAAAAATTTTTTTTTGGTAAAGGAATACTTAGTGCTTAAGGAAAAACTAAATCTGGGCTTTCTACCAAGTCTTAAGCTCTACTTGCCTTAGTTTTATTATCTACAAAATAGGAGTAGTAAGACTTTTTCCTATTAAATGAGACAAATTATGAAAGCTTCAAGCACAGTGCCTGGCTTATAAGAGGAGCTTTATCAATGTTTATTGAATAGATTAATGAAAGACTCTTACTTTGCTTTGCCTTCATGCTCTTGACTCTGGTTCTCCTGTCACTGAAATTTTAATCCTTTCAGCAAAAGCCAGAGTGTCAACTGAAAATCCAGCTTTTCAATATCATATGTGTGACCATGCTACTCTTACCAGAAGGGACACCCATTTCAACCTGGGTGATGTTCTTTTTTTTACTTTTATTTTTGCCTCAACCTCCAAAAAGTTTTAGAATTCCTATTATTTCCCCCTCTTTGAGAATTGGATTTGGGCCTTGGTAATAGATATGTTAGGTTAATACTCTCATCACCCTTGATTTAGTTTCTTCACAGCCCAAATTGTCCTTCATGCGAACCTGAGCTTGTAATACACACTTGAGGTGATGTGTAAATGCTTTCACTGGCTCAGCTCTCATCCTTACCCAGCATGCTTGGGTCACCTTCACAACATCAAGATTAGGTATACATGTGCCATCATAAATAATGCCTTGTGCAGGGGTGATATAAATGGAATCCACTGAAATATGGCCTATTGTATTAAAATTTATGTTTCGATTATCGTTTTTATGATATGAAAGAAGCTTGAGCTTTATAAAGTCATTCAGAAAAGAAATCTGCATCACTGATACGAATGCCTGTCTACTTGGCATCTATGCCTAGCAAATTGAGAGTCATTTGAACATTTCTAAAGATAATAAAATTTTTTTTCATCTCTGCTTTGAAAATCCAAATTGGATTACTTAACAAATTATTCTTTGAAATACCCCTAACGGTGTAATAAGAAAATGCTAGACACAGCACTTTCCCCATTCCCTTTTCGGAATTTTTATAATATGCAAACCTAATCACATATCCTTTCCTGCTTTTTCTTTTTCAATGGCTCCTCCCTATTTCCTACCTTATGTAATAAAACAAGCTCCTTAGTTTAATAGAGTCTTCAATATTTGTTCCTGATTTTTTCCTTTCCTTTCTCACATTATCTCCTAGGTCCTAACCTCAAAGTTTATCTAACAGCAATGCTTGTAAGTCCCTTCACATGTAATGCTATTTCTTTCCTCTTTTCTTTTTCCAAAATTGTTTCCTTTCTCTGAGAGATAACACACCCTGTCCTTACCTAAGAGATTCCTTTAATACTGATTCATTTTAGGGAATTACAACTTTAATCACATCCAACAATATGAATGAATTTCACAAACATAATGTTGATTGAAAGAAGCCAGACAAGATAAAATACATGTTGTATGATTCCATTTTTATAAAGTTCCCAAATAGGCAAAACTAATTTCTGGTGTTAGAGGTAGGATAGTAGTCATACTTGGAGAAATTATTGGGAGAGAGCAGAAAATGGACAGCGGTTCTTGAATGCTGGTAATATTCTGTTTCTTAATCTGCATGCTGGTTACATGGGTGTGCTCATTTTGTGAAAACATAATTGCTATATATATTATAAGTGAATTTCTTGTTTTATATTTTATTAAAAAGTAAAAATAGAACAAAACAACAAAAACCACAGCAGCTTCCCACAGAAGTCTAGATTAAAGCTTGATAAATAGTTTAAATGGTAGTGCAAAGCAGAAGAATCTAGGTACAAAGCCAAAAATGTGTTGGTATGACAGTGAGTGGGGGTTCAAATCCATCTGGGGACTCAGGCCCCCCTATGATGCCATCCCTCCAATATGTGGCTTCAGTGTGTCCTGTGGCAGGAGAAGAGGCACATTTGCTCTTAGCTTATTAAGCTTGAATATAACACAGGTAATTTTTGCTTAAAATCCATTGGTCAAAATTAATCCATTACCCCAACCAAACTGCATGGAGGGCTGAGAAATGCAGGGGCAGCACATGGATATTTGGGAAGTATTACTTGGTTGTTCTATGAGCTGAATCTGTGGTGTGGCCTGTAACTCAGGTAACATGAGAGGTTTGGTGTGGGTGCCTCTTATCCATGTTAAGTAGTGAAATGATTTTCTTAGAGTCTGAGTAACACTGATGAAAAAGAGGAACAAGTGTGTGTAGAAAGGAAACTTACTATTTGCCGGGCACTGTATGTACTTCAGTTATCTGTTGCTATGTAACAAACCACTCCAAAATTTACTAGGTTAAAACAACCATTAACAAAACAAAAAGACAACCTACTGAGTGAGAGAATATATTCACAAATGATATATCCATTAAGGGGTTGATATCCGAAATATATAAGGAACTCATGCAACTTAATAAAAAATAAACAATCCAATTAAAAAATGGATGAGGACATGAAGAGACATTTCTCCAAAGAAGACATACAGGTGGCCAGCAGACATATGACAAGGTGCTCAGTGACACTAATCACTAGGGAAATGCACATCAAGACCACAGTGAGACCACCTCATGCCAGTCAGAATGGCTATTATCAAAAAGTCAACAGAAAAACGCGTTGTCAAGGATGTGGAGAAAAGGGAACTCTTGGGATTGTTAGTGGGACTAAAAATTGATACAGCCACTATGGAAAACAATATAGAGATTCTTCAGAAACGTAAAAATAGATCTACTACATGTCCCAGCAATTCTACTTCTGGGCATTTATCTGAAGAAAACAAAAATACCAATTCAAAAAGATATATGCACCCCCAAGTTCATTGCAGCATTATTTACAATATCCAAGGTATGGAAGCAACCTAAGTGTCCATTGATAGATGAATGGACAAATATGATCATATATATATATATGTGTGTGTGTGTATATATATATGTGTGTGTGTATATATATACACACACACACATATATATAGTGGAGTATTACTCAGGAATAAAAAAGAATGAAATTTTGTCATTTGTGATAACATGGATGGACCTATGGACCCAGAGGGTATTACGCTAAGTGAAATAAGTCAGAGAAAGACAAATACCATGTGGTTTCACTTATCTGTGAAATCTAGAAGAAACAAAACAAATGAACAAACAAAACAAACAAAAAGAATCATAGAAAAAGAGATCAAACAAGTGGTTGCCAGAGGAGAGGGCATTGGAGGGATGGCTAAATAAGGTGCAGAGGAATATAGTCAATAATATTGTAAAAAGTTTGCACAGTGGCCGATGAGTACTACACTTAATGTGGTGATCACATTGTAAGGTATATAAATGTTGAATCACGGTATTGTACACCTGAAACTAATATAATGTTGTATACCAAGTATATTGAAATAAAAAAATAATGGTGTTATTTCTTATGACTTTCAATTGACTAGGTTCAGCTGGGCAGTTCTGGTCTTATCTGGGGTCTCTCCTGCAGCTTTGGTCAGGCCTCAGATTCAGCTTGGGCTGGAACATCTAAGGTGGTTCACTCATGTTTGGTAGTTGGTCCTGGCTAATGGCTGAGAAAAGCTCAGCTGGGATGCTAAAGGAATGGCCCTCTCTCTCGCTTCCTTGTTGTCTTAGGATCTTTCTCTTTTAATATGTCTATCCACGTGATCTCTCTAGCAGGGTAGCTGGACTTTTTACATAGTGGCTTAAGGCATCAAAGATTGCAAAAGTGAAAGCTGCCAGGCCTTCTTAAGAATTAGGGTTGGGGCTGGTACAGCGTCACACTTCTGCTACACTCTTTTGATTGAAAGCCTGTCACAGAGCCAGTCTAGGTTCAGAGGAAGAGCCTAAACGGGCCTGAGTGTGGGAGGCGTGGCTCACTGGAGGGCATGACTGGAACAGGACAGAAGCTGGCACCTGTGGCCCCAGGTCAAATCCAGCTTACTTGTTTTTGTATGAATAAAAATGATTTTTACAGATGGATATTTGTAATTGATTTAATGATAGTCAACACCAGCTTTGAACCACAATTCAGTGAAGTGTTATTATCTCCCCCAAATTTTATTCTATTCATTATTAAACCTGCATTACAAAAAAGCACCTCAGTTTATTATCATATTTTATATTTTGCCCATAAAATTTTTGTGGAAATTTTTCTTTCTTGTTATGCTCAGTACCTACATAATATACTTGATTTTTGCCTCTATCTGGCCCTTTACAGAAAAAGTTTGCCAACCCTTGTAATAAATGTCACACATACACTAACTTATTTTTTTTCTTCATCATATCCCTAGCAGAGATACATTATTATCCTGCGTTTTCAGATAAGGAGACAGAGGATCAAAAAGACCCAATGTCAAATGACTGCTAAATAACAGAGCTGCGAATCTCTTAGGATTGGCTTTGGTTTGATGTTGATGCCTATATTTTGTGTTCCACCATGCTTCCTTCTTCTCTGATGCATTTTAAGGGGTCTCAGTGGAACAGACCTTTCAGTCTCTTGAGTCTGGGCCTGGTGGCAATCTTTGTCCTGTGTACAAGTGCCTTTAGGAGGCCCAGACCCTGTTTTAGCCATACTAGTTCTGTCTTGCAGTGAAATCTAATGTCCTATTTTCTCCTATATCCATATTTCTCCATTTTACAGATGGAGAAATTGAGGTTAGAGAGTTTCAATGGCTTCCCAAGGCCCCACCATTTTTCTCATAGGAAATACCAGGAAAAGTACTCTTCTCAGATTTGCCTATGTTCCTTGTGAACATTTCCAGATACTACCCCAAATGTGAACATTTTAGAGCCTAATTTCTTTTTTTCTTTTTTTTAAATATGGTTTTTGTTTTTTGTTTTTTGTTTTTTATTGATTTCAGAGAGAGAAAGGGAGAGGGGGAGAGAGATAGAAACATCAGTGATGAGAGTCATTGATCAGCTGCCTTCTGCATGTCCCCTGCTGGGGACTGAGCCCGAAACCGGGGCATGTGCCCTGACTGGGAATCGAACCTCTATCTCCTGGGTCATAGGTTGATGCTCAACACTGAGCCACACTGACTGGGTGAGCCATGATTTCTTTATTCATAAAGAAGGACCAATAATTCCTGCTCTACTTTTATCATTGTGAGGATCAAAGGAATACTTTTACAGGAAAAGCATTTGAAAACCAATTAAACCCTATGATGATACTGTATCATTGTACATTATTGTCATAATTATTACTATTGTTATAATTATTGTTATTTCTGGAAATCTTTATATTTTACCACATCAATATCTCCAAAGCTGTTTTTTCTTCTGAAATCAGAGAACCTACACATGGGTCAGAGCCAGCCATGGTCTGTTTTGACATCTGTGCTTTAAGGCCTTTAGCACTGAGAAATCAGCACAGAATTTCTTGGTGGTAGATAAAATCTTATGTGATTACAGGTTCTGAGCACACTAATGCAATTCTGTAATTAGATGTTATTATGCTAAGGGATATATTACTACCACCACCCTCCACTTGCAGATATGGGTTGACTTCTGAGAATGTGTATATTGAGGAGAGAATAGACCTCTAATTAAGTAAATAAATTTAACTCCTTGAAAATTATATTTTAATAGGACAATTCATACCACAAAAATGACAATTAAAGTATATTAAAATTGTACTAAAAATCTCAAAGCAAGGGTATTCACCATGTTAATGATAAAGCCAGGAATAGACTGACAGAGTCAAAAGCCATAGCTCATATACTCTATTGTGTCTCTTAGCACTGGGAGTTTAAACTTGGATTTCACTGTGGGATTCTGCAGAATTTATTTTGCTAGGATTTGGGTGAGGGTAATAAGGAACTGAACACCCTAGTTAAAATATACCTTAAACTGTCCTATAAGAACTAAGCTTAGGACTGAATAAGCTCTGGAGGAAGGGGAGCAGGACTAGACTGGTGATCGTGTTTACCAAAGTCTTATCTTTGCCTTCCCAGTCTCTCCCTCTGATCCTTGCTGCCATCAGGGAATGTTGTTACCACCCTGTTTCAAACCACAGAATGTTGTTACCTCTCCATATACAAACCCCTTTGCTTGGGCCTTCCTCCCTCCTTCTCTCTCTCTCCCTCTCTCTCTCTTTTTTTCTCTCTCTTTATTTTAAAGCTTCTTGATCACACCTGTTAATGCCAGTGACTAATGTAACTTCTCAGGAACTCTGTCTTTCCTTATTATAATTTCCTACCTGCCTCTAGGATCTATCTTCATTAATGATCTTCCCCACTTTCCCCTTCCTTATTAACATTCAACTCTTCCCCTGAAAGGGGCAATCTGGGATTCAACAGGCATAATAAACTGGTTTTTCAATCATTCCTTTCATACTTAGAAGTTATGTGCTCATCTCTCTGAGCCTTGGTTATGTCCATAAAATGATAATAACTACTTCAGAAAATTGTGGTGAGCATTAAATATATGTACAGTGCTTAGTATAAAGCCTGACAAATACTAAGTGCTCAATAAATATTAATCTGCTTTTCTAAGCTTCTGTGGCATTGGACTTTTGCTGTGGAGTTGCACAGTTCATTCATAACTAATCAGCAGTGGAATAGAGAAGGACAGCTGGGTGAATCTCATGATGGTTGTAGGGCTGATTTAACAGCTCTACCTGCTTTGCTTGAGAAGCTTTTAGAATATATTCACATAGAGCCTCCTATACAGTGATGGGATCTTGAAGTCTGACAGCCCTATCAATATAGTGACTAAACCTGCATGTGGTAAAATGAACACAGAAACAATCACAGGCAAGTCCTTTAGTAGATTTCAGAGCTGTTTTGATTAGAAAGCAATATTGCATATTGGAAAGAGCATGAGCTTTGGCATCAGGCGGATCTGGATTTTAATCCTGGTTCTGCCACTTAGAAGGTGCTCAATAAATGGCAGCTGCTGTTGTAGCAGATCTGCTTTCATGAGAGATTCAATTAACTTGCTTAAGCCAGCCTTTTCTGGGAAGGTTTCACCAGTGTTTCATTAAACATTGGCTTCTGTTAGCCCTTTGCATATACTCACACTCTCCTGGTTTTGAATTATGATAATTCCTTCTGGAAAAGATAAATTACTGAAACTTGATATGTGTCCAGAACTAAGGTCAAATATGACATTTCAAAGCCAGTACAGATTTTCTAGTAACGTATGTTCTTAATGCCTTTTTTCCACCTTTGTGAGGTGGAAGGGAAGAAGATGGTCAGTGTAGAACTCCCTTTTTCTTGCATTTCCCTTTACACTATTAGGTAATTTAGTGTGGGTGAGCTAGAAAGGAGACATATTTTCAGAGCTTTGGTTACAACTAGGGTGGTTTTATCTTCAGAGAAAGCCTAAAAACATGAGACAGGAGGCATTTTTAAAGCAGATAAAACTAATGTTACTGTGTGCTTCTTTGGGAGTGTGGACCTAATGAAAACTAAGCACTGATTATGTAACTGGGACTATAGTAGGCACAGGGTTGGGTGAGTTGTACATTCCAGCAGTCATTCATTCAACTGTCACTGAACTTCTGCTGTGCTTGTGTGAAGTGCTGGGAATACAGATATGGCATTTCTACTCAAGAAGCCCACAGGCAAGTTCATTCAACTCTACCTGCCTCTGAGGTATGTATTTTCTCTTCCTTATAGCTGAGGAGAGTGAGGCTCAGAGAGGTGAAATGATTGCTCCAAAATTACACAAGTAGTAGGTAGTTAAGCTTAACTTCAAATTCTTTTCTCATTCCTTTAGTCAGCTATTCGTGCTTATGTTTTCTTTTTAGCTATATCATGTTAGAATGAACTTGGAAGATACATGTAGTGTACAGCTATAGTACTGTCTCCCCAGGATGCTTGCTTGCTTCCTTAGAAATGCTCCCTATCCTGCTTCAGCCATGTGGTTTGGCAAGAATCTGCCTGAACCGCCGTTGGTTGATTCAAGCAAAACAAATTAGTCACCTCCCAGAATTTTTCAGGTAGGAACTAAGGAAATGAGGTAAAAGCTCCAAGGTCTAAAATTTTGGAGTTGTTGGCCATTATGTTCTCTGACATGTGAAGTAAGTTAAAATGAAAATAAAAACAAACTCAGCTCATTTAATGGGACTGGTAAAAGTTGGGTAACAAAACCCAACAAAGATGATACTAGAAGGGGTGCCTTCTAGGGGTGTATGTTTCACCTCTCATTGTATGTAGGAGAAATGTATTCTTTCCCTCAGATTTCAGAAACATGTTTATAGCACATGAAGAAATGCTTATTCACACAGGCATTTTTGTTCCGAGATGGAGCTGGCAAGATTTCTCTTCATCTAAAAGTGAAGGTAATGCTGAAACCAGAGAATGCTTAACGAAGAGTATACTAGGTAGTTGGGAGCAATGAGCCAGAGGGAGAGGTCTGAACAGGTCACCAATCTGAGGGGGGCAGCCAGGAAACTTTGAAAATTGGATGTGGAGCACCAAGGCCCACAAGATCTTATAAGGAACACGGAGTGTCTGGCTGAGGGAGTTTGATAGGCTGGGATTCATAAACTGGGTGGGCTTTCCCCCCAATAGTTGGCTTTTCCAGATTCTTTGTGGCATGATGTCAGAGTGCTGGGTATGTTTAAACCAGGTTTATGGTGGCTACTGCTTCTAACAAGAGGTGGATTTATTAATCTGTTGAGTATTACTGTTTTAAAAGAGGAAGACATGGTGACATCTTAGATTTCTTCTGAAAAATAGGTGAAGAGCTTCTATTTCTGTAAAGGTAGTTGAGTGTGAGTTTGGCACATACTTGAGAAAGAGCACATGAACACTCTAATTTGCTATCTGATTTCAGGTTAAATATCAAAACTCTGGGGTCTGACTAATGGGAGCAGTGTGAGAAGAGAGGATACTCAGTCCATATATTCCCTCCAAAGCAACCACCAGTCTAGAGCAGTTCTAATAGCAGTCCCTCCAATTGCTAATCAAATGAAAGGGATGTTTTCATAAAATTCTTCTCTCAGATTTGAATAAAGAGAATGTATTTTGATATACCAAATTTTATGGTATGATGAAAACAGAGCCAGGAGTTGGTGTATTCTGATTTTATAACAGGCATGATTGACAAATCCTTTGAGAAAATTGACAAGCTAATGTTAATGTAATCTGTGCTAACCTACAAGAGGTATCATATGTAGTCACTAATTTATTTTTAAATGAGTGCAAATACATTTTCCTGGGAAGAAAGCAAGGAGCTTCTGACAATCTCAGTATTCCCACAGAAAGATGGAATAATTTGTAAAGGAATGGAGTAAACTAAAAATTTTCTGGTGCTTAAAAATGAAATAAAGCCTTCTTATCCCACCATAGTTAATCTGATGTTAATGAGTCATTTATTTTTTTTCTTTTTTAAAAAAAATATATCTTTTTTATTGATTTCAGAGAGAGGAAAGGAGAGAGAGAGAGAGATAGAAACATCAATGATGAGAGAGTCATTGATCGGCTGCAGCCCGCGAACTGGGCATGTGCCCTGATCGGGAATCGAACCCCGATCGCCTAGATCCTAGGTCGACGCTCAACTGCTGAGCCACACCCAGCCAGGCTTAATGAGTCATTTCTAATAAGTGTGAGTAACTGTAGTTTTGTCCCCTAGTTCATATTTTATTATTAATTTATTTCTTAAAAATAAAAAAAGTTGGAGGCAATATGGTATAGTATAAAGAGCAAAGGATTTTGGAGTTCAGATCCTCTACTTCTTAGCTATATGACCTTGGGTAATTTATTTATTTATGGTCTTTTAAAAAAAATTTTCAACCACAGTTTATATTCAATACCATCCTGCTCTAGTTTCAGATGCACAGCACAGTGGCCAGACAACTGACCTTGAGCAATTTAAATTAAATACTTTGCATCTCAGTTTTCTCATCTCTTAAATTGGGATAAAAAAAATCTTACCTTTGCAAAGCTGTGCTTTCTTAAATTTTGTACCCTAGTCACCTCACTCTTAAGGAGGCATTTACATTTAGGGTTGTGCACATATAGGGTCCACACCTGAGACTGTCTCGTTAAATGTTGCGCCCTTGGCATCTAATTTGCTTTACCCTTGTCCTAGCCTTGCTGTCTTCTATGGTTGGGATATAAGTGGGAAGGAGTGGTGAGAAGTGGGGAGGAGAGTGGTGCTTAATGAGGGTAAAGAGGTATGCAGAATCCATAGCACAAAAGGCCTTGTAAGTTATGTTAAGAAGTTTGAGCTTTATCCTGAGGGTAAATAATTAAAAAGAAAATTTCCTAAAATAACATTTTAAAAGTTTTTGCAGAGGAGCAACTTGTTCAGAATTTCATTTGAGAAGCATCATTTTGACTGGTGTGAGGAAAGAACGTGAGTGGGTCAAGATTTAATCATTAAAAATGAGCTAAGAGGTTCATTTGTTCATTTGAGAGATGATGATCGTTAAGACTGGCATAAAGGGAATGGGGAAAGTGGAAGTACTTGCAAGATATATAGGAGGTAGAATCAACAGAACTTGGTGATGAATTAGATGTAGAGAGTGAGTTAAAAGTCATGGAAAATGTCGGCCAAGTTTTTGGCTTGTACAACTGTGTATGTTGTGGTGCCCTGAGAATAGGGAACAGTGGAGACATAAGGTTGAAGATTATGATTTCAGTTTGGACATGTAGAATTTGAAGTACCTGCAGGACATCAAGTAGAACTGTTTAGTAGAGTTTACTATATGGGACAGGAATTTAAGATTCAGAATTAAGATAAGAAATTAGATACAGAATTGGGAACCATCAGTGTTTAAGCCATGAATGATATTGCCTAGTAAGGGTATTCTGGTTGAAAAGGGGGCCTAAGAAAGAGCCACAAGAATGCCAGCATTTAAAGATTTGGCAAAGTATAAGAAGCCAGCAAAGTTTAAGAAAGTTTGTCCAAGGAGATAGGACAACTCTACATAGTCTTATATTAGAAACCTTGGTCAGTCCTAACCTGCACAAAACTTACCACTATGCCCCTTCCCGGAATGTTTAGTATTGAGGCATCCATTCATTATTACTTAGCTCATGGTCCTCATTATGAAATGTGAAGCCTCACCTGCCTCAAATTCTTTTTTCTAACCTGCATCAATTCCTGGCCTTTTGCTTCAGTGACTGTCTTCAGCGCTGCACTAACCTAACCTGTCGGATGCTTGATCTCCTCTGGTCCTGACTGTCTTTATGCTTTGCCATAATTTCCATTGTGCTCCTAGGCCACATCTAATTTTCCTACCAGTTTGCCTTGACTCAAGCAGAAAGAGATAAGAAAGCCCTTTCACCAAGTTCTAGGCTCAATTTGGGCAGCATTTCATCATTATCATTGGGAGGTCTCTGCAGGTAAGCATTGGCTTACTGCTTTCATATCCCTTTGACCAGTTCGTTACAAACTTGCCTAAACAAGCCCATCCCACTGAGCTCACTTGACCAAGATATTCCAAGTAGGCAAAGCAGAACGACAAGTGCTTAACTCACATACGAGTTGTATTAAATTCTATCTGAATTATATATGAAGTGGAGAGTATTAAATATTGAAGGTCAACAATTCTAAATATACTAAAACAAAGAGAAGATAGTATAGGTATGAATCATTGTTTAATGAGCTTAAAAAAGCTCTCCAAGACAGCATAAAAAATTCATACAATTTTCTTAGAATTTGCTCTTTAAACTTGTATTTGGGTTGGTGGAAAATAGTGTGAAAAAAACCAAACTTCTGGATCTGGCCTTTTTCTGTAGAACTCTTCTCTCAAGGAAGGTTAAGTTCTAAGAAAAGCTGTAAAGAATGTTTGGCTCACATACTTCTGATTTAAGGAGTAATCAAGTTTCTCTGAGAAAACCAGAATGTTTTCTTAACAGGTTTTGTTTGTTTTTGTCACTTGAATGTTGATATTGAATCTCAAAGCCAGAAGAAAATTTAGGGTAACAAAGTTTCCTCTAAACTGACCTGGTCCAGTGGCTGTCCAGCCTCTTTTTAGACACCTCTAGTGATAGGGAACTCACTTTTTGTAGAGTGAGTCAGTCCATTTCATTGTTGGATTGATCTGATAGTTGGTAAGTTCTTTCCTATATTAAACTGACAGTTATCTTGCTGTAGCTTCTACCCATTATTTCTGCTTTCTATCAGGTGCACATGCTATACCTTATTTAAATCTCTTCTCCTCTACTTATTAGGGTTGTGAGAGAAGGATATCACTTAATCTTTTTGAGTTTCTATTTTCTCATCTAATAGTGGATATTTTAATTCTCATCTTCCATGATACAGTGATTAAAATGAGATAATGTAGGTTTTCTGTCCTCGGATGAAGCTGGGAAAGACTTCACAGAGACTTGTTTTTTGGCAAGGATCATGAAGGATGGATAGGAGTTTTCTATAGAGAAGGGAGGTTTAGGGAGGAGACAGGTAGATGGTGGGTTCCCCCTTTGGCACAGAGAGATTAGCATGAGCAAAAACATGGAGGCATGAAAATTAAGTTCAGAAATTTTCTAGTGGTCAGGTTTGGCAAGATTTTTGAATACCTAGGACCAAGGGGAAAAAGTGATAGGAGATGCGTTAGGAAAAGTAAGCTATAGGCAGACTGTGAAAGGACATGTATGCCATGGTCCATTCAAATGCCACACTACTTCTGGAGGTAGGTAAGTTTTAAGGAAAGCATAAAGCAAGGGTAGACAGCTGGACCAGGATTTAAATTTAGGTATTCTGAGATGGCATCTCTCAAACTTGTAGCTATTTGGACATTTAAAAAATTATCCTTATATTGTTGTATACTTCTAAAATATAAGTTGCTTCCTTCCAGCACAAGAATTCAAGAAGGGCTCTGACCCAGTTCCTGAAGCCTTCCATTTGACTCCCAGCAAGAGAAATTGCAGTGCTGTTCTGTCAGAACCCAGCGCATTTCTTTACTCCCTTTGAGTCTAGCCCTATAGCAGGAAAAGAACACTGGGGAGAAAGAACAGTATATTTTGCCCGCTTTTCAAATAGATATGGCTGTACACTGTGGTAGACAGTGTTCGATGTGACACACGTGTTCAAATCCTAGTTCTGCCATTTACTAGCTGTGTATGTAATATATTCCTCACTTTTCCCCTGAGCCTCAATATGTTCATCAATAACATGGGAATTATGGTCCTTGCCCTGCCTGTATTTTGAAATCATTCTAAGAGAATAGTACTATCATTGGTGTTGTTTTTCCCGTGTAGACAAAGTGTTGTTTCTTTGTCACTGTTTTCAAGATTTTTCTTTGTCTTAGTTTTCAGAAGTTTTATTATAATGTCTCTTGGTATTAATTTCTGAGTTTATCCTATTTGGAGTTTGTTCAGATTTTTGAACCTGTAGGTTTATGTCTGTTGTTAAATTGAAGTATTTTTCAGCCATTATTTCTTCTAGTACTCTTTCGGCCCTGCTGTATTTCTTCTCTCCTTCTGGGGCTCTGATGACAAAAATATTAGATATTTTGTTATAGTCCCATAGGTCCCTAAAGCTGTGTTTGCTTTCCCACCTCTAGTATGTTTCTCTCTGTTGTTAAGATTGAATAATGTCTACTGTTGTATCTTGTAGCTCACTGATATTTTTCCCCTCTGTCCGCTCCATCCTGATATTTAGTTCATTCATTAAGTTTTTTATTTCAGTTACTGTATTTTAAAATTCTTTATATCTTCTCTTTTCTGAGATGTTTTCTTTCCTCGCTGATACTCTCTATTTTTTATTTGTTTCAAGCATGTTTATAACTGCTTGTTGAAGCATTTTTATGAAGGCTGCTTTAAAATCTTTGTCAGGTAATTCTAAATGTCTATCATCTCCATTTTGGGATCTATTGCTCTTTAAAATCCCGCTTGAAGTTTTCCTGGTTCTTGGTATGATGAGTGATTTTCTGTTGAAACTTGGAAACTTTGGGTATTATGCTATGAGACTCTGGATCATATTTAAATCATCTATTTTGGCTGGCTTTCTCAGACAATATTCTGAGAGGAGAATGAGGATTTTGACACCTTCTTACTGCCAGATGGAATTAGAAGTCCATGTTCACCACTTGGCCTCTGCTGACAGCTGCAGCAGAAGAAAGAAGCCCTTGTCACTTTTGGGTAGGGGTTCTGGACTGTGACGAAAGTCGTAATTCTCCATAAAACTACTCTGACACCACAGCAGCTAGGAGGAGGAGGGGCAGCTCATTTTGCCAGAGTAAAAGTCCAGGCACCCCACACTCTCTCTACTGAAAGAGCAGTGGGTGGGTGGGGAAGTCATTACTACCCAGCAGGGATGAAAATCTCATCCTCTACTCAGTCTTCCGTGACACCACCCTGGCAGTGGGGTTGGGCACCTGTAACAGCCTGAGAAGGTAGAAATCTAGGTTCCTCACTTGACCTTTGATGGCAAGGTGGGGTGGGGCCATATTTTTTTTCTGGGTGTTTAGCTATAGTAGAGCATTTCTAAAAGTTTTCTGTATGGTCAGGCCTCCTGTTTTCTAGTCATTTGTCCAAAGAGAACAATTTAAAAAAAAATTTGTTTGTATCTGTTGACATTTCAGGGCTTTTAGCTTCTCCAGCAACCATCCTGGCATCTATGGAGCAAAAAGAAAACTCATGAAACTTACCACAATGTCATTCTTTGAGTCTGGAGTTCACTAGGTAGTCTTCTGGCTTTCTCCCCACTTGAGTGTTTTTATGTTTGTTTTATGTATTATGTCCAGAATTTTTAGTTGTACTTAACAGGAGAATTAGGGAAACATATTTGTACTCCTTCTTCCTGGAAGCAGAAGTTCAAATTTTAAGGTTCCTGAGTTCTTGAAGAGAAGCAAGACTGAAAATAAAGAAACCCTTTGAAAGATTTGGAATGGAGACAATACAGATGGGGTTTTGGGGGTGCTCATAGGGACAAAAATCATTTAACCATGAGATAGCTATTGCATTTAAAAACTAGCTATAGCTCTGAGTTTCCTGGATATGAATGCAGAAGTAACAATGATTTTTCTTTGTTCCCTTTGTTTGAGAAAAAGAGGTAGATCTATTGATTGAGAAATAAGTGTTTTTCTAGTCCTACATTCTAGGAGGGATTATTATGTATATTGCTTAAATAAGAGGCTTTGTTTAAATTCATGTTTGTATATTTTTAAACTAGCATTTTACGAATACAATATTTCTCAAAAGTGAACATTTTTTACTCTAGCTGTATATAAATGCTGAAGGCATAACCTGCTTAGTCATAACACTTCTAATGGTATTAGACATTTCTAATAAAATAAAAATACTTATTTTTTATATTTTTTAGAGGTCAGAGGCCTCAAGGGATAGATAGTAAATTAGTTCCTCTTGTCTCTTTCAGATACTGAATATCCTCATTGTTTCACATGAGTGTTTGGCAAGGCGTGACTTGCCAGAAATTCTCAAGTTAGTTTCTTTGATGAGTGCATGGAGTTAGTGTAATCTGATATATTATTTCTAGGCTATCTATAGTGCATGTTTGATATAGATTTATTCTAATACTCACATATCTAGTACATAATTTTCAGCTTAAATAAATGCTCTTTTCCAGAAACCCTTTTTATCTATAGGGGATGTCATAAGTGGGGTGTACTTGGAGAAAAATAACATTATAGAATACCTACTATGTAAAAAAGTTTACTACACATTCCATGTATATTCCTCAACTTTTTAAGTTACACTATAGAGTAATTGTTATTATTCCCATTTTATAGATAGAGACTGAAGCTAGAGGTAGTTAACTCTTTTGCCCAAGGATGCACAGCTAGGAAGTGTCATAGTTGGAATTCTACATCCAGTCCTGTTTCCTACTCCTCCCCTAGATGGACCCTGTGGTTCTTCCAATCTGCTTTATTAAAAATGAAATTGAAAGAGAAAATGCGTGTGAACTGTTTGGTAAGAAGGAAGTGAACGGAGGTGAAAACACATAGAAAAAACTCAAATCAGTGAGTTCAGTGTCTCAGAAGCAATTTAAAGGAAAATTATGGCAAAGGATTTCGAAAGTACTCTAATGATAATTTAATCTTTCTGTGAATTTTATTTTTACAACATTTATTTGGCTTAGCAAGAATCATCAGTTATTTGTAATACTTAGTAGCGCTTTATGAGATGCTAGAGTTTGCTTATTTTTAGTATAAGTGTATATTACTAAAATATGTGTGCATGTGTTCTATAGTGAAATTACTGAAACGAATTTGATAATGAACTAGCTAAAATGTAGGTCCCCAAAGCTTTAAGCTCAAAGATCATCTAGGTTAGCCCAGTCTCCTGTTTGATCAGTAGGAAGCTGATACCATGGGAGACTGTGTGACTTGACTAATTTCTCATAGTGACTAGCAGTAAAGCTGGAACTATAGCCCAGTCTATCTGAATCCCAGTCCAGTACTCCCTATTAAAACAGTCTAAAGACTTTCAGAATAATTCTGTTTGTCTAAAGGTAAGAGTTTGCCTAATTTTAAATGTAATTTAAATTTTATAATTTCTTATTCTTATTAGCTTAATATTTTGCAATGCTGTAATTCAGGCAAGGCCTAGGAAAATATAATTGAAAAGCACCAATTTTCTTACCTAGAAGGACATTGTATAGTATAAAGTCTACTCAACTGTGAGCTCTTAGGGGGAAGAAACATATCTCAATTGTTTTTTGTTTTTTTTTTAATTTTCAGCACTTGGCCTAGGGCCTAGTTGAATTTTAGTTGAATGTGTGAATGGATGAAATCCAAAGGAGTCATAACAATATTCAATATTGGAATTAAAAAGTACCTTAAAAAATTACTGAGTCTAATACCTTAACTTTAAATATGAAGAAATTGCCCAGCCAGCATGGGTCAGCGGTTGAGCATCCACCTATGATCCAGAAGATCAAGGTTCGATTCCCAGTCGGGGCACATGCTAAGGTTGTGGGCTTGATCCCCAGTGGGGGGTGTGCAGGAGGCAGCTGATCAATGACTCTCTCTCATCATTGGTGTTTCTATCTCTCCCTCTCCCTCTCCCTCTCCCTTCCTCTCTCTGAAATCAATAAAAACATATTTAAAAAAATTATCACGTCCAGTACCTTAACTTTAAATATGAATATGAAGAAATTGCCTGGCCAGCATGGCTCAGTGGTTGTGCATCAACCTATGATCCAGGAGTTCAAGGTTTGATTCCTGATCAGGGCACATGCCAGGGTTTTGGACTTGAACCCTAGTAGGGTGCGTGCTTATCTCTCTCTATTCCTTCGTCTCTGAAATTAATGAAGACATATTTTTAAAAAAATTAAAAAACAAATATGAAGAAACTCACAAAAAGCATATATCTTATTGTAATAGAAACTAAAAATATAATGCATTTATACATATATTTTCACTGCAAAAAAGCTTTCTCTTTTCAATCTGTATTTAGATTTAACATTAATTCTGCATTTTGCAACTCCAGGGGGCACTGCTTATCTTAAAAGTTTATGTGACTGGTGCTGTTATAGCTGTACACAGTGGTTCAGTACTGGAGATAAGTATTATTTCCCCTATTTTACAGATAAAAGAACAGTTCTAAAGGGGAGGTGATTTATCCAAGATCAGATAAATTATATGTAGCAAAACCAGTATTGGACCCCTGTTTTCTTATAATTCAATACTTTCTTTTCTTATACTGCTTCAATCTGAGATATGTCATTTAATCCTTCATGTCTAACCCCATAACACATTCTAGACAACATTTAAAACAGAGACCTAGGCGCACACACTGTTCATAGCTCTGTTCCTGAATCTGCCTATCTTGGTTTTCAGTTCTTTTCCCACCTTCCCGTTTCTAGCTTGCTTTTTGTATATGGCTCACAAACTACAGCCTTGGCTTGCCTTCGTAATAGTTTTTCATTCTACCTTTGGCAGCCTTCACAATTTAACCCGTTCCCTATCACCTCCTACCTTAGCTTCTTACACCGCAGCAAATACCTCCACTGTCGTGATTTGCTGTTAGACATGATAATCATTTTTCTTTCTAATTTACGAGTTAACAGAATGTCTCCTATGTATTTTCCAACTTACCTTTTCAAATCCTCCCTGAGAATTATCTTGCCCCCCAGCACAATTTCAGTCTTTGCACGCTGTCCCTAGGTGATTCATCTCTGCCTGTCACAGGGAGTGCACGCCAACACCTACACACACAGGTGAATCTGCTCCAGTGATATATTTTAATTACAGATTTAGTCAGAAGTAATTAAGCCTTTCTGTAATGGGGATGGGCACTGACTTTTAAAAATTCATGCCGTTTTCAGATATCCCATGTGTGGTTTGTGCCACTCTGGTTTGCAGAGTAAGAAGGAGCCCCTGGTGTAGTTAGATTAATTAATAGAGAATAAACTTAATGGAGCCAGAAAAGTGCAAAAAATGGTGCTTTCCCCCCTATATCTCATGCAGATGGAATGGCCATCCTGGGATTACAGCAGGGGATAGCAATTGCATTTTAATTACAGGGCTGATGGTTTCGGTGCTGCACCAGATGGAAGGGCCTTTTTAGAGAGAGGCCCACTCACTGCCTTTGTCGATTTTCCCTTGGAAGCTGGTTAACAAAACTCGACAGGAGACAAAAGTGATGAGGTTACTTTCTGATCCCATGGATTTTATTCCCTCTTCTGTTGCTTTACTTGTGAGTTCAGTCAGAGTCAGTGAAAGAGATGCTCCTTCACACACTTTAACAAAGGAGAAAGGATGAGACTGGAGGAAAGGAAATATTTGTGTTGCTCTTCCTCTCTGATCCTGGTGGTTTCTTTTTTGGCTAAAAGCACTTTCACTTCCGTTATATCACTTAACCATTATGACAGTTCAGTAACAAAGTTATTATTATCCCCATTTTAGTGAAAGGAAAATTGGGATTAGGACATTTAAGCTTTTATAGATGTAGCAGTGTTAATGAATTACTACTAGTATCGAGGCAATGTTAAAGTATAAGAGTTATTTGTTCTGTAGCTATCCAGAATACAGAGTTATGGATCAAGAAGCCCTCCAACACTTCATCTCATTTGATGGAAGAAGAAACTAATATTCAAGTGGTGTAATGGAGGACAGTGTGGGATAGTTGAAAGAGCATGGGGTTGGTACTAGTCCTGGTCAAGTTTCACTTCTGCATTTATGTTTTGAGAATTTGGAGGAAGTCCACTCTCCAAGCTTCTTCCTTTTCTCTGAAATCAATATAGGACTGGATGAAACTGAGACCCCTGCAAGCCTTGAGTCCTCTGCTACCCAGAGCCCAGATTTCCCTATTCCTAGGCTAGGAGTCTTTTTCTCTCTACCTCCTGTGGGTCCTAATGGCTTATTTTTGGAGAACCCAAATTAAAAGAAATTATTCTCAAGATGATTGACTGGGGAGGGTGAGTACTGAATTGGAGTTAATGGAGGCCAAACAAGTGAGGAATTTTTAGAATGTTATCACACAGGAAAATAGCCAGAACATTGGGAATCCACTACTTACCCAGAAATGTCAATGACATATTAATCTGAGATTGATATGAAAATTCCATCCTCAGGCTCAAAATGCTACTCCACCAAATGCCTTGCCAAGCCCTGGAATACTGTTCTGAAGCAGAGGTGAGTCATTGGGAATCATCTCATGTCCTTTTTGCCTTCATCTAAACTTTTTGATTTAGTGGTGCTTGTCCCTCAAAATCTCCTCCTTCGACTTTTTCTCCTTCAAAGACGAATCATTTGTTACCTTCTCACTATAATTAGATGGTTTGAGGGGGATAAACATCAGACCTTCACAGCTGTCGGGGCCTTGATTTATAGGAAAATTATTTGTTCTAATTATGCAGAATGATTCATAGCTTATGCAAATGTGTGATTTATTACCAGACCACCTATTTTATATGTAGGCTCAGTTCTCTTTAGTTTCTAGTTAAGTCCTTCCCAGGAATCCTAATATTATCTAGATGAGGCTGCTGGATGCCTTTCTTCCGCCTCCTGACAGCCTGGAATAATAATGGGCGCCTTCACTCATTCGAGAAAACGTCCTGAGCACTCCCTGTGGGCAAGGCACTGGGAATACAGAAATGGTGGTCACATTTGCTGATATAGATGACGTGGGGAAAGGACATATCCTATAGCACTTCAGAATCCCTTATTTCATGTGAGCCTCACGGCAGCCTCATCAAGTAGGTGAGGCAGCTTTTATTCTGAAAGTTTTGCAGATGTGGAGACAGGCTCAAAGAGGAAGAGTGACCTTCCCAAAGCCACTTAGTATAGAAATTATAGGAACCCATTGGGAATAATTCATAATTACTGGCAGCCGGGGTCAGCCTTCACACACGTGTGCAGGGTTGGGATTTTTTCTCAAACTTACAGCTACTGAACCTAACTCCAGTGTATTTGGCATTAATTGAGATAATACATTAACACAACCTGACATACAATAAATGCTCAAAGAATATTAGTTTCCTTTTTTAATCCCCCCAATTGCAGCTCTGCCATGAACTCAGTATGTGACTAACTAAAGTCATCTAACTTTTCCTATATTCTTACCAATCAAATGGCAGGATTGGAATAGATGATCTCTCTATACTCCAGTCATTTTACTGGATTTCTCAGAATAGCTCCATTACAAATAATGTTGTTGCCATAAACCTCCAAATTGTCTTGGGAATCATGATATCTATAGACTATGTCCCAGGTATTCTTGACATGAAACACATTCCCAAATCCCCCAGCAGACCATCTATCACATCTTTAAGTTCATAAATTATAATTGTCACATTATGAGGTCCTTCTCAGCTCTCAGTCACATTTTGTACTCCTCTCTCAGAACCAATAAAACCAAAGCTGATAACTCTTGAATTTCTAACCCTGTAACATCACAAAAATTGAGATATTAAAAAGTGACATGAAATAGTCTTTACTGCTTTTCATCCAAGCTTTAAGCTGTTTATTGAATGAAGGGCTTGTCATGGCTGATCCATTCCCCTCTGAGGATTCTCTTCTCCATGGTAAATAACCCAGATTCTTTAAACTTATCCTTCTTAGGATGTGTTGACAATTATTTAGTCACTGATGGTTCCTCTTTCTAGGATCTGGTTAGCTGGCCTCCATTTCATTTGAAATGTATTCAACCTGGTTTTCCACTCACCCTCTGATCAGTCACCAAATCTTATTGATTCTACCTCCTTAACACAAACGGAAACTGTCCCTCTTCCCTATTCTTTCTGCTCCAGTTATGTTTCATTCAAGTGAACAGTTATTAACAGTTCTTACATGCTATGTACTAGAGAGTGAGGATACGAAGATGAAAAAGACAGTCTCTGCCTTTAAGGAGCAATTGTTATTTGATGTTAGAGCTGGAAATTGCCTTAGCGTTCATCTAGTGCAGTTGGCTGATTATATAGACAAAGAAGCTGAGATTCAGAAAGGGACAGTGACCAGTGCAAAAATCACACAGCTAATAAGCTGTCCAGCTGGGCTAGGACCCAGATTTTTTGATATCCTCACTCACAATAATTTCCTCCCTACTATGGTAAACTTAAAAATAACCAACCCCTTCACTGAATCACCATCACCCTCATTAACATTTTAGATAGTGCTTTAGAGTTTACAGGTCTGTATCAGTCATCTAACTTAATCCTTGTAATGTCCCTGTAAGAATTTAGTATTATTAATCATAGTAAACCTGAGTCTTGGAGAGGTTATAAGTTCTTGGTATAAGTTCTGAAAGTTATACTCCAAATTCATGAGTTTCTCTCATACCACACTTCCTTTCGCATATAGGTGTTATATTGTGACTGACATGTACTGGGGAATAGAAATGTTTAGGCCATGGATCCTACTTTTGAAGTGTACAATGCAGACAGATTGTAGACTGTAACTAATAGTCATGCTGGGTGTTGTGTTAAGGGCTTCCTGGAATTGTTGTATCCTCTAAAGATTACTGTTTCTGACCACCTAATTTGAAAACTACAACAATACAATTTCTGAGTTACTTATTTTTAAACCAACAAATGAAAATTTTACCATAATGAAATTGAGGTTTGCAAAAAAAAAATTTGGATGGTAAAATTAATCCAGAGTTAATCCTGGATTATACCCTGTATTTAGCACAGTTTTATGGTGAGTGAAACCATGGTGGTCCAGATTGGGAATGACTTGTTCAAGGAATTTGGCAGGAGAAAGGTGAAAAGTAAACTCTAGAAATCATTTAGAATGCAATAACTGACTGTAATGCTTTAAAATTTCAAGCCAAGACTCTGGAGTAGTTGAAATAAATTAAGAGTAAAATGTGCTTGGTTAAACAGAGGGTCTCAAATTGCCTCTCGAACCTCCCTCAATGGGTGAACAGAGAGCCTTACAGCTGCTCAAGTATACAGTGACCAGTTGTCTGAAGTCCTGACCAAGTACAGACTTGAAGGTAGAAAAGAAGACTCAGTGAGCTCTCTCGAAATTCTATTTTTGGCCTGATGTTGAGACAATTCTTCTTCAAGATAAAGAGGGGAACCCTTGGCTTGAGTTTCACTCCGCACTTCCTGGTGGTCAGTTAGTTGAAATCCAAATTAAAGACTTGTTGGATGAGGGTATGAACAGAAAGGATGGTCTTGTCATTTAAAAGAAAAGCAGGATTTCAGTATTTATATCTTTATTTTGAGTGATGTGTGTTGAAAGAATAATTTGAGAGTCAACTATTAGGCTCTGGCTGTCAATTGGAGATGTAGTGGATAACAAGTCACAGTCCCTGACCTCATTAGCTAGTGATGGTGCTGTACAGGAAACAGAGCAAGGTGAGGGATGGAGAATAGCCGGTACATTGGAGGAAGGGGAACTATTTGGCTTATGATCTCTGAAGGGTTCCCTGAGGAGGTAACTTATGAGCAGAGTCCTGACTGACATACAGTAGGCTTTTTATTTTTTAATTAAAAAAATTTTTTTAAACTACAGTTTACTTTCAATATTATTTTGTACAGTATTAGTTTCATTTTTACAGCATAGTGGTTAGACAATCATATGCTTTACAAAATGTTCCCCCTGATATTTCCAGTACCCATCTGGCACCATACATAGTTATTACAATATTATTGACTATATTTCCTTTGCTATACTTATATCTCTATGACTATATGTGACTACCAATCTGTACTTCTCAGTTCCTTCACCTTTTTCACCCAGTCCACAACCCTCTCTCATCTGGTAACCATCAGTCACACAGTAGGCATTAAATTAATGAAACTGGGTTTCTTCCTCTTACTGATTTATGTAATTACTCCAACTCTGCTGTTAGATTATAAGTTCCTGAGGATAGTGACAGTTTCTTATTATTTTTTGTGCTTCCTGCAGATTCAGATTTAACCAAATTTATTGAATAAAATTTTATGTGCCAGTTACCGTGCCAAGAATTTCCCTATATATTTTGTCATCCAATCCTCATGACAAATATATGAAGTATATCTTGTTACTTTAATTTTTTATTATTTATTATTTTTGTTGTTGTTAATCCTTACCTGAGGATATTTTTTCCATTGATTTTTAGAGAGAGTGGAAGGAAGGAGAAGAGATGGAGAGAGAGAAACATCGATGTGAGAGAGACACATCGATTGATTGCCTCTTGCAGGTGCCCCGACTGGGACTGGGGACTGAGCCTGCAACCGAGGTATGCGCCCTCTATCAGAATTGAACCCACGACCCTTCTGTCTGCAGGTTGACACACTAACTATTGAGCCAAACTGGCTAGGGTGCTACTTTATTTTTTGATGAGTAAACATAGGCTTAGATATATCAAGTAACGGGTTCTAGATAACATAACTACTTAGTAGTAGGGCAGGATTAAATCCAACTCACCTAATCCTTAAAATGATATTGTTCCCAATGACATGATGCCAATAACCATAGCCAATAACTGTGAGCATTTTATGCTTTCATAATATTTGTGAAAGAATAGGAATTGATCTATTGCTGAAAATGATAAATACTTGTTAGCATACTATGCCATTTTGTTTTAGCTTTAAAACTTTGTATAAATTGATATGGAGAGATTTATAAAATATAAAAAATAAAACCAGGTAAAATGCACATATAATATGATTCTATTTTTTTAAAAAATACATACAGGGTGGGGCAAAAATAGGTTTACAGGTCTTGTGTATAGAAAATAATACAACAATTAATAAATAATAATAGAATAAGCTCTGTGTTTTGCATTCTCACAACTGTGAACCTACTTTTGCCTCACCCTGTGTATACAGGAATATATAGGAGAAATCAGGAAGAATGAATTTTTAACAATTTTTGTGCAACGTAGGGTTACCGGTGATTTTTATCTTCTTTGTGCTATATATTTTCTCTTTTTAAAGCATTTTTGTACTATTATTTGTTTACTAACAAATTTCAATTTAAAATAATTAATGCAAAGATGTGAACCATTTATTTGCTTAATGGAATGTTCATGATGACAAATTCTAAGGATTGAGCGATCAGATTTTTTTTTTTTAACATTATTGATTTCAGAGAGAGGAAAGGAGGGGGAGAGAGAGAGAGAGATAGAAACATCAATGCTGAGAGAGTCATCGATCGGCTGCCTAGCCCGCAACCTGGGCATGTGCCCTGACTGGGAATCGAACCCCAATCTCTTGGATCCTAGGTCGATGCTCAACTGCTAAGCCACGCTCGGCTGGGCGAGGGATCAGATTTTAAAAAAATATATGAATACTGCAAAATATGCAA
This sequence comes from Miniopterus schreibersii, assembly GCF_964146895.1. Lineage (NCBI taxonomy): Eukaryota > Metazoa > Chordata > Mammalia > Chiroptera > Miniopteridae > Miniopterus > Miniopterus schreibersii. Next base: position 30,079,593 of record NC_138109.1, on the reverse strand, counting down.
TGGAGATATAGAAAATATTGGATTTGTATGTCAATGTCCTTTCCAATCACTTACAAACCAGGACATTTCTAAAGTGTTGGTATACCAAACATATATGACCTAATATGCTTTTAAAAACAGCAGACCAGCATTTATCTTTCCAGTGACACATTTGAAAGTGTGTCAAAATCTAATTTTGATTAGAGAAAAGAGTGTGACACATCTAGATTATAAATGCAAACCTCAGTAGATATTTGATTTCATCTAATCAAAGATGTTATTTTTAATTGCTATGGAACAGGATGATCCTGTGCAAATGAGACACTGAGTTAATAACAGTACTTTCTATTTACATAGAGATTTTCTATGAGCTTAACATACTTCGTGAATTAGAAGAAGCTCTGTGTTGGTGCAATTACTTTGGAAAACTCTTTGGCAATGTCTTCTAAAGCTGAATATATGTGTACTTTGTTACCCAGAAACTATACTCTTAGTGTATACTCAACAGAAATACATAATTTTGTTTACTAAAAGATATGTCATAGCAACACTATTTATTATAGCTCCAGGCTGGGAAGTGCCCAAATGCCCATAAACAATATAATAGATTTGGATGGATGAATAAATTATGTTATAATCACACAAAGGAATGCTATGCAGCAATGAGAATGAATAATCTAAACCCACGTGCAACAATATGGATGAATCTCACAAACATAATGTTGAGTGAAAAAAGCAATACAAAAGAGTACAAATTGTATGACTGTATTTTTATGTTGTGCAAAAGCATGCAAAACTAAACTATGCATTAGAAGTCAGGGCAGTGATGACCCTTGGTGTGGGAATGTGGGCAGTAATGTGAAGGGAGCATGAGTGGAGGATATGTAGAGTGCTAGTAATATTCTGTTTTTGGATCTGAGTGCTGGTTTCACATATGTGCTCAGATTATGAAAATAATTAGTTGAGCTTTATTCTTTATGACATACGTACTTTTCTATATCCATGTTATAATTTAATGCACCCTAAAAATATGGTTACTTACATAGCTTTAGACATCTCCTAACTCTCCTCTCCTAGATGTTTAGATGTTGGTTAGCACTTAAAGTGATTGTCATTAATTTAATTCATTTACTCAAATTTTATACTGTGTACTTACTCTATATCAGGTCTATAATAGGGTATGCTGATAAAAAAAGAAAAGAAAAGAAAGAGAATATAGTCTTTATGCTCAAGGAATTCATATGGGTAGGCGAGGACAGGTAAGTAATCAACTATAATACAGAATAGCATGTAGAAATAAGTACAGGATGTTTTGCTAAAATCAAATAGGAATATCCAACCCAGACTGTGGACTTGGGAATCAGAGAAGGCAACCTGGGGCAAATGATATATGACTTTTGCCTGAAAGATAAGCAATTACGCAGACAAAGAATAATAGGAAACACATTCCAAGCAGGGGGAACTGCATTTGGGAAGTATCTTAGATGAGCAAGAATGTGGCCTCTTCAAGAAACTGTGAATATTTACTATGTCAGGAACATAGGCTGTGGGAGGAGAAGGAGTGGCAGAGCAAGAGGCTGTAAAATTAAGAAAGGGTTTTGAATATTATGCTGAAGAGTTTGCACTTTTACTGAATCCCAAGAGGAGGTAGTGAAGGATTGAAAGCAGAGAAGTGACGTAAGATTTTCATTTCTTAAAAAATCACTCTGACATTGGTAGGGAGAATAAATTGGAGAGAGGTAGGACCAGTGGCAGGGAGGCATTAACAGAAGAAATGATGAGCCCTGAACTAAGATAGGCAATTTCCCCAACTCTCCACTCACACATGTATTTGAATATGCAGCTGATTTTTAGATTTGGGGAAATAGGCAGTAGGTTTATATTGTACCATGGACAATTTCAAATTGATTATCAGACCTACCTGTCCCTACAATTCTTTAGGTAGAATCATTATCACTCATTATCTACAACACCCTCTGCCTCTACCTGGGTGCCACAAACCTAGGCCAGAACCTAGCTTGTTCTCAAGACTTATTGCCAGAGGGATCTTTGACTCTGATGGAACCCCTCTATTCAGGTAGATCTTTATACTGGGAAAAATCTCTTTAGAGCTGTTGGGCTCGATTGGTCTTTGTAATGCTGTAAATATCAGGGACAAAAGACCTGCTTTGCAGGAGAGAGAATCCCCAAGGTTGCTGAGTGCATCTGTCATGAGATGGAAGACAAAAGAATAAGTCTAGCAGATACACTCTAGGAGCATCTCTTATTGTTCATAAGGCTGGATATACTGAAAAGGTAGTTCCACTATACTGCCACATTGCTGACCGGGGTGGCAAGTTAGATATCATCCTGCTAGTTCTAGCATTCAGCGTGAACCACAGTAGCTTTCACAGTAGCAGAAATTGGCAATTTAGGAGTTTGTGGTTCTTCTTAGTGATGCTCTAAACTTCAAGACAGCCATAAGTATTAGAGCTGAGGCCTGCCATACTCTGAAGAATGTCATTAAGGATAAATGAGGGTAAGAAACTACCAGGCAAAGGCATGAGGCACATTTCTACTAACATTGTACGGCAAGGGCCAAATCTAGCTCACTGCCTGTTTTCGCAAATAAAGTTTTATTGGAAAACAGCAACACCGATTTGTTTATGAATTGTCTATGGTTAATTTTGTGCTATATTCGCAGAATTGAATATTATGACAGAGACAATATAACTCACAAAGTCGAAAATGTTTATCATCTAGCCCTTTACAGGGAAATTTGCCACCTCTGCCTGCAGTGTAGAGAAACTCTGGAACTATAAGAAAATGCTACCGCAAAGGCTGGCTGCAAGAGAGAAGGGTTTCACTGGAATGGACTCTGAGTTCTTCCAGTCTGGACACATGGTCTGGAATTTAACTTCGGCTCCCACCAGCAGATACATCAGCCCTGTGGTGGCTCATAAAGAACTATCCAGTGGTATCTTGAAAGAAATCTCTGACCAGAATGACTGGGAAATTTGGGGGGAAAAATCACTTTTAATACAAATATCCAGGAGATGATCTCATAGTGGTCAACCCAAAACAAGTTGCCGAGGCTGAGGCTGAGGAATAGAGCCCCTGCTCCGTCTCCGGGTGACCCAGATTGGCTCCGAGTCTTCACAGCTGGCTTCATTCAATGGGTTTTCATTACTCTGGGGAAACTGAAAATGCTTTTACTGCTGACCTGGTGGTAGAGCATTGCCCTACACATGTCAGGTATGTTGCACCTAAATCTGGGTCTGCTTCCTGTAATTGAGGAGCTTCTGGATGGGAGATTCAGAAGCTTCCTCACCATTTAAACACCAGGTCTATTCAGTTGGTTAGACACCTGCTCCTCTTTCAACCAGAGATCCCAAAACAGAAGACCAGTATTTTAGAAGGACTTCTGATTATTTTCTCTCCTTCCCTCACTTCCCTGTGGTAGTCTCAGTGCTATTAGAAATGCTATCACTACATCAGAAGCCATACCTCGCCGTCTGGAATTCTTTGGAAGATGTAGCTTTGTAGTCATGTGACTAGTTCAAAATTGTATTTTTCCCTCAGCTTTACCCCACTATGAGCCTGTGAATCCATGCACATATAGTGTGGTCCCCTGCGGTTCACAGGCAGACTTCCTCATAGTTTTTATGTGGGGGAAAAAATCAGTAACTAAAAATAGCCCATTAGCTACTTTGCTACCAGGGATGTTTTTACCATCCACACTATCTTTTATAGTGTTCCATGCTTTCACCCTCCTTCTAGGGCCTTTTTTCTCTTCCCAGAGTGTCATTCCTTTCCAAGTTCCAAATCGTCCCGCTATTATGCAGAATATTCAGATCTCTCCAGGTCCTAGCCCACATTCCCTTCAAGGTCCACCTTGCAGAACTCATCTATTTACTTAATGAAGTCCACCTCATCCCTGTAGGACTTGGAGTTGTAAATAGCAATATATTGCATATGTCAAGCACCAAGTACAGTCAGGATTTTTCTCTCTTCCCTTCTGCTTGTTTTATTGTTGTTATATTCTTTTTCTTATGTCAAAAAATAAATGCCTCATTACATCTGTTGACATTTGTGTTCACTTATTTTGGTTTTGAACTCATAAAAGGAAAGACGTGAGTCCTTCTGGCCTTGTACTATGTGGCATGTAGAAGCAGGACACATAATGTGGATTCTTCAGATTTGGTGCGTGATACCAGAGAGAACTGAGGGCCATTTCCTTTGCTTTTATAAGACTTCCTTTTCCTCCAGATAGGTAGTGGCCCACTGTAGCTTGGCATATTCTTTGAGTATAATGCAGAATCTTGGAAACAGTTCACATGGTGGTTAAGGTACAAGATTTGAACATAAATATATATATATAATTTACTGTAGACTTTGGTCAGGTTACATAATGTCCCTAAACCTCAGTTTTCTCATCCATAAAATAAGTACTAGCATGTATTTCAGAGTTCTTATGAAGATCAGATGAGACAATGAAAGTAAATTACTTTGCATTGGACAGGCACAGAATAAGTACTTCAAAAAATGGAGACTTTTGTTCTTGTTAATATTATTGCCACGCTATAATGATTTTTGGCTTATATAGTTGTCACAAAAATTGAAAATAAATGAAGCAAACAAATAAATGCCAGGAAGCAAATTGAGAAATGGCTAGAATAAAGCCCCAAGTTCATGTAAGGTGATGTTCAATAACTCCTTTCTTTATTACTTTTTACTCTGGAAATTTTCCACTATATACAAAATTGAACAGAAATAGTGTAACAAACCTCATGTATTCATAATCCAGCTTCAACAATGACCAACTCATAGCCAATCAATTTTCATTTTTATCACTACTTCTTTCCTTCTAACTTCTCTTCCACTGTATTATTTTAAAGTAAATCCTGTATTGTATATTTTATTCCATAAATATTTCAGTATACATATATTTCTGAAAGATAAGGACTTAAAAAATAACCATAAGTACTAGGTAAATCTTGGTTGATTTGAAGCTGGCAGCCCTAGGTAACCCATTCACCTCCCCATTGATGTCAACACATAAACTGAGGCATAGGATTGTGCCCATCAGGAATGGTAGCAAGGCTATATGGTTGAGGGGAATAGAAGGAAGATAAAAGTTACATTTCAATTTCATTAATACCTCACAACCTGGCCACCAACACGAGTGTAGCACAGGCCAGCTGTGGTTATTTGGGGAGACATTATGGTCTACTGGCAGCAGACATGTGCCTTGGGCCAGGAACATTTGGGTTCTGTGTCCTTACTCTACAATGATGGTTTTAGCCAGATTACTAACTCCTAATACTCTTGTATGCAACAATTGACCGTTTATCAAATGCTTCTTTCACAACTACTAGCTCATTTGTTCCTTATCACCTTGGGGAAAGGAAACTGAGGCTCAGTGAGATCTGTTTTTATGCTAGTAATGTGCCGTTTTGCTTACTATGGCCTTATAGTATAGTTTGATATTAGGTAGCATGATTCCTTCAACTTTGTTATTCTTTCTCAAGATCACTGTAGCTACTCTGGGTCTTTTGTGGTTCCGTATAAATTTTTGGAATATTTTTTCTAGTTCTGTGAAATACACCATTGGTATCTGGATAGGAATTGCACTGACTCTATGGATTGCTTTGAGGAGTATGGACATTTTAATGATGTTACTTCTTCCTATCCATGAACACTGTATATGCTTCCACTTATTTGTATCTTCTTCATTTTCTTTCTTCGGTGTCTTATAACTTTCCGAGTACAGGTCTTTTACATCCTTGGTTAAATTTATTCCTAGTGATTTCATTTTTTTGATGCAACTGTAAATGGAATTGTTTTCTTAGTTTCTATTTCTGATAGTTATTGGTGTATAGAAATGCAACTGATTTCTGGTTATTTATTTTGTATCCTGCTACTTTACTGAATTCATTTATCAGTTTTAGTAGTTTTTTGGTGGAATCTTTATGGTCCTCCAAGTTTTTTAAATTGACAAATTATTAAATTATTTTTAAATGCTATAGACATAACAAAATATTTTAAATAGCATGTTTTAAATCTGAAAATTCTTCTATAATGATTTCCCCATACATTTTTAGCTGCATACTCTTTGACCTCTTCTTCATATGACTATGAGTCTGTAATACAATCTTCTAAAGAGAGAATAGAAAGCTAATTTCTTCTAGAATAGTTGATCAGATATGATTTTTGTTATTGATGGTGTTTTAAAAGTTTATTTCAGTGTCATGACTCTATTGGTAATGTAATATAAAATTTTAGGATTGTTTTGAAATTTGGGAAAACTTCTGTCAAGTTTCTTTCATACAAAAATCTTGAAGTTTTGAACATGTCATATTTTCTTATGCAGTGACTAATCCCAAAATTCACTTCAATTGTTGACATTCATAAACCACGTTACCTGGGTCCATCTCAGGTCCTCCAATCGGACCTGTGAAAATAGGAAGTTCCCCCCTTCCCACTCCCACAGCTTGAGTTTTATAAGCTTCAGAGTAAAACTGACTCTGCAGGTTAGTTGGTTACCTATCTTCTCTTTTCTTTACCCTGGGGTCAGATCTTCATTTTCTCACCAGGCCTTATACCCACCTGGAAAGTAAACTCTATTCTAGCTCCAGGCACAGAGCATATATTCCCTTTACTGTTCCTTCCCCTCAAATGGTGTTGAGAGTCCCTACCCTCTCCCTTAGTGACTGAATTATGCCCCAAGAGCTTTCTGACCCCTTAAGTATCTATAAATGGTAGTGCACATTGTTAGCTTACAGGCTTTAAAACACTGCCTACCCTAGCTGCAGAAGACGACAAAGCCCCGGAGATGAGGATCTTCCACGAACATATGTGGCCTTGCTGGAGCTGGGATCCATTCATTTCCCTCATGCTTTTTCTTTGTATAAATACAACATTTCAGATGTTCAATTAAAATAAGTACCCTTAATTTCAAGCCTTAGTCTGTCGTGTGCTATAATTATTCACTGGGCTGCCTGGGATGTTTCTCACAATTACTTTTCCTTACTTCCCCAGTGAAATTGCTGGTAATTTTTGGTTTCTCTTTATTTAACAGGACAAAGCAAAGCATTCTGGGTCTGCCTGAGGCAAGACTAATGTGGCTGTTTTAATAATGACTACCTCCTGGTGAGGGCCATCTCTAAGACAGGAGGAGGGGTAAAAATCCAGCATTTATCATTTTTTAAGTGAGGAATTTAGCCCTGTTTAACTGTTGTTGTTTTTTCCCCCCGTAAGTGTAGGTAGACTCAAATACATATGAGTTTATAGTTCATGAACCGCTAGTGTTGGAGATAGGCTGGGAATATATCTTATAGATCCTGTTTCTCCCAGTCCTTAAAAACGGCATTGTTGAAGTCAATGCTGCCTATAAAGTAGAGTCCAAGCTTCTCAGTCTCAGATTCAGGCTCCTTAGCAGACCAGAAAGTGTCGGAGGTCTCTTTCATACAGGTGCTTCACAAGCTACACAACAGGCCAGAGAAAAGTAAAGATCTGGAAGGGCAATTGGCATTAATTAGTACCAGTACCTTATTAAAAATATTGAAGGGAATTTCTCATTAACATTAAGGATTTTGCCTATTTTATTTATTAATCAGCTGGAGAGTTTGGCCCTGACTTTTAATCTTGAATTGTCCCTGAAACAAAGTACATTAGTTGCCTTAATTAGTCAGTGGATATCTTTTCTACTCATTTGATTTCTAATGTAAAAGTTGTTGATCTTCACATGATTCATGAGTATTCTGCCCCATCATCTTCTCATGCCTGACTTGGGAAACCTGGGCTTCAGCAAGCTCCAGAGAACTGACAAGATGTTTATTTTCTTATTTATTTGTCCTGCCCCAGCAAAATCCAGAGTGCCTTGCTTTGTGCTGTTAAATAAAAGAGAAACCAAAAATTACCAGTTGTTTCACTGGAGAAGTAAGGAAAAGTAATTGTGAGAAATATCCTAAGAATAAATATTTCTCGAGCATCTACTCTCTGTTAGCATCCTGCTAAATGTTACAGAAACAGATGAATAATATACGGACACTGACTTCAAGAAGCTCATAGTCTAGAAAGCAAGACAGGCAGACAAGTACACATTTGATTATTCTATTAGTTAATATAAGCCACAACAAACAACGCCCAAACCTTATTTGCTTAAAGTAAATGTTTACTTCTCATTTAGATATAATGCATGTGGGTCAGTAGGGGAGCTCTGCTCCAGTGTCAGTTGGGGACCCAGATCTCTGCATCAAACTGGTAGATGAGGGAAGAGAGAGACTGTGGCAGATTGGGTTTGGAAAAAGTGAAACATCTCTTTCATGCACACTCCCGCTGCTAGACTCAGCCTATAGTCCTACCCAACCGAAGGGAACGCTGAGAAATATCTGTGCGCCTGGGAGGGAAAGAACTTGGAGTTGGGTGAGCACATGGCATTACCTTTGCCACAGTGATAATATAGGGACATTTGTGCTATGACCAAAAAATGAGTGCAAGCATTATAGGAAGAAGAAGAGGAATTCTTAACTTAGCCTGTGGTACGGGGATGAGGGTGGGAATCAGAAATGGCTTCCTAGAAGATGTGACACATAAGCTGACTTTTGCTGGATATTTAAGAGTTAGCCAAGTTAAGGCTGGGCTTTAAAGTAGGAGGGGAGGACATGAGCAAATGCAAGAAGGCACAGAACAGCAAGGTATATGCTTAGAGAACCTATGACTTACAATACATCTAGATCTTACATTTTGATGAGAGACACAGACTTATGAGCATCTCCAGTTCTGAGGTTGGTAGCACTTCTGGATCACACTGACACATGCTGATTCAATTGTTGTGATAAAAAATGCATTGCCCAATTTTCAAAATCAGAGAAGTATTTTTTTTAAACTAGTTAAAAGTCAACGAGCCAGCATGACCTAGTTAAGAACTTTAATTAAAAAGAGAAAAACAAAAAGAACTTGGAAATGAATTTCCCTGAGAATCATATCTATTTGTGAAGACACAGAAACCATGTATTTTAAGGTTTGTGGAGAAGCACAATTTGTTGCCTTTGTTCTCTTCCAATGAAGCTGACACCAAAAATTTTCTGTTGTAATACTGAGATGTTTGCTATGGGCCCATTGAAGAACAGTTTATATGAAAGATAACTTGGTTAAAATCTAATCATCTTTTGTACCTCCATCTATATGGTTGAAATTGGGTAGCAAAGTCTGAGGCTCTGGTGTGCCCTAGAGCTCTTGGATTTTGTAAATGTCTCTGTGTTGCTTAAGACTAAAATCTATCTGCATAAGAATTTCTCTTAGAAGGAAATAAAGTTCTTGGCTCAGATATGGATTTCAAAACAGGAGTTAGTTACCGCACTGAAAGACACATTTCTTGGACCATTTTTAAATATGAGAAAAATGAATAGTACATCTAAATATGGAATCCATATCGATAGAGCTGGAGGTGTGGTGGGCGTCAAAAGTGCTTAGGGGAAAGGCAGGAGGGAAGTAATTTAAAATAGGACCAATAGTGTTTATCATGAAAGTTGGCTGCCAAATCTAGAATTTCATGGTTGGACGATAGCAAAGAAAGTCAAGGAATGAGAGAGAATTATAAGTTTCCAGGCAGGTCCACAAATAGTAAACCAATACAGGTAAAAACTAAATGTGCTAATACATATAAGGCATTTATTATCACTGTGCCTGGCAATTAGTAAGTATTCAATAAACATTGATTGTTATTATTATTAGTGTTTGTTTTGCCTTATTGGACCCTTTAAATACCCTCACTTCTTGCTTAAGCTATTTCATTTTTTTCTATTGCAAATATTATTTATTCCTGATAACAAGCATTGAAAACGTTCAAATTGGTGCAGTACATTTCTCAAAGCTGGCTCTCCTGAGCCTCCCCCCACCTCCGCCCCTCGACATGAGGCTTTGTGCTTCTCTTATTTTATCACACACACTGTAGATTTCCCCCCTTGAGCATTTATTACAACTTTGTACTTGACTAGAAGCTACTTGAGGACAGCAACAGAATCTTTTTCACCCCTGTTTTCCCAGGGACACTACTGTGTGTTGGGCACAGAATAAACACTTGAATAATTGAATGAATGGCCAATAACTTACTGTTTATTTAGCACTTTCACATCTGTGTTATCCTCAGGGATGCTCAGTCATATTCATATAGATGTTATTACAAACAAGAACACCAAGGCTTAGAAATGTTTAAGATTTTTGCCCAAGGTGAAAAGTGGTATAGTCAGTATTCCAACCAGCCTGTCTAGCTTTAGACTTCCTAGGCTTTCACAGACTGCATGATGAGGTCACGAACTAATCAGTGTTGCCTTTCCCTATTCCATCTGTACCTCCTGTGAACTCTAGGGCTCAGAACACAACTTAAATACCACTTTCTTAGAGGGTGGGTAAATGTTGATAAAGGGACGTTGGAAAGAGGGCATACAAGTTAGAAGAAACACAAGAACAAAGACAGACTTATGAGAAATCTCCATTTCCTGAGAGAAGTACCAGTATTTCAATGTATTTTGAGCATAGTGTTTAAGGGATGGTGGCCAGAGATGAGGCTAGAGAGGTAAGTAGAGTGCAGGTTGCGAAAGGTCATAAATACCACGCTAGGGAGCCCAGACCTTTTTTTTTTTAAGATGATGCCAATGGACCATATTAACCATAAAAGGAACACGGCCATATTGACATTTTTTGGTTTTGTTTGTTCATTTTTAATCCAGGATGTAGCATTGTGGATAGGCAACATAGTTAGCAAAAAGATGTTCTCAGGAGAAGACAGTAGGACCTCCGTCAGAGGAACTAGATACTGGTACATCGGAAGGAGGCAGAGTCAGAGATCAGAAAGAAAGAACTTAGTCCAACTAGATGAGGAACCAGAAAGGGCAGCAAGTAACTTGGACAAGACAGAAAGATTTGTGGTGGCTTCAGCCAAAATTTATTGCTGTACAGCCAGCAGTGTGAAGGCTGTTTCTGTGGATATCCTTGAAGGCACCAGTAGCTCTGAATTGTTTGAGATGAATGAGCAGTATTCTGATGGCTGGTTAAGCCATACACAGATGTTTGGGCGAGAGGTCTGAGAGTCAGGGGCTGGAGTCCAGCTCCTTGTAAAGAAAAAAGATGAGAGCAAGGCAAAGCCGTCGTCCTTATGATAAAGGAGAACTTTAGATGAATTCTTGGAATAAAATCCAGAATTGGATTTAGAAAAACAATTATGGGCATTAGACAACGCTTATTAGGGATGAGCTATGCATTTATTATGTGATTCAGGAGCTTAGGGGTAGTGAGAGCACATGACCAATGTGAAAGGGATAGACACCAATAATGACTGAGACTTCCGGCATATTAATCAACTTTACTGAACTTCAGTGATTCTATCTAAAAGATGGGAATTATAATATATTTCACAGATTTGTGGAAAGTATTAACTAAGATACTCAATGTGAAAACTCCTACCACTGTGAGGAGACATAGTAGATACTCATTAAATGTTGGTTTCCTTTGTGAAGGAAATTGAAGCTTTCTGCTTTAATTCAGAATTTGTCAAACAGCTGGGGTTAGCTCAGTTCCTTATGTGGAGGGATTTGACTTGGATAGGAAAGGGAAAGGAGAAGGCAAATTTTTAGAGATGTAACTATGGAGCTACCCAAAGGATATGAGACCGGAACCTTGCTAGAGTCTACTAGGAAGAAGCTAACCCAAGGGAAGTCTTGGAATAGACTTCCTGTGTTGCATTCAGTATGTACACATGGATCTAGGTGAAACAAACTAAAGCACAAAAGTTCACTTTCCAGTGTGGACCATGTTATCCAGAGGGCACATTTAGAAAATGAAAGTGAAATGCATAATTCTAAAGCTTCAGTAAGAGCTCCTCTTTTATATGGCTTTAAACCACTGACTACACTGAATTGCTTTCCCTGTCAAGATGGCTTTTATAGTCAATTATATGTCAAGTCAAAAGCTCAGCTATATGAGGACTCACAAAAAGCAATTAATTAACCTAAGGTACATCATTCCAAAGAATTGCAAAGTTACAAGAAGAGTGGAACACAATGTAAGGTTTCAAAACCCCATTTGCTTTTTTGTTTCCACCTAAAGGACGTTCTTAGACGAGATCCTACTGGTATGTTTTAGACATGCCATTTTGATGTCTCTCCACTTTCTTTAAACTAGACTAGTTAACCATCCTCCCTTAATTTCTTGCAGTCTTTGCAAATGCACTCCAGTTGGTCCAGTGTCTCCTTCTCCCTTACACGGACACCCATTTTTGCAACATTTGAGTTCTTTTGTTCGGTTTATTTTTGTTTTTCTTTTTAAGAACACCCTTCTGGCATGACAAGAAGGACTTCACAGTAGGTGGGTTCTGTTCATAGACCTAGTTTTTGATTGAGCCTCTACTCTTCCATACCACCTTCCCCTATAATCACACTTTTTCTGTCTCTTTAGTTTAATGAACTATTTGATTAACCTTTTTAGCATTAAAAACCACTCTCCTTGCTTTTTCTACAGAGTTTCAAGGGCATTCTTCTTCAGGGAACAATGTCTCCTCAGATGCCTTCTCTGGTCATAGCTTGTATCACTTGTTTCTCCTTAAGCCTGAAGGGATAGACCTGAAACTTTGTTTTATTGTCAATCATACCACATGTCTGCATCATTTGTGTTCCATGGACCCAGAACACAGAATACAGTGGGTGAAGATATTAACAGGTTAGATCACTGAGTCATGGAGCAGTGAACTTTATATCTCTGACCCTTGCAACAAACACATTCACTTTCTTTAGTTTGTTCATATTTTTATATATTTTTTGCAACAAAGCGTGAGTTAGCTGACTTCCATGCCCATATGATAAAAATTATAACTAACATACAGAGAGCTTATTCTCTGCCAGGCCATAAATGTATCTGTATTGACTAATGTATGTACTGTATATGTATTAATCAATTTAATCCTTTCAATAACCTTATCAGATAAAAACTATTATTAGCTTTATTTTTTAATATGAAAAAATTGGAGCTCAGAAAGACTCAATGACTTGCCCAAGGTCTCACAGTTAATAACTAGCAGAACTAGGGCCAAGTCTTACTCCAGAGCTTGTACTCTTAAACATACTGTTACACTTGTCTAAAGCTGTTTATGAAGCATGTTCACATATACTATCTGATCTCCACAGCAACCTCATAATTATTCCCATTTTAAAAATGAGGAAACAGAAGCTCCAAGATATGAAGAATATGCTGTGAATCACATGGCTGATAAGAAGTGGAACTGGGATAGAAACCAAGGATACTGATTTTAAATTTAGAAATTTTCCACCAGACAGTTGATGATCTAAATTCAAGCATCTGGGAATAAGTTTGTATCTGATTTAACTTACAGGTATGCACAAACCTGTATACGTATGTGTGTGTGGTGTAGTCACAGATAATATGGATATATCTTTTTATATTAACCCATATAAATAACTTATCATTTGGATGAACTTTTAACTTTTAATCTGGTTATTATGTAAGCATAACAAATGTTTTCTTTTGGAAAAATTAGTAAATTATTTGTTATGCCTTTAACAAAGATTATATCCATATGGTCAAAGTTTATCTTATTGGAAAGTTGATATTTTTGATATTGACCCCTGGAGTTTAAATTTAAGGATAATCCATTTAACCAGATGGTATATGCCCCAAAGGCAAGGTTGTTCAGGATATTGGTCATGCAGCTCCCTGATTTTCACGTGTTTTCTACGTCCTTTATCTGATGAGGGGTGTTGGGGGTACGATTGGTAGGCACAGTTTTGGCATCCCATGATCTGATTTTTAATCTTGATTCTACTTTTGACTTTCAGCAAATTACTTTCACTTCTTTCTCTAATCATCAGTATTTTAATCTGATAAAGAGAAGTAACTTTTCTGACCTTTAGACTTTCTCCCTTTAATTTTCTCTTCACATAGTTGTCAGAGTGATAGTTCTAAAACATCGTCCAGATCATGCCATTAACCTCCATAAAACTTATCTTTCATTCTCCCTTGTTTTAAGGATAAAGTTCAGATTCTTTAGCCTGACTCTCAGAGCTCTTTATAATTTATATTTCCAGTTTTATCCCTCTCGAACTTCTCCCATTCTCCCTGCATTTGAGTGGCACTTCAGCCCAAGTTCACCTATTATCAACAGGTTCAAGCTCAGAACCCAGATTCTGTAACATTAAGTATAATACTTTTTTAAATATTCTAACATCATCTCTAATTAACAACCCTCTAGAAGTAATTTATTATTGAAGCTGATTCCAGTTACTAACTACAGAGCATGCCTGCTATCTGATCTTATGTTAAATAATAAAAAGTAATTGATTAATATTTATTTTTGTACCAATCTGCTAGGTTCTATGAAATCTGATTTAAGATACAGTCCTTTTGTTGAGGAGCTCACAATGTAGTAAGAGAGATGAAGACCAAAAAAAAAAAAAAAAAAGATTCTAATTAAGGTAGAGTCCATCTCTCTCCTCTGACATAATATAGCTACCCATCTGAAAATTATGGGTTTGGAATAACATTAGATAATGCCTAAGACTTAAGGGAACTCTAATATTGTCATTATATCTAACATTGATTACTCCTCCAAAATAAAAATAACTACTATCATTAGTTGAGTGCTTCCTATGTGCCAGCCACTATTTTGAATACTTTACATATACCTCTTCTTCACAGCAACCCCATGAAGTATGTATTATTCTCATCCTCAGTATTTATATTAGGAAGCCAAGATAGGGACAGGTTAAGTGAGTGATATATCTGTGATTTGAACCTAGGCTTTTGTGTATGCAAAACTGGTACTTTTCCCTACTGTTCTTTGTGACTTTTTAGGGATGCTTGCTTTTTAAAGATACAGCAGTGGCACTCAAGTCTTCAGCTTCATGGAGACTGGAGCATTAACTTTACCATAGATTACTTGGTCATGTTTCTTTGATCTTTTAAGTTTTCATAGTGTAAGCACATCTGCAATGCATACTCATGGGCAGATGTGGTGATTCTTTCTTGGAATCAATGCTCATGATCTCTCACTCCAGATAATGCTACTTCGAAGAATTTCTAAGAAGCCAATGTGCATGTTGCTGATGATTTTTTAAATTTTATAACAAGAGCATGGCCCACTTGCTAGTATTGACAAGCATGATTAACAATAAAGCCCAAAAGATCTTATAAAAATAAATAAGTAAAGTGAATAGTGCAATTAAAATTTTTTTCATGTATTTCTCATTTATTTACCAACCCATAAAACTGATAAAGTGGACTCCTTCCAATTAATGTTGGTTTAATAATTTGCTATACTCTGTGGGTTTATATATATGAGTATGTGTCTGCATTCTCAATGCTATAAATAAATGTGTATATATACATGTATTTCCTTTTATGATTTTAGAAGAAAATGTACAGAAACTCAGGAATAATTTATTCACACTTTATCACTCATCCCACTTTCCAAGGTGCTCTCACATACATTGTGATTAGATCAAAAAGCTTTATGATTCTTCCAAATAAAGATATTTTGATTGTGATTTTATTTTTGTTTGGGGGGCCAGAAACCCTCAACAATGCTGTGAACTAGGGTGAATATTAATTTTTCTCTTCATTTACAGATGAAGAATTGACCTGTTTTAGGCCACATATCTAGAAGGGGAATAATCAAGACTTGAAATGAGGTTTCTTGGATTCCAAAGTCAGCATTCCTTTTACTACACTGTAGTGTCTCACCTGAATTTTTCACATATAATTTTATTCAAGCCTGGGATATATCAGGCAAACTAGAATCTTGTGGCTGTAGGCAGGCCCAGAAATCAGCAGGGTTACTAAATCTCAGCTGCATTTGGCAAGATCCAAGGAAAGACAAGCCAGATTCCCTTGCAGGCCTGGAAGACAGACACAGGCTCAGGTCAGGACCACGGAGAGCTCTCAGTGAACTTTTTAAATTCTTTGCATTTTAGGCTTCACCTTCAGGTCTAGGAACAGGCATTGACTGCTTAAATCTGTCTTGCTCTGTCCTTGCCAAAAGAGACCCTCCTCATTCATATTGATATACAATTCATTCATATTGCTTTCTGTTGCAGTTTTGCTGTTTTCTGTATGATTATTTGTTTAATATCTTTTCCGCCACACACATACACACACACTGTAGACCATAAATGCTTTGAGGTCAAGGCTCCATCTGTTTTTTGTTTTGTGGTGGGTTTTTTTTACTCAATAGTGTATCCCCATTGCTAAAAACAATGCCTGGAGTTTGGTAAACACTCAAAATATATTTGTTAAATAAATGCTGACTGCCTACAAATAGCAAATGTTAAACACCTACTCAGTGTTAGGCACTATTCTGGGTACCCCTTTTTTGCCTATTGAAACTCACTGAACCATAATCACTCAATGAGATAGTAAGAAAGGACATACTCAAATTGTATGACCTCGTGGCCAAAATTCTTGAGAGACTTGCATATTTATTGCTTCTACTTCCTCACTCCCCATTCAGTCCTCAATCTGTTGCATTCTGGTGCCTGCCTCCACTACTCTATTGGAATTACTTTCTTGATAAACCTTGAAACATCCTTTATAACCTTATCTCACATAATACCCAGCATTTAACATTGTCTATCACTCCTCTTCTCCGCCTTCTCTCTTACCTCTCTTGGCAATATTCTATCTTGGCTTTTCTCTCACATCTATATCTACTTCCTGTTATCCTTTTTGGATTTTCTTTTTTTTTTTGAGGACTCTTAAGCTTAGGATTCCCTAAAATTCAATCCTACTCTCTTTAGACAATCTCCCTGCTTTTCTAATTTACAATCTTCAATTCCTGTGACTACAACTACTATTTACAAACTAATACCTATTGAATCTATAATTTCATACCTAGATATTCTTACAAGGTTTGAACTGCCATTTACAAATATCTACTGGCCAGTGCAATGGACAAGAAGGAATTCATTGCAGAGAATGTGGTGGGAATAAAAGCATAGTGGTTGGCAAGCTTCTAGCGTGTTTGGGTGTGAGTGTAAATAGTTGCATTCATTTGATCTCACTGGTGCAGATTATTTTTGCAAAAAAATAAAAAACTAGTATATAATATGTACCTGATAAACACTTATGTGTATCCCCAGTGGGGAGGGTGCAGGAGGCAGCTGATCCATGACTCTCATCACTGATGTTTCTATCTCTCTCCCTTCCTCTCTCTGAAATCAATAAAGATATATATATATATTTAAAAGTGTGAATGAATGAACTAGAGGAGGTAGGTGATGGGTCTAGAAAACTATTAGGTATTTTACAAATGTAATTTAATATTGCAACAGCTAATAAAGGTAATGTATTGCATGTTTTATATTTCTTTAATTTATTTACTTTTCCATGTCTCATTGTCCTACTACCTTCATTCAGGCCTCCATTATTTTTTATTTCAATTACTTGCAACCCTCTAATCTGTCTTCTATGTAATTGCCCAAATCACCTTTCTAAAAAGCAAATTTGGTCATGTCAGTGTCCTCTTCAAACTCTCCAATTACCCTACTTTTCTATAAGATAAAAACAAAACCCCAAACACCACTAACTCTTTAGGTTACATTCAAGAGCTATCTCTTTCTGTGCTCCAGTCACATCAAACTACTATCTGTCCTTGATTCTAGGACTCTAGCTACTTAAGAAGGCCTTGCTATTCTCTTACCTCAGCCCTTCATACTGTGTTATCTGTCTTAAATGCTTTAACTTTCCCTCTTGGCCATCTAGTTGTTATAAAGTATTTATTACAGTGTCTGGCACATAGTAAGCATTTGATAAATGTAGTGAATGCCATTGTCATCATTGTCTTTGTTGTCATAGTCTTCATTATCATTGTCGTCATCATACATCATCCTCATCATCATCACCATCGCTATCATCATCATCATCATGTTAGGAATCCTAGTCTGCCAGAAGTATCAGGGATTTTTCAGATTACTTAGTTCAATTTACATTTTATATATTCTCACATAGGCCCAGGAAGAGGAGGAGGTTTGTTCAGACATATAAAGCTGGCAAATCAGGGGAACTAGAACCTAGCTAAACTGACTTTACCCACTGCCCCAGAAGGCCTCTTACGGTTTTGAAGTTATTTTAC
Organism: Miniopterus schreibersii; assembly: GCF_964146895.1. NCBI lineage: Eukaryota > Metazoa > Chordata > Mammalia > Chiroptera > Miniopteridae > Miniopterus > Miniopterus schreibersii. The sequence goes on along the minus strand of NC_138109.1, from coordinate 30,061,496 downwards.
CTTTTACCAAATTGATGGCTGCAACTGACATAGAGGAAAGAACATGACCAGTCTTAGCTGGGTCAACCCCAGACTCTTGTATTTACTTGATAATATTACTTAACTCATAGAGCTGTTACAATGGACAATGTGTATATAATACCTAGCACAAACCTTGGCACAAAGAGAGTGCTCCCTCCTTACCTCATACTTGGTCTGTGTCCCCTCATATATGTAGGCTAGAGGGATTCCTAGACTTTATAATTATGCTGGTCAAAGCAGTGGTTGCTTTTTAAAATTTGCAGGAGGGAAATACCATGGGAGAAAAGCTAAGAGCATATTGTCTTCAGCGTGAGCAGAAACTCAGAATAGATTGCTGCGTATGGGTTTCTAGTTGTGCTTGGGAATATAGCCAACTGAGTACAACATGGCCCTATCTTGGGACTCTGCCAGCTTTGCCCTCCCTGCGTGTGAGACAGGTGCATCTGTGTCCATGGCCGATATTGTGCATCCATAGGAGATGCAAGCAGGTTTGTATTCAGTAAGAGTTATAGAGAAGCCTGCAGAGGGGTCTAGGCACCCCTGAACCAGTTTCCTGAAATTTACTACTCAAAAATTCAAACCTCTATCTGTACAAAACCTTACAGAGCTGTTTACCTGGTTTCAGGAAGAAAGTGCCTTCATAGTTCTGCCTGTCTTCTTCCTGCCCCTACCACTGTCTCTCAGACCTGACCTTTCCCATTTGAGCTTGAATATATTAGACTGGGAAGATCTTTAGTTGGGGAATTTGGAATATTTCTGTCCTGTATGGAAGAGCTGAAATTGTATTAATGAAAACTGGAACTGTCGTTCATCTAGAGGAAGTGAACTAGCATTTATTGATTTTCTAGCTTGTTTTCTTGTTTAATTTTTATTAACCCTCTGAAGTGAGGAGAGTCAGAAAGAAATGTTTTTAGAATGAGAAGATTCTGTTTAGGCCCTTGGCATAGGTAACTAGGGCTGGGATTAGGGGTGTGTTTAGCTTCTGCTAGTCTTCGTTCTCTCGCCTGACTATAAGGAGACTCATCTCTGCCTTCTCTTCCTCCCAAGGTTAGTGTGAGATCAGTGCTTTACAATTGCAGAATTTACTCATAACATTTATTCAGCTTTTAAAAAATAACAGTGTTTTCACTTGCATTATTTTTTCTCTTTCTTGCCTGTTTCTCAATATTTTGGACCATGAATTGTTATTCGATTGCCAAAATTGTCTTTGCTTGTGTGAGGCTTCTGGATTCACTGGAGTCTAGGGCAGGAGGAAGCAGTCTTTGGCTGCTATAACCCTGAAATCAGAGAAAGGAGCAGAACCACAAAACTTGGAGAACAAAGTAGAGAGCCAGAGTCTGAGAAGCCAGAAATCAGCAGTGTCTGAACAGCATATCTGAACTGGAAATGTGACCTCAGAGATATGAAAGTCTATAACGTGAGTGCAGGATGAGCCAAGTATAAGATAGAGCAATTTCCAGGCATAGGGTTGGCTATTATGTTGACCACATTTAAATAAGGACCTGGGTTATTATGGACACATTTATATGGATGTTTTCATTTTTATGTGTTCCATCTGACTATCAAACTGCTCTTCCAGATGGGCCTCATAAATCACTTTCCAGGTAGTGGGGGCCTGTAGGGTTCTTGGAGCTGAATTCACACAGTGACCAAAGCTATTTGAGCATTCATATTTTTATCAAAGTTGCCATCTTTTCTGGTTTTATTGAAAAGCATTACTTTTTTTATTTATTTAAAAGATATAGAATAATTAACCTCATTTGTTTCCATTATATGGGAGTTCTGCTTTGCCTTGGAGATATATCAGAAGCAATGTGCTCCTTCTCATCACTTATGAACATGAATTTGTGTGTTATTCAGGGTTCTCTAGAGAAACAGAAACAATAGGATGTGTAAACATATAGAAAGATTTATTATAGGGAATTGGCTCACTTGATTATGGAGGGGTTTTCAAGTCCAAAATCTCCAGTGTTGGGCTGACAGGCTGGAGACCCAGAAAAGCTAACGTAGCAGTTCCAGTCCAAAGGATTATAGGCTAGAGACCCAGGGAAGTCAATGGTGCAGACAAAACCTGAAAGCAATCTGCTGGAGAATTCTCTCTTGCCTGGGGAGGCTGGTCCTTTTGTTCTAGTTAGGCCTTTGACTGATTGGATAAGCCTTATCCACATTATGGAGGGCAGTCTGCTTACTCAAAGTTTACTGTGTAGCATTAAAATGTTAATATCGTCCAAAAATACCCTCCAAATTGACACATAAAATTAACTATCACAGAAAAGATCATGTAATAAGGTTCTTATATACATATTTTATACTTTCATTGCATTGATTTCATTTGCAAATATATATACTTAAATTTTATTTGTTTTATTTTCAAGTTTTTGAGGAAACTTGAAATTGACCAAAAATATATTAAAGGCACATAAAAGTTTACAATACCAAACCAATGCACAGCAGAACTGACTTATTTTTTCCAGCTTTATTAAGGTATTATTGACATATAACATCTTGTAAGTTTCAGGTGTACAGTGTATTGATTTGATATATTTACATATTGCAAAATGATTACAACCATAGCATTAGCTAATACCTCCACCATGTCACATAATTATCATTTTTATGTGGTGAGAACATTTAAGATTTACTGTCTTAACTTTCAGGTATATAATACATTATTGTTATACTAATTCATTATTTCTAATCAATCAGCTAATTAAACAAAACAAAAATGTGGTAGACTTTGGAATCTTAGATATAATCAAGGTATACAGGATCACTACTGTTGTGGTCCTTACAGTTTAATGGTGCTTACACAGAAGATGATTATATACCTTAGAACAAGTGCTGTGACAAAGTAGAAGGATGTATTTGTGTGCTTGGGCTGCTATAACAAAATACTACAGGCTGGATGGCTTAAACAACAGAATTTTTTTTCTTACAACTCTGGAGGCTAGAAGTTCATGAAAAAGGTGTCAGAAAATGTGGGTTCTTGTGAGAGCTGTCTTCTGGGATTACAGATGGCCACCTCTTTGCTATGTTCTCACATGGCCTTTCCTTAGTGCACACATACAGACAAAGAAAGTGAGTGCTCTGTCTCTCTCTCTGTCTCTGTCTCTCTGTCTCAGTCTCTCTCTCTCTGAGTAAGGATACTGATCTTGTTGGATCAGGGCCTTACTCTTATTACCTCATTTAACCTTAATTCCACAGAGGCCAATTTCTAAATATAGCCACACTGGGGATTAAGACTTCAACATATGAATGGGGGGGGAGGGGTTGACAAACATTCAGTCCATAACAAAGGGACTATGGATCACATATCAGAGCCCCAACTTAGACATAGGGATGTTAAGGCAAGAAATTACTTCTAAGTTTAGACTTGAAAAAAAAGAAAGCCAGATAAATGGGAATGATGGAGGAATGACCAAGATCTTTGGGAGGAGAGGGAGTGAAAGCCTGACAGTTTGGAAAGAATGAAGTTAGTTTGCTGTAGTTATTACTTAGAATATACAGATAGGAGGTAGGACATGAGAAATGGGAAGTAAGGGGGAGTAGAAAGGTAACTAGGGGTTAAATTAAGCAGGATCTTGAAGCCTACGTTAAACAGGCTGGGTTATATTTTAATGACAATGAGAAGGTATTGAATAATTTTACTTAAGAAAATGTCATGATCAAGTTTTGTTTTTAGAAATAGAACTCTGTGTGCAGTGTGGAAAATGGATTAGAGGTTGGGAGAACTGTTAGGATGCTCTTAAAAGTAACCAGGGCTATGAAAAAATGGTGACCTAAAGCAGTGGGGATGGAGAGAAATGGAGAAATTAAAAAATATATTTCTAGATAGAATTAATATTTCATAATTAAACATGAGTTTAAGAGGAAGGTGTTAAAGAGTCGTCAAGATTTCTCGCTTTAATTAATGAGTGGAGAATTGTACTGTTTATGAGAAAGGAGACAAAAGAGGAAGAGAGGGCTTGTATTTGGGAGCATTTTGGACGTATTGTTTTAAAAGTTTCCAAGCCAAGCATGGGGTGATGTCCATAATGCAACTGAATATAATTCCTTAAACTCAGAGGAAATACCTGCTTTGGAGATTTATATTTATGACTTTTCAATGTATTCATCAACTCAGTAAGAGAAGAGAGTCAAGGACTAAATTATAGGAAACTGCAGCATTTAAGGAGCTTGTAGACCCCCCAAAAGTGAGGAGCTATAGGAAGAGGAAGAAACCTAGGAAGTTAAAGAAGAGGAAATAGCTCGGCCGGGCGTGGCTCAGCGGTTGAGCATCAGCCTAGGATCCAGGTGATCGGAGTTCGATTCCCCGTCAGTTGGGGCACATGCTGGGTTGTGGGCTCCATCCCCAGTCGGGGGCATGCAGGAGGCAGCCGATCAATGACTGTCGTCTCATCATTGACATTTCTATCTCTCTCTCCCTTTCCCTCTTCCTTCCTCTCTCTAAAATTAATGAAGATATATTTTTTAAAAAAAGAAGAAATAAACATCAGTGTCATGTGTTGCTGGGAGGTGAAGTAAGACAAGCACTTAGAAAAATCCCATGAGTTTGCAGAGTCTTGAGTGATCTTAAGAAAAGCAGTTTAAGAAGAGTGGTTGTTTGGGATTGAGTCAAAATGTAATGAATTGAGGAATAAGCGGGAAGTGAGGAAGTAAAGATAGAGAACACACTTTTTAAATAAGTTACCTTATACTTTATTTGGAAATAATCTGGATGTTATTATTGATCCTTCCTTTTGTAATCCTAGCCTCTGTATCCATCAGTAAGTCTATCCTCAAAACATATCCCTTTTCCCTCCCCTCCCCGTCCCCCTTCTTCCTTCCCCCTTCCCCCTTCTCCCTTTTCTCCCTTCTCCCTTCTCCCTTCTCCCTTCTCCCTTCCCCCTTCCCTCACTACTTCAACACAAATAAAAGCCGCTGTCATTGTTTACCTGGACTATGGCAGTACCTTGCACCTCATTCCTCTGCTTCCATAGTAATCTTTTGGAAATAGAAATCAGGGCCTATTGCTCCACTGCTTTAAACCCTTTAATAACTTTCCATTGTACTCATAGTAAATTCCAAACATCACACTCTGGCTTGCAAACATCTATACTGTCAAGCCTCTGCCTTGTTCTCCAACCTCATCCTGTTCCACTCTGTTCACGCCCACCATGCTCTAGCCACCGCGATGTACTTATTGCTCAGATAATTTGTACTCATCTCTAGTGCAGCTTTTTGCACTAAATATTCTCAATGTCTAACATACGGTTTCCCTGGATCTTTCATTTCTAGTTTCTTTATTCAAATTTCACCCTAAAAATTACCTCTTTGATGGTAAATTTCCAGATCCTTTTAAACACCCAGTACTTTCTACTTTTATTTTACTTCTCTTCACAGAATCTGTAGCTCTCCGATATTTTGTTTGCTTGTTTCTTATCTGTTTATTTTTGTTTGTATTCCCTTCAATAAAAAATTAGCCCCATGAACCCTGGCCAGGTGGCTCAGTTGGTTGGAGCATCGTCCGATACACCAAAAGGTTGCGAGTTTGATTCCTGGTCAGGTCACATGCCTAGATTGTGGGTTTGATACCCACTGAGGGCATGTACAGGAGTTAGCTGATCAATATTTCTCTCACACCTCTCTCTCTCTCTCTCTCTCTCTCTCTCTCTCTCTCTCTCTCTCTCTCTCTCTCAACATACCCTCAGGTGAGGATTTAAAAAAAAAGTAAGCTCCATGACAGCAAGAGTCTCCCTATTCTGTTCACCATTTTATTCCTGCTCAGTTTCTGACATACACAGTAGGCTTCTACAATACATTTATTGGATGTATTTGTGGATAGATGGATAAATGGAGTTTTTAAGGAGGTTGGGAAAGCTAGTGGGTTGGCTAGATCAAGATGGAATTAAGGAAAGCTAATTTTTAAATTGGAGAGACATGAGCATAATTTAAGTGATGTGAAGGAACCAATATAAAGAGAGAGTTGAAGTAAAATAAAGACACAGGAGGATACTGTGACTGGTATTCATTTCTGACAGTTTTTCTTCTTTGTCAACTTGGTTTCAAACTAAATACTCTTGACCCAATTCTGTAATGCTGATTTTACCTCTGTGTTGTTGAAAGCTGAGTAATTGTATTATACTGAATTATTTTGTAGTTAGAGAAGGCCCTGGCACCATAAAGAAGGGTCTTGCAAGGAACCAGGGGTCTGACTTCTGTGGTAATTTGGCCCCTAATGGTCTGAGAAAAAAGTGATTGGAGCGATCGCCTGCCTCTCCCACACTACAGTTCCATTGTTTCCACCTTCTGGCCTCACTATGATATCTTGGACAAATGGGAGACAACTGACCCTGAGAAAGACCCATTTCTTGATGGGGTGCAGCCTTTGACAGCAGCCAGTGTATACTGAGCCCCTTCCCTGAAGAGGCCTAGAGCATGCCTGCTTGCTCACTCTCTCATTCACTCAACAGCCATTTATTGAAGCCTTGTGTGAGTGTCTGCATGCAGAGGAAATGGCTGGGGCTTCTTTCTCTAAGAAGTAAGTTCTGTGTTTAATTTGCCAGCAGTGAAGGGATAGAGAGGAAGCAGGAAGTGACTTACATGAAAGAGTTTGAAATTTTGCAGTATAGTATTATATATTTTTTTCACACAGTATTATATCTTGAGCACTTTTACACTTAAATATTCTCAGAGTACATAATACTCAAGCATATGAATGTATCATCATTAGCATGTGGAGATGTAGGGTGTAGTTTCTTTTTTTTCTTTTTTGCTATTAAAAATAATGCTGCACAGAATCCAACCTAATTCCTAGTGTTTAGAAGAATGTTTTTGGTTGATTTTTTTTAGCATGTCTGTCTATGATGCATTCAGTTATTTCATGTTTCTCTCTCTCTCTCACACACACACACACACACACACACACACACACACACACACACACACACACATATTCATACACATACCCCTACCTTAGTTTCTTCATTTTCTGGTACTTATAAATATAGTATCTATTACATGGAACACTGTAATTTCCTATTTGCATGGTTCCCTGTTTCTGGTATCCGTCCTTTGCCTTAGGAAGTGTGGGGCACACATATTCCAAGATGCTTTGTGATGTCAATAGCCCTCTCATATTTTCTCTCTGTATTGCTTTTTGGGAGTTACGAAGATCATGACTGGAAAGCTTATTTCCTCGAAAAGTTGCTCTAGTGCAGCAGAGAATCAGCTGTCCAGTTTTTGGGTTAATGGATAATTTGGTTAATGTAGACTCTGAATCTCCAAGTCTGGGGCAAGATGGGGGGAAACTAGATGGAGTGTTTCCTCATCTTCCAGTTAAGAGTTGGGGTAGGAGGATCCTCTGTTTCATGAGATTATGCTTTGGAGGTGGGGCACTGATACATGCCTGCAGATAGATAATATTTTAGTCTAATTTTGACATTAGTTCCAAGATGTATTTCACAACTTTTTTTTTCTCTGTTCACGTCTTCCTTTATTCGTCTTTACTTTCCCTCTCCTTGTACTTCTCTCAATCTCATTCTGGCATTTTTTTCATTCATTCAATAGTTATTGCATACCTAACATGTTAGAAGGCACTTAAACCAGTTAGTGGGAACACGAGTATTAAAGAAGAAGAAGAAGATCAGTTCTCCTTTCTTCATGGTGATATCTGTGCCTGAATGATTGCATTACAATGTAAGTGTCCTGGTCCAGGTAGCCCAGGGTACCATGGCAGTACATTAAGGGCCACACTTAACCTGTGCCTGGGTGCCTAAGAAGTACTTAATTTATATTAATGACTTCTTAATGTGTACGCATATTTCAGTGCAAACATATAAAACCAAATACCCTTTCCCCCCCAGGAGATGGATTAAGGTCATACCAAACAGTACCTCTGTAATAGCAAACGTGTCTCTATTATGGCTTGCCATACAGTTTTCGGTGTGTCTAGCATATTTTTCTTCTCACGTCACAAAAAACAGGGACCCTATTTGAAAAAACAGGCAAGATTGATAGTTTGGCTTAATTTTTCTTTTAGGATTTAGGAAGCTTCATTCTTTTTGAAGCAAAGCATTAGGCAGAGACCAGAATGATAATAAATACCTGATTTTCTGTACTGTGGGCCCAGGATCATCTGAGGATTGAAAAGCAGAGTTTGCAGATATAAATGAAGCTGCTCATTGACCGAGCCCATCTTCCCTGCTGAGGTGAATTTATTGCTGAAACAAAATGCTTTACCTAGTGAATTTTAAGCAATGCTGGAGCAGAGAGAAGGTTAGGCTGACATGTAGTGAATTCCTTACACCAAATATATCTTTGCTATGGAAATTCTCAATTTACAAAACTTCTAATACATTTTCAGGGTTTTTTTTTCTTTATCATTTTTCTTTTTTTTTCTTTCTTTCTTTTTTTTTTTTTGCACAGAGGGGGGTTTGCATCTAATTTAAGTGTTAAAGTATTACCCACTCACAATGTGACTGAAATATGAAGCAACAACGAGAGGTGGGAACAGGCTGACCCTGTGTTCCTGTGTTTCTTAAAGAAGCTGCCCACTTTTAAAAACTGGTTTTGGCCCAATGGGCAAAGCAGAATTGTTGGACATGAATTTCAGATCGATCTCTTGCCTCTGACAGTTACTGCATGAGTTCCAATCACATTAGCGCCTCTTCAGCTTGAGCCAGAATTTATAGCATAAATTCAACATTTTTCAAATCTTAATCAACCCAGAGGTCATTCTCCTCAAAGTGCAGTTTTGCTGCTGCCACTGGAAAATCAATGGGAAAAGGTTGATACTTTCCTGCTGCCACAGCACCAGACACAAAATGAAATGCTCCAGAAAGGTCTGCTCCATTTTCAGCTGTGGCCCTTAGTGGGTTTTGTTGTTGTTGTTTGTTTTAATGCCAGTGGCACTTTTGATCCCTAATGTCTAGGTCCTACCTGGGGAAAATAGTCCAGTCAGCAGTAGCATAATCAGACTGTTTTTTTAAAGAGAAGCTTTGCTCTTATTCCTCTTTGTCTAAGAAGCTACTGTTTGCGTTGTAGAGAGAATAAAGTCCCAGTTCTTTGACTTGGCAAGAAGAGCCCTTAACGTAACACCTAATCATCTTAGCACATTGCTTGGCTTAGAGGCGTGCTCAACAAATAGTTTTAGAGTAGTGGAATAAATGATTCTGCCCTTGGCGCTGCGGCCACATCCAACTTCTCCCTGTGTAAATATGCACCCTCAAGACTTCAGGTCTTCATTCACCCCCTGCTCTGTGCACTTAGTGACCCTGTCCCTCTTAATTTCCTATCAAAATATTCTTGCTCCTTTGAGACCTGGCTCAGAGGTCACCTCTGTGACCCTTTTCTGTTTCCTGCCCCAAGCGAAGCAGAGCTAGTCGTGTCTTCCTCTGTGGTCCCACTGCACATTTCTAGACCTCTATAACAGCCCTTGACAGTACTTTCAAAATAGGTATGGGTGGGCCTGATTCTCTGATAGACTGTGAATTGTCAGAGGCAAGACCTGGTCTTGCTCATATAGCATCAGTGTTTTCGAACATTTTGAACTAAATCAGCATTCTCTGCAGTCTAAATTTTTTGAGATAGAAACGTATAAGATTGAGAATGAGAAGGCATTTTTCCACGCAATTGTGCAATCTTGGTCCTGCTCTTCTCTGCCTCAATTTATTAATCAAATGGCACAATTGGCCTAAATGATTATTAAAGTTCATTCTTCCTTTTAGCATCATTATTATTATTGTCATTATTTTTGTTCTATTTGTTATTTTACTTTTGCTATTACTATTACTAGTAGTACCAGTACTGTTACTACTACTACTACTACCTCAGTTAATCATGCCAGGACCACCATTTATTGGGTCTCTACCATGTGTCAGGCTCTGTTATAAGAACTTAAGTTTATTATTGCATTTAATCTTCAAAACAAGCACACGAGTTAGAAATTATTAGCTTCCTTTCACAGAGATGAGAATTGATGCTCCCAGACTAAGAAACATATCTGAAGTCACACTGCTAGAATGTGACAGAGCTAGAATTTAAACCCAGTATTTTGATTTCTAATTCCTAAATAAATGAACTTTAATTATATTATACCAATTTTTTTGAACCCAAGAAAAATACGTATTTTACTAGAAATATATAATTGTTTATAATTAAAAAATAGTATATCCTCATGAAAGACATGGAGACTTTCAAAGAAAATATAGAATGGTAAATGACTCATCCTATTACCCAGAGGGAACCCATGTTAACATGCTTGTGAATTTTCTTTATGTGTTTTCTCTATGTATATATGTATATGTGCATACCTACTTGGCAACTGCATTAGTTGGAATGTAAAATTGACATAGTGGTAAAGCTACTGTGTAGAGGCTTTCCTGGCCTGAGCCTCATGTATCTTAGTAATTCAGCTATTCAGGGACTGCTCCTACCAAAAAACATGTGAGGCATTGAAGCTCTGACTCATACCAGCAATTTGTCTCCTCCAAGTGCCAGTTAGGTAACTTTAATTTGATGGAAATATTAGAGCCCTTGAAGGATGGCATAAAAATTGTTGGGAGAAGAAATGAATTTCAACAACTGACTGAATTTCTTATATTGGGGGGAAAAAAAGTAACTCCTAATGCTTGCTGAAAGCCCAATCCTTGAAAAAGACCCAGACTTTGAAATTAGATCGACTGGTTCAGTATCTATGAGTTCTGTACTCAGGAGCCCGAGGCACAAATCACTTAAGAAACTATGATGGAATCTAAGAGGAAACCTGAGTCTGAGAAGGTTAGAGTCATTTGTTTTAATTTGCATGCCTAAGAGATGACTGATTCAGGACTAAAACTTAGTAGGGCAATAGAGTAAGCATTGCTGTTGATTCAGCATTTACTTTGGTCACATATTGTGTTAGATCCTTGCCATACTTTTTATTGTTTTACTCTCTTATTGATTCTCTGAGATGAAGGTGTTATCTCCCTTATAGAGATGAGAAAACAGATAAAATAATCTGCTCAAGGTTACAAACAAACAGCAATGCCAGGATTTGAATCTTTGTGTATTTGACTCCTAAGTCTGTATTCTTTCAGCAACACCACACCTCTGAGGCTTTCCAACTTTCAGGACAGAGCTCTTGCCAGTAGAGTCCTTTACTATCATTTCTTGGAATGGCTGCTGTGCCAGTCTCAGGGTACTGTGATAGGAGCAGAATCATTATGAATGTGAGGGGACAGGGGTTTCATGAAAGGAGTTAGATACTGCGTAACTGTGGCAGGAAGTTGGAGGGTCAGAGAAGGATCACCGTCTCCACAATCTAAGAAGCAAGGGTCAGAGAGACAGCACAGTGGATGATCATGGGGAAATCCATGGAAGCTGTTGACTCTGTTTACCTACTGATTCTGTGAGTCTGCTGCCAGATAGCTAGTGGTGGGTCTGAGTTCTCCAATTAGCAGGATCAGCAGGAAGGGAAAAGAGCTGAAATTAGAGCAGAGAAGAGGAAGGATAAGCTGGAACCCCCAAGGTACCTCTGTGTCTGATGTCTGAGGAAGCAAATATCTGCAGAGGCTAATGGCTGCTGCTTTATTTTCACCTTCCAAAACATGTGCAAGTTCTTCTTTTGACCAACTGTTATCCATAGCCACACAGGAAAAGCCATTCTGAGAAACAGTTCCCTGCTTAGCTGTATATCCTCCACAGCTGCCGTTTGGACAGTTCTGGAGGCTGGCTGCTCCAGAGGACACGATGTCCAGCTAGCTATTCCAAATTCAAATATGTACAGCAGTACTGTCCAGTGGGGCTTTTTGCAATGATGGAAATATTCTACATTTACAGTGCACCCCATGCCTCTCTCTTTTCTACTCTCTATGAGCTCCTTATGGGTAGAGACTATGTTATGTTCCCAAGGATCAAGCAAAGGATCTAGCTAGCATATGCCTGTGGAATAAATGAACAGTGAGAGTCACTATCATAGGCAATAATCTGTAAAGGGGTTGCTTGTGACCCAAAAGGCAGACGAGAAAGGCAGCATTATAGAATAACATAATTTTAGGTCTGGAATAGGCAGCTCAGAGGCTGTGGCAGAGAGAATATGGGCTTTAGAGTTCTAATCCTAGCTCTGCTATTTCCTTAGTTATGTACCTTGGGCGAGTTTGGGGGCCTTTCTAAGCTTCATTTTCCTTATCTGTAAGAAAGGGAGGGTGATACGGATTTCAGAGTTCTGAGAAGTAATGAAAGCATCTAGCACAGGGCCTGGCAAATATCTTAAATACATATAATTTCTTTCTTAGAGATTTTTGGTATGTTTCCCCCATTATTAGTGAAGTTTTGTACTAGAATTATAATCTACTACTTTTAGGATATACGGCAAATAAAAGGTTATTCTTACTATAATTAGTCATCTTCTAGTGCCAAAAGCACAGGGCCATTGGAGGCCTTTAATTCGCCCTGTAGGAGAAGAGTGAAGCTAAGCATGACTAAAGAAGGCCTCATGGACTTAATGCATGTTGGACAGCTCCTCTGGGACCTCAAAGCCTTTCTGAGGATTACTAGGTTAAATGGTAATCAAATTATTTTTGCCGCATAAGCATAACTGCCCATGGCAATGGTCACTGCTCTGTGGCTCTGACCACTTCCATCTGTAGAATCATCGTTTTCTTTCACTTCACAACCCATTTAGAAGTGAAGTGGATGCACCAGAGAGCAGGACTGAAACTGTGTTTACTGGATCCCTAGAGGCAGAGCCCAGATACGGGTTTTTGTTGGCTATTCAGGGGCGACCGTCCTCCTTGCTCAACCTGCCCCCCGCGCTTGGGACTCTACAATCATCAGAGTCCTCAGTAGGATTATACTTTTATATAAGTCAAGCTAGTGAAGTATTAAAAAAATAGATAATTTGTGTTTACCTAGAAATTTAAGCCCTGACTTCTGTCGTAGCAGCTAATCTGATTTCCTGGTCATGTGAAACCTTAAAAGGGTCTTCCAAGGGCACAGAACCACAGAGGCTCTCCTTTCCTTCACTGCCTGTCAGTTCTATATGCAGGAGCTCAGATTTCCTCGCCAGTCAGGATGTTTGTGGTGATATTTACAAATGAGTCCAAGTTTAAATGTTTTACTGAGCTCTCAGCAGTATTTGTAATACACAGTGTCAGGAAACCATGTAGATTTAGGCATATGAAGGGACTTAAGAGGACAGGTAGTATTAGACCGGAAATCAAGAAACCAGAATTTGCATTCTAGCTCTTCTGCTTGTCAGCTGAATTACTTGACTTCCTCAGCTTCCTCAGCTATGAAAAAAGAATAATGGAACGTAGTTTTCAGGATTGTGGTGGGTCTGAAATGAGGTAGTGGGCAACTGGGCAAATAGAGGGGCAAAGGGCTCTGGAGACTGACAGGGTAGCTTTGGGGTCTGCTCCCTCTGTTAACTCCATGTTTGCCCTCAGTGAAATCACTTCTCCTTTCTGAGCCCCTAACCCCTCATACATAAAAAATATAAATGACGACAGATAATCTCTTGAGTTCCCTTTGGGCTAGCAAGTCCCTGATGATCCCTTCTTGCTCCATTTTTTTTTGCTGAAGAAGGAGCTAACAGTACTATAAATCTCTCCTTCCAAGAGGTTCTTGATGCCTCCAAGTTGGGCCTTTACCCAAGCCAATTCTAGATTACCTTGTTTTAACTCCTGACTCCTCCCAAACCACCTCTTCATTTTATATCTATATCTGTATCTATATCTATATCATCTATGTCTATATCATCTATATCTATATCTATATCATCTATATCTATATCTATATCTATATCTATATCTATATCTATATCTATATCTATATCTATATCTATATCTATATTTATATCATCTATATCTATATATCATCTATCTAATCTATATCTATATATCTATATCATCATCTATCTATATATCTATATCTATATCTATAATCTATCTATATCTATATAGATATATTTATATATATATTTTCATTTTAATTGTGACTCACGGTTTTCTTCCTCTAGGCATTTTTTTAAAGGAACATGACTTAATTTCAAGTGATCTTTCCAAACCTGATGTATTCATATTTTGTGTCCAAGGAACCTAGACCTCAGCTCTGGGAGGAACCTCAGCCATCATTCTGTATAACTTTCCCACTCCCTATCCATGATCCCTTCTGCAGTTTTCCTACTAGAGGACATTTGGCTTCTGTTTGAATGCTTATAGTGATGAGACACCCACTAGTAGGGCACCAAGCTTGAAATCTGGTGACAAAACTTACAGTAGGGGAACATTACTACTTCAGATACTAGGTACTAGCAAATGACCCACAAACATGCCCTTTTGTGGAAATGCTTTGAGCTTCACTTATGGGATATTGTAGCATATCTAATCATGACTTAAAGATCTTTTTGTGTGCTGGATCTGTTACTACTTTCTGTAAGGTCTTGGACAGGTCTGTTCACGCCCCTGCTTCTTCTCCTCATTTGTAAAATGGATATAAGAATAGTCAACCTGCCTTTCTACCAGTTGCTGAGAGGATGAACTAAGGTGGCATAAATCATATGCTTTATAAAGTGCTATAGCAGGGGTCAGCAAACTCGGGTCTATAGGCTAGCCATCTGTTTTTGGAAATAAAGTTTTATTGTACCGTAGCCGTACCTGTTCATTTATGTGTTATGTCTTTGGCTGCTTTCATGCTACATTGTCTGAGTTGAGTAGTTGCATCAGAAGCTGTGTAGACAACAAGCCTAAAATACTTACTGTCTAGCCCTTTGTGGAAAAGATTGCTGACTGCTGTGCTATATAAATATGTGTTTATTATTTGAATCTAGAATTATTTTAGGGAAAAGATAAGGTGACGATGTTGTATATTAGTAGAAAGAAATGTAGTCAACTCACTGGTGAACATTAATTAAGCACCTGGTATTGTCAAGAACTGCCCTATGTATTTTGCATGAAGTTTTAAAAAATCTTTAAAAGAACACTGTGTGAGGCATCTTATTGCATCCATGTTACAAATGAACTGACTCAGTAACTTGACCAAGGCTATACTGGCAGAGAGCCAGAATTGAAATTTAGATATCTGATTCTAGAATTTTTGTTCTTTGTATGATGGCACCTAGCCTCTCATAGTCATGACTTTAAATATTATAATTCTTGTTAGAAAGCACTAAGGATCATAAAAGTTGTATATGATCAAGTTAATAATGGGTACAAAAGCCTTTCATGGATTATAAATACATTAACATCAGAAAGGAGTTCAAATACATCAGTAAGATCAGTGCTTTGAAAACATACAGAAATGGATAACAGCAAAAACGAACAGATTGATGGAGATTGAATAGTGAGGATTACTGAATCTTCGAATGTTTTGACATCATCTTCACATCTTTAGCAGCCCACACCAACCTTTTTCAGTTTAGGTATCTATTAGTTCAATACTTAAAATCTCAGTGGAATCACACCTGGTGAAAAGATAGCATGAAAGGAGTCTACAAGCTGACAGGCTGATTGTTCCTCTAGTCTGTGTTTTTTGAAAATCTTCTAACATTAACTGTAAAATAGTCAAAACTTTAATAAAGTAGGTTGGGCTACTTTATTAAAAGTGAGGCATAAAGGAAATGATTACTGAGAGCTTTTAGAAAGAACATGAGGGTTATCAACTATAATAAAAAAGGTAACAGAACATATATCTCTTCCTTCACATGACATGCTAATATCACACTGTCATCCATGTATAATTTTTAGAATTTAGAGTTAAAAGGAATTTTAAAGATCCTTTTATTTAACTCTCTCAATTTATAGATAAGAAAACTGAGGCTCAGAAATGTTTAGTTATTTGCCTAAGGTCACACAGCTAATATATATCAGAACTCAAAAACTGACTCCTTTCTTATTCATTGATTAGTTCATTCATTTATTTATTTTTAAAATTTAACTTGTTCATTCATTTAACATTTATCGAGGCCTTTCTATGTGGTACCCACTATATTAGAAGTCATCACGTGTGTGATTTCATTTAATTCTTATGAGGTAGTTAGTATACCCTTCCTTATAGCTGAAAAAACTGAGATTAAAAGGGATTAACAGCCTTGCCCAAGGTCTCACAGCTTTGACATGAATTAACTAGCTAGAAAGAATATGGAGCCACTTTGAAGCTTTCTATATAATTCCAAACTCAGGCACAATAGAGCTAATTGACCCTCTGTTTCAGCTCTGAAATGATAATTGCTTTTGTCTGACTTTCAAACTGAGCTGGTAGAAAATTTAGCATTTGAAGTCACTGGCCAGAGCTGCAGAGATGATTTTCTGAATTATCAAGTGAACAGAGATTTATGTTTTATTTTATTTTTCATTTTGTTTACCTCATCTCCTTATGTATACACATTTTAAATGGCTGCAGTCATAGAAATGCAAGATTATACATTGCTTTTTATTAGTTAACATCAGAATTTCATATAATCTTCCAATGTCAGCCTATATTCCATTTCATGGATAGTCTTTGCTATTAGAATGTTAATAGTCAAGCGGTATTCAGTTACATGATTGTACTATAATTTACCTCATTCTCTTTGTTGTACATTTGTTTTCTAAATTAATTTAGCTATTGAACATGTTCTCACATTTAGGGTTATTTAGTGTTTTTTTATCTTCCATTTTATTATTTAAGAAATAATATAGGAAGTAGTTTAAGGTCACTGGGTCAAAGGGTAAGAATATCATTATTGCTCATATATTTTTATATTAAGATCAAAAGGGATTGTACAAATTTTCAATGTCTATATGAGCAAAAAAGGAATCAGTTTATAACATTAGGGACTTTATATTTTTGACAGATTTTTGCAAATTTAGTAAATGGCTAGATACTTTAGATTCCTGGCATTATGTAGCAAAGGTAATGTTTTGTAACCTAAATACAAAGGTTTGACTCTTATTTTTGCCTAAATAGAAAGTTATTCCTCTTTTGGATTAGCATATTTCTCCAAGGGTTAGGTCACAGAATATCAAAAATTTCAGATGCCCTGCTGTAAGTGTTGACAAAAGAAAGCAATTTCAAAGCTAAGATTTTTTTTTTTTGCAATATTTATGTCTTCTCTTCTCTTAGTTTTTTTCCTATTAAGGAGAAAAATAATTTCACTTAGAAAATTGTGCAAAGGAATATAAAAAAGTTTGATTAAAGACACCTTCAAATGTTGATGTATCTTTTTAATATATAACCTCCTTTAATATTGTAACCAATAATTAAAAAAATCTACATTAGAAAAGCAATAAAGAATCTAACCATGAAAATACTCATTAAATACAGTTTTAATGCATTTATTTTAGTTCATTTAGGAATACTTTATATGGGCGCATATTTTGGAATAAATAATAGGAACCCTTCTTGATACATCTTAGAGAATTTGAAACTTCTTTGGTCTAAAAATATTTTAGTCATTCAGTAAATCTGCATTATTCATTGTCCTTTTTATTGTGGTAAAAAGCACAATGTAAAAGTTACCATCTTAACCATTTTTTAGTATACAGTTCAGTAGTATTAACCATATGTACATTTTTGTGCAACAGATTTCTACAACTTCCCATCTTGCAGAACTGAAACTCTATACCCATTGAATATCAACTTCTCTTTCCAGCCCTCCAGCCCTATGAGTCAACATTCTTCTTACTTAAGCAAGGGTTTGACTACTTTAGATTCATTGTGTAAGTAGAATTATGCAGTATTTGTCTTTTTGTGACTGGCTTATTTCACTTAGCATAATGTCCTCAAGGTTCATCTATTTGTAGCATATGATAGGATTCACTTAACTTTTAAGACTGAATAATATTCCATTGTATGTTTTTTCTTTATCCATTCTTCTGTCATTGGACGTTTAGGTTGTTTCCACCTCTTGGCTATTGTGAATAATGCTGCATTGAACATGGGTGTGCAGATATCTTTTCAAGGCCCTGCTTTCAATTCTATTGGGCATATACCCAGAATTGAAATTGCTGGATCATATGGTAACTGTATTTTTAGCTTTTTGAGGAACCTCCTTACTGTTTTCCTTAGAGGCTGCACCATTTTATATTTCTACCAACAGTGTACAAGGACTTCAATTTCTCCATATCCTCACCAACACTTGTTATTTTTTGGGTCCACCTCATTCTTTTGCATGTGAATATCCAGTTTTCCCAAAACCATTTGTTGAAGAGACTATTCTTTGTTGTGTAGCCTTGGCACCCCGTCAAATATCATTTTATCACATGTGTCATATATACCCATGTCTGGGCTCTTTATTCTGTTCTGTTGATCTGTATGTCTGTATTTATGTAAGTACTGTATCATTCATTCTTCTTTGGTTACTATAGCTTTGTAATGTGTTTTGCAATCAGGAAATGTGAGGCCTCCAGCTTTGTTTTTCTTTTTAAAGACTGTTTTGTCTTTTCAGGGTCCTTGGAGATTACATTTTCAGATTTTCATTTTAGGCAGATTTTTCTGGCAGCTCTGCAGAGAGGCTTGGGGAGGCCAGACTGAGATGAAATTAGAATTACAGATGCCTTGGAATGTAACAGCAGACAGTGCTGATTATATTGTGATTGGGTGAAATACCTAACCACTTAGTTGGAATAGGGCCACAATCCTTCATCTTTAATTCTGAAATTAAAAAAAGGTGTATTTTTAGGTAGTATTAAACTTATTTGATGACAGAATTTGACCCATTTGGATATGAAGTGATAGTCTTTATTCATTCCACATAGTGTGAATATTCATACACTTTGCTACAGAAACACTGTGTTTGAATATTAACTAATATCCCAGAACTCACTGAGTGTGTTAAAGAATATGTAGTATATGTATTCAAACAATATTTTAATAATTAAAATAATTGAATACCAAAATTTTTTGATTCCCAAGAGTGTTGGCTAAGGGATTGTATACCTGTATATTTTTTCTTCACTCACTGAGGATATTTATGTAGATCCACAGGAAATTGATCTCTAGGAGGCAATTTTAAGCCCATTGTGTCTTCTAGATTCAGTGATTTGTGGAACTCCTGAAACAACCCCAGCAAAAACTCTGCAAGAGGAGGAGTTAAGGTACTCATTAAGGAATGAGTTCTAATATAAATCAGAAGATTTTATGGGCATGCAGATTGAAAAAAGGCTTATTGCCTAAATTTCTTATGACTTTTTTTTTATTGAATTACTTATATCCATGACCCAAGGAACTTGCAGTTTACTCAAGTTACTTTTATAATTAATGCATTTTATTTTTTTATTTGGGCAGGCTGCCTAGCATAGAATAGGAGCTTAATAAATGCTTGTCAAATTAATAAATAGTTGAAACAGATTTATTCACATTCACGTTTCCCTTGACCTGTAATGACACCCTTGTGCTTCAGGTATTTTCATTAAAAAGGTAGATCAGTGTTAGTCATTAAGCTATCTTTAGAAAAATTTTAATAGAGAAAAATGTAGTGATTTAGATAACTTTATTCATTCAGCACACCTTTGTTTAGTACCTACTATGTGCTAGGCCCAGTGCAAGCACTAGGAGTATATGAAGTACAGTTAGTTCTTGCCTGTGAGGAGCTTATATGCAGTGTATGATTCATAGCCATGCTCAAACCATGCAGCGGTCTTATGTCTCTTTCCATGACTTCACTAGCTTTCCTTGTCCTCCTTGTTGGTGTGTGTTCCTGAAGATTCATGATTTTTGTCTTCTCCTTTTTCTACACTCTCCTGTTGTAGTGGAAAAACGCATTTTTAGAGCCAGAGTTTTGGCTCTGCCACTTTATCTTAGATGAATTACTGAATCTCAGTGAGCTCCATTAAACATTTATTGAACACTTACAATGTGCCAGACACCATTTTAATTGTTGTAGAAATAGCATGCACAATACAGGCAAGGTCCCTGCTCATATGGTATTTATATTTTATCATGACAGTTAAAAATCCAGAGTGGTACATATATGATAGGAGTATAAGTAGGGACCTGTGGAAACAACTGACTCTGAAACCTAGCTCTGAGGGTTACTGGAGACACACCTCAAGTGATCTTGAGGGTGAGGAAGGATTAGCCAGGTTATAAAGGTTTGTCATGTCAGTCTCAGCAGGAAACAGATGGAATATCCAAAAAGGTAATTGAAGAGAGCTTTGAAAACAGATTATTTACACATATGATTAGAGGCTTAAGAAAATCATCAGGGATAGAGGAGCATCTAGGGACTTTCTGTAGTAAAAGCTGTTCTACCACAAAGACTGAAGGGATAAAGGGAGGAAGCTGTTACTAAAATTCTAACCATCAACTCTCTTATATGGCCGGTGCGAGGGGAGGGACAGAATAAATGTCTCAACCTCTCTTTCCTCTTGCCCTGCAATCTCCTGCCAGTGCTTCCCTTTGGCCTAACCAATAGGAAGAGAGAGGGCAAGGGATCCCGCATGATGTAGTCTGTAGAGGTCAGCCTCCTGGCCTCTCAGGACATAGGCCACTGAGAAACACAGAAAATAGATCTGGAAGGGCAGAAAATATCTAGCATAGGAAGAGGGTATGGTATTGCAGGCCGAGGCAGCAGCGGGAAGGCCTGGGATGAGGAATGGCGGGCCGGGAGCGCCTGATGGCGGTGTGCCTGGAGCCTGCAGCAGGAGGGTGCTGCAGAGGTAGTTGAGGTTAGGTTGTGGAGGATCTTAAATGCCATGCTTAAGAGCTTAAACTTTCAATATATAGGGAGACATGGCTACAGGGATCCAGAAGTAACATAATTAGATTTGTGTTTTAGAAAGTTAGCTTTGGTTGGGGGGTGTGAGATGTGATTTGGGGAGCGATGTTTCTGTTCCCGGATGGTCTGAGGGCATAGGCAAGGGGAGAGGCAATGCCATTAGAAATAAGAAGGGTCAGACTCTGTCTGGGAAAGGCAGAAAAGGCCTCCTTTAAAACAGGCTCATTGTAGGGTATTCTTTCTTTTCCTTTCTTGAAATGTAAATGGAATCTTCTGTGAAGCAGGGCAGAACTGGCCTTGAAGCTACCTTTCTCTTGATAATCACTTTCCTGGAAGAAATGATGAATTGTGCTTTGCCCGTATTCCTTCAAAGATTGCTTCTGTAACCTTTCCTTAAACACATTCCCAAGAGCAGCCTCTTTTATTAAGATGAGGCCATTTTCCTTTTTTGGTTTTGTTGGAAATGTCCAAAAAAGGAAATGCAGTTCCATTTCCTTCCTGTCCTAAGAGTCATTATGTATTAATAGAATATCTACATGTAGATAAGCTCCGGGTTCCTTTGTCCTACAGGAAGGCATCAAAGGGCACCATGACTTTTAAAACAGTCCTTCAAGGTGGGTAAAGGTGGCTTTTAAAAAGAAATCATCACTTCTTAGAAATCACATCCCCTGAGAAGCTTTATTCATTCATTCAGTTGACAGGCAGCAATGCTATGAGAAGGGATAAATGGTACTTTCTAGAGCTGAATATGCAGGACACAATGAAGCACATGCAAGAACCAGGGCAGGGGACACTTGGGACCTTCCTCAGTGGGCTGCCACCACTGACAAGTTTCTCAAGGGCAGATATCATATCTAAATCATATGTTCTCAGATGCCCTAGCCAACGGCAGGTACTCAGAAATTGTTTTATGAATGGAGTACCTTTTTAGGCAGTGGAAATAGTCTTTGCAAAAGTCCAGAATCATGGGAAAGTATGGTTTATGTAAGAAAAGAAAATACAAGTAGTTTGAAAAGACTGAAAAAGAAAAAGAGTTAGTTTGGGGAAGAAGAGAGACTGGTGAAAAAGAAAGCAATAGAAGTCCTCAAAAATAGAATGGCCTCTGCCTTAAAATTCCACTGAGAAGTTTGGACTTCTTAGAGTTATTGGGAAGCTATTAGATAGATTTAACTATGGGCATGGAACAGTCAGCTACATGATTTAGAAAGATCATTCTGACTATAGTGTAAAGAATGAAACAGAGGGATAAAATCTAGGGAAGAAGTTAGTGAAATAACCTGTTTTGTGGCAGTAGCAGTGAGGATGGAACTAAGTGTTTGGGTATGAGCAATATGTAGGACATGTAGTAGATGGAGTATGGTGATGTTTAGAAGGAAATGACGGTAAAGGAAAAAAGGAGGGTCAAAGGTGGTTCCTGCCTGACTAAATTCATTGAGCGCAGATACTATGTTTGATTCATTCTTATACCCTCATCACAGTTACATCTTCTGCGGGTTGACAGACTGGACACTCAGGGAATACTGTGTGTTGACTGAAGGGACTTGGAAAGGGCTCACTGAGGAACAAGTCTAGGAGCAGGAGCAGGAGGTTATGGATAGAGGTGGTACAGATGAATGATAGACTAGGGCTGAGTTAGAGTAAATTGTAGAGAAAGTGCAAAATGTCCCTGATTCTAACTACCTCTCTTTATCTTAGAACTTTGAACTATCAGGTTCTGATACCAGAGAAGCGAAAAGAGTACGATTTCTGGCTTCAGATCCAGGAGTAACACCTGAGCTAACCTCAGTGAATATTTTCTAGAAGGAAAAACTATAAAGAAATTCATGAGTGAATCCTAAAACTTCTTTGGAGTGATGGAATATTGACTGATCAGGGAAACTGCTCATTTGACTCAGGTCCATTGCTGCTCTTGAACATTTTGAAACATATCAAAATTATTTTTAAAATGAAATAATATGTCTGAAATGACCAGCATGGTGCTTTATTCATAAATACCTGATAGCTGTTGATGTTACTTTATGGTTTTGATTGATAAATATAATTATGATATAAATCAGAAAGGATGCTTTCAGTTCAAAACACAATCTGAACTGAAACAAGGCTTGGAGAAGTTTTGACTTAATAACATACACAGGCTACTTGTGATCATGAAGGGCTATATACTTGAACATCTGGGATGAGCCTGTAAAAGCCCTTCCCTCAAAAAGATTCCTGGACTTGTTTTCCTTTTATGGTGCCTCACCCTAGACTTTGAAGTCAGATAGAACTGGGTATAAATACCAGATAATAATCCTAGTTGTGGGAGCTTTGACTAATTATATAGCATTTCCAAATCTCAATTTTCTTCCCATTTGCTGGTCAACCTCCTATCTCCTCTAGTTTGCTAGTCAACCCCTATCTCCTCTGGTTTGCTGGTCAACCTATCTCCTCTAGTTTTCTATTTAACCCTCCATCTTATCATTTGCTGGTCAGCCTCCTATCTCCTCTGATTTGGTGGTCAACTGCCTTTCTCCTCTAGCTTGCTGGTCAACTGCCTATCTCCTCTAGCTTACAGGTCAACTGCCTGTCTCCTCTAGCTTAATGGTCAACCTTCTGTCACCTCCTGCTTGCTTGTCAACCTCCTATTTCCTCTAGTTTACTGGTCAACCTCCTATCTCCTCCAGTTTATTAGTCAAACTCTCCCTACAGGACTCTTCTTGCACTTCTTGTAAAATGAGGATAATAATAACTATATTATTTGGATGTTAGTGATAAATTAGGTAATATAAATAAAATGCTTGGCAAAGTTCATGGAATATGGTATTGCTTAACAAATACCAGCTTGCTTCTTGCTTTTTGTTCTATTCAGACTGTCAACTGATTGAACAAGGCACATCCACATTATGGAGAGCAGTCTGCAGTCGTCTCCTTTACCCCAGATTCACCAATTTAAATATTAATCTCATCCAAAAACATTATTCAAGCTGACACATGAAATTAACCATCACAATTGGTAATGTGAACTCCTCTCACCTTTGCATGAACTCTGAGGTTTTCTTCTGGCTACTCTTTTTCAGTGGTTCTTTTCCCACCCTTGGGTGGTATCCATATACATACACACTAAGCTGTACTCGGCTGAAGGTTTAAGAGGACCCTGTGAGCTCTAACAACTTTGGCCTCTCCAAGCTCCCAAATTTATTTTCTTAATGCAGGGGGCACCCTAGGATGTACCTTGGTTCACCTGTTTGTGTTGTGGCGTGGAAACTCTCTTGATACAGAAAACTGAGTAATCATTGGGTCACCTTGTTTACTCTCTCAGGCATCACTTTCCACTCCTGGCTGTTTTCCAACATCTGAAACTGTTGTTTCATGTGTTTTGTTCAGTTTTATAGTTGTTTAAGGCAAGAGGTTAAATACATGCCTTGCTACATCATTGGGCCAAAAGTAGAAGTTCCCCTTCATAAGATTTTATTTGTAAAAAGGATATGCTACTACAGATGGTTTTAAAAAGCTGACCTCTTGATGGTTTCTAAAGATGTCTAAAGGTACTACTGAGATATTCATTAAATTTGGTTACTATCTCACAGATCTTTCTGGGACAACGACTGACAGTATTGACTTTAGTAATCCCTCTGTGCTATTAATTTTGTAAGATTTTGAATATGTTACTCATCACCTTTTGGCCTCAATTTTTCTCTATATAGAATGGTAATTAAATATGATGCTACCTGTGAAAATACATAGTAAATAGAATACTTAAAGATCTTAGATCACCAAAAGGACCCACAGATTGCTGGGTTGGGGTCAGGACAGGCAGAACCAAGAACGTGTTCTAGGGCTTATTACAGCCTTCTGAAGAGCAGCCAGAGCACATGGGCTTGAAAGGAAGCCTAACTTTGTGGCCTAAAGTCCAGGCTTTCTAGCTGCAGAGACCTGGATTTTGACACATCACCAAATCCTTAGTTTTATTTGGGGAAATGAAAGGATAATAACAGTACCTTCCTCATAGAATTAATGGGAGGATAAAATGTTGAAAATTTGTATAAAGTGCTTTATTCATGAATTCTTTTACAAAGAAAGTTAACCTCATATATTGGTGGAAGTGTAAAATGGTACAGCCACTACAGGAAACATTTTTTTGGTTCCTTAATAAGTTAAACCTAGAATTACCATGACACAATAATTTCACTCCTAGGTATACACCTAAAAGAACTGAAAAGAGGTGTTCAAGCAAAAACTTATACACGTGTTAATAGCTGCTCTTTTCATAATAGCCCAAAGATAAAACAACCCAAATGTCCACCAGTGGATGAGTGGATAAACCAAATGTAGTATATCCATACAGTAGAATATTATCGAGCTCTAAAAAGGAATGGCACATTGATATGTGCTACAACATGAATGAACCTTGAAAACATTATGCTAAGTGAAGAAAGCCAGACATGAAGTACTCCGTATTGTGTCATTCTATTTATATGAACTATCCAGAATAGGCAAATACAAAGAGATAAAAAACAGATTAATGCTTGCCTCAAGGGATGGGAGGGGCGAATGGGGAGTGAGTGCTTAATGGATATGAAGTTTACTTTTGGGGTGATGAAAAGATTCTGGAACTTGATGCTAATGATGGTTGCACAACATTGTGAGTATATTAAATGTCATGGGATTGTACAACTTAAAGTGGTTAAAATGGTAAATTTTATGTCATGTGTATTTTGCCACAATAAAAACATTAAAGGAAGTTAATAAATGTATATATTTTCTCTCTGTGCTAAAAACTTACACTGTTAAGGTCATGTCCATATAACCCATTGAACACTGAAGCCTTTGGCTTGCACATGATGGTGGATCTTTGGAACACATATGCTTCTGCCCAGGCTTGGTTCTCTCAGACAGTGACATCCACTCTGGGTGGCTCCCAGAGGGCACTATGCCAGGTTGAGAAATTGCAAATGATCATGCATGCCAAAGCCCAGCATTCTGAAAGGTATATAAATGTCTGTCTTTATGCCTCACCCAGCTTGTCTCCCTCTTGCCATGCCAAGTGGGATGTCACCTTTTTCTCAGAGCTTCTGGCTCCAGTCAGCTTTTTGTTATAGCTCAGTCCATCTGCTCCAGCAAAATTTTGGCTCAACTGTAGCCAGAGGAGAACCTTTCCATGTCTAGAAAACCTTGGCAAGAGTATTATCTGAGTTTAGGCTGAGCCAAGATAGTAGTGATTTAGGTGTCTATTCTTTCAATGGATGTTTCCAGCATCATCTTTTTGCAGGCATTGTGCTAAACTCAGTGGAAGACAAGAAGAGGAAAAATGACTAACCATCCCGTACTTACTGTTACCCATTCATCAGTCAACTATTTATTGAGCATTTAAACTTCTCTTGGCCTTAGGGATATAGCAGTGATCTAGATAGACGTACTTTCTGTTTTTAAGGAGCCCAAAGGAGGAAGGGATTCATATTTTCTGGCAGGATGAGGAAATTTTTCCTAGACACAGTGATATTTGAGTTAAGCACTGAAAGTTGAGTTAAGCCCTAACCAGTTTTGCTCAGGGGTTAGAGCACTACCCTTCGAATTGAAGGGACTTGGGTTTGATTCCAACCAAGGGCACATACCTTGGTTGTGGTCAGGGTGCGTGCTGGAAGGAACCAATCGATGTGTCTCTCTCACATTGATATTTCTCTCTCTCTGTCTGTCTGTCTGTCTCTCTCTGTCTTTCTCTCTCTCTCTTTCACTCTTTCTGAAAAGCAATAGAAAAAAATATCCTCCAGTGAGGATTTAAAAAAAATAGAAAGTTGAGTTGAATTACCCACTGCGATGGAGAAGGGAGTAGGTGTGTAGGAAGAGTCTAAGCACGGGAGACAGAGGGCACTATGAAAATTGTTAGTCTTTACTTCCAACTATTAAAAAATGCTTTCTCTTGGTACTTTTGCTTGCTGTCTCATTCAGTTTTCTTTAACAGCATTTTGGGTTTTTACCTTATTTTACAGACAAGGTTCAAAGAGGTTCAGCAACTTGCTCATGTTCTTCTTAGTAGGTGAAAGAGCTATGATTCAACTCTGGATCTCCCTGAGGCCAAAGTCCATGCTCTTTTTACTGTACTGCTCCACTTCCCTAGAAACCAAGAACAGTTAACCCTTGAACAACCAGGGCTTAGAAGCACCAACCTTGCAGTTGAAAATCTGGGTGTAATTTTTTTTACTTATGCAATCACTTTATTTGAAATTAGCATTTTCAGAAATATAATTTTGCATTGTTTTGAACTCAAAAGTGCTTTAAGTTAGATTCTTTTTAATTATTTTTTACTTTTTAATTTTTTATTGAATTTATTGAGGTGACATTGGTTAATAAAATTATATAGGTTTCAGGTGTACAAGTCTATGATACATCATCTGTATATTGTATTCTGTGTTCACCACCCCAAGTCAAGTCTCCTTCCATCATCACCTACCCCCCTTTACCCTTTCAACCTCCCCCCTTCCCCCTTTCCCTCTGGTAATCACTATACTGTTATCTGTGTCTGAGTTGTTTTTTTCCTTTTGCTTAATCCCTTAACCTTTTTCATCCAGCCCCACAACCCCACTCCCCTCTGACATCTGTCAGTCTATTCTCTTAATTTATGAGTCTGTTTTTATTTTGTTTGTTCATTTATACGTTTGACTCTATAGTTGGCCCTTTGCATATGTGGATTCAACCAATTACAGATGGAAAACAGTATTTTGACATTCCCAACCCAGGAATGTGAAAATACTGTTTTCTGTCGGGGTTGGTTGAATCTGCTGATGCAAAACCCATGGCTACCAAGGGCTGACTGCATTTATTGAAAATAAAATCCACATATAAGTGAACTCCTGCAGTTCAAACCCATGTTGTTCAAGGGTCAACTGTACACATTTATAATACCATGTGATAGTTACTGTGAGGGTTGCAGCTCCCTATGTATGTTCTCTATTAGAGAGTAACCCACCTAAACTGAGAGTGATTGGGAAAAGCTTAATTAGAAAGATGATATTTGAAAAGTAAAAGATAAATAGTAAAGGTGTGTGTTGGGTGTGGAGGTGGGGGCCAAATTTTCTAGCAGAAGGTTCAACATATACAAAGACCTTGAGGCCTGAAGCAATCAGTTGCTGTCTGGCAATCTCAGGGCTTTACCTGGCTTTGTGCTTTTCCATGGTGTTCTTTGCAGTCTTCAAATTATTTCATAGGAGCTGATATCTCTTCATTTTTATTAAATAGAAGAGACATTGTTTTACTCATCCACTCCCACCCCTCACCTCGTATGAGTAGGATGTGGGCAGACAGAAAGAAACCAATTTACTTTTCAACATGAGCCCAGCCTGAACAGAACTCATTTGGAGTGTTAGTGCTTTGATCTGTCTGCTCTCACCACACCACCACCTCCCTCACGTGATAGAATGAATATTGGAGGGGACAGGGGAAATGTCTCAGAGAAAGAAGCTGTGACAATTTCTAAGTAAATGTAATAAATCAGGAGGATTTTTCAAAGGAAATAAAAAGTGCCATTTATGACAGTTATAACTCCTACACCCACTAAGATTCTTGTATTGGTGCAGTTTAGAATCTCCCATGGTAGATAAAATTATTTGATCTGTCAAAGTGGAGGGATGATTTCTTTTTTCCTCCTTCATGCAGGCATCTTGTTTAAGCAGCCAATTCTATTGTTTCCTGCCCTCTTTCTGTGCTGGTGAAAACAGAGAAAACAAAGACTATCAGTGTTTAAAAGGTTGCATCAAGGAATTAAAATACAGAGTGTGACACAAGCCACTGAAAATCATAATCACAGGAATTTCTAGGAAAAATAAACATGTATTTGTACCCGAAAGAGTTACTGCTTCTGTTTTGTAGGAGGCTTAAGTTATAATGAAAATGATAATGATTATTATAACATAATGATAATAATAATAATAAATGGTTATCATTGCTTGAACAGCTACCCTGTGTGAGGTATTATAATAGGTTCTTTTTTGATGTTATCCTTCAAGTGGTACTATGCTGTGTATGCTATTGTTATGCTAATTATTATTATTATTTTTATTATTATTATTTCCATGCTAGGGAAGAAGCCCAGAGGTTTGAACTGATGTGGAGAAATCCACATACTACTAAATGGCAGAGGCCAATTTCAAACTCAGTTTTGTCTGATTTCGAAACTCATTTGTTTCTTTAATGTCTCTGAACCATGGCCTGATATCTCAGAGATACTGTTAGAAAAATAATCCTTTGTGTTTGTTTAGTAGTTAAGTTTTAGAAATGATTCAAGTTTACTCTCTCATTTGACCTACATAGCCAGCACAGTATAATAATAATTACTAGCAATAATTCTGATAAGCCATATGAAAGTAATAATAATTAAATAGGTACCATTTATACTTACCATTTATAGAGTACTTACTAGGTGTCAGGTGTTGTGCTAACTACCACTTTACATGAATGAGCTTATAACCATCTGTAGTATAGTATAAAGATTAAGAAAGCATGAACAGGTTTCATGCTTTGGAATCCTGGCTTTACTATGTATCACCTATTTGACTTGGGGCAATACTTAATGTCTCTGCCTTAGCTCTTCAGTGTAAAATGGGCCAAGTAATAGTGCTTATATGGTGGTTTTGAAGGTTGTTAAATTAGATAATCCTAAAGTGCTTAGCACATAGTTATTACTCTATAAATGATAATTGTTTCTCTTCTACTGGTGAGAAAATTGAGGATTAGAGAGATTATGGGGATTAGAGAGACTGCCCAAAATCTCAAAATTAGTCATGGGGTGGAGCTGGAATTGGAATGCAGGTCAGCCTAGCTCACAACTTATCCTCTTAATTCTGTACTCTGCCGTCAAAAAGCATAAAGTGCATTCATTAGATCTGTTTTTAAATATGAATCCTTTTCTGTAAGAATGGTTTCCTGTTGCTCAATCCTTTATCCATTGTGAGAGCACTCAGCATCCCATACAGCCTCACTGAATCACCTCTGCCTTTGCACAACTTTTCTCCTCTGCTTGCAGTATTCTTCCCCACTTGCCTAACCTGTCATTCAGAATTCAATATGAAGCGTTATAACCTCCAGAAAGGATTTCAGGTGGAATAAGGAGTCTATCTTTGTATATCCACAGCGCCCCCATGTTTGCTACAAGTATTGTATATAGTTAATTTTAATTTTATCTTTTTTATGCATAGTTATGAGCTATTTTAGAGCAAGGATTATCATGTCTTACTCATCTCATTGTCTCTAGTCTGTAACAGAGTGCCTGGCACATAATGAGTGTTCAATATATTTATTTATTGAATGAATATTTGAATGGATGAATAACAATAATTGTTCAGGAGGTTCTAGCCAACATTTATAGAATGTGTGATGAAACGTTTCTTCTTATTTGAGACTGTTGAGCAAGTAAGTATTTTAAAGACCTGGTGAACATTAAGACCAAAAGTAAAGAGAACTTTAAATATATCCACCCACATATACTCATAACTCCCCTCCCCTCTGCTCATTCCCATTGGCAATCTTCTAAATATAGATTATAGTAATTTAGTTTCAAACAACTAATTTTCAGCATTTGACATGTTCATTAACCCCAGGTAGGGAAATTATTGTGGTGCATTAATTTTTCACCAGTGAAGACATTTGTCATCTGTGCAAGTATCATTAGTGCTTGCTACAAAGATGGAAATGACACACTGTCTTTGCTGATTGAAGAACACAGTGGAATTTTAAATAGTATCAGCTGGACTCTCTGGACCAGCCATTTCTATGCACTTTTTGGGCCCTCATTAGACAAGGTTCATGTCACATTAGTAAGAACCTGCTTTATGAAGAGAACAGAGTATTGTACACCTCTTGGGAAATGAGAATATGAGTGCCGTAGTTTGTTATTTTTTTCTTACCTATCTGACATTTCTCTGTCACCTTTGTGGACGCTAACATGTCCTTGAAATTTGGTGTTTCCAAGGCTTGTCTTCAGTGCTCCACTCTTCTCACTTTGTACTCTTTTCCACTCTCATGGGTCACATACCATCTATATGCTAATGACTTTCATCTTCATCTCCAGCCAGGCTCTCTCTCCTGAGCTCCAGACTCATCTCCAGCTGCAAACTGTCTAGACAGATATACTGGAAACGGTCCCAGACACCTCAAATTCAACATGTCTAAAATTTTTTTATTATCTCCCTCTCTCTCCAAACCTGATTGTCCTACAATGAATGTTGAAAGGACATTTTCTCTTGTCTCAGAATTTTACCTAAGGTGAATCCGTACGTATAGTAGGTGCACCCACATTCTAAAGGAGATCTGCTGGATACATCTCTTTTAGGGTATGCAAATGGTACTTAAATTGATTCTGAGAACTTCATCTTATCTATTTCTAGACTATATAAAGATGATTATATTCAGGAAGAACACAACTTCACATTTTTAATACAAATTTTATGATTTCAAGGAGCATGGAAAATATCCGTTTTATTTAATTAAAGTCAATAAAAATATATGGAGATCCCAAAATATTTCAAGTACTCTGCAGCACTGAATGCCTAGTACATTTACCCTTATTATCAGACCTCTGAAATAAAAGAATTGATGGTTAAAAAAAAAAAAAGATTAGAAATTCAGAGCAGTCATTGAAGTAATAAGTTGTTGACCTAGGGAAGCATCCCAGGCAAGTGAGGGGGGATCCTAGAAGACTCTGAGAGAGTGGGAATGCCTACACAAAGGGAATACTATTTTCTCATTCCTGGGCCTGAAGCTTGCTGAGCTGTAGAAACTTTTCAGCCCCTCTTAGGCTGTCCTGAGAGTGTGGTTGGAACCCTTTGGAGAGTTTTACATGTGAACCAGGGTTTGGAGACATATTGGAACCTAGATGCTGATGCTTACTTCTTGTTCAGAATTATGAATTTCCAAAGCCAGCTACAGTTAACTTATGGGGTTAGAGAGACAATGGGGCAACCCTCACTTCCACTAGTTTTGTGGGGGCTAGAAATCATGAATTTCTCATGGGCCAACCACACTCTCAGGACAGCCTACTCAGAGGGGCTGAGTTTGGCTTTCTGATGGAGGAGTGACAGGTAAGGATAGAGTGCTAGACAGAGGTCAGTTAGGCGTGGTGGTGGCTCTCAAATGGGCTATGAATATGAAAAGCTTCTTAAAAATCATTAAAGTAAATGAACATGTTCATTTTAGAATATATGAGAAGATCCACCAAGAAGGAGAAGAAACCACCATGTAAATGCAACCACAATAACATATTAATTCATTTGCTCCCAGTATTTTTTCTATACTTTCTTTCTTTTTAAATAACTGTGTTCATTCTGTATAGAGCTGTATTAATTGTTGCCATGTAATAGAGAGGTAGTTTTTACTCTGACTTGTAAGGTGTCTAGCATATATTCAGCAATTGGTTGGTAGTTGGTCTCTCTTTCATTTGTGTGCACACAGTTACCTACATGCTGCCTTTTAGTCATCTGCATGCCTGTTGCAATAAAATTGCAACACAGTCTGTTTTCCTCAGAAATATCATATGTTTAGAATATTTAATTAAATTCACCAACTTTCTCCATAATCATCATCATAATTTTCATCATCAGTAATTGTAATGAATACAGAAAATTGTGAACAACTTCAGGAGAAAAACAATTATTAGATATACAGAATTCATTTTAATCCTGCTATTCTATGATGTATTTTATGTTTGTTAGCTCATTTAATTCATATGACATATCTATGAGGTTATTTTACAGATAAGGAAACTGAAGCTCGAACTACTTATGCTTTATCTAAAGTCATGAGACAGTTACTAGCAGCTCCTGTACTCCAAAACAGGGCTTTCTGACTCCTGAGCCTGTGTGCTAGGATCTTTATAGAGTGATTTAAAAAGTGATGATTATTCCAGACCTAAGGCACTAGAAAAAGCAGTGGTCTTGGGAGAAAAAACACCTCAATAGAAAGAAGGTCCATACCTTAGTCTAAGTGACTAAAATTTGGCAGTCCTGTTTGTAGACATGCTCTA
Source organism: Miniopterus schreibersii (assembly GCF_964146895.1). Lineage (NCBI taxonomy): Eukaryota > Metazoa > Chordata > Mammalia > Chiroptera > Miniopteridae > Miniopterus > Miniopterus schreibersii. The sequence goes on along the minus strand of NC_138109.1, from coordinate 30,028,830 downwards.
CTGCCATCTGCCCCACAAAGGCATATGCATGCCAGTGTTTATCAGGCTCTTTCTTGGGGGACCATTAGCATTCCTAGGGTGACCAACCATCTTCACTGCCTGGGATTGCTCTGATTTAGCACTGAAAGCCGCGTTTCAAGAAACCTGTCAGTGCTTGGCATACTGGGACAACCGATCATCCCAAGCACACAAGAAATATACAACGGTGAGTGGAGTGGAAGCATGAGAGCCGTAGCCTGTGAGCACAGGGCTCTGTCCCAGAGTGAGAAAGGAAAGGAGCTCTCTTGTTTACTTTATGAGCTGATCTAGGTTAGTGCCAGAACCTGATCAATCCTCTGATCACGTGGAGTGACAGTGTCGACCTTGCCTCCAACTTTTTGTCCCCAGTGTCCTCAGTGCATCCAGTGGATGCAAATCGTCGATCCTACGAAGAGCAGCAGGCCAACTGTGGATTGGCTGGAAAGGTGGTTTAATCTCTGTGCCCCGAATGTCAAGCCCAGTTGCTGGCACAGGCTAGGTTTCAGTTTCAGTGTTTTTGTTGTTGTTTGTTTTATTTGATTTGCTTTTTGGGTTATTGTCCTTTTGGAAACCATTTATTAAACTTGTGTTACATGCCAAGGATTGTTGAAATAACTTTTGTGCACTGTAGCATATCTGATAGTCACCTTAGACCTGTGAGGTAAACAATATTATTTTCATTTGGTAAATGAAGCAACTAAGGGTTGCCAGTAATCTCATAGCTAAGAAGTGGTAGAGCTGCTGCTCATGCATTGATCTTCTAACTCCAGTCTGGTTCCCTTTGCCTTCTACTAAAATGCTATCCAGTAGCCAAAATTACAGAAAGCTATTTAATTTAATCCAACCCATTCCAGTCTAACTCAGTTTAATTTAACTTGTATTTCTCGAAGCCGGTTTGTGCCTAGAACTGTAGTAGACACTGATGAACCAAAGAGCCGATAGCCCTTAACATTTTTACTCAAGCATGGTGCTCACTGAAGGCCTGTTGAAATGAATACAGAATTAATAAGACAAGCCCTTGTCCTCAAGGGACATCTCCTCTTGTGATGAAGAGAGACATATGCAGAAGTATAATATGGGGAATATTCTCAGAAATCCTAGAACTATATAGACTGTGCTAGGCTTTATAACCTGCTTTTTTTCACTTATCAATAGATCAGTGAATATCTTTCTATTTCAATATGTTAATCTATATCAGTGATTTTCAACTGGTGTGCTGCAAAAAATTTTAAAACATGCAGTACCTGACTATTTACTCAGGGGCACTGAACTCTTCTCCCTTAGGTTGCCAAATAAAAAAAGGACAACAGCCAACACAACAATAGCTGTCTGGGGTGAATGAGTCAAAATTAGACCTTTTTTTGTCAGATCGGCAAAAAATTGGTTTTTTGGTGTGTTGCAGAATTTTAGTAATTAGTTAATGCATGCAATGAGATGAAAAAGGTTGAAAATCACTGGTCTATACCATCATTGTTTTAAATACCATCATTTTTAAGAGCTCTATAATTTTCCATTGTAAAGATGTTTCATAATTTTTATAATAAACTTCCTAATAGTCAGACATTTAAGTTCAATTATAAGTAGTGGACATCCTTGTAACTAAATCTTTGTGCCAGTTCTTAATTAAGTGTAAGTAATAATTTTTAAAAACAAAAAGTTCTAACCAAAGATCAAATGAACTGTTTCATGGGACAGTGACTCCTTATCAGTAAAGGTATTTAAGCAGCAGCTAGGCATCAGATTTGGAACAGTGAGAGTACTGGGTGGTGGAGTGGATTATAAGGGGTGGGGAAGGTTTTGGAGAGAGATGAGTGTGGAGACATAGGCACAGACCTGGAAGACATGTAGATTTTGGAAAAGGAATGAAGCGGAGCAACTATCTCAGTGAGAAAGAAGCCAGTTGAGTGTAGTCCTGCACAATTGAGATGGAGGAAGTAGCAAGATACGTTTGTACAGGTAAGCAGGTCTTCCTCTGTGCGCCAAACACTGTATCTCATTATTCATTACAGCACTTTAAAGAAACTATTATCGCCTGGCTGGGCGTGGCTCAACGGTTGAGCATCGGCCTAGGATCCAGGCGATCTGGGTTTGATTCCTGGTCAGGGCACATGCCCGGGTTGCGGGCTCGATCCCCTCGATGCCCAGTCAGTGGCGTGCAGGAGGCAGCCGATCAATGACTCTTATCATTGATGTTTCTATCTCTCTTTCCCTCTCCTTTCCTCTCTCTGAAATCAATAAAGATATATTAAAAAAAAAAAGAAACTATTATCTTCTGTTTACTCCTGGGGAGACTGAGAATTGCAGTGGTTAGCTATCTGTTGGCTCTGTGACTGCAGGCACATCCCTTACCTTTTCTAAGTCTCAGTTACCCCGTCACTACAATGAGGATTGCAGTGCCTGCCTTATTAGTAGTTGAAAAGATACATTTACAGAGTCTGGCATATAAGCAACATTTAATAGAAGTTGAATATTCTGAATCTAATACCAGTATTTTTTTGATACACATACTGTCTCTCGGAGAATTTAGTTAGGACAACAAAGCACGTTCCAGGCCCCTCTCTAATCCCACTCTTAGGGTATGGCTTCTAATATTCACTACTTGGTCTGTATGTGTCAGGTACAGAGCCTGGGTCTGGGTTTAAGTTGCAGATTGTTCATCTTTAATGCAGGCACTAAGGAAATAGGTCCTGACCAGCTGCCATCAATGGCTAGCTGTCAAGGAGCAGTCTCAGTGTGAAGCTGTAGATTATCAGCTGTGAGGAAGATGAGCACACAGGGTGAGTATCTGCAGGAGAGCACAGAGGCCGGAGGGGGAGAAACACCCTGAGAGCTAACAAGGGGCACCCAGTCTCCTTTGTAAGCCACTTTTGCCCTGACCTAATGTTAACTCTCTTCACCCTAGGTCACTTTATGCACCACCTTTGCCCATTAGGATACAGGTGATATCCCCTGCATTTTGTAACTTGATTCTTGTGCTCGGTCATCTCAACATGGACATGTTCCCTGGTTAGCAGTCTCTACAACATTTCTTGCTGAACTTGCCATTCACCATTCTGTGCCATAGTCACTGATTATTTGGTGTAAGTTGAAGGTCTGCTTGGCACAGGGCTTCGAGGTCAATCAGATGAAATGCATTGTCAAGGTTTGAGTTTAAAGGACTTGTTAGGAGGTATTCTCCTCAGGTAGCTGCCAGGTATCAACAAAGCTCCCTTTGTTTAGATGGAAATTACTCTTCCTAGGAAAGTATTTCCCACTTGGCCTGAGTTCAGAACCACATCTCAACAAACGTTCAGGGTCAACATACTTCTTTCTTCCCTGCCTGTCAGAATGAAATACTAATAGTGGGGCCCATCAATCCTGATGCTGCCTCCTTATTTTTTATAACCAAGGTCACTTTGCTCAGAACTTACATTTGCCATGCAAATTGAAATAACACTGTAAAAGGAATTCTTGGCAATTGTTGCTGTGCTGATAGTGTCTTATTTTTCAACATGTTGAGCTAGTGAGGAGGGAGTGTTTGAAAAATGTAAGGTGATAGAAGAGCCATTTGCTTGCCTGAAAATAATGTTTGTCTGTTTTAGGAAACATATCTACAAATCAGCCTAGCTAATCCGTCAGTTGTTTGTTTTCTGGGCATCTAGTTTATTGGATTAATGGTCTTTTGGGACATTTGGAGGTGTGCAGAGATGTCTGTGTCCGTGGTGTATCATAACATCCATTCAAGGCAGTAGTTAGGAAGCAGGTTTTCTCCTCTTTAGGAAAGGATGCTGTGATGAGTGGGGGAGAAATTTGAATGAAGCAATAGAAAAGTGTTAGTTTTATGCAATATAGTAATATGTGTTCCCTGCATCCCCTCCACCCGAATATTTGGGGATATACTTTGGAAGGATCTTTGAGGTTGGCTCATAATGTTTGTTCTCATGTCCTTTTATATAGAATCGTAAAATGAGGCTAAATTGTTATATACTTCTTAAGATTTGAAAAGCATACGTACTATCTTAGTCCATTTGGGCTGCTATATCCATAGACTGACTAGCTTAAACAAAGAAACCAACAAAACCAACAAAACACCATTTCTTTTTTTTCTGGAGGATGGGAAGTCTAAGATCAAGGTGCTGGCAGATTTGGTTTGGTGAGAGCCCACTTCCTAGCCCATAGACTGCTGTCCTCTTGCTGTGTCTCACGTAGGGGAAAGAGCGAGAGGGCGTTCTGGCGTCTCTTTTATGAGGGCACTGATCCCACTCATGAGGGCTCTACCCCTATGACCTCATCACCTCCCAACCCCCCACTGCCCTCCGCCTAATACAATCACATTGGGAATTAGGATTTCAACATAGACATTTTGGAGGGCGCACTCAGTCTGTAACACCCAGAGAGATCCGTTCTTAGGTTAGCTGATTTCTTCATTACCCTCAGAAAGGTGACTCCTTGAGGGGAGTAGTGCTCAGGAGGACTGCCTCTCAGGTTAAACTCTCTGGCAGCAAAGGGAATTACAGGAGTCACATCTGAAACCTGCTTCATTTCAAAAATAACGTGCTATATGCTTATTAGTCTTTTGCTCTCTGAGGAGGTGAACTTTTCGTAGAGTACTGAATTAAAATGAGGAGGACAACCTGTAACAATCTGTGGAATGTGTGTTCCAAGCAAAGGGAACAGAAAACATAAAAGCCCTAAGGCAGAAACAAACCCGATGTCTTTGAAGAACAGCAAGAAGGCTATGCTGGAGTGCATTGATTGAGTCAGAGAACAGAATATGAAATCAGGTCATGTAGAGCCTTGTAGGCCATCCTAAGGAGTTTAAATTTTAGTTTGTGACTAATGGGAAGCCAGTGAGCAAGGGAATGACATAATCTGATACACATTTCTAATTGAGAGAAGGCAGCACACATGGAACCAGGGAGAGCAGTTTGGCTTCTGCATTAGTCCAGATGAGAGATGATGGTGGCTTGGACCAGATTTGTGTTACTAGAGATGGAGAGATGTTGGACAAAGTCAGGAGAACTTGCTAATGGGGTAAATGTAACGGGTGAGGGAAAGAGCAATCAAGGATGACGCCTTGGCTTTGGCCTTGGTTAGCATCTTGGTAAATAGTGGTTCCATTACTGATACTTACAACACTGAAGACTAGAGGTGGGAGTTGGCGCTCACGAGTTCAGTTTTGTACATGACGAACGGGGAAACCTGTTAGACATCCAAGGAAGAATGTCAAGTAAGTAGTTGGAGTAAATATCTGGAGCTCAGAGGGAAAGTTAGAGTTTAAAATACACATTAGCAAGTCATTAGCTCAGAGATGATATTAAAGAGAATTGATGAGATCGCCTCGGGAGCAAGCGTGGAGGAAGAAGAGGAGGGGCTGAGGGGGGAACCCTGGGAGTCTTCCCGTGCTGGAACCCTGGGAGAGAAGGAGGGACCAACAGACAACCCAGAAGCGGCGAGCTAGGAGGAAAGCTGGAAGGTAGTGTGATGCGAAGCCAAGCGAGAAAAGTTTTTAGGAAAGGCGGGGATGATCAGCTGTGTCAAGTGCTCTTCAAGGGTTAAAATGAGAACTGGTCATTGATCACGGCTCTTTCCCATCCCCACGCTCCCAGGGCTGCGGACAGGACCGTGTATGGCACAGAGTGAGTCATAATTGTATGTTTATTAACTATAGCCATTGTAATTACCCAGGCTTTGCCATCTGCCCTCTGTGTGGAAGCCACTCCCAGTTTAGGAATGGGTCGTATTTAACAAGTTTATAGAAGTAAGGTCATATTTAACGAGCATATTCTTATGCAGGAACCCACAAAAGCCTGGTTGATGAATTGTCCTAATATTCCAGAGCTGGAAGGGCTCCTAGAGATCACATACTCCTGTGCCCTCATTTCATTGATGAAGAAATGGAGGCCGAGCTGGGGAAAGTGAGCTGCGAAAGGGCACACAGCAGTTTAACTTTAGAGCTGGGACTAGCTCTCAGACCTCACGGGTCACGGGTGGTTTTTCCGTGTGTTACACCCTTGTGCCAAATTTCCATCCTATAAGATTAATTCCTTTGGGTCTTAATGCTTTTCTATCTTTAATAGACCATGATTAAAGGGACAACATTCTATAAAAGGACAATACTTAAAGTAGTCTGAGTGTAAATCCTTTAGAAATGCAACGTAGTCACCTAGCTGAGGGGTGGAGAATGAAGTTGGGAAAGGAGAGTCACGAGGTCCTGAAGGCGGAGGCAGCTTATAGAGAGAAGACCATCCTGGCCTGGGTTTGAACTCCAGCTCCATCTGCGACTACTCGTGACCTCTAGGAAGTTAATTTTCCTGAACCTCATCTATAAAATAGGGAGAGTACATAGGTCCTGTTAGTAAGATATGAGATTTAGGGATAACACATCTAACATGCTCAGCTTTTACTTGAGCTGTTTTAGGCACTCGGTGCTAATAGCTCTTTATCATGATGCCGTCTTCCTCCGCTTCTCTTCTGCTCCCGGCGCTGTGGGTGCCACTGCCAGCAGCCCTAGATCAAGCCACTGTCTCCAGGGGGTGGTTGCTCCTGCCTCTGGCCACTCCTGCCAGACCTGTGGCTTCCAGACCTCCGTCTGCTGTGCCTCCTGGCAGACTGGAAAGAAGGCCTAGAAAGCTGCCTGAGGCTGACAGTCTCTGCTTCAGGGCCCTGTGCAGGACACAGTCACCAGCAGGGCAGCCACTGCCGAGGCTGTTTCTCTTCTTCCCCAAGGCTCGTTCTGCGGCTTCCCTTCTGCAAAGAAAATGCTTCGATTCATATGGGCAAATATTTTAAGAAAGAGAAGGCTTCATTCACACTGGCAGTTGGATGCCGTGCCTTCAGCGTGCCAGGCAATGCGTTAGTGCCCATACTCTGGGAGTTTGGTTGAGAAGGGGGAATAGACCTGGAAAAAAACAACTTTCCCAACCAAGTGAACTGACCTCTCAGCAGAGGAGCAGGCAGCTTGCTGAGGGATGTAGAAGGGGGAAGGCATGGAGACTGCCTGGAAGGGGTGTGGTTTAAACTGAATCTTAAAGGGTAATGTAGTGTGTCAGGGTGAATAATGAGGGAAGCTACGTTCAATGACAAGCTATGCAGTCAACAAGTACAGGGGACACTTAGAGGAAAAGAATTTAGGGATTAAAAAAGAGTATGGAGAGACAAGCCTTTCATTGGGGAAACTCAAATCCTCCGCTTGGGAATTTGGGCGTGATTCATGAGTCTTAGGATGTGAAGACACTGGATACCACAGAGGCTATCGGGTATAAGCAGCCCACTTTACCGATGACAAGACTGAGGCTTAGGTAGAGGAAATAACTTGGCCAGAATCCCATAGCACGTTAGTGGCAGACTCTGGGACTGGCACCAAAGTTCACTGACCTTCAGGCCAACGTCCTTTCTGTCCATCACTCGTAAGCTTATGTATAAGTGGGAACAATTGTGGATAGCTTTCAAAGGCAGCGGGAGGTGAGACTTTTCCGCACTAGAGCTCAGCTGAGATGTGTTTGGGTGAGGACAGAGATTGGGGCCTCGGCGATCTCTGGGGTGGAGTTTTCTGTAATAAGCATTAATCAGCTTAATTATTACATAACGCCGTATCCATGGTTTTGTTTTTATATATTAGTACATTTCCTTTATTTTTTATTTTCTGCTCTGAATGGCAGACCTAGAGTTTGTATAATAATATTAAGTTAGTAAGTGGTTGTGCTGTGGAGCGCGTCCTGTGGAGCCGAAATGAGGTCAAATCTGTGGTGAAGCCCAGGCTGCCTGAACCTGGGTTGGAAGCTGTCCTGACTTAGGTCATTGTCCTAAGCTGTTGTCCACCTCACTCAGTTGTTCATTATTTTTAGTGGTCCTGAACCAAATGACAATCAGAGAGACAGACAGGCAAACAAACAACAGAAACAACTGCTTCACCTTTTTCAATAAATTCAATTAAAGAAACATTTCATTTATTAATAAGTAATCATTGAAGAACTGCTCTGTACCAAGTACTGTGACATATACAGGGAATACATCACTAAAAAAAAGTAAGCATGGCTCCTGTTTGTATCAGTTTGCTAAGGCTGCCATAACAAACTATCTCACATAGGGCATCTTAACTGACAAACTGGAGGCTAAAAGTCTGACACCAAGGTGTCGGCAGCATTGAGTTCTTCTGAGGCCTTCTTCCTTGGCTGGTAGATGACCATCTTCTCTCTGTCTTTACGTGGCCTTTCCTCTGTGCACATACATGTCTGTGTCCTAATCTTCTCTTCTTATAAGGATATCAGTGGTAATGGGTTAGGGCTCAACCATTTGACCTTATTTTTTCCTAATTATTCCTTTAAAGACCCTATTTCTAAATACAGCCATATTCTGAGGTACTGGGGCTTAGGTCTTCAACATATGAATTTGTGGGGGGGGGCACAGTTCAGCTCATAATACTGTCTTTAATGAACTCAGTCTAGGGGGACACAGAAATTCATCCAAGAATTATATGAATAAATTTAGAATTATGAACTCCGTTAAAGTGCTCTAAAGGAGAGGTATATGGTGTCATAAAAATATGTAAGGAGGCATGTCCTGTTTCAGAAGGACGAAGGTGCTGCAGGGAAGGCACCTGAGAAGGTAAACATATAAGCTGAGATCTCAAGCATAGGTAAGAGTTAAGGGCAAAGGGGTAAAACCAGGTAGATGGGAGCTGCTTATCAAAAGTCCCATAATTCAGTGCTTTCTATGTACTGAACACCGAAGTGGATTGTGAATATAGCAATAAACCCATGGTCTGGTAGGAGGCAGATGTAAAAACAGATAATTTCAACAGAGTTCGATCAGAGTTATGGAGGCTAATATTTATATGTCATAGTTCTAAATTTATCAGAAATAGGTAAGGGAGGCATTAAGTCTGCTGAGGGCAGGAGGTCAAAACGGTTTCACAATAGCTGAAGTGTTATACCAGTTCAGGTCCTGGTGCCTATTTGGAACTCTAAATAAATGAAAAAGATAACAAGAAAGCATTGAGATCATTCCTTCAAAATACTTTGGATCTAGAGGTAGCATGGAGTCAAAAGACCTGAGTTTTAGTCCCAGCTCTGCCCATTCTACTGTGCTTCCTCATCTGTCACACAGAGATAATGGTATGTATCTCACCTGCCTCATGTGCTAGGAGGGACCCAAGAAAGCAGGAGAAGAGAACTGGCTAAAGGAGAAATGAGATGAATTGGCTGAGGTCAAGAATCCCTTCCGTTCTTTGTTCCTGATCTGGAAGGATTTCCAAACTAACTGTGGAGATGAAACTGAAGACACCTAAAGAGTGAGACTCTGATTTAAGGGCTAAACTTAATTACAGAGAGAGTCACATAGCAGGATGGGCTCAGCGACATGAATGATACAAATATCAGCATTCTTAAATTTTTACTGATACATTGTTTATTTCAGTGCAAAAGCTACAAAGCATCCATGTCCAAGCTGGAAAGCAATTTCTAGTTGCTGCTGCTTTCTAAGTGCTTTTTCTGATCTAGAGAGGTAGAATATGTGAGTTTGGCTTTCATTGAACTGCATACTATAATGCCTTTCTAACCTCAGCAGCATCTCTTCCATATCTCTCAGCTATTGGACACCGCTAGATGCCAGGCACTGCCATAGGCACGCCACATGCATTATCTCAGAGCAATCCTATAGGATGTGTGTGTTATTCCCATATTACATATGGAGAAACTGAGCCTTAGAGAAGTTAGGTAACTTTTTAAAGTTAGTAAATTAAGTCAGTAAATATCAGATCTATGAGCTGAGCTCAGAACTGAAACTCCAAAGCTCAACCTTACTGGAGGAAAGCAGGTAAAGGAAGTTGGAGTAGCAAGCCTTCAAATTCCTTTCTATCTTTCGAACCACTAAGAGTGACTTTGTGCCTCAATGCAAAGCAATTTCCAGGCCTGTCAGTAAGGGTTAGGTCCTTTGCCCTTGCTGTCCTTCTAGCCGGAGACCTCTTCCCCTGCTAGCAAGGCTCCTTGATATTCTGGTTTCAGCTTAAGTGTTACTTCCTCAGTGAAGTCTTTCCTGACCATTCAGTTTAAAGTAGCTACCCTGTCACTGTTTTGTTACATTATCTTGTTTTAATTGTTTTGTGTAGCACTTATTGTTATATTTTCTTGAACATATATTTGATTTTTGTTTATTTCCCCCCTCACTCACTTGAATATAAGCTTCATGAAGACAACACCTTGTTTGTCTCAATCAAATTGTATACTCAGAACCTAGGACATCATAGAACTGGTGGATACTCAATAAATATTTGTTGATTTAGTGCATGAACAAACTCCCTTATGTAAGAGATGTAGGAATTGCAGCCCAGAGAGGAGACTGGACTTGTTCCAAGTCAAGGAATGCAGCCTGCGTTAGTGGAAGGCACATTGGCTTAGTTTCCAGTCCTAACACTGCCTCTAATGTGCTCTGTGACTTTAAATCAGCTCTGTGTTCTCTAAAAAAGATATGATATTAATATCAAATAACAACTTGCTGAATGCCTTCTCCGTGACCTGCATTATGCTGCTTTTGTCTGTATTTTATGTAATCTTCCCCATAACTTTGAGTTAGCTTTTAGTAAGTCATCATAAATAATGTTAGCCTCAAGTTCCAGTAGCTAACACAATAAAGGTTTGTTTCTCACCGACATCACAGAGCAACCTGAGTCAGAAAGTAACAATGGCTGGTCCTCATTCAAGTGGGAACGCCGAGATCCAGGATCCCTCAGATTTAGATTGCTGTCCTTCTCAGCCTGTTGCCTTCGAGGTCACTGTAGAAGGGGGAGAGGACAGGCGATTATATATCAGATGTTGTGTCTGAGCCCGCAAGCGGCATAAGCTATTTTCACCCACATTCCTTTGGGCAGCGCCCGGCACTTGGAACCACCTAGGCGTGCTGGGGAATACATCATTCATGGAGAGGTGCAACGCTGTTGGTCAGCGTCTAGCTAATAGCTGCCATAGCATTGTCACCGTGTTTGGTGGCTTGCCTGAGGTTTCACAGTGAGTGGGGGAAGGAAGATGCACAGCCAAGGAAGCCTGCCAGACTTTCGCCAGCAGTTGTGCCCTTTGCTCTGCGCCTGTGTAGATCATTGATTCTCAAGGTGGTTCTGCTAGAGCACTCATTCTATAATAGGAATCGTATGGAGAATGCTAGCATGTAAAAGAAATCAGCAGGAGTTGTGAAGCATAGTAAACCTTAAAAAGATTGTCTGGGAACTTTCTAAGGCCCTCTAGGGTGTGAAAACCTTGGATCAAGTGATCTTGACAGGCTTCCTCTAGCTCTGTCGCACAGATTTCATCTCCTGATTTCCTGATATTCCTAATGTGGGGCAGGAGGTTTACAAGGATGATGACACCTTAGAACTGGGTGCTCGCCATCAAAGATTTCTGCCTCAGGGCCCAGAAATAAGCTGTGGATTTATAGCTGAAACCCTGGCATTGCTTGTGCTGAGCCTTGAGACCCTTTCCCCACTACCCACCACCATTCATGCAAAAAGTGATCTAATTGTATAAGATGCTCTCTGGAAACTTTCCCAGAGGAATAATAGGTAAAGTAACCAATAACTTTTTAATTTTGCAAAGTGCACTCTTCCTTATAATTTACTTAATAAAGAAATTTAATGTTCTGCAGTTTACTGAACAAATAACATTGGAAATATTTTAGAGTTAGCTTGGGAGCTTGTCTTTGGTTGCCAGTTTGACTTTATTATTTGATTATCCAGATAAAGGCCACAGTAACAATATGCTGTGCCTTAAGTAGTTCAGAGGGGTTATCTCTTGGCCATTACCAATTCTAAATACAAGATTTAAACTCAGTGAGAAAATCATACAAAAGGAATTTTCTGAATTTGCTCAAGTAGTCCCTTGAGTCAGATACTTGATTCTCTAGATCTGGATTATGATGATTATACTTTTCCAGAAAGTTCCTAAGCTTAGGAGCTGACAAATTCTGTGGTACTCTATTCATTCAGAGAATACATACTGAGGACCAGACATGTGCCAGACGCTGTGATGGTGCCAGAGGTGTTCAGACTGGCTCAGAGGCCTGACACCTGCCCTTTGCTCCCATGGTTCACATGTTTTCCTTCTCCTATATCTCCCCTACTCCTCTTAGCTTTTTAAAGACAATAAGATAGTCCTCTTAGTTTTCATTGCAGAAATTTGGTCACCATTTTACTCAAGTAGCTAAACTTCAATAATTCAGGCAATGTAACTGATTCCGATTGAACGCCACACTGATAATTAACTTGCTGCTCTTCCTTCCCACCACCCACAGGAGCTTGATGGATCATTAATGACACCATTAGAGAGACAGTGATCCCAGTGCATTATTGGTTCTCGATAAATGTTAAATAATTGTTGAAATAGGGCCCAGTGGAGATTGGCACTTTGCAGTAGAGGCAGAAGCTCACAAAGTGTGCTGTTGCTGATGATCAGATTTTGCAGTTCAGAAAAGGCACAGACTTTGCACCATTCCCCATCGTTGAAACCCACGTGCATTTGTAGGAAAAAGTCCAATTAATAATCCAGCTCTCCTGGCTACATAGACGCCTGTGCAGTGGGGAAAGTGTTAAACATCATAGATGCTGCCATGAGGGATTTGCCTTCCCTCCTGTCTGAGGAGCTGTCGCCACTTAGATGAACGGGTGCAGGCCACCTAAGTGAGCAGGTGCAGGAAATAGGAAACAAGGCCACGATGACCAGTGATTAGGCACACAAGTGATTTACACATAATACCTCTGAGTCCTGCCCCAAAGTGCTCCAAGAGCCAGATCTCCATCTGTTAATTGAAAATCCTATCTGCCAATATGAGGGCTGGCTTTGCCAAGCGTGGATTGTGTGGTGTTAATGGCTTTGGGCAAAGCCTTGTGCTGCCTGCTGGCAGGGAGAATCCTGTTTGATTCTGAAGAGTCCAACATTTATATTTTAAAACATATTTTATTTGACAGCCAGAATCTAATGAATCTGACTTCATCTGTCTGTCTGTAAATCTCTGCATATCAAACCTAAAGTAAAACAGCTCCTCACTGTTCATAAAGCACTTTTCCTATCAACTATCCCATTTGATCCTATGACAACTAAGGGCAGAAGGGAACCTAATGTTTGTAGGCGCTTTATTTACATGCTGTCTCATTCAATCTCTGAAGTCTTGCAAGGTAGGATTTTTAAATCCTCATTTTACAGATGAAGATCCGAGGCACTGAAAAGCAAAGCACATGCTCAACGTCTGCTTGAGCTGAGCAGGAAAAGCAGGGACAGATATTAATCTTGGGTCCAAGCATATCATCATCTAATGATTCAGGACTATATCTTCTGAGCACCTACTATATATCAAGCATTTATTTCTACATGTTATTGAACCTCTAAAGCCACCTTGCGAGGCAGGTATTACTGTCCCTATTTTGCACATTTGATCATCCAGGAGACAGTTATTGAGCACCAGCTATGTGCTGGGTGCTATTTTAGGCACTGGATATACACCTTTGAATAAGACCAGCATTGTGCCTCCTCTCGTGAGCCCTACATTCTAATGGGAGGAGACACATATAAATGTTTAAAGTCTATAAAGTACAGAGAGACTTAGGCTCTACTTTAGATTGGGTGATTATAAAAGGGCTAATTAAAGATGAAATATTTAAATTAAGGCCCAGATGTCAAGGAAGACCCAGTCTTAGAAAGAACTGGGGATTATTATTGGAAGCAAAGAGAACAGCAAGTAAAACGCTAGGTGGGGCAGGTGGGATAAGCTTTATGCCTTTCAGAAAAAATAGCTAGTGAACGGTGGAAAGAGAGGTCTGAAATGAGGTTGGAAAGTTAGGAAAAGACCAGATCTTACAAGCCAAGGTAAAAAGTTCAGGTTTTATTTTACACGTCATAGGAAGCCATCAGGGTTTAAAGCAGGAGAACAATACAATTTACTTATGTTTACAAAAAGTCACCTTGGCTGGTGTGTGGAGAATGGATTATATACAGAAAAGGCTGAAAGGCCATTTAGGAGAAGATTGCAGTGGTCCAGATGAGAGATGGTGGGGGCTTGGACAAGCATGGTAGCAATAGAGATAGAAGTAAACAGGTGTGGTTCCGGAGAGAGGAACCCAAGACTCCTAGGCTTTTGACTGGAGCAACTGAGTGAATGGAATGTCGATCACTGAAATGGGGAAGGCTGCCAGCGGAGCCGATTTGGGAGTGAAACAGCAAAGGTTCTGTTCTGGCCATACTGAGTTTGAGGTGCCTATTAGGTAATAAAGTGTACATGTCAAGCAGGAAGTTGAATGTATGTCTGGAAATCAGAGACTATGTATATTCAGAGATCAAATGGCTTGCCAAATATTACACAGAAAAATGGGTGGAGCTGGGGTGTTTTTTTTTTGACAAAAGCTCAAAGGCTTCCCAAGACCCAAACTGGAATTGACTATCAGTTGGACATAAAATTCAGCTCAGCAACAAAATCTGCATGTGGCAGGAATTTTCTTTGTCATAGTTCACAAACATTCCCTGGCTCCCTCTTTGTCCCTCCCACACATGGCTGGAAAGATAGTTATTTTAACATTTTCTCTGTCTGCCAGGCTGACTATATTGTCAAGGAGTTACTGGGGAAGCGTTGAGGACCCAGGAAACTGCTTTTTTTAGAAAAGCATCCCTGGTACTTTTAATGCACTTGGCCCTTTATACCATACTTTGAAGAACCCTGGACTAGATTATGAATGCCTTGGGCGTGGGAATGGTGTCCTGTCGATCTCATTTTTCTATGAGGAAGATTTCAACAATATGCTGAGGAAATGTATGAATAAATGAAGTGAACGAATGAATTTAGTTATGTTTAGGTGTCAAAGACTTCTCTCTCTATTTGAAAAGAGCTCCTTGGACCTAGTTACTAGTCTCTGGTGTTTATGTTTCCCTCTCTACTTGGATTTATTAGGCTTCATGGGCCAAATAGCCTTTTCCTGCTTCGTGTACACCAAACTCAGCTTTAGGAGAGAAAGATTTTCTATCATTTTAAATATCCAAACACCATTCTATGTGCATGTTCCACACCGCCTGTTGTGAGAAGGCTGCTGAGTAGAAGAGCACAGGATAGAGAGATGAGCAAATGGAATCTTGTCAGGTCTGCTCTTCTTTTGCTAAGTGGAGCTACAGCCCTAGGGTATAACCTTTGGGGAAAAATGTCTGCTTCTATCTAGAGCCTCGCAGCTACAGTCACTGAGACTTTGACCTGTGGACCTAACACCTCCACTGCTTCTCAGTCCTTGAGCCAACCCCGATCATGCCAAGAGGCCTGCCATCTAACTCAACCCACCAGCACATAGGTGGGCTCTGGAATCCATCTCATGGCTGTAAATCTGGTATCTAGCTGCCTGATTTTCTTGATCAGTTTCTCTGCCTAATCCCCACTCCTCTTCCCGGGCTGAGAAGCCAGTCTGTCTGGGCCTGAAAGGACTAACTGAGGAGTCTTATACCCATGTCCCTTTTTGCCTTTTATACATTGCTCCACAGTGAAAGGAAGAATTCCATTCAACTTTCTTTGTTTAATTTCTAAACTTTTCTAATTTCTCTTCCAGAACACTATATTTGTAAAAACATTCAGCAGTGTCTTACATCCTGAAAGGGGAAGCCAAAATACCTTTGAATTTTCATTTTCTTAACTTTTCAGAGAGGATCATAATATTGACCTGCCTTACAGAACATTAGGATTAACTAATTAACATTGAATAGTACTTTGGAAATGTTAAATTCTATAGAAATGCTAAATAGGTTTATTAGACTTGGAGTCTAAAAGACAAATGAAACTCCAAACTTCATTTAAATGCTTTTATATCATGGGATTTTTTTTTCCCCTCTCAAAAGAATTTTAAAGTAAGTTATGCAGCTACATTCCTGGTTCCAAATAGGAATTGTCACAATGAGAATAAAGCATGGCTGTCTAATTTCCCCACCTTTCCTTTCATTCCCTGTTTCTCCACAAGATCACACATTCATTGAACAAGAATTTCCTTGTTGACAAGTAGTGAGCAAGGTACTGCAGATATAGTCATGGGCAAAAGGAGGGTTATAGTTGCAAGTGACATTCTTTTGAGTCAGTAAAGCTATTGCAATAATCATAACCTGCATGTCTTTTTCCATATGAACAGCTGTAAACCTATTTTTGCCAACCCCTGTATATACATATATTCTCAAGTAAATGTAATGCAAGACAGACTCATTGATATTATAGAGATGTAGGATGTGAAGCGAGAGAATGATCACATTCCAACTGTTGGTGTATTTCCGTGGTGGATGGGAAACTCGGGAAGATTTCATATAGCCGGCCTTACTGAGGCTATGCTTGAAAGATAAATGAATTTTGATAGACAAAGGAAATAGCATGAGGAAAGTTCATGTGTGCATTTTTTAGATGGGGAAACTATAGTTTAGAGAGGTTGTATGGTTGATCTGGGGTCACACAGTCAGCCAAGTCCTCAGTCAGATTTAGGACCCAACTTTCTTCATTTCTGTCCTGGTATTCTTTGCATCGAACTAACTGTGCTCCTTCCCTTACTAGTAAAGACAATTTTACTAAATGCCTATTTATCATAAATTGTAATACATTTCTGATGGGAAATTGAGATCCTTACACTAACATGGTCCAAGGGGAGAGGACACTGCACGCAGGCAGAGATAATACACACAAGGTGAAGATCCTTGGAGTATCGAGGTGGATGACAGGTGCGGGTGGGATTGGGTGAACAGCCATCCGCTTGCCATGAAGTGAGTGGTATTGGGACCAGTTGGAAGTAAAATTAGAGGAAGCACATTGAATTAAGAAGGGATTTCAATGTTAGAATAATGAAGTTTTTGTCATGTTGCGTGTGAGATGTCGCAAAATGACCAAACAGAAATAACTAGTAGATAGTTGAAGCTACAACTCTGATTGCTAATAAGAGAACATCATGATTTGGGAGTTATTAGCATGGAAGTGATATCATAGTCATGAAAAGGAAATCTCTGAGGAAAAGAAAGAGCACAAAAATCACAGTCCAGTGATAAAACAGTTTATGGTATGTTAGCTCAGTCTAGTTCTTCGTTTATACTTGGGGGTAATTGAGACCCAGAAAGAAGAAGGAACGTGCTTAACATTACTCACTAAATCAGTTGTGACTAGAGCCCCATATCTCTTCACTCCCAGTCCACAGCCCTTCCCCACCTTTCTTTCACACACACTATTTCAACCAATTGAGGTGTTCTGCAGTAGAGGACTGTAGCTGCTCATGTGAAATTGAAACTTGAAATGGAAACTGAAATCATGAACAGGAAGAGAATATTGCCTTCCTTATTTTTAATCATTTTTCTGCCCAGCAATTCCTAGGCTCATCTTGGAAGGCATGGCCTCTGGGGGTCAGGGGACTGCAGGTTCCTAGGTGATTACATGTGGGTCTGTTTCTCTGTCTGGTTCCTTTCACCCTTAGTTTGTTTTTGTTAATTTTCTTTCTTGGGGGACAGTTTGCTGAGAGACATTAGGGCTATTGCTAGGGAATACTTAGATCCTTTTTCAAAAGAAGAATGTCCCCTTTTCTCAGCTGCTAGGGTCCCCTTCTCTGAATGCACCCACCACCTCCTCTGCGGGAAGATTGCCTTGACCTGCTCCCTAATCCACATCCCCCTCCCCCGCTGTCTGTCCCCCAGCAGTGGCAGAGAAATTGAAATTCCATTTGAACCACTGTTTATTAATGACTGTCTACCCTGAAACAGGACTCAGTTTAATTTAAGTGAGTTATTTCAGTAGCCTAGTGTGATCAGTCTAAGTATACCCACTTTACAAACAAGGAACCCAGACAGATAAGATACGGAGTTTTGTAGCAAGATTATGGCAGACAGAATAAGGACCCTCCAGAGATGCTCGCGTTCTACTACCTGGAGCCTCTGAATAGAATACCTTACATGGCAAAGGGGACTTTGCAGATGTAATCAAGTTAAGGATTTTGAGATGAGAAGATTATGCTGTATTATCTAAGTAAACCCAGTATAATCACAAGAGCCCTTAGAAGGGAGAGGCTGACAGGTTAGAGTTAGAAGAGACATGAGGATGGAACTAGATAAGCAGATGGGAGGGAGGGAGGAATTTGAAGATGTTATGCTCCTGGCCTTAAAAATGGAAGAAGGGGCCACAAACCAAGGAGTGCAGGTGACTTCCAGAAGCTGGAAATGGCAAGGAAGTAGATTCTCTCCTAGAGACACAGAATAAACATCATGCTGCCAACCCCTTGATTTTAGATTTTCTCACCTCCAAAACTGTAATATGATGAACTTGTTTTGTTTTGAGTCACTAAGTATGTGACTTTCCTATAAAAGCAACAAGAAACTAATACAATATAGTCGTACAGCAGGTCATTTTCTCCAGTGAATTCCATTTTGCCAGATGTAAAAAACGCCTCTCTGCACTCATGTAACTGAACCCTGCCTTGCTTGACGCTGTTGACTGTTTCATCGGACGTTATTCCGTTCGCTTGTTAGATAGCACCCACTCCCGAACCTCTTCCTGCCCCTCTGACTGTTCTCTGTGGCTTTTGGGCCCCACCCCCTCTTTGTTGGCGTCGCTTTCCATCTTTCCGCCCCTCCTCTTTCCCCCTCTTCACACTGGCCTTGAACAATCTCGTCCACCCCTCGTACTTCCACTTCTCACCTTACGCTGATGATTCCCAAAGATGGCTCCCTCTAAACCTTGGGCTGTCTGTTCAGATCTAACCTTGGGGAACTGAAAACTAAGGGGGAAACCTTAAACGCGGCTAACGACAGAAGACCAGTGGTCTTCAAAAGTGCAATAGATATAAACAGAATCTGAGAAAAGTCACAGGCCTTTACCAGAAATGTACCAAAATGAATTCTTCAGGCTGAAGGAAAAGATCCAAGATGTTTTTCTGTAGTTCGACTATGAAGTCCCTGGGGTGATTTTCTCTATTTTTCCCCCCCTGTTGTATTTATCACTGTTTGAGTTTTTTGAGTCAGTGAATAAAGGTCTTCCATAAGTTTTCAAAAATTCTCAGAACTGTGGGAAGGAATAGAAAGCAATAGAAAAGGGTAAATATATGAAGAAAAGGATATTGAGTGTTTAAAATAATAGTTATAAGAATGTCTTCTGGATGTAATGACATAGATAGAAGGAATATATTTGACAATTGGCGTAGAGAAGGTAGAAGGGAGTAAGTGGGATTAAACAATCATAAGATTCTTGTATTTTTCTTAGGAAGCAGACATATATGAAAATTTACTGAGCTATACATATAAGTTTTTTGTACGTTACTATTTTCACTTTATCTTCAATAAAAAAGGAAAAATTTTATATTTGAAAAGCAACTCTTAATATAGCAAGGGAAAGTTATGGATACATTTCTTGAGATTATTTGTACATGGGATTCGACCTAATGACATTCCTTCTTTCTCCTTTTTATATGCCTAGTATTCATTTGTTGAGTGGATTATATTCATTATCCACTCAACAAATATTTATTGAGATTCTCACTGTGTGCCACTCACTGATAGGCACTGGATATATATAGATATTGAAACTAGTGTTATAAGTGTTCAGAGATGAACAAATTGTAGCCATCAGTGAAGGCTACTGAGAAGAGAAGCTAATTGGACCTAAACACTAATGATTTCTGCAGAAAACATCTTGGTGGATGTAAGGATGGAGGGATGGGGTCAGATGCTCTCATTTTCTCTAGGTTCTGTAGTGCCTAGGCCATTCCCGTATGCTTACTCTTCTAGGACTCACTTTATTTTAAGGGGACAAATTCAGCACTTTCTCATGCCCTCTAAAATATGGACATTTGGGAAGTCCTCCAGGCAACTTCGGTGCCCAGAGGAAAGGA
Organism: Miniopterus schreibersii; assembly: GCF_964146895.1. Taxonomy (NCBI): domain Eukaryota; kingdom Metazoa; phylum Chordata; class Mammalia; order Chiroptera; family Miniopteridae; genus Miniopterus; species Miniopterus schreibersii. The sequence continues at coordinate 30,008,984 of NC_138109.1, read as the reverse complement.
ATGGTTGGTATATTCTCTTTCCCTCTAATAAATAAACAAAAATAGTTTAGGTTTGTTAGAATACAAGTTGTGGGTCAGACAGCTGGAGATAGTGCCCATCTCTGTCAGAGAGTGCGTCAGTGTGCCATTTGAGTATTGGCCACTGGGATGAACCCGGTGCAGAGGGTCAGGGATCATAACCAAAAGGCGAGATGAGTTTTCTGCTGCTAAAGCAACTCTGCAGTTAGTTTTTCTTTTTTCTTCTGTCATGATGGAGAGGTTAAGAAGATATTTTCTGATGATTAATGCTGTTGGAGAGAAATTATTTTGGGGGTCAATTTGGGTTAATTTGCCTTTCTGAAGGTCTCTCCATTAAATTAACAATAGCTTGTGATGTTTAGAACATACAGAAGTTCAGAGTGAGAAGCACTAAATATGAAAGTTATTGATTCATTCATTCATTTATCCAGTTAGCATTCATTGGCTCTATATTAGTTATTGGGGATATAAATACTATTAATTGTAGTTTTGACTAACTATATTTATAGGCAAACACAGACAAAGAAAAATCAATTAAAATGAAGCGACAAATAGAGAATTGATTATGAACTATATGCAAATGGGACACAAAGGAGGAACAAATCAAATTTTTTTTTTTAAGGAATCAGGGAAGGCTTCATTGACAGATGTCATTTGAACTAGATCTAAAAGAAGTTGGAGTTCCCCAGGCCTCTGGTGCCAGGAAATAACAGGAGCAAAGACATGAAGACTTAAAAATGTCCTGTCTGGTACACTGTAGGTAATCTAGGACCTGAGGTATGTGTCAGGAAATTGTAGCATATAATAATTAAGACTATGAAATGAGATGGAGTCATTATAATGTTGGGCTATCCATAATGAAGGTGTTTATCGAACAACCCAAAATGTTTCTTTTCTCAGGGTTTAAACATTTAAAACACAGTTAACTGGATAAAGAGAGATATGTAACATACCATAATTAAATAATATAATCTCAGTGTAATTTATTTAAAAAATTTTATTGTGTGAAATTTAAAAGATGTAGGAAAATGCAAAGATCATCATTGTAAACACCCTTGTTTCCCACCCAGAATTAATATTTTGTCATATGTTTCCAGTTATTTTTGTTTTTTTTTAAAGAGAGCATTGCAGATTGTTTTTGTTTTATCAAGTTGCTGTAACAAATGGCCACTAACTGGTGGCTTAAAAATTTATCTGTCAGAGTTACGGAGATCAAAAATCTAAAATTACCATGAGATCAAGGGCCACAGTCACTCTGGAGGCTCTAGGGGAGAATCCTTCCTTGCCCCTTTCAGCTGCTGCCTCCAGGCATTTGTTGCTTCTTTGGATAGTGACTACATCACACCAATCTGTCTTCCTCTTCACATCACCTCCTTTTCTGTGTGTATCTTTTCCTCTACTGTTACAAGAACACTTGTTAGACTTAAGATCCACTGGGTAATCCAAATGACTTTATCGCAGGATCTTTAACTCAATTTAGTTACATCTGCAAAGACGCTTTTTCCAAATAAGGTAACATTCCACTATACAGATGATGTATTATAGAGTTGTACACTTGAAACTTATATAATTTTATTAACCATTATCACCCCAATAAATTTAATAGAACATTTTTAAAAGACATTCTCTTACAATACCATCAAAGGCCCTTGTGTTAAAAATGAGAAAAATATGGAAACATGCATTAAAATATTCAGAAAATTTTAAAAAGCAAATAAAGTAACATTCATGAGTTCCAGGGATTTGGATGCAGACATAAATTCTGGGGGAACAACATTCAACCAACCAAATAGATATAGCTGAAATTTATTTTGTTCAAGAAAAGCAGGTTTCATTTTTCATCCCCCCTCACTAAATGTCATGTTGCCTTGTCCATTTTAATGTTGTTTTACATCATTTATTTTCATCCATATAAAATTGTCTAGTATTTTTCCTGTGTGTGCATGGTTTCAGATTTATAAAAATATCCTGTACAAATTATTCTGAAAGTTGCCTTTTTATCTTAATGTTATATTTTTGAGAACTGTATAGTTTTGAGAACTAACACTAACTATGCTGTAGTCTATTCCTTTCATTATTTTTTATTAGTCAGGAGAAGTTAGGTGCCCCAAATCGCAGTTATTTAATACAACAAACGTTCATTCCTCACTCCTGCTGGACACCAGCATGGATCAGTGGCATGCTGTGCTCTTCAGATTCACTCAGGGCTCAGGTTTAAAAGGTTTCACCATCTTGGCAGCACACCATCTGAAAATCAAGGCCTGCTCAGCTACCACAGCAGGAGAAAAGAAAGCTGTAGGGTTTCACACAAGCAATGAAATGCTTCAGTGCAGAAGTGTCATTTCCACTTACGGGTTATTGGCCAGAAATAATCACATGACCCCACCTAAGTGCAAAAGAGGTGTAGAAGTATGTCCAGGAGGAAATGAAGTGAGCAGGAGAAATCTCAGCCACTTCACTGTTATCCTGTCATGTGAATGTACCGCGATAGAAACCCATTCCCCTGCCCATGGACATTAGGTAGTTTCCAAGTTTTTGACATTGCAGATAATGCTGCACTGGCATTGGTATGTGGTAGTTTTTGTTCATATATGAATATTTCTCCAAGTTCTATAGCCAGAATTGGGATTGTTGGGTCATAGGTTATGCATGTTATTTATTAATTAGAGGCTGGCATATTGTATCCAAACTAGGATATTAGTTTACATTCTCACCAGGAGTATATCCGTGACAGCCCTTAACCTTTGTCATGCTTTCTAATTTTAATAAATTTTATGGGTGGTAAAGGGCATCTTGTCATTTTAATTTATGGTTCTCTGATTACTAGGTTCATCATATAAATAGACAGATAGATAATATTACCCATTTAACTTAGTCAACAAGTATTTACTGAGCACTTACTATATACCAGAAGCTATGCTAGGGGATATGGATTTAACATTAATCCCCAATTTCAGGCAATAAATTTGGTCCTGGTCCTGGGATGTAATGGAAGATAGGAGGGATCTAGCTGGTTCTGCAGGTCCTGACAGGTTCAGAGTGGAGGTGACCTCAGAGACAGCACTATGAGGGAGATTATGCTATCATCCTAGGGCACAAATTGTATGTCCTGAGCCACTTTCCTCCGTAAAGCATTTTTATAACCAAAACCTAGCTAAGGGTAATTTAGAAGTCAAAGAACTTCCCAAGATTTCTGTGGGTTTTTTTGGGGAAGACCTCACGTTTTCATGGTCACCTCTGCCTCTGGGTTCTTATTTTTACATGCTGCCTGTTTCACACTGCATTGAATCAGACGTTAACACTTTCCTTCTCACCTTACACGCTACACCAGAGATTGCGACTTGCGACTGAGTATTGAGTCTTCCCATCTTCTTTCCCAATACTAAAACACCTAATTTTATTATGATATACACTCTTCTTTCTTTTTATTTTGTCGACTAAATAACAACAAATGTTTTCTTGCATTTGCCCAGTGGCATTGAGCAGGTACTCATCTGGAAATGCAAGAAAATATATTATTATAGTTTCAATAATTGACTAATTGACTTTTTTTGGTGATGTGGTTTAAAAATTACTTTTGAAATAAAGAACAAGAAAGTGAAATAAAATTATATCTATACAAATATACTCATAAGAGCAAGACATATACAGTAATTACACTGGTAGGTGAAGCTATCATCCTTGCAAGGTTCAGTGCTACATTATCCTATATTACAGGTGTTAGATTTTTGAAGTGGGTGTTTCAACTGCTCTTAATTATCACTGTGTAACTGAGGTAACACACAGACTTCTGCCTGCTCTTTTGTGTCTGTTTGAACTTGTTTGAGGACTGTTTTCTTAATTTGCACTGAGACATTTATGGTCACGGAGTCAGAATCCCAGTCAGGCTAGCCATGGTTTTACTGTATAATTGTGGGGACCTCTAAGCCTCTTTCCCGCTTCCTCTCAGTTCTGAATGTAGTGTCTCATTAGTGGTGAATCAGCTTTGGTCCTGTCCCTTAATTCTCAGCTTCCTTTATAATGATGATGATGATGATGATGATATATTCTTAATATTTATTGACCATTGTGGGGAAAGCACTATGTGAAATACTTAACAGTCATTGTCACATTTATTCCTCAAAATAACTAATATTTTCATTCTACATAGGTACGAACTGAGGCTTAGAAAGGCAAAGTAAATATGTCAAGGTATATATAGCCAGGATGACTCCAGAGCCTTTTCCCTTAGCCTTTTTTCTTATTACAAATACAGTGCGTATTACTTGTGGACATTATAGAAAATATAGATAACCAAAAGGAAGAAAACAAAAACTGCTACTAACCCAGTTGAAGAGAAATAACCACCATTAGCATGTCGGAACAATTTTACTGGTTTCTCTCCACAGCTAGCTAGCTAACTAGAGAGAGAGAGACAAAAAGGAAAAATTGGTGCAAAAATTTTTCTTAAAAATTAGATAATACTAAACTGTTTTGTAAACCCACTTTATCTTCCACTTGGCAATACAGTCTAAATATTTCCCACACATTAAATATTTTTGTATAAGATTCTTCTAAGGTCATCTCAGGAGATCATTGTTTGGCTGCACAATAATTTATTTTGTCAGTCCCTTAGTGTGGGACAATTAAGTTCTGTAATAAATTGTACTGTAATAAAAGATTTTGTGTTTGCCATGATTGTTTTGTTAGGCCAGGTTCCCAGATACTGAACTGAGGTTATGTATATTTAAAACACTTTTGAGCTATATTAATAAAACACCCTCAGAATTTAGCTTTTTTATGTCTTCTCCAGCGGTGTATAAATGTTCCAGCCTCTCTGATTGCTTTCAAAACTAAATAATACCGTCCTTAATGGTTTAATTTTCTTTACTAGGTTAGGCATTTTCAGTAAGTGTAATGGCAGTTTATAATTTTGGTTTTCTTTGCAACTCTCCTGTTCTCATTCCTCCTCCCCCTCTTGATAGCGCTGTTTTTGTTCGTTTGTTTTTGGTTGTGAGAGCTTTTTAAAATTTACTATACCTTTTCTCTTTTATCAGTTTTAGGTTGACAAAACCAAAAATTAAGAGTGAATAGTCTAGAGTTATTATATGGCCCCTTGCCACCCCCTTCCAATTTCTCCTATTACATAACATCTTGTATTCATGTGGTATGTTTATTACAGTTGAGGGCTCAGTACTGATAAATTACTCTTACTGAAGCCTGGTAGTTGGGGTTCACTAATGCATTAGTGTTCACTCTTTGTGTTGTATATTCTATAGGTTTTGACAAATGTATAATGACATACACAGTTTTAAACAGAATAACATTTTCACTACCCTAAAAATCCACTGTGCTCCACCTACTCATCCCTCTCTCCCTCCCTTCTTTCAACCCTGTGGCAACCATTGATTTTTAACGGTCTTCATTTTTTTTTGCCTTTTTAGAATGCCATATAATTGGAATCATATAGTAGGTAGCCTTTTCATGTTGGCTTCTTTCACCTAGCAATGTGCATAAATTTCCTTCATGTCTTTTCATGACTTGATAGCTCATATCTTTTTATTACTGAATAATATTCCATTGTATAGATTACCATAGTTTATCTATTCACCTATTGTAGGATATCTTGATTGCTTCCAGGTTTTGGAAATTATGAATAAAGTTTCTATAAACATGTGTGTGCAGGGTTTTGTATGGACATAAGTCTCAATTTATTTGGATAAATACCAAAGATCATGACTGGTGGATCATATGGCAAGAAAATATAGTTAATGTTGTAAGAAAGCTCCTGCCTTCCAAAGTGTCTTCGTTCATTTTGCAGGAATGAATGAAGGTCCTTGTAGCTCCTATCTTCTCTCACATTAGGTGTTGTCAATGTTTTGGATTTTGACCATTCTAATAGGCGGTGGTGTCATTGCTTTCATTTGCAATTCCCTAATAACATATGATATTGAACATCTTCTTACATGCTTATTTGCCATTAGTATCTTTTTTGGTGCCATATATTTTTAGATCTCTAGTCCATTTTTAAATTGGGTTATTGTTTTCTTATTGTTGAGTTTTAAGAGTTCTTTGTGCATACTGGATAGCAGTCCTTTTCTTGATATATATTTTGAAAATATTTTCTCCAGTCTGTGGCATATCTTTTGTTCTCTTAAGTGAAAGGTGTGGTTTTTTATTGAGTAATTTAATTCTTTTTCTATTTTATAGAATTGCATCTATTTTCCCATTTGTTACTTACCTTTCAGCTTACTTCATAGCATTTTTGATGTTCAGAAGTTTTGATTTTCAAATTGTCAAATCCATAAATTTTTTCTTTGGGTGTTATTTCTTTGTGATTAAACAAAGAAATACCCATTTCCTTTCAAGAGTATCTAATTGTTCAGTTATACTCTCTTTAAGGGCTCTATGGCTTTTCTTCTACATTTAATCTTTAATCTACTTTAATTTGGTTAACAAAGTTAGACATAGGGACCTGACTTCACTTCTTTCTCTGTGATTAGCCAGTGATCCAATGTCATTTGTTGAAAATTTATTTTTTCTCTATATAAAGCTTTTTAAAAAAATCAATTTGGTTAATTTTTTATTATCTTAGATAACTACAATATAAACTTTTTGAAAATAGGAACTTCATCTTTCTATTACTCTGTAGTCTCAGAGCCTAGAATAGTTTCTGACACACAGTAGGTATTAAGCAAGTTTTTGTTGGATAATGAATGAATGAGTTCTTCAGGACTTTCTGAACTGTTCCACTTATGGCTATTTCTGCACCATTAGAATATTGTTTTAATACCTGTAAGTTTGTAATACATTTTATTATTTGAACATACGTCTGCCTTTATTTAAAAATTATTTTTGACTATTCTCTCTGAAAAGCAATGGAAAAAGTATTCTCAGGTGAGGATTTAAAATAAAAAAAAAACAAACTTATGTCCATACAAAACCCTGCACACACATGTTTATAGAGGCTTTATTCATAATTTCCAAAACTTAGAAGCAATCAAGATATCCTACAATATGTGGATAGATTAACTATGGTAATCTATACAATGGAATATTATTCGGTAATAAAAAGATATGAACTTATGTTTTAAAAGGTGATTTTTGGAATTACTCTTTCACATTCCAAAAATATATTTTGTATTTTCATTGAAGTTGTGTTAAATCTATAGAATAATTTGAGCAGAGTTGACATATACCAATATTCTTTCTATCCAGGAACATCGTGTATTTCATCTTTTTCTGTCCATACTAGAATTTAGGTAACTTTATTTATGCAGGTTTTTCATCCTTTGTTGTTTATCTGATGGTATTTTCTATTTTTATTGCTATTGAGCATAAGATATTATTTTCTATTATGATTTGGATCTGGGTTTTGCTGATATTTGGGGAAGCTATTTCTTCTTATATGTTGGTTCCATTTACATCACAGATTTTTAATATGGCATTTAAGTGATGTTTCTGGGAACTGTAGGCAGCATTCCGTGCCCTGCATATCTGTGTCCTCCATCCTTTAGAGGCGATGAGGAGAATTGCAAAAGGCCTTAGAGGCATAAGGTCTGAAACCCCATGCTGCCCTTCACCTCTCTAGCATGGCAAGTCATTTAAGCAGTACTGAGTCTTAAATGACTAATATGCAAAGTGCGAAGAACCATGTGAGCACCCAATAAAAACAATGGTCATGATTTTTAATCAACTGTAACATCATGTGATAATACTGATAGCTACTTATTATTAATCTGGGGGCTAAATAATTGTTCTTATGTTCGAAACAATCTTAGGGAGTGGATTCTGTTATTACGCCAACGTTCATATAAGAAATTGGAGGCTTAGAGAAGGCTTTGGAAGTAATACTGCATTACTTATATAGTGCCGTGGTTAATGAGAGTGAGATTTGGAGCCTGGCTGCCTGGTTGAAATTCCAGCTCCCAACCTACTTCTTATGACCTTGGACACATTTTTTAACCTCTCAGCATCAGTTACCTTATTCAAATATAGGGAATAATAATAATAATGTGCACTACAGAAGGTTTTTTTGTTTTCTCAGGTATTTTTTGAGGTGTTTAAAATAGTGCCTGACACATAGGAAATGATGAATAAATAAGAGCCAACATAACAGCCTGTGCTTCCTCCTTCGAGGCCAGAAATTCTGTGATAATCAGTCATGTGTATGGCAGGATCACCCTAATGGCTTAAAGGAATGCCACAGGATCAGAATCTCCCTCCCTTAATCAAATTCTGCTTATCCTTCCAGGTTTATTTTATGTAAATGGATTGAAGAGAGGCTTACATACTTCCATTGATCATGACCACAATTTAGATAGCATTTTCTGATCAGTTAGAGCAAGGTCTGAACAACAGCCCCGTATCTCTTAAATTCTTGCCTCTCACATCTAATCTTTTAGAAAATCCAATTGGCTTTTCCACCAATACTGCCTGAGTCAGAGCCACTATTACCTCCTGCTCGGATTACTGCAGCAGTCTCATAATTGTCTTTCTGCTTCTTCTTTGCCTCCCTGCAGTCTGTTGCTGAAACAGTAGCCAGGGCCATCCTTTGAAGACATAGGTCCCATTAGGTCATGCCTTTGCTCAAAACTCTCCAGTAACTTCCCACTTTACTCAGAATAAAAGTATTGTATCTAAAAATAATTTAAAACAAACTACTTAACCTATCCCATGTCCTCTCTTATGACTCTGTCCCTCACTCACCCTATTCCTGCCATGCCGATCACTTTCTCTTCCTTGCATGTTCCAGGCATTGTCCTATCTGTTCCCTTTGTCTGGAATACTCTTTCCCCAGCTATGAGTTTGGCTAACCCCATTCTGTCATTGAAATCTTTGCTGAAAACTAACCTTCTAGTGAGGATTTCTTGGACCTCAGTGTTCAGTGAAGGAAACTTCTCTACTCCCAGCTTGTTCACCACACTCATGCTCTGTGCCTTCTCTATTTTTTTAATACACTTAAATGTATGTCTGTTTTGTTCCCTGACACAGTACATGGTATGTGCAGGTCTTAATATTTAATATTGATTTTGATAGTGCATTTGTTTGCAGCATAGAATAATGCAATCATTAGATTTGATAGTCACATAAGGGTCCTCTAATACAAATTTCATGTTCCAGAAAAGTTAAGAAGCCCTATAATTTTATTTCTTCATTATTTATGTCTACCAGTTCTGGAAGTGGTGAATGTAAGATAAGCATACTCAAAACAGCAAAGAAACATCAACAGAACCCCACAGTGATATAATAGGACCACTAAAGCAGGGATAAAATAACCAGAGGTAGGCAATGGAAGGAAGAGTAAGCTTAAAACTGAACTGTGCTTCTGGCAGCCAAAGCAAAACGTCTGCTGAATTTGGTAGTTCTTGTTAAAACGTGATCATCAGTACCAGAATTATCAAAGGTGTTGTTTAATATCCACTCCTGCCCCACCCTAGACACATTGTATAAGCATATGTTGTTCTTCAGATACACTTGGGAGTCCGCACTTTCTACAAGCTCCTTGAGTGATTCTTATGCTCATTAGTTTGCTGAGCAACATAGTAAGCGTTGTCATCAACAGTAGGAAAGGCTTACTAAAGCAATTCAATTAATTTTTGCAAGCTAAGTAATTTGTCAAAGGTCAAGCAGAATATTGAGTCTAGATTAGAACTTGTTTCCTGCCGTCTGTCCTTTCGTGTTTTCCGCTGCACCTAAGCCAGTCATCATATGCACCTTCCTAGTCAGTATACGTTGGTGATCGGATTAAGTTGGTTGAGATCAGATTGTCAGTAAGATTTTACTCAACAACTCTTATGCACCCAGCCTATAAGATGGTTCCTTATAATCAAGTAATACGTAGTCTGAGAGGTATAACCTGGATCCCATCTCTTTGATTAAATAAAAATGTCTATCACATGATCTAGTACACAGTGCTCAGTAGAGTTAATGTCCCTGGGTATTTTCCCAGCATCCTTCTGACTCAAGACTAAACTTCAGCCTTTTTGTATCACTTGCTCTCCCAAGAATACATCCTGTCCATTCTTTCCACCCTACCTTTTCTCATTCTCTTCTCTCCACCTAAATTGTCTCCAGCCCTCAGTATCCTAGCTGGTTAGGCTTTAAATATCAAAGTTAGAAGAAAAAGTTGTTCTATTGTCAGTCCTTTGTCTAGTATAAAGGATACTGGATAAAGAGGAAGAAGACTTAAGATCTAGTCCTAGTTATGTATTTGCCATGTGATCTAGGGTATGTTTCTTTTCTCTGGACATTGATTTAACAGCTATTAAAATGAAAGAACTAAATAATCTTCTAAGGTCTTTTCCAGCTATAATATTCTGAGAGCATACCTTCTCTTACATTTTGCTTATTTCCAGAACTCTCTGATGACATTGTTATAGTGAAGTTTACCAATTAATATATAGACATTAAAAACTATATGATGTATCTACATTTTAAATCACCCAAATACATGTAACAGTATTTGGCTTGTATATTTGTGCCTAATGTAATCAATAGAACATTTAGCTATGCTGTTTTTGTCTCTTTAAATGACTTAAGCATTAACGTATAGTAACATTAACAAAAATAGAAAAAGACTCATAGATAGAGAACAGACTGACAGCTGTCAGAGAAGAGGGGATTTGTGGGGCTGGGTGAAAAAGGTGAAGGGATTAAGCAAAAACCCCCCAAAACTCATAGACACAGGTAGTAGCATAGTGATTGCCAGAGGGAAAGGAGGTGGGGGAGGTAGAATAGGATAAACGGGGGATAAATGGTGATGGAAGGGGTATTGACTTGGGGTGGTGAACACAATACAACATACAGATGCCATATTATAGAATTGTACACCTGAAACCCATATAGTTTTCTTAACCAATGTCACCCCAATAAATTCAATAAAAAATTAAAAATAATGTTAGTTGTGTTTGTGTCCTCAGACAAGTATGTGAACACAGATAATGTGTCTCATCAGACTGGGCAGCTCATTTGTAAATTTATTTATTTTTATCTACTTGAGGGTCCCCAGGAGGAATAAAAGTAACATTGCATCTCCTGCAAACAGAATTGCTGACTACGGAGGCAGGTACACATCTCTGAAGCCTGATAGCAATGCCTGATAGAGAATCTAGTGTATTGTTAGGCTACTAGGCTAGCACCAGTGGGCACTCACAGACTAAGTTTGGGGAACATAGATGCATTTATATTTTAGGTATTATACTTATTTTAGGTATTAGACTTATTTTTTAGGTATTATACTTCCAGTATCTCTAATCTTTACATTAGCCCTATTAAGTTGGGATCATTTCTTTCTTTTATATTACAAATGAGGACACAGAGGCCAAGCAGATTATATATATGGTGAAGTCAGAATTCTCACCCAGGTCTGTTTTTCTCCAAAGACACTTCACCAGATAATTTTGGAGTTTATCTAACAGACTAAGCTGTATCTCCTTGTTGAGGGCTAGGGTGTTGGGTAGGAGTGTTCAGTGGCGGGGACAGTGGTTTCTGGATGAGCCTTTGGAAAAGTGCCAGACTTGCCATATATAGAAATTTCCACTTGTCACAAGAGAATACATTACAAATCAGTCAATTTCAAGCGTACATGAAAGTTTCAGAGGATTTCTTTCTCAGCCTTGAGGCAACATGTAGGGTGCAGAGAACAGAGGATATGAGTTCATTTTGCCCTTATGCAAGTTACCTAAACTTTCTTAGCCCCCCCTTTTTCATCTGAAAGATAGAGCAAGCAGTAAAAGTTGTGATCATGAAAATTGCCATTGAATCAGTCTTTGTGAGATCAGAGACAACATGTTTTTATGACAGTTTAAGCAGATATAGGAATAGCAGTACCAGAATACTAAGTTTCCAGATGAATAATACTGTATTTGAGATGCCCATCATCTCTTCTCTATCCCCACACACCTTTCTAGAAGAACTGTCACAGCCTAGAAGAGACAGCCCTATATACCATGTGATCTTAACTCCAGAAGAGACTTGGAATAGTTACCTGGTCCAAGCTGAACCACTCACATTTTCCCTCCCTGGAAATTAAAGAATTCATTGGTTGACTGTAAGGAGCAGCTAGAAAGTCTGGTTGGTTTGGGCCAGAGGCCACCACTTTGTAAAGGCTGTGATGTTCCTGTGCAAGTAGCTGAGTAGACAAGCCTACTGAGGAGAGAGAATGAAACAAACACACAGCGAAATGATAGACCATGAGGTCTGAACGAGACAGAAACCATCTGTGTTCCAATAACCATGAAGTCCATTTTGGGGGGCCTGATATCTATAACATTCTTTTTTTTTTTTTTTTTTTTAAATATATCTTTATTGATTTCAGAGAGAGGAAAGGAGAGGGAGAGAGAGAGATAGAAACATCAATGATGAGAGAGTCATTGATCGGCTGCAGCCCGCAACCCGGGCATGTGCCCTGACCGGGAATCGAACCCTGATCGCCTGCATCCTAGGCCGACGCTCAACCGCTGAGCCATGCCTGGCCGGGCTATAACATTCTTAAAATAAACTCCACTTTCATGAAGGGAGTTTGAGTGGGTTTCTGTTATTTGCAGACCAACAATTCCTAAGCTTGTATCATAAAGGATATCATGTGTGTATCTTGGAAACAACAGCTCCTTGTTGGCATATTCCTAGATTCCTTGCAGCCAGAGAGTCTCCAGCTATAGGATCTTCTTTGCTCAGTAACTGAGCAGATCCCTTCCTTGCTTTCTAAAAGCCTCCTATGTTAATAAAACATTCATATGAAGGATGCCTTAGTCTCTTTGGTCAGCTGTAATAAATTACCATACACTGGGTAGCTTATGAACAAAAGAAATGTGTTTATCAAAGCTTTGGAGGCTGGGAAGTCCAAGATGAAGGCACCAGCAGATAGGGTGTCTGGTGAGACCTGCTTCCTCATAGATGGCTGTCTTAGTGTAACCTCACCTGGCAGAAGGGGGCAAAGAGCTTTCTTGGGCCTCTTTTAAGGGCATTAATCCCACTTGTGAGTACTCTGCCCTTATGACCTCATCACCTCCGAAAGGCCCAACCTCCTAATTCTATCACCTTGAGAGTTAGGATTTCAACATATGAATTTTGCCGGTGTCACGGAAACATTCATTCCATCTATAGTATTTTCCCTCTGGCTCCCCCCAAACTTATGTCTTTCTATTCAAAATACATTCATTCCATCCTAATAGCTCCCAAAGTCTTAAATCATTCCAGCATCAACTTAAAAGTCTGAACCTAAAGTCTCATCTAAATAGCATTCAAATCAGATGTGTTAAGACTCAACATACAATTCATCCTGAGGCAAATTCCCCTACAGCTGTGAACTTGTGAAATCAAACAAGTTGTGTGCTTCTAAAATACAGTGGTTGTACGCATAAATTTCCCCTTCCAAAAGGGAGAAATAGGAAAGAAGACAGGGGGTAACAGGTCCCCAGCAAGTCCAAAACCTTAACACTGGAAAACAGTCCTAGGCTTGAGGCTCTGCCCTCCAGGCCCACTGGGGTAGGTTCTCACCTTCTGGATATAACTGAGGCAAGGGTTGGGCCCCCATGGCTCTGAGTGGCCCTGTCCCTAGGGCTTTGGGTGGCCCTGCCTCCATGACTTTGCTGAGTGTAGCCCAAGCTGCAGCTCTCGAGGCATGGAGTTACATGCCTGCTTTCCTAAGCTGGAATCACACATAGCTTGTGGCTCTACTGGTCTGAGGTTTGGGGGGCAGTGCCTTCCCTACAGCTTTGCTGGCCAACACCCTCGTGGAGACTCTCTGTGGTATTCTAACCCTTGTAGCCACCCTCTTAAGGTGACTCTGTTATTTAAAATATACATGGAGGTAGCCTTGTCCAAGCCTCTCGCTCCCCACCACCCGCTTTGCTCACTGCCTGACTTGGGGCAGCCTAAAAGTAGCACATGGAAAGTGGAGCCCAAGACAGGAAGCACAAGGCGAGGCAGGAGTAGCCAGGCCCCTTCTTTGAAACTGTCTGCCCAGAAGGTCCTTGCACTCTGCGCTTGTGATGGAAGGGGCCGCCTCACTGATCTCCTGATAACATTCAGGGTCATTCTTTCATTGTTTTGGACAATAGCTCTTGGCTTCTGTCTAGATGGCTGATCCATACTAATCTCCTTATCAAATTTGGCTGCAGTCTTGTGTTCCCTCCTGAGCAAGCTTTCACATTCCTTTCAATATAAATAAGCTGAAAAGTTTCCAGATTTTCCAGTCTTTTTCCTTTTTGATTAATAATTCTTTTTTTTTTTTAAAGTCATTTCTCTCCTTGCATTTTACTATAAATGGTCAGGAAAAAACAGGCCACTCTTCCAACAGTTTGCTTAGATATTTACTCAACCAAACAACCACTTTAATTGCTTGAAAGTTCTGAGTTCTACCTTCCACAAAACAGTAGGACACAAAGTCCTTTGTTGAAAAAAATTCTGAAAAACATTTTTAGTAATAATTATATGTAACATTTAGAAGTTGATTTATAATATAAGAAGTGCCATTATATATACCACCTATTTTAATTTTTGTTTTACCAATAACCCTACCAATTAGGCGTTGTCTGTATTCTTCAGATATTAAAAGTGAGGTTCACTGAGAAGAGCAACAGTCATTTGGATAGATGGCAGGACTGAAATAGCCTTCATTGTACCTGACACTTGTGGGCTATTGGATAAAAATAAAGTGGTTCAGCGTTTGATCCTGAATGTTATCAGGATGCATTTTCTTTGTGGCCTCTGCCTATTTTCCAGGTCTTATCCACCTATCTATATTTTAGGTAGAGTGAGGCAGTGATAACCACCTATGATGAGGTGGCCCCTGTATCTCTCCCTGCCCCTGCCTGTCTTCTTCAGCCACCATGCCAAGGATTCCTCCAGTGACAAATTCCCTTAGGTTTTTCTAGCTAAATAGTTCAGACTGGAATTCATGAGTCTTCACCTGTATGGAACCTTAGATTGAACAATAAAATGTACTTGTGCCTAATTTAATTCTTTAAGGTGAAATCTGCTTTCGTTCTTTCTTCCCTCCTTTTGCCCTTCCCTCCTCTGCTTCTCTCTCTCTCATAAGGATTTTGACAACTATACTCTTTGGTAGAAATGTGAGTTTACTTTGAAAAGGCTACATTTTATAGCAGAAAGAACAAGGGCCTTAGCTTGTAGTTCTTATTTAGCATAAATGATAATAAAAAAAACTATTATTTAGAGTAAAACTAGCATGTGTTAGGTTAGTTGAGTGCTTTCCGTATGTGAATCCTCTTAATCCTCACATGTTCTGTGTGGCAGGCATTATGAACAGCATTTTATAGAGGGAGAAACTGAACCTCAGAGAGGCTATGTGGCCTAAGATCTTCTGAAGCCTCTGTGTGTTTTCACTACCACTGGTTCCCCTAACTCTGTAGCGTTTAGGGAAGTCACATTCCCCTATGGGAACCTCAGTTTCACTAATGTAAAATTAAGGAATCAAACTAATAGTCTCTAAATTTCCTTCCAATTCTAGCAGCTTAATATATTATGTTTCAGGTGTTCCCCCCAAATATAAAATCAAGATATTTCAAAACTGTTAAGACATGTGTCAAAGTGATGATATTTTTAAAGTAATAAGTGCATTTAAAAGAAAGGTAGGCGATACATCATTGTTCATCAGTTCCTAGCGTTCCGTCTCATGCAGATGTCAATACAGAGTTAAACGCTCCAATAATTACCTTGTAGATGTTCTCATTATTACTACTCACTTGGCTTGCTATACAAGAAAGGGGGAGAGGGGGAGGAAGAAAAGAGGAAGGCTCCCCTTGTAATAAGGAACTAGCTGCCTGCTCTTCCTCTGGAGAGGAAATCGGCAGAGGGCCTATCTGATTATTCCACAGCCAGCAGTAATTTGAGAGCTCCTGACAACAGTGATGCAATGAATTGAGGGACATTGATTAGTGAATGTCCACTTCATAATGGGTATTGATTCAAAAGCCATCTGTGGACCTTTATTCTCTTTTTCTTTTTTTAAAAAAATTATTTTTTTCTCTTTATTTTTTTCTCCATCACCATTTATTCCCCATATATCCTCTCCCACTTCCATCCCCCTCCATCCCCACCCTCCACATTACTACACTGTTGTATTTTCTTATTAAGTTAGTAAACATTATCTGAGCACCTGTGTGCATCACAAATGAACAAGACGTGGTCCTTGTTTTCAGGAGCTCAGAATCTCGTGGGAGAAGAGATTATACCCACGTTGTTAAATCATAGTCGTTAAAGTTGTGAGAAATGAGCACAGGTAACGCAATCACCAAGGAGGGTTTCTAACCACAACTCAGAGCCAGGAAACGTTCCTGGGCGAGGGGGATACCAAGGTTGCATTTTGAACATTAAAAAATAATCAGCTAGGCACAGAGTTCCAAGACAGAATTGTAGCAGAATATGCAGAACAGCTTAATGAGCTAGCTGCTGTTCGCACGGCTGAATTAGAGCACACAAATGGAGGAGATGAGTCTGAAAGGATAGGCAGTGATGATCATATAGGGCACCAACTGCCATGTTAAAGAACTTGGGATTTTGTCCTGAAGACAATGGGAAATCATTCAAGGGGTTTCAGAAGGGATGAGACACGGTCAGATTTGTGTTTTGGAAAATTCATTGTGCGCGTACAGGGATGCTGAGGCTATTAATGGAGAGCAGGGAACAGCTATAAAAGCATAACAACTCACCTCTGATTTTGTTATAAAATTAGATTTTTAAATGACATAAAGATCTTCTTGTCTAGTGTTTTAATGACATATATCTAGACTCCATTTTTGTTTTGTTTAATTTTTTACATTCTCAATATAACATTGCAAGGAAGAAATTATTGTTTTCCATCTTACCAATTAAGGAACAGAAGTCTGCTGAGGTTAAATACTGACTCAGGTCACAGAGTAGTGGCAGAACTGGGATGCAAACCCAGGTTTGTGTAACTCCAAAGTCCTCCCTGCTATATCTGCAGTTACAGGCTAGATCTGGAACTTGACTCCCAAACTTTTATTTCTAGGGAAGGATACAAATTGCTAAAAGAGTGCTAAAACAATATTTACCTTCGTTATATGATAAAAAGTGAGTTGTCACCAAAACCAGATAAAAGCATTGCAGGAAAGGGAGAACTACAGACCAATATCTGTGGTGAACATAGATACAAAAATCTGCAATAAAATATTAGTAAATTGAATCCAACAATGTATAAAAGAATTATATACTTTGACCAAGTGGGATTTATTACAGGTATGTAAAACTGGTTCAATATTTGAAAATTATATTAATGTAATCTACCATATCAATGGGCTAAAGAAAAAAATTTTGACAAAATTCAATACCCCTTCATTATTTAAAACAAACAAACAAACAAACAAACAAACAAACAAACAAAAAAACCCTTTACGCACACTAAGACTAGAGGGAAATGCCCTCAACTTGATAAAGAACATCTACAAAAAACCTATAACTTACATCATACTTGATGGTGAGAAACTGGACCCTACGATCAGGGACAAGGCAAGGTGTATCCCTCTCACTACTGCCTTTCATCATTATATGTATTAGAAGCCCTAGCTAGTATGAAAAGACAAAAAGAAAGTAATAGGTATACAGTTTGGAAAGGAAGAAAAAGAAAGTTGTCTACTAAAGTAAATGAATTTAAAATGTTTTTACCATGCAAAGTAAGTAATACACATTATAACGAACTTCAGATATTGCCTTGCTGTTTACAGTGTGTTTTCTTGACACCATCTTACTTGAGTCATTGAGTTAGATGAGACAGATGCCTTTTTCTCTTTCCTGATGGAGGGTGGTAGCTAATTTAATTTCCGTTTTGCAGATGATATAAAGGTTAAGAGTAAGGGCTTTGGAATCAGACAGGTTTTATTTGGAGTTCCAGTCTGCCACAAGCTATGTGACTGTGGGCATGTTACTAAAGCTCTGAACATATTCCCTTATCTGTAAAAGGGGGACAGTAAGACCTGTTATAGAAACATTGTTTTGAGCAATAATGATATTTCGGTTATCTCACATATTAATTTTATGATCTTAGGCAAGGTACTTACAATCTCTGAGCCTCAGTTTCCACAAGTGTGAGATGAGGGTGCTAATAGAACCTACTTCTTGGGTTTTATTTTTTTAGGATTAATCTAGAAAATATGTGTAAAGCACTTGTCATGAAGCCTGTTACATAATAGGCACTTAGTAAATGGCAGTGGCCGTTGCTATTATTGTTTTATCCTTTGCTCATGTTTGGTGACAAGTGAACAAAGGACTGAATGAAGGGTTATGGGCAGAAAAAGGAGGATCAGTTCAGGAGAAAAGGCTGGAGGTGCACACAAGTAACTAGACTGTGGAGGACCCTGAGTGACAGACTAAGGCAGAGAAGAGATGAAGTTTAGAACCTCAGAGAAAACAAGTCAAAGAAAATTTCTATTGGCGCTATGTTCCAGACCAATCTTTTTGGAATTAAAGCCCCCATGTCAGGAACTTTGTGAGTAGTTTAGGACCCCAATATTAGATGCTTGTTTATAATTTCCTAGGAAGATCTGCCATCTCCCTTTTCTTAGGATACTTATTCCAGGAGGGGAGAGAGGCCAGGCACCCCGGTGAGCCAGGGCCACGGGGAGGCAGTGCCAGCACCTGCTACTGTTCAGGGAGTGGGATGCAGCCCTGATTTAGCATGATCACTGCTGAAGGTCCTTGGAGCCTGGCCAGCCTGCATCCTTCCTGGGGTTCTTTTTTTTGCAATCTGTTTGCAAATAGAAGGAATGCTGCCAATTTGACTGGGGCATAGAATCCAGCAGAGATGATGATGGTAATAACTCTACAGTGGCTGGGCACTGATGCCATCAGGGAACCTGAGGGGAGGGGATCTGTTGCTTTGAATAACAATCCCTGGCCCTATGGCCTTAGAGTGATGAGTGGGACGTTCAGACCATTCTCCTCCTGGGCCAGCATCTGTTCCTTGGATTAAAGGAAAGGCTGCCCATTCTCTTCCAGAAATAAATACCCATTTGTTTGGTCTGAGCAAAGCTGTCCCTGGCCCAGGTCAACCTCTTCTGACAGGGCATGGAAAAGGTAGTGACGGATAGCCCCTGAAACCAATTTACAAAGTGTGAATTTTGCCAGATCCGTGTGTGACTGCTTGAAGAGGGCTGGCTCAGGGTACCAGGTTAGGCTGGCAAATTCAAAGGCAGACGGTCCTGCCTACACAGCAGCCTCCTGGCCGGAAGTCGGGGGTGGATCTAGATGGGAATCATATGCCTCTGCCATGTGTGTTTGCGTTTGAAGGGAAAGAATCTCATGGCTGACAACTTTCTTAGGGCTCTGTGCAGAACTCACAGCACGACAAGTGAGGAAGCTGCTGCAGTGATTCTGTGCCCTGAATTTTAGAAAACCATAACTGGCGCAGGACCTGGTACTTGAACCTGTCCCTGTCATCTCATTGGATGCCAGACTAGAAACCCTAGACAGTTCCAAAAATTCACTTTTTCTTCCTGCACATCCCATAGGGAAACTGTTCAGTCCCACCGCCTCATGCTTACGCAGTTCCCAATCTTTTCATTCCAGGATTCAGATTCATTGACTATTTTAGAAACGACTAAATGCTAGATACCAAGGGCTACAGGAAGTAGGAGTTATTATCTCCATCTTAATGATAAAGAAACTGAGATTGGTCACATAGTTAGTAGGTGGCCAAATCAGGATTGTCTGTCCCACAGCTGCTCTTACCCTGTGCCTAACATTTTCAGTTTCATCCCTTGCAAGTTCCCTGGCATACTCTGCTTTTTAGCCATACTGAACCGTTCTTAATTTCTTGCTCACCCTGTGTCCTTTGCCGAGATTTTTTATTTGTTTGTCTGAAACTTTCTCCTCCTATCTGCCCCCTCACTAACCGCTGCTTCCTACATCCAATCTTTTTTTTTTTTTTTTTGGTAAATCTTACTCATCCTTCAGATCTCACATAAATATCACTGACTTTGAGAAGTGTTATCTGACATACAGAAAGCTAAGTGAATGAGGCAAGCTTTTCTTGTCCAGAGAGATGTGAGGCAATGGAACAGAAACTAGGGATCAGAAAGAAATAAGAAAAGCCAGCAGGTCAGAGTCAGAGTCAAAGTCTGGAGAAATTGAATTAAAAGATGAGCTGCCTTGGAGTTTTATGGAATGCCTTTGGCCTTGTACATAGGCAGGGAAGGAACCATTAAAATTACTGACTAGCCTGGATGCCTAGAGTAAGATATTGGGTCTTTTGACCCTAAGTTCACATCTAACGTGGAGTCTGATGTACCACCTGGTTGATAGGTCCTATCATCTTCAGCAAAACCAACCACATATTTTTCTTGTCTTCACTGCATGTGTGACAGTGACTGAGGTTGCTGCTGACAGTATTGATGCCCAGGAACCTTTGCCTTAACTAAGTTCACCTCCCAAGGTCTTACTCCTTCGGTTTTTGGCAGCTGGGTGCCTATTTTTCCACTTTGATAAGCCCAGAGAACTCAATTCAATTTCTCTAAGGGTTTTATCTTCCTATCTGCCCACTACAGGGAACTCACAGGACCATAACCTTTTCATGGGACGTTGTTATATAAGAATATTTTAAAACGTCACAGAGTCACAGACTGTCAGAACTATTAAAGGTCTTAGAAATCATTTAGACATACTCATACTCCATGAGAATATGAGGTCACAGAAAAGTAGCGGTTAAATAACCAGGGTCCCTTGACCCTTTGTCTAGGACTTGATCCCACAACCATTGTCACTAAATTTGAGTGTGGGGGAGAGAGAGACAGAGAAGACCTGCTTAACTGCACAGTTAGAGTTACTGAAAATATTACTGGCTTTAGAGTCAGACAGACTCAAGTTTGAATCTTGGCTCCATCTTTGTGACCTCAGGAATGTGTCTTAATGTCTCTCTGTTTTCTCAGCTGAAATATTAAGAGATATTAAAGTTTACACAGTCGTTAGGAACAATGCTTGTAAGCACAGAATGACTAATGTTTAGTAGGCATTAGCCGCTAACTGCAGTAGGTAACCTTTTAAAAAATATTTTGGCAAAATTGGGATGATTGAAACATTTTTGAGGGTCTTTTAAAAAAAAAAATCTTTATTGATTTCAGAGAGAAGGTGGTAGAGGGAGAGAGAGAGAAACATTAATGATGAGTCATTGATTGGCTGCCTCCTGCACGCCCCCTACTGGGGACTGAGCCCCCAACCCCGGCATGTGCCCTGACCTGAAATCAAACCGACATCTCTTGGATCCTAGGTCGATGCTTAACCACTGAGCCACACCCGGCTGGGCTTGAGGGTCTTGATCGACAAACCATTTATCCCAAGAATGCATAATTGCTTTGTTTTTTCCCCAGCAGCTTGGAATTGTTATTCTTTAGAGAAAGATATGTTGTCAGAGTAGTTCACCTTTGAGTGAAGTTTGGCTTTGTTTACATTGCTTAATTGAGTCACTACTAGGAATCCAAGTTGTTAGGAAGGTTTGAACATTTCACAGAATTCTAGCAAACAATAGATGTCTTGCTACATGACAGCCTTTGACCATCACGTGAACTGCTAAAATCTCCTTGAGATCTCCTGCAGCTACTGAGAAAGGAGTCCTGGGGGATGAGGCACACTAGCTAAAGAGACAAAGGGCCACACTTCAGCATTTTTCATTGGAAAGTCATAGAAGGTAGTCACATGCAATCTAACAATAATATTTTCTGAGGTAATGGAAGGTAGTACTGGATTTGGAAATAGGAAGCCTGGGCTCTAGTCTCCACTTTTTCACTAATCAGACTGGTCCTAGACAGGTCACTTAACTTTATTGAAAAGTTTGATTCTGGGTTCCTCCTCTGCACTATATTATTTTATATCTCTATTGCTATGTTAATAGCTTTTTTTTGGTCTGAAATGTTTTGTATCATCCCTAATTCCCACTCTTTTCCTGGAAATCTTACCTGTCTTTAAAGTTTTAGGTCAGGAAGACCCATCTTTAGAAAGATATCTCCGACCTACTGGGCTAGGATTGGTCTTCTCCTATGATCCCACAAGCTCCATTGTTTCACTCTGCTAGATACTGGTCACACACATCTCTTTACATCCCCCTCTTCCATGGTGTACTGTAAGGCCCTTGAGAGTGCAGGTACATTTTTGCTGTTGTTATATCCTCAATGCTTATTCTCTAGAATGTAGAAGACAGAACTCTAGCAGGATCTGAATAGGATTTGGGTAGGTAGAAGGGAACAATCCAGAGAGACCCACATGGTGGGAACAAAGTCATGGAGTCTGGAATGATTGAGTACCATACATTTAATTATTTTATTTATTCATGGATTCACTCATTTTTTATTCACTTATTTCATTTTCACTTTATTCCTTTATGCACTCATTTATTTATTCACTTATTTAGTACAAACATATAGTAGGAGCCTACTAACTGCCAGAATACAAATAATAAAAATAACTTTATCCTTAAGAACTTTTCAATTGGGGGAAGGAGGGATACAAACAAGTAAACATTTAACAATATAGAATGATTATTGCTGTGAAAGGACATACAGGTTGCAGAGAGAGAGAACCTAAAGGATGTACCTATATGAGCTTGAGGGTTAAATAAAGCTTCTTGGAGCAACTGACACCTCAGCTGAGTCTCAGAACATGAATTAGGAGTGAAGCAGGCTGACAGAGGGAAAGCAGCATTCTGGAACTGTCTGTGGCTGTTGGTGAGCCAGGTCTGGCAGAAATAGAGAGCTAATTCTGAAAGAGCTGGGGAACATGAGATTAGACAGATTGACTTAGTGACATGGGATTCAAAATCATGCTTAGATTTGGGAAAGCACAATTAAATTGAAAATTGGGGAGCTCTTGTAGGTGTGCCACAGTTGATAGAGGGAATCGGTTTGTGAGACTTAGCTGATGTTGAATTGGTTAGATCTGGTAGTAGTCCCTCACTTTTTCTCTAAGGAAAAATTTAGAGGTGTATTTTCTTTAGGGAGAGTTCTGTTTTGGAAAGAGAATGATCTCAGTTTATCTCCTGTGATGTGTTGCACGAGTATATGCTTAGAATGCAACTCTAGCATGTAGTTTCATTTGCCCAGAGCAATCCATGTAGATTTTCAGATTTTCCTAATAGTTTGAATTGTTGGGACAGAGCCCTTGAAAGACAAAAACAAACTAAAATGCTTCAAATTCATCGACGTAAATGAATAATAATAATAATAATAATAATAATAATAATAATAATAGGGAGATTTTACATAGTCTTCCTATAATACTATACATAGTCTTCCTATAATACTAGGAGGTACATAGTATTGATACCAATTTTATACAAAAGGGAACAAAAGCTCAGAGACTTTTCATTATTTTTCCAGTCTCTTGCAACTAATAAGTGACATAGCCAGGACTAGTGCACAGATTTTCACACTCTCAATTCTGTGCTTTTTCTACTGTGTCATAAATTGTATGTCTCTAAATCTCAGGATCTATGCTGTTGGCATTTCTATTCCTTGGAAACTGTAGAGGGTAAAACATTCGGTTACATAATTTGACATTTAGACGTGGCTTTCCTTTAGAGGTGTAATATCATATATTTGTCTACCAACTTAGCTTTGTAATATTTCAGCTTTAGTTTTTTTGTTGGCCCTTGGTATAAAAATATGCTATTGTCTTACCTAAAGCACTACAGAGATTTTAATGTATGGTCTTTCAAATGTTTTTCTCATTTAAGCTGTTAAAACTAATTTTAGATGTTGTCTCTATTATCTGAAACTTTTAGTGCTATTGCTAGTGTTCATCTACTGTTGTTAAGGAGACATAGTAAAGATTCTAACCAACTAGTAAAAATTGGCAGTAAAATCACACATTTTTAGTGCTAGAAGAGATACTAACAACTATATATTCAGATTCTCCTTGGGGAGTCATAAATATTGGTGGGAATTTTTTCAAACTTTTTTATTAAATTGAAGACTAGCATGCATACAACATAATACTCAAATCTCAAGTTTACAGCTCAATAAATTTAAACAAATCAATACACCAGTGTAACCACTACCCTCACCAGAATATAGAACATTGCTGGTTACCCAAAGGTAACAGATACTCTGTCATCTCAGATTAGTTTACTTGTTTTAGAATTTCCTGTAAATGGAATTATACTATGTATACCCTTTTGAACATGGCTTCTTTTACTCAACCATATGTTTATCCATATTATTATGTTTACCAATCATTTATTTTTTCTCATTGATGTATAATATCCTGTTATACAACATGAAGTTGATTTGATGTGATAATATTTGGTTTAGGACTTCTGCATGTATATTCATGAAAGACATTGTTCTATTAGCGTCCTCTTTTGTAATGTCTTTATCAGATTTTGGTATCAAGGTTATGCTAGCCTCAAAGAATCATTTGGAGGGAGTTCTTTTTTTGTTTGTTTTTTAATCTGTTCTCTGAAAGACTTTGTGTAAGAGTCTTTGTAAAGTGAATGGGTGAATTCACTAGTGAGGCCACCTGGGTTGAGGGTGTCTTAAAGGATGATTTTAAATTACAGATTAATTTCTTTAATAAATGTAGGACTTTGGTAAATTTTATTGTTTTTATATTAAATATTTTTCTCCATGAATAAAATTAAAAACTAAAAACCATGTCCTTGTGCAGTGCCTCCTTCTTTAGTAAGCAGTGTACTATATTTCTCTAACACGTTGATGCTGGGCTTAGACATGTGACTGACTTTAGCAAGTGGATTGTTAAAATATGTGACTCAAGTAGAGGATTTAGATTTGTTTGAGTGGTTTTGTTTGGTCTCTCTTGTCATCTACCCACCAGAGAAGAATTTATTCTTAGGTAGCTGCTGGTCCCAGATTGAGGAAATACGTGGAGTCAGCAGCAGCTCTCTCAGCCAGCCGCAGCAGAGCTGTAGTCAGTCTGTAGGCCTATAAGCAGGGTTGTTACAAGTCACTGACATTTTGGACTTGTTACATGTCATAGTCTCAGCAGAGGCCTGACAAATACAAAAGTTACTCAGATTTAATGACCGTTTCAGTAAATAGTGTTTTTGATAATTTGACCATTTTATCTACATGTATATGTGTGTTTGTGTATGAACATGCATATATGTATGTATACATCTATTATGTATGTGCGGGTGTGTATGTGTACTTATAAACCCTTGACATGTAGACTTATCTACATAGTTATCCTTACAGTGCTTCAGTTATTGTATTTCTCATCTCCATGACTTCTGTCTGGTACTTTCTTATATTTTCTATCTTTCTGCTGAAGTTCTTACTGTTTACATCATTCTTCTCCCAAGTTTTGTGAGCGTCTTTATGATCATTACTTTGATCTCTTTATCAGGTAAATTACTTATCTCCATTTCATTAAGGTATTTTTTTTCTGGAGTTTTGTCTTGTTTTTTTCACTTGGAACATATACTTTGTTTCATCATTTTGCTTGACTGTCTGGGTTTGTTTCTGTGTATTAGGTGAAACAGCTGTCCCTCCTACCTAGTCTTGAAAGAGTGGCCTGTGCAGATGAACCTTGTGTTTAACCTTGCACTAGTTCTTGGTTGTCTCTTGAACTATCTCTCTGATTGTTTTACAGCGGTGGGGCCCAGAAATGCTATCTCCCTGGCCACTAGAGCCTGATACTCAAGGGGCATCTCCTGTGTGAGCTGTGCGTGCCCGCTAGCTTTGACGGGGCCCTGGGAGTGGCACAGGTGGTGGGCCGCTTGCCCCCTGCCTTAGGCCGGGCTGTAGGGCTGTAGAATCGCATGCCCTTTTAGTGCTGGGTGTAGATATTTTCTACTGACAGATCTTTATTCCACTATTTCTTTCTTCCTCTGGACTTAATGTATTATTAAAATCCATTTATGAAATTCTTTATTTTAGTTATTAAATTTCTCTTTTTCTGAATTTCCACTTGCATCTTTATCTATATTTCAGTTCTCTGGTAAGTTTTGCTGTCTTTTCTCTATTTTTCTTTAAAAAAATGTTAGTAATTATTTTGAAGTTCCTGAAATATTTGGATAATCTGTGGGTCAAGTTTCTTTTTTCTTTCTTTTTTCTTTATTTGTTTCTATTTCTTAATACGTCTGGTTAATTTGGTTGATGCAGGCTACTGTGTTTGAAAAACACAGATGCCTTTATTGATATTATTTTCACCTGAAAGGCTTCAGTTTTCTTCTGGCAGGCAGATCACTTTGGGGATCATCTTTATCCAGTCAAGGCTGAATTTTAGGTATTCAAACTCAGGTATATGTTTGACCTGGTGAGGGCACAGCCCTTCTGGTATTCAAATAGTATGGAATATTCACCAAGTTTTTAAAATGTGTTGGGACCTGAACTCCAAACTCTTTTTCTGCATCACTCTGAGACTTTAAATCTCTACTTAGCATTATATCTTCCTTGATGCTTCTTTCTACTTAGTTTGTTAGCATCTCACCCGATACATGAACATCTCAGAATTTTGCAAATGACATGAAGGAAAATTGCACACAGAATTTTGGTCTCACTTTTCAAGGTTTCTTTAATTTCCACTGCTTTGGCAGCCCTGGAAGCCAATCTCTATTTTGCCAAGCTCAGCTTTACCAGCTTCAACAAATGCTCTCTGTTGGATCTAAAACTCACTTAAATTTTTGCCTGATAATTTCTTAATATTGTATTAGCTCTCCCATAGTTTTAAGAGCATTTAAAGTTGTTCTATGTGGTAGGGTCAGTTCAAACACCCACCCTCTTACTGTCTCTCTAGTGTCCTTTGCACAGTATCATAGCCATACTCCTTTTCTGAGACACATCTCACCAGGCCCATTGAAGGGAAATTACAAAATATTTCTATTAGAGTTACCATAGTGTAAAATAGAAAAAACAAGAACTTTAGGGCTAGACAAAAACAGACCTAAGTTTCACTTATTCTATTTCATCTACATAAACTATATCATCTTCAGAGAATATATTAAATAGTTCGACCCCAGTTTTGACATTTGAGTGCTAGCATCTTTCAAGACGCACCCCTCCTTTCCCTTCTGCCTCGCATCTGGGCAAACTTATAAGAAAGCATTTGCTCTGCCTTCTTTAGCACTGGCAGGAAACTCAAACCATATACACTCTCGTTTTATATATGTGAGAATCCTCAACCTGGCCTACCCCCTAACCACCATAAATCTCCAAGCAAGCCTCCTTTCTTGCTCTCTCATTTGCAGACCAGATTGGGAGACTACTCTACCCTTGCCAGAAATCCTCATTATGTAAATAATAAACCGTTTTTATACGTTTCATGCATGTGTGACATCATCATCCTCAGCACCCAAACCAAATATGTCCTTCCCCTCTCTGCAGGGTGAAGAAACAGAAAGTTGATATTTTGTTTTCTTTATATTGATTTCTTAATCTGTAAAATGAAAAACAGTATTTACCTGTAATATTTTTCAAGGATTAGAAACAATATGCAATGCAAAAATGTCCATTTCTCAGGAATTTATTAGCTATTCCACAAATTATATATAATAATAATAATTGTAAGCCAAATAGACCATAGACTATTTCCCATTTATGCCTTAACCATTTATTATTTTATGTTTTCATAGTTCTTATTACTATCTGATACTGCATTATACATTTATTTATTTACTTGTGTGTTTTTGTCTCCTCCACTAAAATGTAAACTACATAAAGGCAAAAACAAGGTATGTCTTGTTTATCTGTGTATCCCCAGCACAAAAAATAGTTTGGGATACATATGCAGAGTTCAGTAAATGTTCCTTGAAAGAATAAAGGGATTGATCCATCAGATGTGTATAGAACCTAGAGTCTCCCTTTCATTCTTGACCTGACTTCACTGTGTTACTTGGTGCAAACTCTGTAGTCCATGACTCTGGTTCTTAGTAGGCTTTATTTTAGAAATGGGAAAATAGAGGATCAGAGACAGGAACTAATCTTCCTAAGGTCAAATAACAAGTCCGTGACATAGACCTGGAAGGGAAGACAGGCCTCTATTCTCCCAATCCAACTTCCTTTCCACTCCACCTTCTTCCATCTGCAACCCAAAGATAGGCATTTTTCCATACTGCTTTTTCTGTTTGTTTCCAAAGTCCACTGAATGGTGTTCAATAAAGCAAACACTAGTTTTTAGTACAAGTCAACCTTTTCCTAATTGATTTTTCTCATTTTTCAACAGATTTCTAATTGTCAATTTACTTGTTGAGTTAAAGGCAACACCTGGGTTTGTCATTCTAACCCTTGAAGTAATTTAACTCTACCTGTAGCACAGGTCCCTACACTTGTATTATTCCCTGTTGGTATTGTCTTTTCAATCAATCATGAAAAATTTATGCCCAACGTAAGGCCCTAGTGAACCACTCTGAGAAAAATGTGATTATCTTTAAACAAAGAGGAGATCCTAGTGTTCTCTGAAATTCATCGGAGAGAGCAGACTTTAATAAGGAAACATTTTATCTGCTGTTTGCAATCCACAGGATACTCCCTCTTTTTCCATTTAAAATTGATCTCTTCCAAATCTTAGGTTTTCAAAACTGCTATAAGGTGAAGCTCTATCATTGTGGAATCTAATAATTTTTATTTTGTAAAAGCTCAACCTGAGCCTTGCCTGAATGATAAAAATGTATCAGATAAACATAGGGTAATATTGTAAATATGATTGGGATAACGTTGCATCAATTATTCAAAACATGTTTATTTCATGTTGCAATTATAAAATATTTTGATTTGCTTACTGAATTGTCCTCTATTTGTGGAGAGGGACTGGTTCCTTCTTTAGATGGACTGAATCTTAACTGTGGCTCCAGACCCAACCCTCTTATTGGTTCTAGCCCTAACCCCCGCCATAAGATGGAACATGGACCTGGGTATAGCCTATCCTGGCTAGAGACTGAACCTACACCTCTCTCTTATCAGTAGCCCATAAGCAGTTGTCGCTGGCCTCAGGAGCACTGCGTGAGAGAATTCGCTTGACTTAGTATAATCCTTCCTCCTGCTGGCAAGTAACTTCTAGCACCTGGTGTGA
Organism: Miniopterus schreibersii; assembly: GCF_964146895.1. Lineage (NCBI taxonomy): Eukaryota > Metazoa > Chordata > Mammalia > Chiroptera > Miniopteridae > Miniopterus > Miniopterus schreibersii. Next base: position 29,979,995 of record NC_138109.1, on the reverse strand, counting down.
TAGCAGTTAGTGGCTTGGTCTCTGCACTGAAAAGCAGTACAATAAAGCTGTGCTGTGGAACAGTCATCTCATGATTCCCAGGTGGTTTGGGACTCTCTCTCTCTCTCTCTCTCTCTCTCTCTCTCCCCCTTTCGCTCTCCCTCTCCCTCTCTCCATCTGCCTCTGCCTCTGCCTCAGTTTGCTGTTCATCAGGGGCTTTTTAAAAAAACTCTTTGTCTTCAGAGGCAAATTGAAAGCATGGATTTTTCTAGCATTGCATTTTTGTTTACCACATGATTCTAGATGGGAGGAGAGGAGTTTGCTACTTCTTTGTTTAGCTTAGATTGTCCAGTCCTGAGATGAGGGATGCAATATGTCTTATTCTGTAGAGCTCCCCCTTATGAGTCAAATAAATCTAAAAATCTGATTTTGGACCACTTGTCAGCATTGTGTTCTTGGGCAAGTTATTTAATTTCTGTGAGAGCTTCAATTTCCTCTTCTGTAAAAGGGAATGTTAAGACCTGCCTCACAATAGTTGTGACTATTAAGTGAGATTTTATAGAAAAGTGCCCAGCACATAATAAGGACTTAATAAAAACAGAACCATAAAAACCTACATCATGGAGCTGAAAGAACTCTCAGGAGAATATTTGCTTTAGCTATCTAGCTGAAGATTGAGCCTTCAGATTGTTAAAGTATTACCGTTCTAATTTTATCAATGGCTAGCTGAAGTAAAATAAAACACTCTAAAGTTTACAAAGGTAGTGAATGATGGAGGCAAAGTTTGAACTCAGGTTTCTGTCTCCTAAGACTAGTATAATGTCAAAACTTCTCATTTTACAAGTAAGTCAAGAGAACGAAACTGACATTGCTTTATAACATATCCACCTCACCTCCCATGAACCCACCCATCCAAACTGCATAATTTTGAAGGACAGGAACTGATATCCCCACTACCTAAAGTTAGAGAGTAAAAATCTAGAGAAAAAATGATAAAATGTATATATATAACACATTTTATCATATATATATATACATATATATATATGTAACCAAGTTTAAATATAGCATTTATTTTAACAATAAGCAGACATAATAGTTAAGGAAGAATTGACTTGTATCAAAAAATTACAAATATAGAGAAGACAAATCAGTCAGTTTAATACAAATTTATTAAGCTATCATTGACATATAATATTGTATAAGTTCAAGGTGTACAAGGTTGATTTGATATACTTACATACTACAAAATGATTACCACCATAGGTGTTAGATTCTACATATAAGTGATGTTTTCCCCCTTCTTTTTAATGTTTTCTTTCTTTTGCACTTTTTTCTTTTCTGTTTTTCTGCATAGTTTTGATCACTAACACATTATATAGTGTTTTATTTGGCTATTGCTAAATTGCACAGCACGCTGATATTCAGTGGTTTAAAGGATTAAGCATTTATAAATGCTTATGAGTCCATGGGTCAGCAGGTTGACCCATATTCTTCTGTATTGGTGATCAGCTCTGGCTTAGGTGGATAATCTGCTGATTTTGGTTAGGCTCTCTCCTGTGTTTGCACATCAGCTGGTTGTAGGCTGGTCTAGGATGGCTTCAGCTGGAACAACTGGATTCCCTTCACTGTGATCTCTCATCCTCTGTCAAATATTGGCGGTAGGGTTTTAAGAGAGAACATGAAACTACACAAGGCTTCTTGAATTCTTGGCTCAGAAATGGTATACTGTCATTTCCACCAATTTATATGCGCCAAAGCCAATCATGAGGTCAGCCCACATTTAAGAGAATCACCTTTAAAAAAAAAAAAAAAACTTTATTGATTTCAGGGAGAGGAAGGGAGAGAGAGAGAGATAGAAACATCAATGATGAGAAAGTCATTGATCAGCTGCCTCGCCCCCTACTGGGGATCGAGCCCACAACCCGGACATGTGCCCTGACCAGGAATCGAACCTCGACCTCCTGGATCATAGGTCTATGCTCAACTGCTGAGCCACGCCAGCTGGGCAAGAGGCTCACCTTTTGATGTACAAAGCAACAAAATCATAGTACAAAGAATGTGAATGCAGAGTGGAAATAAGAATTGTGAAAAATTTTGCAATTAGTATACACATATGATGTTTGCATTTGTAAGAAAAATAGGTATTATGTGACTCATCAAGGAAAGGTTGTGCCAACATTAAACAACGTAACCCAGGAATAAAAACCATTCCCCATATTATAATAAAAGCAAGTAGAGTACAAATTAAGAAGTAGGCACCACCTTAAGAGTGGTACTGAATGAACAAAAAAGGAAGGGATATTTGGTTTTGCCTAATTGTGGAAACCTATGCACTCCTGTTTGAAAATTTGAGAGGCACTGAGAGAAAAACAAAACGCGGTGGCTTTCTCCCTTGTGCCGGATGAGTAGCTCATTTAGTAAATCAAACATGTGCATACATCCGTTGCCCCACTTGTCCTATTGACTCCGTAGCACCTCTGGGCAAGGGAAATATGGAGTTGGTAAATGTAGAGATACATTCTCTTGGCTCATGCTAGGTTGGCCTAGGATTGGAGCCATCCAGGCAGCTGGTAATCTATCCATTCTCCTTGCCTTTTCATATCCCAGGGAGGAGAACAGGATGCCAGTTTTGGGGTGCTCTTTCCAAAGCATAGATATGAGTGAGCCTTTCACACCTATGTTTAACACTCTTCAATAGCCCCTTTATATTGCTTTTAGTAAAAGTTAAAATTCCTTAATATGGCTCATATGTCTTTTAATGCCATAGTCTCGTCTCTTACCCTACCCAGTCCCAGAAATCTTTGCTTTAGCCATAGGAAACAACTTGTCATGCCACAAACCACTCCACCTTTGATCCGCTTGCTCCCTCTGACTTTAATGTTTTCCACACTTTCCCTCCTTCCTGGCTAGTCCTTATTCATCTGTGAAGATACAGCTTTTTTTACTCTAGGCTGCTTTAACATTTTATTTGTGTATGTGTGTGTGTGTGTGTGTTACTTGTTTATTTCCCCCACTAGGTATTTCCTTAAGGGGAAAGCATCTTACTCATTTCTGTAATCCCAGCACATAGTATAGTAGGAGTCCTATGACTATTTCTTAAATGAAATGTTTAATTGAATATTTCTTGAATGAATGAATGCATGAATGAAATTTAGAACAAAACTTCTGTAGGAAATGCTGTCAGACTGAGGAAAAGAGAGGCATTTTTTGTTTGTATGTTTGTAGATATTTATTCTGAGTTATAAGAAGAAAGCCTCTCCCTGAAAGATATTATTTTAATTCTGTCCTGTTGCTAATGCCCTTGTTTGATATGCTAAACTTCCCTTGATGAGAACGTTTTGCTCCATTCCTTTCCAGCTCTTTCGGCTGCTCCTGAGAACAAGCTTCCTGGGCAGGGTGGAAGGATGTTAGCCGCTTCTTTATTACCCCTGTCAGGCCGCGGCGTCTGTGTGAAGGTTTGCACAGTTTCCAGTGAACAAGATGCCGGAGCAGCTGATTAACAAACCTTGCTGGTCCCCTGGGACTGCGCAGCACCAGCCTGTGATAGACAAGGATTCGTTCCTCACATAGTGATTATTTATGTGCCGGCCTCCATGCTTTGGATGCATCAGGTCCAGGATGTCCTGGCATTCTTTTAGGAACGTGAGTCCCAACCTCTTGGTTCTTCATGGGCAGGAGGCTTAACTTAACCACACACACACACTCACGCACACACACACACACACACACACACACACACACACACACACTCACGCACATGTTTATACAAATATGTGTATAAATCCATATATATGTATGAACATATACATATATGCATGTGTGTAGTCTTTTATTGTTTCCTTATCACATCATCTTGGCAATTGTATTTAATCCTAATAACAACTCTACAAATAGGTATGATTTCCTTATTTACACATAGATAAGCCAAACAAGGCTCAGAAAGATGATAAAACATGGTCAAAGTTACACAGGGAGAGGTAGGCTTGGAACTTTAATATTTCTTTCCACAGGCTTAAATGCCTTTCATTCATTTGGAATTTTAGTGTAAACATGAAGAAGCAGCATAACATTTTCCCCGATTGTTTAAGAAGTTGTTCCAACATCTTATGGAATAAGTCATTCCTTTTTTTTCTAATTTCAGATGCCACTTTTCCCATATAATAAATTTTTATATGCTTGAGTTTATATCTGGACTACCACTTATGTCTCACCGATCTGTGTATTTATTCTAATGATAGTCAGCCATTGTTTTGTTGATTGTAGTTTCATGGTATGTTTCAATTAGGGCAAATCTCAGGTCAGTGTTCTCCTTTTCTGTTTTATATGACTTTACACCTAGTAATCTTATTGGTCTTTTACTGGTTATTTTCCTTCATGGTTCATTTTATTTATGCTTTTCTATAATTAAAAAATTTTTTTTGTTATATTTCACAAGTTCTTAAAATCATTCTTATGTTTTTCCTTCTTTAGTAATTTTCTTATCATTCATCCTAGTTTTATTTGGCTAATAGTTGTATTTAAATCTAAGAATGAATTTGAATCCTTAAGTTAGGCATGAGTAGTTTTCATATGATTGATGTCAGTAATTCATTTTGAGACAACCACTTGTTACTATCCTACTCTGATGATACAGAGAAGTTTATAGCACAGTGGGAGGAAGCTGCTTGGCGTATGTCTGGCTGCATGTTCCAGGCACCTGCCACCACGTAGCCTCATGACTTGGGGAGGACTCAGTAGGAGTTTAGGGTGAATTTGCTTTGGTGTCATGACATATCAAAGGTAATGTAGGTAATGTGGGGTTGAGTTGGGATGATATCTAGGCCTCTTTTTATTTTCAACGAATCAGACCCATATTCCATGTTTTTATATTGTCTTTTTATTATAACAACCTTTTAAATCTTATTTTTATTATAGCCTTTTAAATCTTCTTAATGCTTATAGTTGTATTCCCTTTTTTTTATTCCTGCTATTAATAAATTGTGCTCTTCCTACATTTTACTTGATTATAGGTCTCTTGTTTTATAGGTTCATTGTTGAAATTTGTGTTGTTTTTGAAATCCAGCAACTTTCTTTGACTCTGTTTATTCTAAAAGTTTTCTTCAGTTTCTCTGTCATTTTATACACAGACAGTCATAGCATCTGTGAATAATGAGTTTTACATCTTTCTTTTTAACCCATGTACTTTTACTATCTCTTTTCATTTTATTGCACTAGAATTTTAATTATGGTGTTGAATAGAAGCAATGATAGTGGCAACCTTGTTGTTTCCTGACCTTAAAAGGAGCATTTCTTACATTTCAGCATTAAGTATGATTGCTGTAAATTTTTAATAGATACACTTTATAAGTTTAAAGTTCTTTTTTATTTCTAGCTCTCACAGATTAAGAATAGGTTTTTGAATGGGTGTTGAATTTTATCAGATGTTTTTACTTATTTATTTGTTAATAATTTAGTATTTCTCACTTAATTTGTTAATATGGTGACTTCTATTATAGCTCTTTTTGATGTTGAGTCATCTTTCCATTCCTAGGATATGTTTTACTTTGTTTTGATATACAATTTGTGTGTGTGTGTGTGTGTGTGTGTGTGTGTGTGTAAATTTACTGCTGGATTTGGATTGGTAATTTTTTATTTAGAGTTTTTCAATAAATGTTTATAACTGACACAGGGCTACACTTTTCTCTCTTCTATTTTTAAATTGAGTTTATTGGGTTAATGAAATTATACAGGTTTTGCTTATACAATTCTACAATACATCATCTGTATATTGTATTGTGTGTTCATCCGCTAAGTCAAATGTCCTTCCATCACCATTTATCTCCCCTTTACCCTCTTCTGTCTCCCCCACCCCCTTTCCCTCTGGCAATCATCATACTCGTCTGTGTCTATGAGTTTTGTTTTGTTTTGTTCTTTGCTACACTTTTCTGTTCTCCAGTGTTCATGCCTATTTTTGCTTCAAGTTATAATATCCTCTTAAGAGTGGTTGGGTTGCTTTTATGTTTTTCTTTTTTAAAATAGATTTTGAGAGAGAGAGAGAGAGAAAACATCGATTTGTTGCTCCACTTATTTATGCATTCATTGGTTGCTTCTTGTATGTGCCCTGACACGCGACCTTGGCATATTGGGAGGATGCTCTAACCAACCTAGCTGCTGGGCCAGGGCCTCTTGTCCTTTTTTAAAAATTTCACTTAAATTTTTAATTGTTTATGAAAATAAATACAAGTATGTAATTTTAAATTCAAATAATACTACAAAGGCCAAAAGAAAATAACCTCTTTTTACCCTTCCACTTTTGAGTCCTGCTTCTTAATTCAAAGATCAGTAAACTTTCTATAAAGAAAAAAAGTAGGGAGTGATTTAGTCTTTGTAGGCTGTCAGGTCTCTGTCACAGCTCTTCAACTCTGTTGTTATGTTGCAAAAGCAGCCACAGACAACACCTAATGAATGAGCATGGCTTTCTTTGTGTTTTACGAAAAAGGCAGCAGGCAGGATTTGGCCTCTGCTCTACACGTAATCACTTATATTTTTTTCATTGTTTCTTTCGATATTCTATATTTCAAAATAAAATTTCTGTGCTACTATTCTCTATTTATTTTAGTTTTAGATATTATTTATCAACTTTGTATTATGAAGATGATTAAATTCTTTAATAGTTCTGCTACATAATACAAGCACTTCTCTTCCCCCTTATTTATAACACTATTTTCATTATTAATATTTAGTCTTTTCTTTATTCTGAATAGGTAAATATTAATATAGACAAGTCTTGTGATATACGATTGTTTTCTTCTACAACTACCCTGAGTGCCTCCTGCCTTCTACTAATAGTTGCTTTGTTTTTCTGTAAAATTTGTTTTCAACGCACCTATTACAAATTGCCTGTTTTGCCTGAGCCGCCTTCCCCTCCTGTATCTTTGCTTGGTTGCACTGGTCTCTGCTTCTGTTGGCTGTCTGTCATCATTAATAGAAATAATCGGCAACAAAATTTGAAATGGAAAATCTAAATGCATGTATTCAGCATGCCAGTGGAGGGCCAGCCATTTCATTGGGGGAATTCTTCTATATCTATATTAGAAAATCTTATATCTTTGATTGGGAGTTGGTTTTCCTACAGAAGAATTCTCTGATCTCCTGACTACAGAGATAATGAACTTGACTACCAGTATTTTGGAATTTGAGTCCAGAATCTCTGTGTTTCGGCCTATCCAGAGAATGAAGCTCTAGTCTCCCATCACAATGAAGAAAGAGTGGTAGTTACGTGGGTGTTTGGTGTGAGGGAAAGAACCTGGGGACTTTATTTCTTATAAGGACTTTGGCCCTGCACTGCCTCACACTCCAACTTTTGGTGGTACCAAATACTTCCAGTGTTTTGTGTCTCTGGGATTCTGTGATATGAATTATTTCTTAAACTTTTTAAGTTAGCACCGTCTTTTTCAGTCTTTTTTCCTAGTACATGCACGTAAGACTAAATTTTAGCTTTCCATATACTGCTTTTTCTGTGTGCCACAAGCTCTGATATGTAGTGATGAATCAACCCTCCAGTTCTAAATATTTTTAAATTTCTAACATTATTTCTTTTTTGATACATGAAAAGTAAAAACGAATTTGTAAATTTTTGGTACATAGGAAGTGCTCAAAACTTGTTTGCTATTATTATAGTTGTTACCATTGCCTCATAGGTTCCATTTGCTGTGATGCATTTTGAGTAAATAACTGATAATTGAATGTAAAATATGGAAAGACAAGATTTCCTAACTGCCTACTTCCAAATACCTTTGGCTCTCACAACTGCATGCAGCCTTTTGGGGGCGGGGAGCAGGGGCAACAAGCCAATTAGCCTTTATTAACTTTAATTTCTTCATGTCTGAAGTTGGGCTAAAATAAACAACTTTTGTTTATGGATGTAAATGCTAAATAATATAGTATATTTAAAACACCTGGGAAATGTTCCTGGCACAGTGTAGGATATTAATGATCAATAAATGTTCCACTTTCTCACTTATTTATTCCAGCTTCACATATGTACATTATTTCTGTATTAGATGAGCCCCTGCATTTAGCATTAATTTAGATCCTGAAATTGCAGTGTGGCTTCCAGGTTCACTGGGAATGGATCCTGACACCTGGAATCTCAGAAGAAAAAGCAGGGATTAAGCTCTGTGAGGTTCAAAGGCCATTTGTGCCCCTTGATATTGATTTTCTTAAATCAGACAGTAGCCAAGACCCTGGGAAAAGTAATTGAACTGACAACAGGCAGGTCCGGGTTATTAATAATGGAATAGCCTTGGACATTCTTGATGACTTAATTTAATGACAGAAGGGAGTTCTGAAACTGAAATGCTTGGAGATTGGGGGGGGGGGTCAATGGCTAGATCTCTGAGGAGAAAGAAAAACATGAGTGATTCCTAAGAACTTATTTCATAGAACAAAACATTTTATGGTAGTCCCAAGCATGAGGCCAGAAGAAATGGTTAAGATTTTTGCTTTTCAAGAAGACAAAATTTTAAAGACCTGAAAAATTTTCATTATATTAATTTTTGCCCTTATTTTGGAAAACAGACTTGGTTAGAGTTCATGGAATTTTGGAACCTTAGTGAGATGTCAAGGGTAGAGATCATGGGCATCTTATTGTTTTTATCCCCTGGATTCAACATTAACTCTCCACCTATTAATTATATGCCTTTAAACAAGTTAAACTATCGGAGCCTCCGTTTCCACATCTGTGAAATGGAGATGTTAGTATTTTTATCATACTTATAGGAGGATATTTAAAACATTTTAAAAGTGTATAAAATACCTGGCACTTGATATCATATAGTACCTCACACAATAAATACTTGTTCCATGAAGCAGTACATGAATTTTGATGCTTGCCGCTCTGCCTGGAGGGAGAGCTAGGCCCTGTGCCCTCTTGAACCTCGCCGCTCCGCCAGCTGTCCTTGCTGTCCTGGCTGTGGTCCTGTCTCTGTCCTTTGCACTATTCAGGTGATCATTTAGTGTCTTTTAACCCCGATTATCTTTTCTTTCCCAATCTCTTTCCCCAGTTATGACAAAGTTAACTATACTACCCTCCTGGAAGTACTTTAGTCATCTAGGGCACCCCGCTCCCCTGTTTTAAAGGTGAGAGCCAGAGAGGAAAGGGACTTACTCAAGCACCTATGTCCCTATAAGTTGGTGCTAAAATTAGGGTTGAGTCCGGTACCCCTAGCCCCTAGTAGAGGGTAACAGAGGGGGTGCAGAAGAGGACATATAACCTCCAGTTCCAGTCAGAAGGGTGTGGAGCAGTTTCAGAATTTTTTAACTTCCGTTTTGCACTGTTGTTATCTTTAGTTTGTTGAACTTCAAATGCACTACTGTCACTGTAATGATAATATCATTCATTTCCATGCAAATACTAGGTCAGCCTGGAGAGACGGTACAATTAATAAAAATAGCCAAAACTTACATAGCATTTAGTATGTACCAAGTATGGTTCCAAACACTGTACATACATTATTTCATCTTCACCAGGAGCTCTAGGTACCATTATTATTCCCATTTTCCAGATGAGAAAACTGAGACACAGAAAAATTTAGTGGTTTGGCAAGGTCATACAACTTGAGAGTGGTAAAGTGGGCTTAAAATTCAGGCTCCCCGGTTCGAGGGTCTGTGCTGTTAACTACTAGGCTAAACTGGAGCAAACACATTGGATTTCTATGGGCATGATTTCTTCTCACTATACTGTTGGCAGCCAGTCCATATGGATTCCTTTAACCCTGCTTATTGTTTCCAGTACTAATGATCAGGAAGTGGCTATTTGCATAACATAGTCTTTTGATAAACTTCTCCCTCTTTCGTTTTCAGAGAGTCATTTTCAACATTGTTAACTTCAGCAAAACCAAGAGTCTTTATAGAGATGGGATGGCCCCGATGGTGAAATCTACTAGCAGATCAAAATGGTAAGTGACCCATGGATTGGGACAAATTTCTGGTTGGAGAATTTGACCCAGGGATCAAGTTCATCCGCTGTATGGATAGGGCTTAGCCTCACTGGCACTGAGAAGAAGATGAGTCTCTGGATGGCCACTGGTTAGGCACCAGGTACTATTTTTTGAGAATGTTGGGATAGAGAACATGGCCCCATGTTTGGATTGACCAACATTGTGAGGAAAGGTGCAGTTTATTATGTGGTTAACTTCCTATCCTGTTTGCCTTTTATCAGGTATCTTTGGAAACTTAATTAAAGTTGATTCTGTGTTGTTTGTTTTTTAGCTTGAGCATATATGTCGTTCAGTAACCTAGGAAGATACTGAGCACTACATTTTAGTAGATTTTCCTTGCTTTTCTAGTTTGTTTGTGTGTGTTTTTTGTGGTACTTTTGTGTAGATGCTATGATGTTGTGTGTTTTTGTGGATGTTAAAGTTCTGTTTGTCCCATCCCTGTAGTGAGGATGAGAGCTGGATAGGATTGCTCAGTTATGGTGGTAATGATGATGATATGGGTGGTAATGATAACTACCCTCACTTACTTGGAGCCCATCCTTAGTCAGATGTTTTACATTTGCTGTTACTATTCTCACAACACTTCTGCAAGAGATATTTTAAATATCCCTATATTACAGATGAAGAAATTGAGGCCAGGAAAGGTTAAGTACTTTCTACAGATGTTAAATAGTAAGAGGAGGAGCCTGCATTATTTTTATTACTCCACATTGCCACTCGAGCCAGTCATTTTGTTCATCTATCCATTCATTTACTCATTCACCAAATACTGATTGAATGCACAAAACAAGGGGCTTTAAAGACAGAAACCAAGTGTTATTTGTCTGTCACACAGTAGGTGCTAAGTGAATGCTTGTTGAACTGAACTGAATTTATTATGGGAATTTACATGTAAAGTGCCTGGCACTTGCTAAGTGCTCAGTAAATGTCATCTATTATTAATAGTATTATGTAAACACTGTACAAATGCAAGAAATTGTTAATATTATTCTAGCTTTGATCCCTGTTCAAAATTTAATGACTAGTGAGAAGATCATCTCCAAATGTCTATATTTATAGAAAACTCACAATTCATAAATATTGAATTGTGCTTTTATCTATAAATGATATTTGGCACTTTTCTAGAAATGTTGGGCTGAGAATCCCAGGTTTGTGAAAATGTAGGCATTTGATGATGATAATGAAAACTGTTTATAAAGGATAAAAATATCTCCCTGGGCCTGTTTTTTGCTTTGCTGTATCAAGTCAACTGTACTGCTGCTCCTTAATTCCTGACATTGAGATCTGTGCAAGGGGTAGGCCTTTGCTTGGAGTCTCTGCAGTCAGCCCAGGTGGATAATAATAGCACACATGTCCCTATCAGCAGGCATATGTGTTGATGTGTACTTCAAACTTTGCCAACCAAAGGACATCACTGTTGATACACTCCTGAGGGCCTTCAAAATAACATTGTGCTTCTTTCACCGGGCTCTGTGATGGGATCTTACACAGCAACAGTAGTCACAGCCCATTTTCTCAACTGTTCAGTTCTGGAGTCTCCCTTTTTTTTTCTTTTGAGAATCCTTAAGCCTTAATTATTTCATTTTATTTTGTTTTGTTTCTCATGGGCTGTCATTTGGGTCCTCTCTGTCAGGGCTCTTGAAAAGATTTTGAAATTTAATGAGTTCTTATATTTACATTATAATGCCTTAGAATTAAGTTAGTGCTCTTATCCAGCATTGGCAAGCTCTCAGCAGCAGCCATTATCCAGTCATTGGGCTTCTCTAATGGTCTGGAAGACTTTAAAGCTTCAGAACTGAGGTTGATGTAGTTCATCAAACCTGTAAGGCACAAGGGACCAGAGAAGGGAAAAGTTATTGAAACCCAGAAAGAGAGAGTTGTGTAGAGTGGGCTTCTTTGAAAGTACTAGTGACCTTCTATCAAGAGAAACAGGCAGCCTTAGGTTACTTTTTGGGAAAGAAGCCAGGAAAATAAATACTCTGACCTCCCCCTCCTTCCTGCCTCTGATCACTTGCTAGACTTCCCCATGAGAAGATCTGAACAGAAGGCAGAAACGCAGAATACAGTTGATGTAATCCTTAGAGGTCAGCCAAGTAAGCAGGGAAAAGGGTGTGCAGACAGGTTACAGAGGGGCAAATGGAATATATCTAGCACAGATTAGCTCCAGTTTCTAGCTGATACTGACTCCTGTCCTTGTTTTCTCATGTAAAATGTGTATAATAATACCCTACTTTACAAAATGGTTTTGAATATTTGATAGAATGTTTGTAAATCACCTTACTGGAGGCATCTGATGCGTAGTAATGTGTCCAGAAATAGTGGTGATTATTATTGCACTCTATTACTTTATATCATTGAGCTTTACTGTACTTATCAATAAAATAGAGAAAATACTACTTTCTGTCCAGTGGTTATTATAAGTATAAATGTTAACCTTGGGATGAGAAAGTACTCTATAAGATATGATGCTCTAAAAATACCAAATATAAGATGGAACCTATACTCTTGGCCAGGGCTGAAAACTCAGCTTTCTGTTTCTAGATCCATTGGATTGGAAGCTTCATGAGGTTAGCCTTTGTTTAATTCACTGCTGCACCTCCAGTTACTTAGGCAGTCCTTGGCTCAAAGTGGATACTCAGTAAATAATTGTTAATTTAATTAAATGACTCCGTTTTAAGACCTTCTGATTGACCAGATGCTCATATAATGCTTTTTTGATGCTGTCCCTTCCCTGCAGTTGGGACTCCCTTGCCCTTCCAATGATCATCTTTTGTCTGGTGAGGAAGTCTTAAGCCTATCCTATCTCCTAACTTTCCCTTCCTCATAATCTAGCACAAAGCCTTAGTTCTGTTCAATCTGGTCTCCTCCTTGCCTGTCCGTGTCCCTAGTCCAGTCTTCTGGCACAAATCAGCATACTTAAGAATGACAACCATGGCATCTTCTGAGCTACTAACAGCCACCTTGCGCTTCCTATGTACTCTGAAGGTTCATAGCCTACCCTCTGACACTGCATTTGTTTCTTCCACTAAGACGGTCACACCCCCTTTCTCTACCTATACAAATCCTATGCCCCAGTGTTATTTTTTGCACATGCTCTTCCTGTGCTGGGATACTTTTCCTTTCCACTCTCTCTCCTCCTCTTCCCAGAGAACTCCCATATATGCATCAGGCCTCAATTTAGATGCCATTTCTTTGGGGAGAGCTTCATCGCTAGAATCACTAAGGTAAGATTAAGCACTCACAGTTCCCTCCTATCACATACTGTGTCTATTTTCCTATGGATTTAACTGCTTTCCCCTATAAAATTGTGACTTTCTTAAGGTCATGACAAATTTATCATGTCACAAGGACTATATATATATATATATTAGGATAGGCCAATTATTGCATTAGATTGACCATAAAGTGTCTAATGGATCAAGCAGGTACAAGCTTTTTTCTTCATCATGAACAAATGTACAGGGCATCTCTTAACTATACAGTCATTCAGTGACTCAGGCTGACTGCTGTCTTTGATGCATAGCTTCCAGGGTAACCTGGCATCATCTTCATTCCAGCCAACTAGATGGGTAAGGGTAGGAAGAGCCCACGTGGGAGCCTTTTTATTAGCATTCCTGAAGGTGGCTCATAATATTTTTAGTCAAACTCCACCAGCTAAAACGTTATTTAATGGCCATATTTCACAATAAAGGAGATTGTCCAATGATGTCTAGCTGCGTGTGCAGTAAGAAGTGGAGCGCATGGGTTTTGGTAGGTAGCTGACAGAGGTAGCTCCACTCCCACAAACAATTACTCAAATGTTTATTAAATGATTGAATAAATTCCTCCTTTACAGCCTACATCACAAACATAAAAACTTCCCTGATCCTCCCAAGAAAATATTTGTGTTTGCATCATTTTGGTGGCACTTATCTTCCTTTGCCTGAATTATACTTATTTGTGCACATACCTTACTGGCCACCAGCAATTATAGATACATTGTGGGCAGTCTCTGGCATGTGACGCAGTGAGGTCCAGTGGGAAAAGCACAGGCGTTGGAATCATACAGCCTCAATTTGAGTCCTAGTTCTGCTATCTCTAGCATGTGATCTGGAGTAATTTCCTTGGCCCTTTGAGCCTTAGTTGTTATTGATATTAATGGCCTAACTTACATTTCTTTGGACCTCTACTAATCTTTGTGGTTGTGAATCAACACCTTGAATTTTCTTTCAGTCAATGTTAAGTGGTAAACATCATTATTTGATGAGATTGGGTTTATTTGGGGGCCAAGTATTTACCTGTTCATGTAATTAACTGGTTGGACCAGGATCAGAGACCAGGGATTTCCAAGGACTATATATTTTTTCTTTGCTAAATGAAGTCAAAATATGAGCTGACACTTAACTGCTGTTCTACTGAATTTCAGGATTCAAATTTATGATAACAAAAGAAATAGAGATATGCCCAAAGATCTGCTTTTAAGGATGTTCATGGCAGTTTTTCTTATAATTGAGAAAAATTATAAATTATCTAAATACTCATCAGCAGAGATTTGTTAAATATATTTGGTATAGCATAGGATGAAGTCATTAAATATGCTGTAAAATAATATTTAAAGATGTAGATAGGTAGATGACAAACTAGAATATTGGTAGTTTTTATTTGAATATTTGGGACATTTTCTTTTCTGTGTGTGTGTGTGTGTGTGTGTGTGTGTGTATTTCTGTTATTTTCCAAATGTTAAAAAAAATATTATTGCTTTTATAACTGAAAATCTATTTGTAATTAACAAAATAAAAGAAGTTGTAGTAGCGCCCTCTGACTTCCTCTAGTCCTTTTATGCACATCATATGATTCTTTTTTTTAAAAAATTTTATTTTTGTTTAAAATATTACAGATTTTCCTTTTTCTCCCCAATGACCCGTTCCACCCCTTCCCCTCCCCCTCCCCAGTCCTTTCCCCACCATTGTCTGTTGAGTCCAAGATTGCTCAGGTTATCCGTGTTGGGCAGGTCTTTGAATTTAGGATTTATATTCTTGGGCCAGCTAGATCTGAGTTTATTCATATCTTTCACTTTTATTTGAATAACAGCTATATTAAGAAATAATTCACACACCTAATAGTTTACTTATTCAAAGTATACCATTCAATGTTTTTAAGTATATGTAGAGTTGTGCAACCATCACTGTGGTCAATTTTAGAATATTTTCATAACTCTCCTAAATAAAAACCTCTACCCTTTAGCAGCCATTCTACTTTCTCCAACCTTCTGCCCTGGGCAACTATTCATCTACTTTCCATCTCTGTTGCCTGTCCTGAACATTTCATATAAATGCAGCCACACAATATGTGGTTTTTGTGATTGGCTTCTTTTATTTTACATAATGTTTTCAAAGTTCATTCATATCGTAGCATGCATCAGTACTTAATTTCTTTTTATGGCTGAATAATATTCTATTAAAGGAAAACACCCTATTGTAGTCATTCATTGGTTGATGACTGTTTGGGTTATTTCTACCTTTTGACTATTCTGAACAATGGTGCTATGAATATTTGTGTACACATTTTTGTGGACAACTCTTTCCACTTCTCTGGGTATATAGCTAGGAGAGGAATTGCTGTGTTGTATGGTAACTCTGCTTAGCCTTTTGAGGAACTGCCGGACTGTTTTCCTAAGTGGCTGCACCATTTTACATCCCCATTGGCAGTGTATAAAGTCAGGTCCTTTTGCACTCTTACATTTTGTTCTCCCACATAATGTGTGTGTATGTATGTGTCTGTTGTTTGTAGTATTTGTGTTTTTATATGTGGATTTATGTGTGTGTGGTGTATGTAGTAGATGTGGCTTTTTCTGTGTGTGTGTGTGTCTATGTGTGTGTATTTAGGTGAGTAACGTGTCTATTGTGTGTGTGTATGTGTATGTACCTGCACACATGTGCCTCTTTTACATCAGAGTCAGGGCTGGTGATACCATTTAGGTATTGCATTTTCCACCCTTCCCAGAGAAATATTCTTGCTGGCCTACCTGAGACAGATTTTGCATGGAGCAGCCTGCCTCCAACCCCATAGCCTGGCAGCCCTCAACTAGGCAGATCTGCTGTTGGGTGCCAGGGCTTCCAAGCTTTGAAAGGGACACTAACTCCTGTCCTTTCAAGTGACTGCCGCATAAAGTAGCCTGGAATGGGGTCCAGTCTTAGAGTCAGGACTGTCTCATAAGGTGATTACTGAGCTTAATTATTATGGAGGATTTGAAAGAAGACAAAACTCCTTCCCCAACAATGCCCTTTTCTTCATGATCCCTCTCTCTAGAACCAACTTCTAAAAACCAGGTTCCACCACTTACTTTGTTGGGTAATTAAGCAATTTATGTAATTTTTCTGAGCCTCTACTTCCTCAGATATAAAATGGAGCCAATAATATCCATCTTATGATGTTATTGTGAGAATTAAAGTTACGTGATTTCCCCAGATATTGTAGCTATAAGAATTATTGTTTCAATTTACTCTTTTTTTTTCTCATAAAAAACCTACATCATCTCTGGAACTTAATGCCTTTCCATGAAAGTTTGCTTTTGTTGTCAGGTCTATATTTTCAATGCATTCCAGGAATCTTTAATATAAGAACTTAATAAGGATGCTTGCATCATAAGCATACTTATTGTTCTTTGGCTTATGATCAAGTATATCAGAAACAATAAAATTACTTAACTTGAATCCAGATGTGGTATAACATAAGGGAGTTAGAACAAAAAAGGAAAAAGCTCTGCTCACCAAATAGCACATTATAAAACCCCAGGCATTTAAAGAAGATGTAACTGAAATAGAAGGGATTACCTCCCACTCACTCTGGTGAGAAGAAAAAGAACAATTAAAATGAATATATTAGGGAGCATATTATTTTTATTTCAATATTTCTCTTATATTTTCTCCATTTACATGCTGAATAGAGTTCTTCACTGCAACTGAAACCCCAAGGTAGAGTTTAAAAAGAGTGAATCATGGAAGATAAAGGCAGCTTTTTTTTTTTTGCTGGGTGGAGGGTAGGTTTTCCTGACAAAGACAAAGAAGATGAGACATTAAGTGTCAGGGGAGATGTGAATCAACAGTGATAAAGTCCCTAGGGCTCTACCCTTTGTCACACTCCCCTTTCTAACCTGGAGAGTAGAAAAGATTCTGTATGCACTGCATCTTGAGAGGTCATGCAGGTGTGTGTGCAGAGGGTGGTGGGGGCGTAGGGGAATGAGAGAGGAAAGGAGCATCTTGAAAATTCTTACTAGATATCATAGAATTTCAGAGTCTGAAGAGACAAGACCTTAATTATCACCTGGTTCTGACTCTTTATGAACAAATGGTAAGAATGAGGCTCAGAGAGGAAGAAGTATTTTCCCTCAGACACATGGCAAAATGAACAGAACCATGTTTAGAATTTGGGTCTCCTCCCAGGCCAGAGCCAGCTTTCTAAGCTGAGAAGCCACGCTGGTTGCTTTAACTCTGAATGAAAGAGATCAGAAGACACACCTGGGTGCAAATACAGGCTCCACCTGGTATCTATATGACTCTGGACAAGTTACTTAACGTCCCTATGCCTCAGTTTCTGTGTAGGTGAAAGATGATTATGCCGAGCTTTTAGAGTAGCTACAAGGATTAAGTGAGAGAAAGTGAGGTGAGTCACCCAGTGCAGCACCTGGCACCCCCCTTCCCTTCCCACTGCCCTTTAGCTTAGACTGTACTCTTTACCATGACCAGGCCTGCTGGTTGTCTGGAGCCTCTCAGCCTCTCCCTAGTGCTACTCCCCCCTGGCCGAGTGCTGTGGGTGCCAGGGCCAGGCAGCCGAGTCCCTCCCCACAGCACAGTCGGTCGCTCATTCTGTCTTGCTCAGCACATTTGTATTCCCCAACCCCTGTTACATACAGCTCGAGTCATCTCCAGGAGTCAGTGCCCAAACACTGACAAGTCCTTTCTTGAATTTGGTCAAGGAATCCAGATGCTTGTTCTGATTAGAGGAATTTTATAGATGACTGACTCCCACTGACCATGTCACCCACCCCAGTTTCCAAGGCTATTTCTGGAGCTGAACATTTGCTGAGGAATGTGCCTGGTACCTGAGCATTTCTACTCTGCTTGCTCCCAGTTGTCTCTTTTAAAAGGACCATGTGCAAATGTGTTTTTTTCAGGCCAAGTTGGCAACCTTTCAAAAGTGGCTCATATTAGTTTTTTTCTTTCTCTCTCCTTTTCTTTTCTGCTCTCCCTTCTCTGTGTTTAATAAAAAGAAAATGAAGGCAAAGGCTCTTGCTAGATATTGTAGGTGCTGAATAAGTCATAGTACCTGTGATTTGCAGCTGAACAGCAATCTATTTATAATGCACCTAGATAAGTAGTATGCACAGAATGCCAGGGAAACAAAGAGGGGGTCGACCATTTCTGCACAGGCAATAGGAAAACTTCCCTGAAAAGGTGACATCTGGGTTCAGTCTTGAAGAAGCTGAAATTTGTGAGTTTAGCAAGCTGGGTGGGTGGGTGTCTAGGCAAAAGGAAGAGTAGTGCAAAGGCACGGGAAAGCGTGGTGTGCTGGGGAAATAGTGAGCAACCTGGGCTGGAACACTGTGCGCGGGGAGGGGAAAGGAGCGGAGCTGGGGTCCTGTGGCAGGTAATGAGCCTGGAAAACAGGTCAGGGACAGATTGTGGCTGTGAGCTTCTTGGGCTGGAGACAGTATCACTCTCTTTCTACCCTCAGAGAGCCGGAACCGCAGGAGATGCCCTGTCAGTGGCGAAGTGGTCTGAGTCACCACCATCTTTCTTCTGAATGGCAGTGACCTTTCACTGGCCTCAGCTTTTACCCTCGCACCTCTGCAGCCTCCTCTCTGCAGAGCCGTAAGTCAGATCCTGTCACACCTCTACTCACCTTATTTCTTACTTTCCCCCTTGCTCACAGTGATCCAGCTGTGCTGGCCTTTTCATTGTTCCTCAGACGGCCAGACACACTCCTGCTTGGGGCTTTTGCACTGGCTTTTGCTCCCTTTGCCTGGAAAGCTCCTACCTCAGACATCCATGTAGCCCTCCCCCGCCTCCTTCAAGTCTTTGCTCAGATTTCTCCTCAGTGCCATCTGCCCTGGATGTCCTCTTTAAAACTTCAGAGCCCTCCACCCCAGCACTGTTGATGCCTCTTCCGCTCTGCTTTGTTGTCGTTATCCATAGCTCTTACCATGTTCTAGCAGGCATGTAATTTTCTTTTTAAAATTGTGTTTGTTGTTTATTGCCTGTCTTCTCCTGCTAGAATGTCAGTTTCACATAAGGATCTTTGCTTTGTTTATTGATGTATCCCAAGTACCTAGAACAGTGCCTGGCACATAATAGGTTTTCACTAAATATTTATCCCCATACTCTGTAGATGCTGTATCTGTTACAAAGGAACTTGATTAAAAGCTCTAAGTGGTACAGTTTTCTACTGCATCATCCCAACCTGTCCTCCTACTCCTCTGAAAAGTGAGCCCCTTTTGGACCAAGACCCCCACACCCAGAGTAGAGACTGTGTCTGAATCATCCCTGTACCTCCAGTACCCAGCATGTGGCCTGCCACAGAGCCTGCCCTGTGTCAGTTTGGTTGCACAGCAGAGAGAAACTGAGATTTTTGGTAGCATTGATAAAGCTTTCAAGCTCCTTGTCTACTCTTCTGTGGAGCAGCAAAGAAACCATTTTCTTCTGGTTGCTTACTGATGGCTCAAGTCCCTTGAGTGGATGCATAGCTACCTTTTAAAAATACACTTTCAGGTGGGAAAGAAGAGGGCCGAGGCTTCATAAGAAAGTGCCAGTGATACAGATTTATGTCACCTTAGCAATATTTTCTGAACATAGACTGTGGGCAGAGCATATTTGATCCTCTCAGTTGGCTTTGGTAGTGCAGTAAGTATTACTGTTTTACAGATACAAAAGTTAAAATTCATAAAAGTGAAATGAAGCTGAGGTCCACACGATGATTTAATGGCTCTGTGTTAGAGGCAGAGAAAGACTATAGAGCAATAAGACTAGTAAAAGGGCAGAGAATGAAGGACTTGATAAAACCTAAGATAGGATTTTCTGATTTGTCAGTTTCTTGATGGGAACTTCCTGTCACTAGAGTTATTCAATCAGAAAATGAATGAAACTGATGAACAAAATAGATCCAGAGACACAGAAGCAAGGAACACACTGATAAATCTCAGAGGGAAGGGGTGAGAGAGGTGGGAAGAGATTAACCAAGGAACTTACATGCATATATGCACAACACATGGACACAGACAGTAGTGTGGTGAAGGCCTGGGGCAGGGGGCAGGGTGGAGGGGGTCAATGGGGAAAGAGGGGGATATCTGTAATACTATCAACACTAAAGATAAATTAAAAAAAGAAAGAAAATGACTCCTGATCAGATCACAGAGAAGAGATTTTTGCACTCCTAGATCAGATGGTCTTTAAGATCTCTTCTAACATTGACATCCTTAGCTTTTACGACCAGTAGGTTAGACAGTCACAAATGAGAGGACCAAAAGCTGTAGTACATTTGCCAAACTTGAAGCAATTCCAGAAGAGTGTCAATGTTGACGTATGCAACCAAAGATTATTAAGTGTGCATTTGTTTATTCATTCAGTCACCTTTTACTGAGTGCATATTATGTTCTAGGCATAATACTACACATGATGACGTAAGAGAAATACGACTCAGTCCCAGCCGCCAAAGAGCATAGACCAGTGATGAAGACACATATTAAACAAAGGGTATACTACAGTGTGCTCAGCGCTATAAAGAAAGGGCAGATCAAGTGTGGCAGGAGCATAGATGAAAAATAAAACAACTTCTTGCGTAGGCTTGCGATAGCTTCAGAGAGGAGCTGGAACTTGAAGCATGAGAGAGTTTAGCAGGATAAAAAATGGGAGCTGGTCATGCATTTTTCAGGCAGAATAACAGATTTAGCAAAGGCATTGAGATGTAAAATAGCATAGTATGTTTGGGAAAAATAAGAGAGAAGGTAAATTAGGTGAAGGGAAGGAAAGGCAGGCATTCATGCTGAAAGGAGGAGTCAAGATTCTGCCAAAAGGCTTTTAACACCAGATTCATTGTGATTTTTAGGTTATAAATTTTGTGGCTCTCAGGAAGAAGATACTAAGAAATGGTAGTTTCTTCTCTGTTTCTTCCTCTTCTTCTTCATGGATGTCTAGGTGGGGTAGAGGAGGGACTGGTGCCTTCTCATCACTCTCCAAGGTCTGCCCAAGGTGCCCACGTGCTTACCCGATCTTTACGCAGCGGGCTTCGCCCCGGCTTTCTAGCTGTCAGCGGTGCAGAAGCCTCTTAGAGGGCATGTTGTGTCAGGGGCCTACAGGGCGGGCTGGCACTCATTCCGGCGAACGGGCTGCAGATCCAGGGAGAGCTCCGCGGGTATTGCAGATGGGTGCCAAATGCAGATGTGTCTGCTTACTCGCTGTCTGTATATGGACCGACAGTCCCTCTCACAAAGACGCAGATTCAAATGGACATTGTTGCGGTTATGATTAATAAAATGTAAATTGCTTTGAAAGCTTCACTGAATCTATTGCATCTTTTTTCTTTAGTTCTTGAGCAAAAAAATACAAATACTGAAAGTTTGAGCAGAGTTTTAAAATATGACAGTTTGTCATCTTTGTAATAGCCAACCAGTGTCTAATGGGAAGAAAGTTAAGTTCAAACGCTGACTTGCCACTCAGCCTTGCACTTCCCACGCTGCCTGGTAATTTACTATTAGTCTGAGTGTCTCCTCCACTGTGGGCTTCTCACAGTCAGATATGGCAGATCTCTTATTCTTCCCTGTGCCTCTAGAGCCTAGAATTCACAGTGGCAAACTCATAGAAGCGGGTGTGCGTCAGCAGACCCCAGAGGCCATGTACCGAATCTACTATCCATGCGACCGTGGGCAAATTGTGTAAGCTCCCTGAACCCTGGTTTCCTCCCCATAAGTGAGAGATGATAACCCATTATGCTGAAGTATTGTCGTGAGGATAGAGGGCAGTCATACGTATAACAGGATCCAGCACAGAGCCTGACAAATCACAGATGCTCCACAGTGTTGCTACTTTCTCTTTCCCCTCTCATCCTTAGCATTTGATGAAGGCTGGTTGTAGTGGTTGTTTTTTTTTGTTTGTTTGTTTGTTTTTTTATCAAGCAAGTTCCATTTTCATATATTTGCGCTTTAGAATTCCTATCAGTGGGATAGTGAATTAGAAGGCTGGGATGGGTGGAGAGAGAGGTTGGGGAAGCCGGGAGAAGAGGAGATAATGGCCCCAGGAAGCAAGTCAAAGGGCTAGTTTAAGGATATAGGTAAAAGATGACGAAGCTTGGACAGAGGCAGTGGAGGTGAAGATTAAGACAAGGAGATAAAACCCAGAAAAAGTAATATTTCGGTGGGATTGTTTCTGAGAGCAGTGCTTCATGGCAGCGGGTTTTTCCTGTGGTTTACTACAAGGAGCACAGTGTATCTGGAGTTGGGCAAAGAGGGAGACCTCTCTGAAAAGTCCGGAGTGATGGAGTTTCTTCCTTGAAATTGGATATGGAGAGAGCTCCTGAAAAAAGCTCAGAAACTACCCATAGGAAGGGCCGGAAACACCACGACCTCTTGGGACTACAGGAAATGAGTCCTGAGTGTGCTTAGGAATCCTGGCAGGACCTTGGCAGTTTACATAGCATCCAATGTATTTAGATATAGAGGTACTGTCAACCAGGTAAAAAAAAAAAAAAAAGAAGCCTGTTCACTCTACAGTTCACCTTTGGGGAGTTTCATCTCCTTTTGCCCATGGAATGGAGGCTACAGAACTGACCCTGACATGTGCAGGAAGAATATTCCTAAACTATTCAAATGGCTTATCCTGGATTAGGTGCCCTTGCGCCCAGCCCAGGCCCAGATACCTTTCCTGTTGTTCTCTACTTTGTGTCTCCATTTGAAAAGTGATTTTGAAAAGTAACACACAAACTGATCAATCATGCAGACAAGGCAAAACTCCCACAGAGCATGTGAGGAACAGGCAGAGATTATTTTTGTCTGTCTAGTTAGGATTTGCATATGCCGGAATATTTTTGACAGGTTCCTACTGGCTCTCCTGAGAGAAAAAAAAGATCATGAATCTACATATAAGTAGAAGAGGAGAGACATTCAATGGTGAAACATAGAGTGAAGTTTTTTACTTTCTCAAGTTTCTATTATAACAGTTATGTGACACTCAAGTTACAAAATGGCAGTGACAGTGGGGCCACTTGCTGGTAACCTAAGACAAATGAGAAAAAAATGACTCCCCTTTGTCTTGGTAGAAAAGAGGCTGAGAATCATCTTTTCCTAACCTTCAAAAATGTTTCCACAATTATATTGGCTACTGTCTTTCTTCCTTCTTTGCCCCTTCAATCTACAGCTTCCAGTCCAATTCCCTATGCCAATCTTTTTTTCAGACAAGAGGCTTATTACTAGTCTCAGACCATCAGCAGATGACATCTAAATTTAATTTTGCCGCTATAAACATAGTCCTCAGTGTGTCTGGGCATTAGGGTAAGTGGGGAGCCTCAGCAGTCTGCATGGTCATGGAGAGCCTCTCCCTTCCACAAGCAACTGGACTTCTGCCTTAGTTCCCATGTCGCTAGGATTGCATAACACTCAGTGCCAACTTGCTTGACTGGGGTTCCAACACCAACCTCAAGTGAATCCCATATCCTAGAGAAGCGAGGCTCTCTCTGCACTGCTCTGAATGAACTGGTCTCCCACAGTCTTTACTGCCATCTAGATTTCAGCCTCACCTGCTGTTTGGATCCCATATCTGTGCCACTTGCTTGCCACATTGGGTCCATGGGACAAAATTCTGTCTCAGTCACCCTGGCCCCACCTTGGCATTGTGCAGTGGATGGTAAGTAGGTAGCTAGATTATTCCCCAACCTCTGCTTCTTCTGTTCCTTGTCTCCTCCTACTCTCCACTGGTCAGCACCACTGAAGTTCTTTCCCAAATTATGAATCCTACTGTGGGCCAAACACCCTTATCACCATAATTTTATATACTATACTAAATCTGTTTATTTGTCTGTCTCCCCAAGTAGTCTTGAACTCTGAACAGGAGTCTTAATTACTTCTGTGCTTCCAGGAAACAATGGGAGATTAATACATGATTGTTAAACTGAGCAGAGTTTCGAAGCTTGATTAAAAGTGCTTGGTGTCCAAAGTAAATGAAACTTAAGCTCTTGAGGGCTCCCCCCAGGTTGGAGACATAGAACCTGTCTCCTGTGGTTGGCTGCATTAGATTGTCTGACCTGGAGGGACCACCTCAGAGTGCAGAGTTAGAGAGACTCTGTGAATTACAGAAGACACAGAGGCCTTTCTAAGGAGGTGTGCCATTGATCTGGCCAAATCTAAAATCTCTTAATTCACTCAAAGCTCCAAGGTACTTGGGTTTCTGAGATATATTTCAGAAAGCCACATTAATCAGGCAGCCAGCATTTCTCTACCCATCAAGAAAGCAAGTCTATAGTACATGTGGACATATCTGATACTCATTCTGTACAGCTTACCAATAAATGTAGTAATTATCACATTGTACTACTAGTAGTAATTGTCACATTGTATTTTATCTGTTTACCATCTTCCCCCTACTGGGGGACAGTGTTCAGCATAGATAAAACTTATACATTGTAAGAGTTTGAAAGAGTGAATGATGTTCACACACTAATGATAAATTTAGGATCTGGAAAAAATGAGATTGTACTTTTTATTTATAAAATGGTAGAATAATTATTTAAAAAAAGAAAAGGCTTTTGTTATTCCTTGTTTTAAAAATGGAGCCCTACTAGAAACATGAATAAGGAAAAATACTAACCTTACAGTTAATGTAGTTGCGTGAATTAATAGAAAAATCAATTATAAGTTCCCTAGACACTGAGGACTAAAGGCAACATGATGGGTTACATAGTTCTCATTGTCAGGAAGGAAGAAACATGCTAAGTTCTTAAGGAGTAAGTTTTTTTTTTACCTAGGAGATTTCCCATATAAGACATTCTACAGGGCTAAATGAAACAATATAGCTGTTACCTCAGGGAGCCAACCTTTGGCAGAAACCAGGGTGAGTGGTCTTTCATTGTGGACCATCTCCGAACTATCAGGTTCCTATAATGAGAATTCGTTCTTGACTGGATTTAGTTTGCAGTAATGTAATTAAAGGTTCTCCTTAACACTTTTATCTTTCCTGTATAAGGGCTAGCAGCTTGTTCAAGCATTTGGTTTTAGTTGGCAGCCATCTGAAAGTTATCTATTACATATTCAGGCTGGCCAATGTAATTTCTGAAAGACTGAACGCTAGAATTGGCAATGTCAGTGTTAAATTCAACCATAGGCCATGTAAGCTGGCATAATAGCTTCTCCAAAGGCCACTTGTTTGTGAAACATCTTCTGATATGCCCTAGTTTTGTTGAATGGTAACTAATTGGGGAAATCTAGACTAAGGATGACTTCCATATCTAGTGTAGAGATCAGGGTACTAATCGTCATCCTCTCTTTTGCATTATTTATTCAAGATGGAAATATTAGATCCCATTGAGAGAAAAATCCCCTCTTCTTCCTGAATCTCAATGTAATTTTCTCCGAGCTGGTTTGTGTCTATAACTCAGCTGTGAATGGAAGATAAACCGTGACTTGGAGACAGATTTGTACCCATGTTCGGACTACATCACTTCCTAGTATTGCGACTAGGGGAAGCCAGTAAAACTCATTGACTCTTAAGTGCACCATCTGCAAAATGGGGATCAAAGTAGCTACTTTGCAGGATTCTTATGGTGATTGAGTGACATATACATGTAAAGTTTCTAGCCCAGGGCCTGGAGTAGTAGTCATGTAGCTGCCAGGGTGATGATGATGATGATGATCTGTAAAATCAAGTAGTCTAAATCTATTTCAGATGGCTGTCATGAGACAATAGCTTTGAAAACTGTGAAATGCTATCTATATAAAGTACTATTTAAATGGCTGCATCTTTGTTCATAAATACTTCTATTATCATAGTTATCACACTGCATAATAGTTAACTGTTAACTTTTCTGTCTCCCATACTACATTGAAAGCTTCTTCCATGGGGGACTGTGTCATATATGATCAATAAGTGTTTGATAAATAAAGAGTGAGGCTGGTTTAATATTTCCCTTCAAATAGCAGTAACAACAACTACTACTGTTACTGCTATTGGTTGAATTTTTCTAGTTACCAAGAACTGGACCAGACATTGTCACATATAATATTTAATTTACATAAAAATCCCATAATATAAGTGTTATTATCCCTATTATACAGATAAAATAAGCACAGGTTTATTGTGATCCTGTAGGCACAACTAGTTGACTTAATTTCCCACACAACCTTTTTATTTCTTATGCCTTTTGTCAAAAGTAAATTTTAGTCTATTTTTTCTCTCAGTTCCACAACACTCTGAAATTGTGGGTTGGTTGTGGATGAATGAGAACTGTCTTTCTAACTCAACTGCATATTTCTATAATCAAAATACTTTTTCAAGACATAAATGGAAAATAAGAGAGATATTTCCGAAGGAGTATGATCATCCTCTGACAACAATAGAAAGACTGCTAATAAAAACAATGGGTATTTTAAAAGCAATTACATGGATTAGAATGAATGTTGTTTTTCATCCCTGAGAGACATCTTGCCTGGGTGCTAGGGATGCACTGTGGCCATAAACAGGACACCATTTGACAGAGTGCTTTGAAATGAAAGGTGGAAAATTCATTTTCTAGAGAGGAAAGTGCAACATCTGGAAGGGAAAGAATATTATGTTGCCACTTCCAGAGCCCTATGAGAAACAAAGGAGTGTAAAATGGCATTTCCAGAGTGGAAAAGCAATGCACTTTCAAATAATGTTAGCAAGAGGACACTGGAGTAAAGGAAAGTATAGAATTATAACCAGGTTGGATTTGCAGCAGGGCTAGGTAGAGTCTATTTGTTTAGAGGATTTTCCGGGTCCACCTCATGTTCAGAATTTGTAGACGTTCATCCGATGATATTTCGTGTGGGAAGGGGTAGCATTTATATTCATTATGCCAGAGTCAACAATATGATTTTCTGCTCATGATTTTGGGGGAGATTTAAAATGATTAATGCATCTTCAAGTAGTTAGGGATGGGGAATTTTCTAAAGCATCTTATCTTTATCTAATAAGGTCTCCTGAGGCTACAGAAGCTTATTAAGGCATACAGAAAATTTTGAGGCAGTTTATTAAAAACACATTTGCACAGTTTTTAAAGTGTGGTGCTATTGATTGTGGAGGCTGTGAGGTAGAGGCCTCTTTTGGAATGTGTATGGAAGTGGGATACACAAAGTCCCCTGTTTAATAAGGTGAGTGACACACGCTCCTCTCATTATAGTGGAGCAATCACAGGCTTGAGAGTCAGCCTTGTGATCAAATTCTAGTGCAATTCAGTAGCCACAGGACCTGCAGCAGATATTTCACTTTGTTCACACACACATCGGGGATAAGAGTACCTAATTCTTGGGGTCTTTTTACAAAAGAGATTAAATGAGATACTGTACGTAAGGTGATGCTAAGTATGGGGGTCTGGAAATGATGAATACTCAGTGAAAAGTGGCTTAATCCAGTCAGCTAGCCGGCAAAGTCTGGGTAATGATCTAGGTAAACAAGTTATCTGGAAACCTGTGGATGAGTGAGGTCTCTTTGAGCAACCATGACCCCCTAACCAACCTCCCTCTCTCTCTCTTTCTCTCTCTCTCGCTCTCTCACTTCCCTCCTGGACATAAAGGGAGGTCATTTTTTGCTTAGCTATTGAGCACATCTTTTATTTCACGTCCTGAGAACACACAGCAGCAACATACTGGGAATGCCAAGTGCTCTCCTGAAGTTGTCCCTCTTCTATGCGTTACTGCATCAGTCTTTGAATTGGTTTCCCTACTTTTAATTTCTCTCCTTTAATTCACCCTCCACCTTCTGTTAGTATGAGCTTTTCAGAACACAAATCATGTCATGTGGATCCCCTTCCAAAAACCCAACCAGGGTTTGTCTTCACCTGTAGAGTTAGCTTTTGTTTTGCAGGCATGGCAGTAGAGGTCTTCATCAGCGTTTCATCTCTAACGTCTGCTTCATCTCTAACCAGTTCTCACCTCCCAGTCCTCGCTGGGCAGCCTGCCCTTCCCTGATAATGCCCTGCACTGTTGGTAGTTTTACCTCTGCAAATTACTGATTACCAGACTGGGCTAGGCTTTGCTGTTCTCTTAACACAATGTCCTTTAATAATACTTCCATTAAATATATTTTGCTATGTCAGTAGAAACGGAGTGTTAAGAATGAGGGAGAGGAAGATCCTGTTCCACCATTCTCCTGCTGAAGTCCACATCTGGGCCCTTCATTGTGAACTTGATGTTGGAAAAGGCCTAGCAGAGAGTGACCAGAATTGGGAGTAAAAATACTTCCTTTAACTCATATGTAGTTCGGGAAGAAAATGAAATCTGGACAGATTAAATCTTTCATCTGTTTTGGTCCCTTTGTTCCTTGACTTAGAAACATGATCTAACTTTTGTTTCAAAACTATTTACCTGATATGACCTAAGACTGAGATGATACATATTTCATTTCTTAACCAGAGATATCTAAAGGTAATTTCACAATTACCTCTTTGAGTTGTTTCAAAAATGTTAAGATAATAGAACATTTTAAAAGACTGGAGTATGTGTGTTAGTGGTGCTGGGTAAAATAGTGTCCAAGGTCCTAGGCAACTTTCCAAGGTCCCCATGGCTGCACTTGCTGCTTTTGTTTTTCACATGCCCGGGCATTGACCTCCTCCTGGATTGTCTGCCGAGTTCTACTCAGCACTGACTCACTCACTCCCTGCTTCTGATCATGAAGATTCTCTTCACCTGGTTTTCTTGGAAAATAACTTCAGGGCTGGGAGGTGTGTGTGTGTTTATTTGCGAGTGTGCATTCCTGCACATATGTGTGGGTCTAACAAGAACTGAGTTCTGACATATCACAGATTAATTTCTCCCCTTGGAAGCTAAATCAGGTATGACCCTGTTCTGAATTTCTTTGGAACAATGACTTAAATTAACTTTATTTTTATAGCTTAAGTAAATCTGCTCATTACTCACACAGCCCGCAGCACTGTGGGACAAATGTGCTGTGTTAAGATGAGAAGAGAAAGAACTGCTGGTGATGCCAAATTCTTGTCCTGGGTGCCCATGCTAGGCAGCAACCAAGAATGCGTCTTCTCTGAGATAGGAATCGTGTGTCTACAAAAGGGGTAGCTTGTCCTACAAAATCTGTCTTCAGTCCCTCTAATTTCTTGCCCTTCAGTTCCTGTCGTCTGGGAACTGCCTGCCAGGCTGGAGAAGATGGGAGCGGGGAGGTCAGAGGAGCACTGCTGATAGGATAGGACTTCAGATGTCATCCAAGACTGAGAAGGTAACATCACCTACAAGGAGAATCAAAACTATCAGAATTATTACTGAGAAGAAATAAATCATTAGTTAGACATTGTAGCTCAGGGGGAAAAGCATGGTCTTTCAACTCAGAGAGATGATCTGTTTTGAAACCTTACTCTACCACTCTCTACTTATGTGATTTGGAGCAAGGTACCAAATCTCTCCTAGCCTCAGTTTCCTCATCTGCAAAACAGTTAACACCAAGATCAATCCATAGGCATAAGATAGTCTAAAATTTAAATATGTATAGTCACTCAAAAGAAGCCATGGAGCAAGGTAGATAATACACAGTGAAAGAAAACTCCGAGAGGATACATGGCAAAGACAGTGGCCAAGGGAGTAAAGAGTAGGAAAGGGTGAGAGAGACAGTGCACAGTGAATATTTGTGTACAGAGGGACTTTTGTGTGTGGTCTCTGGCTCATTTTTTTGAAATGGGAGCATGAACTTAATGGAGCACCATCCTGGCTTTTGATCTTCCTCAAGGGAGTATCATTTTGCCTGTCAAGCTACCTTTCCAGCTCTGTCTTGCCAGTCAGTTCTGCTAAATTAAGTGGTTATACACCGTGGGGTGAGAAATTTAGATAGTGCTATTCATAGACCCCACTCTAACTGTAATTAGCTAGAATGACCCAGTGACAAAGCCATCAGCCAAGTCTGTGTTATAGCTCACCTCTACCCAGAGCTTCCTGAGATCATTCCTAGTCATTTTTGCTCCATTGGGCCTCGTAGGATAACAATACCTGCGGGAATCATGCCAGAATTTTCTTTTCCCCTAGGAATAGTGCATTAATCCTGAGGTCATCAGTTCTCCATGGGCTGGGGAGGATGGGCCGGAGCAATCCATTGAATAGGTTGCTTCCCCAGTTCCTATTCCACCCATCTGGCTTCTGTTTCCTCTCTGTCCTTTCCAGTCAAAGTCTAATACTCAGAATGTTCTTTACAAAATTTTTACACATTGATCTCAATTCCCCTTTCGAGGCTATTATCTTTTTCCATTCTTTCTACTCTCTCTAGAATGTACTGGCCTTCAGACCCATCTCCATCTTGGTCATCTTTGCTGGACTTTTCGTCAGTTTAAGCTGGCAGTGTGGGACTCAGTTACGGATGGCAAGCCCTGAAATCTACTCACTGGGGGAAGGGTGGAGCAGAACCTTCATTTCCTTCATTCTAGACACTCTAGTTCTATTAACACAGCAAAATAATATGTATAAGGAAAGTATTGGGGACAGGGGTTGTGTTTGGGAAGGGTCAGAGCCTTAACTGCAGAGATTAAAAACATGGAACAAAGAATCAAGAAAATAGGCAATGGAGGAAGTAATAATAATAATGACAATAATAATTACAAGAAACCTTTTATTCCTAAGGCTCTTCTCTTGCACAGGGTCATCCCAGTGGTCACAACTGTTTAAAATCTCAGAACCAGTTGCTGGAGTTCAGTGCATTTATTCTGGCCTTTCAGGGAGCAAAGCCCAAGATACAGGAATAGAAGAGCTGATTATAAACCTCAAAACCTCCTCCCCTCCCAAAATAAAATAGTCAGGTGCCCTGCTGTTCAGTGGTTCTCAGCCCTTCCTTTACCACTTCTCTCAACCAGCTACTAAAATGGCTTTGAGCACTTCTCTAAACTGGGCCTGTGTTCTCTTTGTTTTGGCGAAGGCTGGCACTCAATTCCTAGGTCATTCTTGTCTAAGACTGAGATGACCTCTTCATTCCGCCAGATTCATTTTATTTTCCTAGCAGCTTTGCTCCATCACTAAATCAGAACAAGGATTGTGAGACAATGGGAATTCTTTTTAATGTGAAGATACAAGGTTTGTGGAGGTCCAGGAATTCAGTCCTAACATCATCAATCAGAGCAATAAGTACATTTGTGAAGGGGTTTTCTATTTATAAAGTAGTTATCCAAAAAAATTTTTTTTGGTAATTTTACATTGTAGTAATGTTAGGCAATGGATATAAAAGCAACATAAAATATAATTTGTGATAGAAAATGTAAAGGGGCTTTTAGGGTCACCTGGTTTGTTTTTCAGACAAGGAACCAGAGCCCACAGAGAAACTGTGACTCATCCAGATGACACCATTAGGACAAGCTAGAATTGGGACTTTTGCCAGGGTCTCTTGACTCCCAGTCTAATACCCTTAAAACAGGAACCCTACCTTCCTATTTCTGCCTCCACCCCACTTTCCACTGAGAGCGATCCTGGTGGGCAGGGGCAGAGGCTGGTGTTTTTACCGGGCATCACTATGGCTTGTTTACCCAGGCAACCGGAGGAAGTGAACGTACACTCAGTTTCTACAGGGCTGAAGTGCTTTCCAGAGTCTAGGAGGAACAAGACAGTTAAGTGAGAATCAATAGGAGCTAAATACAGATGGATAGAGGTTGTTTAAGGGGCACAGGGAACAATGAAGAAGAGGAGCTGCCTTATTTACGAAGGAAAAATACTATGCTGCCCTCCTCTGTGTCCTTGAAAGAGGAAATATGAAACTTCCAAGGAGTCACTTGGCAATAAATTAAAGCCATGTGGGGAAGCAAGAAGAAATGAATTTTCAGGAGGCTATTCAATCAAAACCCTGTCTCTGTGAAGCGATAAGAGGCACAGGAAAGATAGCATTGTTCTGGTCTATGGTTTACATCCCAACATCTTTTGTTGCTCAGAGCACAGAACCAGCCCAGACAAGGTTAGTAATCCAGTGCTGTGCTTCTCTCTGAGTAGTTTTGCCCAGGAAGAAGGAAAAGATCAGCGATAAAAGCATCAGGAGACAAGAGCTCTGCCACTCACTAGCGATTTGGGGCAATCATTTTGCCTCTTTGATGTGAGTTCCATTGGTAATAAGTGCCCACGTCTACATAGCACTCACAGCTCACCAAACACTGTGATGTGCTCCAAGTGTGTGCAGGAAATCTGGAGTCAGGAGGTCTAGAATCAAATATTGTATCTGTGAGTAGCTGTAACATCACTGTCCTTATATATAATATATGGAACTTAGGAAGGGCCAAGTAAGATACAAAATGTGAAAGTGTGTTGTACATTATGAAGTATTGAATATAAGTGCTTATTGTTAGTGCACTCTTATGATAGCTGTTGTTATCATTTGCCTTATCTTGGGACAGTATTATCCAGAGAAGAGATTCTTGACATTGTGTGAGGGCAGACTTGGTTTCACAAGGTTTTCTTGAATCTCCTGAAATTGTATCTAAAGTTTTGAGGGTCATGATATCAGTATTTAGGAGTTTATTATGATCAAAAGGAAGTTAAGGACTTGATTTATCAGAGATTTTTGAAGCCTTTCATTCTAACCCTGTCGACACACAAGGACATGGAAGCAGTATGGAGGTGCACTGTGGCAGGGAGCTGGGAATGGATGGCGCTGGGAGGCCTTTAGAGCAGTCGCTGGGTAGAAGGGCATGCGATGTTCGGAAATGTCACTCCAGATCTGCAGCTATGCTTCTTCCTTGGTGTCATATTTCCCCTCGTTCTCACCCCTTGGAAATCACTGAAAAGGTGATTCATCTTTAATGGTTCCTCTTTAATCTAGTCCTCAGTCCACTGGATTCTGTCTTTCTTATGCCTCTACCGAATCTGCTTTTGTTGAGGTTATGAAAGACTTCTTAATTGCCAAAGTGCCAAATATAAGGGACATTTTCAGTCCTATTATGTAATAACTCTAGAATTTTTTTAATAATTTCTCTTCCAACATTTTTATGCTTTGATTTCCTGGCAGTACATTCTTATGGCCTTTCTCCTACGCCTCCATTGTTTTCTTACTGATCTCTTGTAAATCTTCTTTCTCTACCTTCTCCTTAAATGTTGATGTTTCTCAAGTTTTTGTTCTCAATTCACTGTTCTTTTTACTCTATCTGTATCTTTGATTTTTATCATCTTTAATAATTTAAAATGCCATTTATATATTATTCTAAAGTCTGTTTTCTCCTAACAAGATCTTCTCTTGAGCTCCAGGGCCATCTATCCAAATTACTGTCAGATGTCAACGCTACTGTGTCCGTTGCACCTTATCTTCAACGTGTCCAAAACTGAGCTCAATGACTGTATGTCCAATCTGTTATCCTCCTCCAGTCTACTTTCTCTGTCTGTTTTTCACATCACTTTCCACGTAATTACTCAAACAGAAAAAGAAGTGCCTTCAACTTCTCTTTTAGATTCACAACTGAATTATAACCAAGTCTGCCAAGTCTGTCCCCTCGGTAATTCACAATCTACTCCATCTTATTACCCTTACAGCCTCTAGGTCGAGTCTCTTATTTCTCTCACCTGGACGTTGAAACATTTTCCAAACTGATTTCATTGTTTTAAGCCCTGTTCTCCTCACATGTTGTTTCCTACATAATCTTCCTAAAACATAAATCTGAGTATGACACATTCCTATATAAAAGAGGGCAATGGTTTCTAATTATCCATGGGATCAAGACCATACTCTTTAACAAAGTCTACCCATCCCTCCAAGATTTGGTTCTTCAGCTTATTCTCTACCAACAGCAAACTGTACACAGTAAACTCAATACACGAGGCTTTCTCTTACCCAGTACCCTTGTTTTAGCTGTTCTATTTGAAACGGCTTCTGCATGCCCACCTGCTACTGTTTTCCATCCTCATGTTCCTGCCTACTTTGATCTCCCCCATGATTCCTCAAATCACTTTGTCCATAGTTTTAGTCCTAGTGCTGAGCATCATGATTGGTGTGTTTAGTTTTTAAAAATTGTTGTAAAAACCCAGAACAAAATTTATCCTTGTAACAGTTTTTAAGTGTATATAGTACAGTGTTGGTGAATATATGCACATTACTGTCCAACAGATCTCTATAACTTTTCATCTTACGTAACTGAAACTCTTTATCTGCTGAATAACAATTCTCTGTTTTCCTACTTCCACCCCCAGGCACTGGCAGCCACCATTCTATTTTCTCTTTCTATGAGTTTGATTGCTTTCAATATTTCATATAAGTGGAATTATGCAGTATTTGTCTTTTTGTGGTTGAGTTATTTCACTTAGCATAACATCTTCAGGGCACATTCATTTATAGCATATGACAGGGTTTTTTTTCTTTTTTTGAAGTTGAATAATATTCCATTGTATGTATGTACCACATTTCTTTATCCATTCATTCATTGATAGACATTTAGTTGCTTCCAGATCTTTGCTCTTATGAATATTGCTGGAATAGACATGGGTAGGCAAATATCTCTTTCCCAACTGACTTAAAAAAACTGCTAAAGCACTTTTATTCAGGTATCATTGATATACAATAAACTGCACATTTTTAAAGTGTTCAGTTTTGTAAATCTGGACATAGCATACATCCATGAAACTCATCACAATTGAGACAATGAACATGTTCCTCTCTCCACACCGCTGCTCTCATCTATCCCCAGCTCAGTCCCCAAGCAACAATTGCCAAATACATTTTCAAGAGAGTATTTTAAAATAGAGGCTGTTTAACAATTTGGAATGATTTAGAGAAATATAATTTGAAAAGGACATCGAAGAACTCTTGTAATGGGCCATCAGGAGAATTCAGTAAGAACAGTTTTCATTGTGAAAGCCCTTTTGCTGGAGGTTGAAAAGCAAATGAAGGGTGAAGAAAGGGAGACAGTAAGTGTAGACCTCTTGGAAGGCAGAATTTCCCTCTTGGAAGGAGGGATTTTGCAGGTAAGACATTGCAAAAGAAATTACTGAGCACCTGCTATGTGTGACACCCTGTAGGGGAGAAAAGGTAATGTAAGACTTAAAGTCCCGAGGAGTACCTGGCCTAGGATGCATGCTAAATTTTATACTGAGCATGACAACTACAGTGGGTTCAATGTGAGCAAAAGGAGTCTGGGGAGTACAAGACAGAGCAGAGAGTTGTCTTCAAGTGGCAGCTGGAGAGAGAGAGTTTAAGGATTTAAATCCAATAGGAACAAAACAAGAAGCACATATCAGACTGAGAAACACGAACTCTCTGAGTGTTGAGGTTTGTGGGGGAATTCTGAAAGGACGGGTCTTTTGTGGCTTGAACCCAGGTAAATTCTTGAATAGAGGATGAACTTTAGGGGAACAGAGTGGAGGCCTGTCATAGTAGGAAGAGCAGTAGGTGTAGGCTTACTGGATGGTGTCACCTCACCAACTTATTATTTTTGCATCACCTTTTTTTATTAATAGATAGGACGAGGGCTGCTATGAGTATCAAAAAAGTAGTATTTGTGAAAGGTGTGTCCTCTAGAGCTTTGTTTCTGTCTATTAAGATTATTGTATTTATTAGGATGGTTGGCTGATACTCAAATGCCATTCATTCATTCATTCATTCATTCATTCATTCATTCATTCAATAGATATTTTTTGAGTTTCCATGTTATGCCTACATTCAGAATACTGAATTAAAACAAATTTAGTTGCTATTATAATACCATCTTGTGTTAACTGATATGATTGGAGAAGTACAGGGGTATGTTGGGAGGATCTACAAGAAACTGCCAGTCTAGTCTGTTGGGGAGTGAGAGACATTGATTTAGAGAATGTTTTGTCAGTGGAGACCTTTTCCTTCTCTTAACATAAGCACCTTCTTTGTATCTGAGTTGGTTGTTTAAGGGACTTCCCATTCTGCTAGATAGCAGACTCTCGGAGGGCAGGCACTGTTTATGATTAATCTCCACATATTTTATCCACTCTGCTCAATACCCAATGTATACTTAGCAAAATTTGCTTAATCGAGTTGAGCCAAAAATGTCAGAGCGTTCAATTTAAAAGCTAGGATGGATATTTACAGTCCAATTAAAAACACAACTTATTGTTATCTTTGAAATTAAAGTCCAAAAGAGGCAGGAGTTTCAGGCCTGTAGGACCATATCACATTCCCAGTTCAGTTGGGTCTCTTCTCTCTTCTCAAGAACACTTGGTCTGATTTCTCCTGTTAATTACGTGCCCGAATGATCAGATCCAAAGTTACCACATGTATCCTTTGCTAGTTTGTCCTTCCCTGTGCAATCCTGAAACCTTTATGGAAATAGACAAGAACAGTGAAGGGAGGTTGGGAGAGGAAGGGGAGCTATCCTATAATCATGTTTATTGTTTCATAATAGGTTTATAGAAATTATGAATGCAGCCATTTTATTAATGAGACTTTTAATTACCTACTATGGTACAGGGTGAGGCAAAATATCTCTCAACCCCATTAATTAATATGGGTATTCATGCTGCTAATTAAGGACAAAGGGGACCAACGGAACACAATCCACCCTTGACTCTGATGAATACAAAGTGAAACCAATAGTTTATTTCTAAATTAACATGATGGATAAAAAGTCAAGCTCAGACCCAAGCCCTTTCCCCTAAGGGAGCCATATTTTTTTCTGCTAAGACAATAGAATAAAGGCTCATCTGTGGGCCCAGGAACAAAGCCCAGAGCTGCAGGCCCTGAGGAGACAAGGGAGTTATGGATTATTTTGTGAGACCTGAATTTCAATAGGCAGCATTTCACAAGCCCTTTGTGACCCCTGCTTATCTTAGAAACTCTGTGTATAGCTTTAAGCCCATGGGCAGGCCCTGCCCCAGCCATGTTGATCCAGAAAAGCTTATCTTCCTCATTTCTGGCACACATACCTCTGGTCGCTCCTCCCCTCCAAGTTTGTTTAGTTCTGTTAAGAACCACATGCATGCTAGCAACCTGTTTCTTTTGAATCAAATTGTATTTTGATATACCATATGCCACAGCTAATATCTTTGGAGGAAAATAAAAAGAAAGAATGTATTATTGTAAAAGGAGTGTCCTGTTGAGGAAAATGTCATATTGCTTGGAGAAAAGAGTTATGGGATTTAAAGACACACAGTTTTACCCCTTTAATAACTTAGTGACCTTGTTCTTGAGCCTTTATTTCCTCATCAATAAAATTTGTATATCAAAACCCACTTTCTCGGGGTTTTGTAAGAATGAAATAAACTAAAGAATGAGATGTTTCCTGCAAAATATCACTATTTTGCTTTATATTCAAACAGTACTTTTTAGTTTACAATGGCTTGAACCTTAGCCATTGAGATAAGCAAATTAATATTAATTTCCCCCTTTTTTCACTGATAAGAAAACTGATGCTCAAATAGCATCAGTAAAAAAAAAAAAGGTCACTTAATCTCAGAGCCTCAGCTCCGTCATTTTTAAATAGTTATATCATTGTCCACCTTTCTGGATTGTGGTAAGGATCAGATGAGCTGATGGAGGTGAACATGTTCTGTGAACTGTTGAGTACCATATTATAGCTGGATATGCTACATTAAGGACCTGTCCAAGATCATACAGAGAATAAGCAGAATGCTGTGTATTCGTTCACTCATTTGTTCATTTACTCGTTCATCCACCGAACATCATCGACCCCTATCCTATGTGCCAGAAACAAGGCAGTCATGGCCTAGAAGAAAAAATTAACAGGCCTAGACAACTATAACAAAAGACAGATTACTCCAAGTAGTTTAAGAGGGTTTTGTGAAAAGATGAATTCTCTGTGAGCCAGTCTGTAGTTCTCTATTCTGTTCCATTTCATTCCATCCCATTCTATTCAATACTGTGCCCTGATTTATGCCACTCATCTAATTAGGAGCTTTCTATGGATATTCACTGCCTGCAAAAAACCTGGCTACATGCATGGCCATTCTCCGGTGCCCTCATAGGCAGACATTGTCAGTTGATTACAGTACTTCTTAATAAATCTGGATCCAGTCTCAGAGGCCTTCTCAACATAGTGCTCCAGAAAGCAATTGCCAATTGATCAGGATTGGCCCTAAAAGCTATGATATTCCAACAGTATTTTTTAATGATTCCCTGCCTTGGGCATGAAGATAGGAGTGGAAATAGTTCTTTCTAAACCAACAGGTATTAGTATTTCATGCTCACAGAGGATAGGAGGCTTGCTCAAAGCCACACATTTAGTAAGTCCAGGGACTGGGATTCCAGTATCAGTATTCTGATTCCAAATTCTGTTTTCTTACTGATACATCAAATTGTTTTCTAATTTTATGCCCTGGAATCCGTGTATTGCTCTGATCAAGTTCCGTAGTATGGAACATCATATCTGTCCACTTACTCATTTTTAAAAATTTGTTCATTCAAAAAGTCTTTAGGTATTAGTGAGTATAAAGATTACTACTCAAAGGGTATATAATAATTATCTATATAATTAGACTACAGCCTGTTTGAGGGCTGAGGATGTATTTTTGTTTACCATTGAACCCCAGTGCTAAGCACAGTGCTGTTGTATAGTATTTGTTTAATGAATCAGTAAATGTACTGCCTGGTGGGTTAGCAGCCAAGTAAACAGACTGTGACAATAAAGTATGCAATTGCCTGCCCTGGCCTCTAGCATTTAGTAGGCGCACAGTGTTTGCTGCTAAGTAGCACTAAGCCCAGTGTGATACCGGGATACCCAGGAGAGCCCCTTTCTCTAGCAGAGGGAGGAGGAAGTGACAGTAAACTGCATTAGACAAGGGTCAGAGAGTGTTACAGTATGTGCAAGGCGGGGATATTTGTAAGAACACGACATATTTGAGAGTGCAAGTAGGTAACAGGAGCTGAAGCCGCGCAGCGAATATTGTGGCCCTGAAGACTGTTGCCTTGTTCTGAAGGAGGTTTTGGACCTATTAAAGAGTTTTAAGTAAGGGAGTTGCATGGTGAAATTTGTCTTTTAAAACATCTTTTTGGGATAACAGTTAAAAATTTTTAACACTAGTTCAGCAAGAGTTCTTGAACATTTGACTTTCATAAATGTTTAACTTTTATTATTGCTAACACTAGAGCCAATAGATGGTTGTGTGTCTCTGCATATGTATATGTATAAAAAGCAATATTAGCAATAACATTTTCCTTAATTAATTTCCCCATGACTGAATTCCTATTTGAATATTCATTCTTACAACATTGCAGTATGTTGTGATGCACTTCGGCGAAATTAACTCAACGAGCTTCTCTTTCCAATTTTAATATTCCATTGGGTTTTCTATTCCCGAAAACTCATTAGTATCTGAGTGCAGTGCTGACAAGAAATAAGAGAGAGGCATATTGTGTGAATGTGAGTCAGAGAAAAGAGACAGCTGGCACGAGAATTTTCTAATAAAGCCCAAAAAGGCTGCTGTGTCTTAACAACAACAAAAAGGGTGGGGGGATGCTCTGAGCTTTCCCTTTGTATTAAAAGTTCTGAATCTTATTTACACCTTTTCGGAACACTGGCAAAAACTAAATTGTTCTCACCGAAACCTTCTCATGGACCCATGCCAGAGAAGTGTTGGTGCGTTTTCCAGGTTTTCTGGCGGTGGTAGGATTTGTAACTGAGGTAAAGATTCACCTCAGTTATTTGTCGATGTAGATGACATAGTGGGACTCTCCAGCAAAACCCTTTCTGGCAGTGCATCTCTCACTGCTCTTCCCTCTCCTTCTGCACCAGGCAGCCTGTGTCATTTGACCACCCAGTTGTGCCCTGTGTTTTCCCACTTGCATGCTGTTACTTATTCCACTATTTCTTCTTAGGATTTTTTTCCCTATTGTCCTTCTATGTTGATATTCTAACTGTTTTCCAAAGCTGAGTTTAAATGCTTTGTCCTAAAGAAAACTTCTGTGGACCTAACAAGTAGATGTGAGTTCTCCTTCTGGAACCTTGTGGTTCATGTCACATTCCAAGCCTTTGGACAGTTGTTTGTGTAAACATCCTCTTCTATGACAGTAGCTGTCATTTATTGAGCACCTGCAATGTGCCATGCTTGGTATTATTACCACCATGTGGGGTTTGTATTATTATCACCATTTTACAGACGAGGTAATTGAGATTCAGAGGGTTCGCTGAGCTTCCCAAGGACCACAAAGCTAGGGACAGGTACAGTTACACAACTAAGAGCTTAAACTTCTTCAACCACACCAGACAGTTTTCCTGCTTTATTTACCCAGTGCTGGAGGACATAGGAAGGGCATATTTTTTATTACCTTTGAAGAATGAATTGATTAGGAGTTCTGAAGGTAAAAGTTAAGTGGGATTATTTCAGGTAGAAGGAAGTATGAATGTAGGCATGAAGAAATATGTTTGTATTGGGGTAGGGCACAGGGTGTTAAGGATCCATTGTCTCATTATGTTGGTTAATTCCAAGACATTTATGAAAGAAAGGGATGAACATAAGACTGGAAGGGAAAGTTATGTCCAGATTGTGATAGGCCATGGTATGGAGCGGAGGCTCACTCTAGTTCCAGGGCCAGGCACGGAGGGAGAAGCCGAGGCCCTCTGTGGAGGCAGGAGTGGGTGGAGAAAGCTAGTGATGTTGCAGGGACCGTGCCGGGGGATAAGGCTGGAGAGGCCGCAGCTCATTTCTAATTGACTGGACACCTGGACATTGCATGAACTTGAGACATAGAACCAGAGGAGACTGATTCGAAGCTGAGGGAAGGACCCTTAAATCCTTGCAAGAATAAGATTGAGTCAAGGATCCCCAGTTTTAGGGAGGGAAAAGATGTGAGGGCAGGGAACTAGGCAAGGCGTTGCATAAGCCAAGTAAAATCCGTCTCTAAACTGGGTTATGAGGCAGGGAGGTGTGAGGGGAAGTAACAAGAACTTCCTTCGTGTTTTTAATGTGTTAAGACTGTTTTAGTTCAATGTGAGGCATGATCAGGAAGAACATATGTCCAAGTTTCTCTTGTTTTGAAGTGTTGATTGGTATAACTAAGAGAATGCTAAAATAGCTCTATAGACACATTGAAATATTTCTAAAGTAACATCATAGCCTGTTCCAATGGTGGTGAAAGGGAAAGAAGGTTTGTTGTACTCTTGTGGTGGCATGTAACTCGCCCTTTGGCATATCATTAACTTTGGACAAGTGGTACCACCCCAGCCAGAAATCCCACTTTAGCAGCCAGGACTGACACAGGCTGTGGTGCTTTGCTTGTAGCTGGCTCGCCTCTAGTGTCTGTGGCAAGGCTTCTCTGCCTTCCGTGGCGACTTCCTGTGCCCTCTTCTGTATAATGTAGGAGGAATTTCTATGGGGACAGGGACTTGGTCTGTCTTACTGTCGTATCGACAGAACCTAGTATGTGTATATGTATTGAATGAATAAATGGAGTGTGACATGGATTAGGGAAACCTGGGTTAGTTCCCAGTTCACATAATTATTAACCAGAGGCTTCTAAGGAAGGCATGTAGAGTTGCTGGGTCTGTAAAATGGGAAAATAGCACCTGTCTTGTTTGACTCACAGGATGCTTGTGAGGATCAGATACACATGAAAACATTTGCCCCAGCATTGTAATTCGCAGGAGATAAAGGGACGATCTATCACTTATTGTGTCCTCTGCCAGGTGCTTTACCTCCAACACGGTGTTACAATCTCATGACAGTTACCAGTGCCTTCACCTTTCAGATGAGGCCACGAAGGCTCGTAGAAGCTAAGGCCATACACTGTGTTAGTGGCAAGCCAACTGTGTTGGAGCCTCTCTGTCTGACTTTGCAAAAACCCATGTTCTTATTCCCTATACTGAACAAATGTGAGGTAATTTTATTGAAATGCTGACATTTAAATGTAAGCTTTTACAGAAACCTATCATAGAAGGTCAAAAGTTATTCTTAAAGGACATGGCAGTGGCACCTGACTTTGTCTAGGAAGAGACATCTTTGCCCTAATTAGCATCGTGGTTCCCAGCAACCTGTATATCGTGACATTTGCGTCCGCGTCTGTGGGAGCTGCGCTGATAGGGCTTTTGCAAACATCTCATCTGCTGATGCTACTTTTCCTCATTCCGCTCAGCTCTCC
The DNA here is from genome assembly GCF_964146895.1 of Miniopterus schreibersii. Classification (NCBI taxonomy): domain Eukaryota; kingdom Metazoa; phylum Chordata; class Mammalia; order Chiroptera; family Miniopteridae; genus Miniopterus; species Miniopterus schreibersii. The sequence continues at coordinate 29,937,826 of NC_138109.1, read as the reverse complement.
ACTTAGTGACGCACGCTCAGTATGCTGAGTACAGAATAATTTTGCCTATGTGGACTATATTTGGTGGAATTTTTTTTTCCCTTTTTCTTGTGTTATTTTTTTCTACAGCAGTTAGAACAGTCCTGAGGGATTCAAGTGAGGGCAAAACATGTCCTAAGTGACGGGGGAGCATTGTACTTACAGACAGAGGATGTTCATGGAATCTCCACTCTGCTCTTCCTTATCTTGGGGACCCTGGACCTCAGAAACTCAGCCTCCCTCTATTAGAACAGTGACAAGAACAAATGGTTATAAGAGAAGTGTCTTAGAGGGTCACTGTGTGGGAAAGACCTAACTATATGCATTTCTGTGTCTAAGATCTTATACTTGAGATACATGAGAGCTTCCTTCTTTCTTTTCTTTATCTTTGGTCTTTGAAGTAATTGCCAAGAATCAAGAGATTTTTATTCTAGTCCCAGACCTTGAGCAAGTCACTGCACCCTGCTGGGCCTCAGTTTCTCCATCTGTAACGAAGTAGTTCAGTTAGGCAGTCTGTCTTTCTTGGGATTTTGTGCAGGTCCCAGACCTGTCAAAAACCAAAGATCTACCCTATGGAGTGGGAAGTGCCATGATGGGGTGATGGGGGCTCTGAGAGTACTGAGGAGCAGAGCAGTGCAGCCCTGGAGAAGGTGGGTTGGGGGCTACGGAACAAGAGACCAAGGAAGTCTTGGGACCACAGTGCTTCAGCTGGCTCTTGAAGAAGTGTAAGAGCTGTCTAAGCCTGGAGAGGAACAGCATACTTATCAGTTTATGTAAAGCCCAAAGGTGAGAGAAAACCTTACTTGGTTCAGAAAACTGCCAGTTTTATCGTAAAAGTTGGGCATGTGGCTACTGTGTGGATATACATGTTTATGTTGTGAATATGAGCGAAAGGTTAGGGAAGAGGAAGGATAGCTCAAAGTACTAAGAAGTTTGGACTTGATCCCATAGATGAGGGGGAGTTATATAAGGGGAGAGGAAGGCAGGATCAGTTTTGACTATTAGAAATGCACTTTTGTGACTATAAGGAGAATAGACTGTGTGAGGCCCAAAAGAGGCAGACAGACACTAGGAGGCAGCCTCAGAGTTCTTAGTATAAGCGGGGCATATTTACGGCTGCGAAGAGACCAGTTGGCTGCAGGAACGGCGATTATGTGCTGACATGAAGGAGGAATAAGAAAGGCCAGGCCAGTGAAGTCAAACATCAAAGACTCAAATAAAACAAAAGGAGGCAGAACCTTTTTCGATTTGTGCGTAATTACACATAGAGGTCAGTGTTACCTATGCACATATGCCAAGCAAAGTACAGTCTCCCCCAAACCCCCTCTGAAATACATATGGATTTCTAAATTCTGTGTCATCCTTAGGATTGAATGTGGATGTTAGTAAAGCATCACCTTGTGGCCAGGAGGCTTCCTGAGGCAAGAGAATTACCCTCTGCATTTGATCAAGCTTAGGAGCAAAAATTTGACACTTTTAAGTAGAATGAAGATGAGATTATATTTAGAAACCCAATCAGTACCCCCTGCTTCCTTGGTGTGGTCACTGCCATTTTGTCACTCATTAACAGAATTATAGGCTTTGTACCACTCCTGTTCTCTCACTACATCATTCAAACCCCAAAGTGTGGAAAGGGGAACTATGGTATTTTAATCCAGAAATATTTAGTATCTGTTATTTCCTGGGAGGCAGCCAGGTCTAGAGGAAAAAGGACAGTTATTGGGAGAATTAAACAAAATTGAATGAGTCAGGTAAGGTGCCTAGCACAATGCCTGGCATAAGAGCAGCTCAACTATTAATGTCCCCTTCTTTAGGCCTCTAGGATATTAGGATCAAATGACAAATAAAGAACAGCTTGCACCTGCTGGGATTTATAGCCTCGTTTGAAAGATGAGACGTAATGAATAAAAATAATCTTTCTAATGCGTCACAGTTTACAAATCACTTTCACATTTACTATTTCATGTCAAGCTTCCAATATCAATTAAATAACCAGGACAAGGCATATTATTAGCCCCATTAAACAGACGAAGAAGTTGCCATCCAAACAGGTTAGGTGACTGAACAAGACCAGATTGTTAAGTGGCAGGGCAGGTGTGCCTGGCTCAAGCATTTACAAGGTCCCATATACACTACATTCTAGCCTTCCTGTGGTAGAGTTAATAGTTTATAGTTTTATAGCAGAAACAGTGCTAAGGGAGCCTTGAAGAGAAAGGGTTCATTCTTGCTGGTTTTCAGTATGCGCTTCTCTGGCCTCTGTCCCTGTCTCACTTAGTGTGGGATCCCAGTAATGCCCTAGAAACTGGTCTAATCTGCTGAGTGTACCCCATTCTCCTGGTTTGACCCTTGCTTAAGGTAATCGTCTGGGGTATGTAGCCAGCTTTGTGCCTCAACCTCTGGGAGCCTAGGGCCTACTGCCTTCAGCCTAATTTGTGATTTGAGTTCTTGGGTCCCCCTAGGGGAAGCCACTGCTCCTGTCTTCCATTACTTCTCACCCTTTGTACAATCGTCTCCCTGGCAGCCTTAGAAATCGCATTGACCAAATTCATTGTGGCACTGGCTCGGGGCCCTCAGTGGTCTGGGGCTTCTGAGGGGCTTATATTACTTGTGGGAATATAGAGAAAAAGAAGAGAATGCAACTAAACATATTGTTTTTCTGAGGAAAGGAGGAAGAGAGTACAGCACCTGCTCCTAAGAAGGTAGGACACATTTAGGTGAGGTCAGCAGATAACACTAGACTCAGCCTGAAAAGTGTACCTTGAGTGCTGCTTTAGAGGCACTGTCTCGTCGAACCTATGGGATCGCCCCGTGAGTAGGCACTGGCCTGTTCATTTTATGCAGGAGGTCACTGAGGCTCAGAGAGAGATTGCTGCCTTGCTCAAGGCCCCGCGGCCGGGAAGTGGTGGAGCGGTGGTTGAGTTCATTCCTCTGACTGAGTGCACTATTCTTTTCCCCTAACACCAAAGCTGCAGTAGATGATCAGATTTTAGATCGTGCAGCTCAGATGCCAAGTGTTGTTGGATCCCAGGTTGGGGGTGGCTGGGGAGCAGTGTGGGAGGAAGCGTTTGGGGAAGGTTTTCTGAAGAACCTGGGAGTTTAAAGATGAGTTTGGAAAAGCCAGGCAGAGGGAGGACAGCCGTGGGAACAGCGTGCAAGGCTGTGGAGGTGGGAATGAGTTGGGCACAAGTGGAGGTGTGTGGATCACGGTCTCTCAGGAGGAGAAAGTGTGCTGTGAGGAGGAGGACAGCCTGGCTTGTCTGTCAGCCTGAATACGCCTCTTGCTTCCCTTCCCTCAATAGCTGTGGGCACCAGCCCTCTGTGAGTGTGAGGAGACCCACGGAGAGCAGGAATTTGGCTCCCCTGCAGACCATGCTGATGAGAGGTTTATTTCAAGCCATATTTTAAACTTTCTGTTGAAAAACATCCCTAAATCCTCTAACAGAAGACAGATGTCTGCCTGAACAAATATCAGCTCTCACATAATTTGTTGTTTTTATTTCCCCAGCATTTGCCTATTGAATCTGACAACCTCCTATAATTATCCATTTTCCAGATTGAATTATGGGGTGCACGTCCCATGCATGTGGCTCACGCTGCCATCGGTTCATGGAGTGTGTGGGTGTAGGGTGCCTCTGTGCAGGGTGCCACATTCCGTCTGTCTCCGGGCCTTCACCTGGAAATGGTGATCCTTATCTTTTGAGTTAGTGCCTTTAGCACTGGATATATCAAGGCCAGGGTTGGTCAGGGGCTAAAAGGAGCCACAATTCAAATAATTCAATAAATTTAGCAGTGTAGCGTGGGCCTTGAAATTTAGACAGACCTGGTTTTGAATTTTCTACCTCCTACCTGCAAGCTATTTAACCTCTCTGAGTCTCAGTCTCCTCATCTTAAAATGGTTGTCGAAAGGAGCCTACTATAGCAGGTGTTAAATGAATGACAGTTGCTATTATTGTTGACATTTTCCTTCTAGTCTGGACCTTTTGTATTAGTTGATAACTAATCTTTATTGGGGATTAGAACATTTTGCAGATTGGTACTATTATTATCCCCACTATAACAGATAAGGAAACAGATTAAAAGGTGTTAAATAACTGCCCAAGGGAGGTCAGACAGCTAGAAGAGGCAGACTTAGGGCTAGAACTCACAGCCTGACCCGGAGCCTGAACTTATCACTACTTCATTGGCTTCATCATAACTAGTTCCTCAGTCCTCTTTCTAAGACAGAGATGTCACCTTATACACCAAGACTGGCTGTTTCACTGTGCCTTAGGCTCTTCCCTTGACAAGGCTGTCTAGTTCTGCCTTGTCCCTGCCAGTCCTTCCCATGAACTCCAGCCCAGTGCCTGCAGACCTGATGTCCTCCCCCTTCTGGTATTGATCTCTGAATGTTGCTCCTTCTGTTCTCTACTTGCTGGACAATGATTTTTTCCTTCTTTCAGTAAACTTTCACCAATTATGTACTATATTCCAGGCCTAATATGAGGCACTGGCAATACCAAAACAAACGAAACAGGACTAGTGTTTTAAAGGAAGTCAGTTCCAGTCAGGGAGACAAACAAAAATAGCCATGGCTGGTGCGGCTCAGTTGGTTGAGCGTAATACCCGAGAGGTTGCCAGTTTGATTCCCGATCAGGGCACATTCCCAGGTTGCAGGCTCGATCTCCAGTAGGGGGCATGCAAGAGACAGCTGATACATGTTTCTCTCCCTCTCTTTCTCTAAAAATCAATAAATACATTTTAGAAATAGACACATGCCATTGGCATTCCTAACCCATTCCTTTCTTTAACTTCCATATGTAATTCATCATCATGACCTGTTGCTTTTATCTCTTAAATATCTCTTGAATATGTATGTTTTTCACTATCTTCCTTGCCATCCTACAGTTCAAATTACTATTATTTCTCATTGATATGTTGCACTAGCTTCCTCAGTGATATTCTTGTATCTAGGTTGTGCCTACCTCCAAACTATTCTCAATACTGCAGCAACACTGATCTTTGAAAAATGTAAACCTGCTTAAAATACTTTTAATGACTTCCCATTGCTCTTAGCACTATGGAAACAAAAATAAAAGCCCACATATTTGAGTAAAAAACATAAGGGAGATAGCTGTACCAGCATAAGATGACTGGGTAGTCTTTAAAGATCCTTCTAGCTCTAACATCCAAGATTTGACTTCATTAGGATGGAACTATGCAGCCCCCCACCTGTTACCAACAATGATTCTCTAATGACTGACTATTTTCCAGTTACCCCCAAGCAGATGGATCTTTACCTACTTTAGCGACAGGACCAATTCAAGAAGAATGGTTCCATTCATTTACTCATTCATTCCACAAACATTCACTGAGCATCCATTCTGTTTCAGGTCCTGGACTGGGTGCTAAAGATACAGACTGCTCATTCAACCATTGTAACTGTTCTAGTTACTGGTGTTTCATCACTGATCAATAGGCAGAAAGTGGGCCTGGTTCCTGTTCTCATAAACATTAAATACTAGAATCATACCTAGTTGCTGCTCTTGGAAACTCATAATCTATTAGGAAAGACATTGTTCATTTATTTACTCAGCATTTACTGAGTACCTACTAAGTGCCGCGCCCTGGGGATACAGTGCTGAATGAACAGATGAAACAGATGCAGAATTGTCATAATTAGCATATGGAGTGGTAAGTGTAAGAGTAGAATTCTGTGCAAGGAGCTGTAGGAACCCAGAGGAGGGAGACTTGAATTCTACATGCAGGCTCAGGGAGGACTTTTCATTGGAAACGACTGGTAGAATTAGTCCTTAAAAATATGTAGGGTACTGTGTACTGGTAGGTACTATGAAAGAGCACCAAATTTAAGCAAAATATTATACTTGACATTTCTGCCAGGCTGTGCTCTTTACAGAGAAAATTACTTCTAATACTTATAACACTGCATTATATTGATAAGGAAACTAAGGTTCAGGGGTATGGATGAAGTGACTTCTTAAAGTTACAAAGCTGGTGAATGACAGGAACAGGATTCCAGCCCAAATATGTACGGCTTTGAAGCCTTTCTCTTCTCATTCCACCCTACTAAATGCACTGATTATTTCTAGACTCTGTCATTTGGCCTTATACATATCATAATTTTACTTATAATTCCTGTGTGTCATGTTCAGTACAAGGTTCTCTGTATGAAACCCAGTGCAAGCCTGCTCTGGAGCCACAATTCTGCAAAAGAGATTTATTGTTTCAGGAATATTGATTTTCACTTGACATTAATTCTTACCTTGTTTCCTGAGTTCCCACCATCTCAGTGATACCTGAATTTTCCTGGCAAATTTCAGGCTCTATAACTGAAACTCGTCGCCCCTCGATAAGAAGTTGGCCCCAGCCATTTGATTTCCCCTTCAGCTGGACAGTGAAATCAATGGACTGGCCTTAATGGAACTCAGTAAAAGAGCAGAGCTAGGCAGAAGACGTGCCACTCAGTTCCGCCAAGTGCAAAGCTTCATGCTAGGCACCATAGGGAATCAGAAGGAACTGACCATATGGGAGTCAGGATTACTGTTTCAATCTGACTGACTAGTTGCTCTGTTATTATGAGGCTCAGTTTCTTCATCTGTAAAATGAGCCTGGCCCTGTCAGTCCTGTCAACCCCACTGATTTCTGGAGGATCATCTGCCATATGACTATAAAAGTGCTTTAATAACCGAAAAAGCGTCAGTCATTTGCATCACATGTTGTTCCCTAGTGATCATGGTTATGATCTGATTGTTTAAAAGACTATATAAGAATGGTTAGATGGTAATGAAACCTTGGTTTGGCTGACCAAGGCCACAGACCAGACAAAGCTAGTCAAGCCCTCATCTGTGTTCCCACAGTGAAGTGTAGTCCATCATACAACACTTTAAAGACATTATTTGTATATGTGTGTTTCTATACAAGTTTCCTTGTATCGCTTTGCTTTTCTTGTTTGTTTTGTGGTAAGAACATATAACGTGAGATCTACCCTCTTAACAAATTTTGAATTGCACAATACTGTATCGTTAGCTACAGGCATTATGTTGTACAACAGATCTCTATCGTTTAGAATAACTGAAACTTTGTGCCCATTGAAAAACTCCCTATTTTTGCCACCCTTCAGTCCCTAGCAGCCACTATTGCATTCTCTGCTTCTATGAGTTTGAATATTTAAGTACTTTATAAGTGGACTCACATAGTGTTTATCCTTCTGTGACTAATTATTTAATTTAGTAAAATGTCCTCCACATTCATTCATGTTGTTGCAAATGGCAAGATTTTCTTCTTTTTAAAGTTGAACAATATTCCATTTTATGTATATACCATATTTCTTTATTTATTCATCTGTTGGGTTGTTTCCGTATCTTGGCTATTGTGAATAATGCTGCAGTGAACATGGGAGTGCAGAAATCTCTTCAAGATCCTAATTTCAATTCTTTTGTATATATACCCAGAAGTAGGATGACTCTATTATATGGTAGTTCAATTTTAAATTTTTTGAGGAACCCCATACTATTTTCCATGTACCATTTTACATTTCTCGAAGGAAGACTTAAAAATAGCCAACAGAGATATGAAAAGGTGTTCAACATTATTGATAATCGGGAAAATGCAATCAAAATTACAATGAGATATCACCTCATACCTGTCAGGATGACTATTATCAAAGACACAAAAAAGATAACTGGCACTGGCAAGGACATGAAGAAATTGGAATCCTTGTATGCCTCCGCCTCAGACTCTTTGCTTGATCTGAAACTGCACTCTTCTGGTTTTCCTTCTTACCTCTTCACCCTTCCTTTCCTGCATATCCTCCTCTCCTTTTTAACATGTAAATGTTGGCATTTTCTCTGTCTGCATTCACTTTCTAAGTTATTTCATCCAGTCCTATGACTTGAAATAGCATCAAAATACTGGTGACTCTCAGGTGTCTATTGTCTCCAGCTCCAACTTTGCCCCAGGTTATATATCCCATAGTATTTCATATATACATTCATGGAACTAATTTTTAACCTGGTGTTTAGATCGAAGAACTGGGATTAATTTTTGACTTTTGTTTTCCTCTCACATTCAGTGTCTAGTCATTCAGCAGATCTTGTTTTTATCTAACTTCACAATTAATCCTAAATCTGATTACATTTAAGCTATTCCACTGAAATCTGGTCTAAAGATCATCTAAACTACTCAGTTGTCTCCTAGCTAGTGTCCATGCCTCTACTATTTTTTTTAGATCTTCACCCGAGGATAATTTTTCCATTGCTTTCAGAGAGTGGAAGAGAGAGAGAAACATCGATGTGAGAAAGACACATCGATTTGTTACCTCCTGCACCCACCCCAAACGGGGTGGGGATTGAGCCTGCAACCGAGGTATGTGTCCTTGGCTGGAATCAAACCCAGCACCTTTCAGTCCAACGGCCAATGCTCTAACCACTGAGCAAACTGTCTAGGGCCCTGCTTCCACTCTTGCTCATATTCTGTCCTTTACACAAGGAATAAGATCTTATTACTCTTCTGCTTAAATGTTCTAATGGCTTCATATCTCAGAGTAAGATTTGTCATCCTTACTTCAGCCTACAAGGCCCTGCATGTTCTAACACCCTTCGATCTCACTGACCTCTTCTCTAACCACTCGTCACCTCACTTGCTTTACTGGTTTTCTTGATGTAGATTAGGGGGTGGGCACAGAGGAAAAGGTGACTGTCTCCCTGGAAGATACACAGAGGTGTCAGAGAAAGAGATACCTTAACTTCACAGAGCTAGTCACATCACAGCCATTGATCATACTTACTGAATTAGTATATAAGGAAGGAACAAGCCATCCAAGGAAAGATGATGGTCAGTGGAATGACAATTACATTGTAGCAACTGCATTTCTAATAGTTAGAAAAATATGTAAGTTCTGCTCCCACATCACTTATTTCCAGAGTTTATTTCTAGACATATTCTTACAGGGAAAAAAAAAGTATTTTTTAAATGTTCATCTGTTATCACTCTAAACTCATTTAGAACTGGAGTGTTTGGGTTGGATCCCAAATCATTTGAAATATGGGCTGTGATCAATCCTCATACTAGAGTGTGCTGATGACTCTAGGTGGTATGTAACCCACACAAATGGAAACCATATTCAGATCCAACTACCTGATCCACCCACAGTAGGTGCCAGAACAGTGACTCCAAATGATGACTTGGTCCCTGCTCTCCAAAGAACACTTGAAAGGTCCTTGTGTCTAGGACTCCACAAAAAACAAAAAAGCAATTTGTTGTTCTTATGGTATATGTGTATGCAATGAAACACAGATCCCTGAGTTAATACCCTTTTGCAATGTGATATTGATGCTCTCCCCATCAAGAGGTGCAGTCTATTTCCCTACCCCTTTGAGTCTAAACTGGCCTTATGACTTTCTTTGACCACTAGAATGTGGCAGGCGAGACACTGATTTCTGAAGCTGGGCATTAAGAACCCTTGCTGTTTTGCTTTGGTGCTATTAGAATGCTTCTGTCATTATGTGGAAAAAGTCGTCTAACCTGCTAGAGAAAGAGAAACCACGTAAAGGAGAACTCAGGCACCCAGGTGACAGTCATATCAACTGCTAGACATGAGAGTGGGGCCATCTTAGATCACCCATCCCTAGCTGACCATCAGATGACTGCAACAACATAAGGAATACCTTGTGGGGCTAGCAGACCTCCCCAGCTGAGTCCAGCCCAAATTGCTTATAGACACAGTTATGAGGAAATACATGACTGATGCTTTAACCCACTATGTTTTGGAATGTTTTGTTATATAGCAGTCGATCAGTGCCATATTGTAGAATTAACTACTTAAAGGTTAATATTATTATATATCCAAAGATAATTATTAAATGCTCCCAAAATATTGGCAGGTTTGAGGTGGGATGATTTTAGCTGAAAGGGCTTTGTCTTTGCAAATGTGAGTCTGGTCACCTGAATGTCTCACCTAAACTCTTTCTCATCTGCAAAATAGGAAAAATGATTCTAACTCTATAGTCTTAGTGTGAAGGTTGAATGTCCAAAAAGCAGTAAGGTGCATGGTGACTTGCACATGGACTCACTCAATGAATGTGAATTTAAACCCCCTATTGTCCTTCAGCCTGACCTATAGCAGGTGCTTTATAAGTAAATGTGGAGTTTAATTGAAACCTGTTCTCTAGTTGATTTTACTTTTGAAGATTTCTATCTTGTTTGATATCTTTGTATCACTAGAAGAGTATATGAAATTACACTTACTAGCAATGATTTATATGACATATATATGTGTATATATATGTATATATATACACACACATATATATATATATTTACCCATCCATCCGTCCATCCCTAGCTGACCATGCAACAAGGATTTAGGAGGATATAGATATTTGTTTTCCTGAGATAATTGGATAAATATTGGAGATAAAGAAGAACAAACGGTGTTAATTTAAAAAAAGTATGTGAACAGGGGCATGCTTTTGGGGTGGTAAAATGCTTTGGAACTAGAGAAAGGTAATGGTTGTAAAACATTGTGAATGTACTGAATTGTTCACTTTAAAATGGCTAATTTTGTTATGTGAATCTCAATTCAATGAAAACAAAAACAAAAACACCCAGCAAGGATGGTCTGGGTTAGAATTGATGAAGCTGTGAAAAGTGAAATAGAAAATTGCAAGGTCCTATAGTGAATAGAAAGAAACTGGTGTAATCAATCCAGCAAGGAATAGTTCAGTTATTCTAAGGTTCAGGGGCCACGGGGAAGGGTATAACCAGCTGCTTGGCTGGCCAAGCAATCCGAGAAACAGAGGAGAGAGCATATGCTTTGCTATAACTGGACTGTTTATTTCTCCTGTATAAATGTGACACTGGCCAGTACCTCAGTACTTTGAGATATATATGTGTGTGTGTGTGTGTGTGTGTGTGTGTGTATGTATAATTTCATTAGTCCAGAATGCTACCTGGCTTCCCTGAGGCAAAAACTTATTTGCTAATACTTCTTTTTAATTTGGGAGGGAGGCAATCTAAGTACCAAGACTGAGAAAAAAGGGGAATTAATATAGAGAAGGAGATAGAGTAAGTGCACACAGGCGTGCTTCTGGCTGGCCACAGCTTTGCAACAAACATCTTTGGTTTCTCAGTCTCTCTCCCCTCCCATTAGTGAAAATGTGCCCTGCTGAGCATCAATTCCCTATAGTTCAGGTTGTGCGACCTAGCCCCCAGGGCTGATGGGGAAGCTAGTTCCAAGACAGCAGATGCATCAGCAGAGTGAGTCACAGGGTATAGAGTGAGTCACTCAGAAGGTGGGTGGCGTGCAAGCCAGCAGCACTCCATGCTGTCCCACCTGCAGCCTGCAGCCGCATGGGCCTGGGTAGGGGGGCCAGTGGGAGTGTGTGGGCACCAAGCAGGTCCCACAGCACCTTGTACCTCAGCAACAACAGGCAAGCCCTGGTGCAGGAGGCAAGAGTTGCATAATACAACATACGAGCCTAGGCTCCATGGAGTTATTCCTGCAGCACAAAAACCTAGAGCTGCAACCACAGTGGGCTTAGCTGGATGAAGAGTCAGAGTGCTAAGGCAGCATGACCCCCATCATGAAGGCGGCGAAGGGCTTCACTCTGACGAAGAGAAGGGCCTCGCTCCGATGAAGAGAAACCCCTTCTTGTGCAGCTTCCAAAATATGGCTGGTTGGTAGGCGCTCTTCCTGCGTGGTCATCAGTACCATCAAGGAAATACCGTGGCCAAGCAAATCTGGGGAAGTGAGTAACTTCATTAGTTATGCTCACCTAGACCCTTTTCTAATTGCTGTTCTCCATGTCACAGCAATTTATCTTGTAAACATTGAACATTTTGTACCCTAGCCCCCAGCAGTTCTATTTCTAGGTAAGTATCCAAAAGAAAATCTCAGAATGATTACCAGGATACAAGATCGATCATAATAGCAGCCCTGGTCATAACGGTAAAAAAGTATACCTAGAATTTATAAAACTACGTCAAACTGAAAAGTTCTCGCACTGTGAAGGAAACCATCAACAAAACAAAAAGACAGCCCACTGAACAGGAGAGGATAGTTGTCAGTGATGCATCTGATAAGGGGTAAATAGCCAAAAATATAAGGAACTCATACAACTCAACACCAGAAACCCCCCAAACCAAAAAATGATCCAATTAAAAATAAAAAAAGGGGCAGAGTACCTGAATAGACATTTCTCCAAAGAGAACATAAGAAAAAAAGAAGAGGAGGCCAACAGACATATGAAGAGATGCTCAACGTTACTAGTCATCAGGGGGATGTAAATTAAAACCACCACAAGCTGTTACCTCACACCTGTCAGAATGGCTCCATCAATAAATCAGCAAACAGTAAGTGTTGGTGAGGATGTGGAGAGCAGGGAACCCTGTGCACTGTTATAGGAGTGTAAATTGATGCAGCCACTGTGGAAAACAGCATGGTGGTTCTCAAAAAATTAAAAATAGAGCTGCCGTATTGACCCAGCCATTCCACTTCTGGGTATTTATCTGAAGGAATCCGAAACACTAATTTGAAAAGATACAGGCACCCCTACGCTAATTGCATTATTTACAAGCCAAGATATGCAAGCCACCTAAATAAATGTCCATCAGTAAACAAGCGGATAAAGAAGAGATGGTGCATCTATACAATGGAATGTTACTCAGCCATCTAAAATAATGAAATCTTGCCAGTTTTGACAATATGGATGGACCTAGAGGATATTATGCTAAATGAAATAAGTCAGACAGACAGAGACAGATACCATATGATTTCACTTACATGTGGAATCTAAAAAATAAAATAAATGATAAAACAAAACAGAAACAAACTCATAGATACATAGAACAAATTGATGGTCACCAGATGGGAGGGGGGTTGTGACGATGGGTGAAAAAGGTGAAGGGATTAAGAAGTACAAATTGCCAGTTATTAAAATAGTCATGGGAATGTAAAGTGCAGCATAGGGAATATAGTCAATAATGTCATAATAACTGTGTATGGTGCCAGATGGATACTAGACTTGACAGGGGCATCACCTCATAAGGTACATAAATGTCTAATCAAAATGTTGTACACCCGAAACTAATATAATATTATAGGTCAACTGTAATTGGAAAAGAAATTAATTTAAAAAATAAAAAGAAATAGAATTCAGTAAAAAAATAGTAAAGTAAAGTAAAGGTCATGAACAGAAAACAGTGTCTCATGAAGCATGGATTATCATTAATTTCATTCTATATACCCAACATTTAAAAAAAACCAAAAACACTTGTTTCTTCCTATTTTGAATCTCAGTTGCATCACAACATAGAGCACTTGAACTTTTTAGACTGCAGTGATTTATGTACCACATTGTGCATAGTGTTTCCTTGGCCTGCCGTGCTCTTTCCGTAGCTGCTCCTTCTCACCTCCAGGCCTCGGCCTCGGTCAGCCTCCCTCCTCTGGGAAGGGGCGGTGGAGTGTTTCTAGGGGCCAAGGCAGTTGCCTGTCTGTGCATTCGTGGAGCCAGCCGCTGTGAGTGATGACGCGGTGATGTGATCATCGACCCCGCACAGGTTAACTGATACCCTCTGTTATGTGTAGGCAGAATAGAATCAGGGGGAGTATGAGGAGCTTCCTAGCCGAGGGCACGTGCTTTGTTAGATAGGAACTGGAAGTAAAGGACCAGGCGTGATGGAGAAAGTGTAAGCAAAGGCATGAACGAGAGAGAGCCTAAAGTGCATTCCGGGAAGAGAGGTCCGTTTTCTGTCACGTTAGTACAAGAGTAGGAAGCGAGAAGCTGGTCAGTCCAAAATATTGATCTGGAGCTAGAGTTTGAAAGGTCTTGGGTATCTGTTAGTAACTGATACTTTATATTAATGACAATGTGAAATCATTGAATGACTTTTGGCAGGAAGGACATGATTGAAGTTCTCTTTAGGAAAACTACTTGACAATGGTTTATAGAAAAAAGTTGGACAGGAGATACTCAAAACCTCAAAAAGGAGCCAGAGTATACTCATGGGGTGTGGGTGTCCAGAATATTTTGGACACGAAGTCATACTGGAAGGGCTGTTAATGTGTTTCTGAAACAAGAAATGAGTCATGGTCCACAATGGGAATAAAAAATCATGAAGTCAAAAGCTATGAGGACTATTAGTAAGTCAGGATGCGGAGTTGTAAGCATGTCAGTGCAAGAGGTCAAGGCAAAGATGCTGAGTGTAACAAAGGTTTAGGAATCCTGCTTTTGTGTATCTGTGAAATAGGGGACCCTGTTTAAAGGCTGAAGAGAGCCCGGCCGGGCGTGGCTCAGCGGTTGAGCGTCGACCTAGGATCCAGGCGATCGGGGTATGATTCCCGGTCAGGGCACATGCCCAAGTTGTGGGCTGCAGCTGATCAATGACTCTCTCATCATTGATGTTTCTCTCTCTCTCTCCCTCTCCTTTCCTCTCTGTGAAATCAATAAAAATATATTTAAAAAAAAAAAAAAGGCTGAAGAGAACTATGAACTATGGAGAGCCAGCATGGAAAATGCATGAGGTGAGCCTATTTGGAAGTGAGAATAATGGTCTGACAGGAGATAGAAAGAATGAAAAGAGGACTGGTGGCCATGGGCTGATGTTTTGACTGTAGACTTAGGGAGCTCAAATTATTCTAGGTGTACCACTTGACCCTTTTCAAGTCTCTGATCTACACCATGCAAAGGCTTCTGCAAAGGGAAGTTAGACAAATACCTGAAAGCATATGGAATTCCAGTGTAATTAGTGACAAATTAGTATAAAGGAGCCACACAACCAAGATAGGCTACTAAGTTTTCTGAAAAGGTAGGCAGGTGCACTTTTGAGTGCTTGACTTACCTGAGTACCACCGTGGAGCTCTTTGCTGCCTGTAAAACATTAACGTGACAAATTAGAGTTTTGGTCATGCTAGATATAACAATATTCATTTGTTTAATTAAACAATCGAGGCTGCTCTTAGTGTGGGTCATTTTTTAAAATGTTGAAAATAAAATTAAAACACATAATTAAGCTGACAAAAGATAAAGACCCTGGTGCTCCAGGTTGAAGGCAGTTAATTTATAAGGATCTGGTTCCCTGAAGGCACCACAGTTTATTAAAGTTACCAAGGCAGGGATGTGATAAAATATTTTATGCAGTTCTTTAAAGGCTAAATTGCTCTGACACTTTTAAAATCCACAAGATGCAGTCAATTAGAATGCCATGTTAACTAGTAGTTGCTTCTCCTTCTGAAACAGTTCAGACCGTAAAGCTGGGCCCTTCTCCTTTATTTCTATGCCTAAAAGCATCTCTGTACTATCCATGGTTGGTCACATAATCAGAAAATCACAGGTGGATAGACCCCAGGAGTTTATCGTTATTAACAATAATGAACTGAGAGGATCCATGCTCCCTGAACCAGTATTGGCTATGACTCAACCACATACTCCCTTCTTCCTTCCCTTCTTTACTGTCCTATTCACGCACCACGCTGATTTCTTCCCACAGGTCTTTGCTCTTTTTAGTGCCCCTCCAGAAATTCTTTTCTTTGTCTAAATTCTTTAAGTACCTTCCTCACTGATACAACCCTCACTGAATTCTGCTAGCACTTCTAGTTGGTACCAACCTGATGCACATGTCATTGACTGCAATGTTACAGGAGTATACATTATACATTGTTCCAATTAGAGGCTATTTTGAAGTATCTTACTACTGATTATTTGTGGAAAAGCAGGAGTAGCAAAGAGTCTAGAACTAGCACTAGACCCCACACAGTAAGGAGCTGAGAAAGCTTCATGTGCTTAGAAAGTCTCTAGTTGCTCAAAATATATAGAATCCTTTATCACATTCAGCTGCATATTAAACTGTGCAGGGGGAAGATGAAGCATGTGGAGCATCCCACAGGGAGTGGAGCACAGTGACTAGATATAAAAGGCGGGTGATATTCCAAAATCGAAGCAAGCAGACAGAATTCGGTTGGCCTGTTGGTAAGGCAGCAGGTGACAAAGTGAGTTCCATGGAGGTTAAGTGACATTCCTGAGGTTATACCTTTACTAAGTAGCAGACGAGGCATGAATACAGGGTAAAGCAGCCCTAGGAAGATTACAAAGCACGTTATCAGAACCAGAGCTATGGACCCGTGGCCATCCTCAGCATTTTGGCCACACCTCTGTCACTTATCATAGCCTCTCTAAGATTATAGTTGTTTGTGTGTCTCTTTGTCTCCTCTTGGGCTACAATTCTCTCCGAAAGCAGAGCCTAGGCCTCATTCATTTTGTATCACAGCAGCACTGGAATCCTTGTTTTGGCACCCTGGATGATAAAGGGGTTTAATGAAGTTCCTGTGAGCACACTCGGGAGCTGCACTTCCCTGTAACCCTTTGTTCCCCCAAGCGGCAGCAGCTGACCTCTGGTCTTGTCTGGGGCTCTCACCCCACTACCCTAACCCAAATTCCCTCCCTCTCGCCTTCTGCTTACTCCCTCCGCTGGCATGCCTGCATCCTACCCCCACAGGACATAAGGGAGTGAGGATGTCTGGGGACACTCAGTGCATTGCTGGAACTATTTTACTGAGTAACTTTACCCTCCTAAGATATATATTCCTTGGCACCCCTGCGACGCTCCAACCAACTGGGCCGCCCGGCCAGGGCAGTATGCATTTCTGATTCTAGCTTTCATGGTCCTAGCAAAGCAATGATTCTAATCTACCTTCGCAGCCTTATTTCCTACAGCTCCACAAATTGGAGACAGCTAGTCTCCAAATATGCATAAACCATATCCCCCAGCTAAAGCTCATCTTTAGGTCCAGAATGTCCTGATACTCCCTTTTTATTGAAATCCTTTTATCTTTTAAGGCCCATAGTAAGTGCTACCCTCCCCGCTGAAGCTTTCCTGCTTTTCAAACCTGGTAGGGTCTTCCTCTTTTAGTCTTTTTAAGGGCTTATTCTTCTTTCAAAAAGTGTCCTGTGTTTTGAATGGAATCACTGTTATAATTTGTGATTTTCATTCATTCATTAATTCATTCACTCAACATTTATTGAACTTTAGTGCCTACTTTTTGGCTAGGACCTTTACAAATTGAACAAGATTGGGAAGTTCTTACGATTGAAGGGCTTATGGTCCAGTGGAGGAGATAAGATGCTTGTAAACATACACACGTGTTATCCCTAAAAATAGGTATAAACAGAATTCTATAGACGCAAAGGGGAAAGTACCAATAACTTTGTTTACTAAGAAGGTCAGAGAATCTATCATAGATTAGGCAGTATTTAAACTGTGACCAAGGAGAGAGTTAGAGTTTACCAAAGTCAGAGAAGAATGGTGGCTCAGTAAAGTGGATCTCTACCATCTTATAATCTCAATAAGGGGGGAAATGGCTTACTCCTTTCTATATTCTGTTTCACTCTGCTTCTCACATAATCAGTGCTCAAGGAAATATTTGTTGGACAAGTAAATGAATGACTATGTCAAAGGATGCTTTCTCTAGAAGCTAGCCTGATGATGGGACACACACTACAGTAGTTCAGAGTTAACCTGAGTGGACACCTACTGTGAGAGGTGCAATCATTAAAAATGCAGGCATGATAAAATGTAACTATGCATAAACGCGTGTCTTCATTTGGGTCATCTCCTGAGGAAAATTCCTAGATGTAGAATTACTGGATAGAAGAAGTTTGAGAATTGGTGCATATTACTGAATTGCTTTCCAAAAGGGTATATCAAGCAAAAGAACAAAAACTCATAGTTATTGTTTGTCTATCAATCATTTGTCAGTTGGTGTGCTATCAGTTTTTATGTATTATCTCACTGAAACCTTATAACAATATCGAGGGCTAATTATTTGTATTTTACAGAAGAGAAAATAAAGATTCAGACAGGTTAGGGGCTTGCATTAGATCTCACAGATAGTAAATGAAGGACAGTAAATGAAATGATTCAAATTCATGTCAAACATTTCAAAGCCCAAACTCTGTCTGCTATTCCACACAGTCCAAAGGTTAAGCTTATTGCATTGGCTGGGCTGGAATGGTAGACCTGTTTGGGCATTCATGAAAGATCAACTTGGATGAATCCCTGCTGAATGAAAACCTGAGTATTAAATTGAGGGATTTATTTTTGTTCTCGCAGCAAGAACAGGTAAGTATCACCCTTGATTCTTTGCACACATAAAGCATTCAGTCATTTGTTCATTTATTCATGTATCAGACATTTAGTGAGAATGACTGTAATGTCACAGGACTCACATGTCCTCTGGGATTTATACACACATATATGTGAGGTTCCTTTTACATTAACTCCAGAAATTGTGTCCCGTGTTTGGGAACATGGTGTCAAATGCTGGACAGTAATTTTCAGGGACATCATTTAAAAAATGTGATCAATTGTAACAATAATCATCATTTTGATGTGTTTAGTAACTGAGATTTATTGATTGTATACAGTGTATTGACCATAATGCTAACTGCTTAACATATTATTTCAATCTTCATAATCCTCTCAGAAAGGCATCATCATCTCTGTTGCTCAGATGAGGAAAACTGAGGCTCAAATAGGCTAAATAGCTACCCAAGACCAATCAACTAGTAAGACTGTACTTGTTGACTAGCTGAGTAATTTTATCTTCATTTTGCATATGTGAAAATGAGACTTAAAAGAGGGGGAAAAATGAAAGTTTCCCAGAGCTACACAATGAGTAAGTAGTTTTCAGATGGCTCCTTCCCAGGAAGCTGGGTCCTGGGAGGGGCTGCTGAGCTCTGGTCAGGGAGCAGTAGCTGAGAAGCAGTAGCTGAACAGTGCAGCATGTCACGTCCCTGCAAGCAGACGGCAGTGTGGGGAACTGAAAGGGAAAATTGAATGATAGAGTCTTGTGTGAGATATGGAATCAAAAATCCAAGTAGACCAGCCAAAGGAATCACCAATAACCAAGCAGAGTGAGGTACAGATTGAGTGTTTAGGTGTGAAAATCAAAGGACAGAGATCAGAAAAATCTAAGGAGACGGTGGTGCAGTGGTAATGATGTTAGCTAAATCAGCACTTTTCAATCTTTAATGCACGTACAGATCACCCGGGGATCTTACTAAAATGCAGGCTCCTATTCAGTAGTGTGGTGGTGGGACCCAAGGTGCTGAATTTCCAATAGGCTCCAAGCTGAGGCCAATACTGCTGGCTCATAAATTACTCTGAGTATCAAGGAACTAAAACATATTGAGGTTACTACAGATTAGGAACTCTTCTAAGAACTAGATATGTATTAATTCACTGAATTACCATACGGCCCTATAAAGGAAGTACTGTTTCTGCTTTTCTTTTAAAAATAATGAAACTTAAGAAGCAGAACAGGGACTAAGTATCGTGCCAAATTAATCAGTGGTGGAATCAGAATTCCAGTTTAGACTGCCTGACTCTAGAACCCATTCAAACTCATAACTATTGTGTGTTATTATCATATGAGAAAAAAGTTCAGTGCCAATAAGAAGCCTAGTGCAGGGGCTTTTTACAGGTGTTGGACGTGATGGGGGGGGCGGGGAGGAGAACACTAATTCAGCATAGAGCATGGAAGAAACAGGATTTGAATCCAGGTGAGTCTGGTTGTAAAATCCATTTTCTCTTGACGATGCTGGGAGCAGACTTCATCCTGTGCTTGACAAGGGTCCACTGCAATGGCCTAGTCACTAAGGACGTAATGGTGAACAAGACCAGAAATGGCCCCTGCTCTCTTGGAATGTGTGTTACGGTAGGAAGGAAAAACATGTAATAGATAACAGTTATTGAGTGTTCACTCTGTGCTCCACACTGTTCTAAGCACTTTATATTTAGTCATCACAACAGCCTGTAAAGTAGGTACAAGTTCTGATGAGGAAATTCAGGCGTAGAGAGGTAAGTAACTTCCCCAGGAACGTGGTTAGATAGTTTAACTAGAAGTTGAATCTCAGCATTCTCACTTCAGGCTCTGTATTTGTTACCAGCATGTCCTCTGCCCCTCTAAAGATATGAATAAAGGAGTATGATAAGAGCTATGAAGGAAGCAAACGGGATGCTAAAGTAGAGAAAAACAGTAGACCTGCTTTAGACAAAATGGACAGAGAACGTCTCTCTGAAGAACAGGACATGCTGAGACCTGAAAGATGAGACTCAAAAGAGCATCTGGGGAGAATGCACAGAGGCCTGCAGTTGAAAAGAGAATGGAATGTTTGAGTAACTGAAATAAACCAGTATAACTATAGACTAGAGAACAATATGCAAGAAAAAGAAAGAAAGGCATGCGATTAGCCTGGAGAGGTGGGCAGAATCCAGATCACACAGAGCCTGGAAGACCAGGAACTATGTCTGTGTGTACATGAAGGCATAAAGGTATGCTTGCATGTGTGCAGCTCTACCAAAACCAAGATTTATTTTCAGTTTAAAAATAAAATTCAGCCCAGTTACCATGCTGGGAACTGATCTACCCTGAAGAGCAGCTTGCCCTGTGACTATTTAGCTGACGTTGGGCACATTCTCTTTCTTCCTAGACCTGTTGTCACAGGTGAAGGAAGGCAATACCCTTTGTGAGTGCAATCTGAGAGAAGTTAGGGTACAACCACTGTGTAATAAAGACGCCCCGGCCAACTCCTGTAGTAGGGAGACCATGTTTGACACACCAGCCAGGGAGCTCATGCATGCAGCAAGATCCCAGGCCATATCCAGAAATGGGCATTGCTAACCTGCCAACTCATTACTTGACATAGTGACTTATCTTTATTTGAAATCTGTTTGATGCCCCATGTGGAGCTGAGAAGATGACCTCCTGTTTGTCCTGTCTCATCTACCTCCTGGTGGGAGCCTACTTGCCTAGATTTTGGTTTCTTAGGAGTATGGTATGAATAATGGCTTGAGACTGGACACTGGCATTAGACTTTATAACCTCAAATCCTGGCCCCACCACTTAATATCAGGAACACTTGGAAACGCCATTCCAACTCTAAGATTTCTTTCTTTTTAAAAAAAATATGTTTTCATTGCTTTCAGAGAGGAAGGGAGAAGGAGAGAGAGAAACATCAATGATGAGAGAGAATCACCCATCACTGCCTCCTGCACGCCCCCCACTGGGGATCGAGTCCACACCTGAGCAGTGTGCCCTGACTGGGAATAGAACCACGATCTCCTGGTTCATAGGTTGATGCGCAACCACTGAGCCACACTGGTTTTCTTGAACTGTAGAATGAGATAATAATAGCCCCTATCTCAAAGGATCTGGGGGATAATTTAATGAATTAATGCATGTAAACGTCTTAAAACAGTGCCTGGTACATTGTAAATGTTCAATATTTCTTAGCTATTATCATCATTAATACTATGAGGCAGCATGGTGTAGAGGAAAGAACTTGGGCTTTAGGGTTGGATACACTCTTTGGGTCACCTTGAACAAGTTACCTAAACTTCTTTGAACTGCAACTTCTTGATTTGTGAAAGAAAGATATGACCTACACAGGGGAATTACTTTAAGGATTAAGTAAGACCATACACATGTAAGATCAGAGACAGAGTAAGTAAAAATAAATTATAGTTTTTCCTCCTTCTTTAGACAGGTTATAAGTACTAACTCAGAAGTTGGATATTTATGAAAAAATAGCATTCATCGTCCTTTAAAAATGTATGTGAAGAAAAGTGCCCTAGTGTAAGAAAGGGGAATGGTTCTATCTTTAGCATCAGATGGGCAAAAGCATTTAAGTTCATGGTTGGCTGCTTGTGAGTTTTCATAAAAACAAAATCTAGCAGATATAATTAAGTATGCAGCATTTGGAATGGAAGCAGGCACTCCTCTTCATTGTGTGGGCAATAAAACCTGGAAGAAAAAAAAATCAATATGTTGGTTCAATTAAGTTTTCAGCTACAAATAACTAATTTCAGTCCTTATGGTTTTTCTAGGCTCCAAAATATATTGCTTATTGTTCTTAAAATATTAATATAGCCCTGAATTATTTATTGAGCTGAGAAACACTGCACTCTTTTAACATGGAAGAGAATGGAAGGTTATTTCATGTCAGCACCATGGAAGACAATAATAAATCTGAAATGTAAATAATACCTCTGAGAATAGAGCCTGGTTGAAGGCCAAAGCACGTGGTTTCCAGACGTTTTCTTTTGTGATATAGAAGTTGGAAAGCCAATAGAAAAATGCTGTCCTGGGCTTTTGATTCTTTTAGGGTTGGCAGCATATTGTGGCTATTTAGGTTATTCTAGAATGTTTTGATCATTTATAATAATACTTTATGTCATTAAAAGAATCTACTATATAATAGTATTAGCTATCATTTATTGAGCTTTTATTATGTCTCAGGCACTGTGCTAAGAGCTTATATACCTTACCCTATTTATCCTATTAACTCTGTGAAATGGGTATTGTCACTGTCCATATTTTACAAGACAAGAAACTGAGACCCAGCGAGGTTAAGTGTTTTGATTACCTGGCCTCTGGCTCTAGAGTTACTTTCATGATGGGACTGTTAACAGTAAACACACCAGGTGTTACTGGTGAAGTTAGACTTTGGTCCTTGAGTTTGGCTAAGAAAGAATTCAGAGCCAAGAACTCAAATACAAGTGAAAGTTTATTTAGAAAGTCACAGAGGTAGAGGAAGTGAACTCTGTGGACTCGGAAAACAAGTTACAGAGGCAAAAGAAGGGCCCTTGGAGCATAGGGGGAAGAAAGCAAAAGTACGTGCCTTAAGGGAAAAAAGGGGGAAGGAAAGGCACAGTCAGGCTCTACAGAGAGAGTGTGCCTGAGGAAGAAGGGGGTGGGGAAAGGTGTGGGCATGCAGAGAGAAAGAGAGAGAGAGAGGGAGGGAGGGAGCTCGCACAGACTGTGTCCTTAGTCTTAAGGGGTTTTATCTGTTTTGCAAATGTGGGTATTTTAGGGGAGGTCTCAGGGGAGGATCTCAATAGAATATTCATCTGCTTTCCAGGTGTGTTTTCAGGGCGGGGTCTCCACTGATTGGTCAGGGCCAGGTCAGGGGGTCATTAGTCATTGCAGCTGGTCCTGATGTCAGCCATGGTATTGCGTGGTCTGGTGTTGCTGGTCTAGGACTGGAATCTAGGCCTGGAGCTGAAACACAACTGAGGCCTAAATGTTATCTCTAGTTTGACCAAAGCTCTACCTCTGTGGTCAACAGACCTGAGGCTTTGTTCCTAAGATTATTTGACTTGGGTCAGAACCTCATTGTCCTGGGGGCTTAATGCTTAAGGGTGAGGTCATGCAAGGGCTTTTATGGGAGTCCTATGAAGCTATTCTCTGGTCCCCTTGTTCCTCCTCTAAGGGGGCTCTACCACATGACTAGTGACATGCCAGGGGAAAAGAGGTCAGGGGAGGGTCCAAACTGCATGACCAGCAATATGAAAGGTCAGGGGGTCTAAGCTACACGATCATTGATATGCTAGGGGAGGAAAGGTCACCATGGGGGTGAGGTGCCACCCTACTATGCTTGTTTTCCCAGTTTTTCCCATTGCTAGGCACCCAGGCCTTTCTGCCTTGGTGACCTTTCGTACCTAGCCTATCGTTCCTACTCTGCTCATGTCTGTCTGACTGCCAACTATCTCAGAATAACTTGCTGCTTTCTCCCACAGACAGTGTTAATCCCCCCTGCCTCTGTCATTCAGTAGCAGAATGCTGGACAATTGCCTATGCCCATGTTCTCCAATATTGGAGTAGAAAGAGCATGATCTTTTAAATTAAACAGGCCTGGGCTTGCTTTCTTCACCCTCTGCCTACTAGCAGTGTTATCTTGGATTCCTTAGTGCTGAAATACATATCCGAGGCAGGAACTGTTATTGTCTCATTTATCACTTAGGAATCTGGGGCTTGGAGAGGTTTAGTACTTTGACCAAGGTCTTAATACAAGTATGTGGAGGAGCCGCATTTAAACCCAGGCCTGTCAGAAGCCTCCAAATCTAATGCTTTTAGTAGTTTTCACCTTATCTACATGATCACAAATACTCAGAGTTGCAATTTGGTGGCTGGAAGATCATCTAGAAGTCCTCTCATTTTGCAGATGAGGAAATCAAGGCTCAGAAAGAGGGACTGAGTTGCTAATAGACATGGGACAAAACCCAGCTCCTGGTCCACTTGGTGTCAGGTATCATGGCAGAAGCCTGAGGCTTCAATTGCTCGTGGAGGTGGCGTGAGCTTGGCGATCCGCAGGGAGACTGTGCTCAGGACATATTCTAAGGGTCCACTTTACTTCACCTGTATATCTACCTCTCTGGAGCCTTTGAAAATTCACTAGCTCTCTGTATAACTTGACTTTCAGTCAAATAGATTAAAGGAAAGGAACTAAGATGTATAGGGAATTACTGTGCACTTAATTTGGCATATTACATAAATCACCTAATCCTTACAACAGCCCTATTGTTTAGGTGTTATAATCTCAGTTTTAAAGATGAGGAGATTAAGAGAAAGAGGGTTAGTATTCCTGGGTTCTGCTCTTTTTGGGAACTGCCTAGTGGTTTCAAACACTTCTTGAGAAGGGCTCTGCTCTCTTTCTTGATAGAAAGGCTACTCACTGGGTGAGGTGGTGGCATAAAGGAAGCTATTGTGGAGGCATCCACATGGAGAAATTCTCTCTCTTCCTTTTGGTCTCATTGGAATGACTTTTATTTGCTGTGACCTTGGGTTTCTTTTCATCATTAAGAGAGATATATTGTGTGTTTAAATACTGCATTATTAATAATATTTGCCTGGGTGCAGTGTCATGATCAATTTTTCATGTGCATCATTCTTTATGCAGCACTAGTTGAATTTCAAGTAGAGTCTTACCTTCACCTCTCCTCCCTCAGTGACAGTCTCCAGCAAGGAGAATGGCAGGCCTGAGACTCTGTATTCACAGGAGAGATCAGAATGCTTCCCTAGGTCAGCTCAAGACACCTTGGTGATGGGGCACCACGAGGCAGTTGTGAGGAAGCAGGGAGTGTCTCCTAAAGCCAACCTGCACCAGAGGATCCAGGGCTCGAAGCCCTGGATTTCCCATAATATTCTGTGACTCCTTTGTCTCATCCAGGGGTCCTCTCCCTCTGTCTCTTCTTCCCCACTGCCTCCCTTTCATCTGCCCTACTTCAAGTATTTATTGAGCATCTGTAACATACCAGGCCCCATGCCAGAGGCTCGGGATGGGGACAGAAAAGAAGAAAAGTTTCTATTTCTCGACGGACCTCCCCATCCTGACTTGGAGGCAGGCACAGAACAGCGTGATTGGCACTATGATCTAGGGAGGTACAGGGAACTTTTTTTTTTAAGTTTGAAGGCAAGAATCAAATTTCTGCCCTGAATTATATTTATTCTGTAACCCCTTGTGAGTAAAATTTTATAGTAATTTCCCCAGACAGCTTCTCGGCATGTGGCCAGACTGGCGTATTGCTCGCCTTCCAGAACTCCAGGGAACATGTGAAATAGGGTACAGGTGTGCTTACCCCAGGTCTCACTAATAAATCCAGTTAAGGAAACAGCATTAATTTAATGGTTTGTTCATGAGACTTTCTACCCACCCCTCATGCTGCCAAATGCTACTTCTTCTAAAGATCCAGCCTTAGACGTGTGGGGAGCCGCTCTAGGTGGGGCTTCCATCCAGACCGCAGCGCCTTTCTGGAGCTCCTGCTGCAGCCCACGGGCTGTCCTCCTTCCTACCCTCCCGTTACTCTGTCCCAGGCCTTGGAAGCTTGTCAACTTAGTGGGCTCCACTGGAGGCTCTTCCAGAAGAAGGATCAGTTCTGATTTGTCCCTGAAACCCTAGAGAGGTCCACCCAGCACAGCAGAAGTTTGAGCAAGGAAGGGAAGGGAGAGAGAAGGAGGGGAGGGGAGAAGAATAAAGAAAAGCAGTGCTCCCAGACAGACATGATGCTGTCCACAGAATACTGTACCTCTTTGGACGTGAATACTTTTTATTAAGTGGGAATGATGCACCCATTTAAAAAATATAAAAGTTAAACAAACTAATATATGTTCCATACTTGGTACACTGTCTGCCACATACTAAGTGCTCAATAAATGTTACACTATCAGTACTTTTTAAATTCTTTCTGTCTTTTTCCTCCTGTATTTTTCCTACTTCTTGCCTTCAACAGGAAACAGAAAATGTCTTCCTCTAGAAGCCTTATCTCTTAAACCCAGCATTTCCCAAAGTGTTTTGAGAAATAGATGTTAATAGGTGTTACATAAAGGAAGAATTCATATTTGAATAAATTTAAGAAGCTCTGGATTAAAAATAAATTAGCCAGGTTCTTTACAGCAGGACTTTTTACAAGATTGGAATATGCTAATATACATTGTAAATCTTAAGACGGGGCCAGGCCTAGAGCATTCCCTGCAGTTATTTGGCTAAAGGCTCTCTCTTCCCCTTTCTTCCCAGAGAACTTTATGGATTTAGTGTCCTTAGGAACCTCTTTGCCCAACACGCCCCAAAGAATTATCAGACTGTTTTTTCTAGATTCTGTTTATTTTCTGAAGCACTCTGTTAACAATTTTTAAACTATCATATTGTAGCAAATTTAGAAAGTAATGAAAAGTACACATGAATCAGAGAAATTCTCTGATTTCTCCTCTTAAAGGCAACTCTTCAAATTTTATCCTATTTCCCTTTAATCTCCATTCTATGCATTTTTCCTTTATATAGTAGAGCTGAGGAGAAAAGAAAAAATCTATACTTTTAATGTTCAATTTGTGCAAGACTGCTTTGAAGCTTTACTTTTAATGACTGATTATATCTACCTATAGGTGAGGCCTGTGGTGACCCTTCAGCTGTAATGGAGGGATGGCAGTACTTAAGCAGCTTTTTCCTTGATTACCTCTTTGGTGATAAGACTCAGTGGTTAAGCCTCTAGCTAGACATGTTTTATATCAACCTGCCCAAGCTCACACCTAAGGTACACCGGATCCCAAGTCAATATTTTTTGATGCATCCCCCTTCTATAGAAACAATTATATTAAAAGGTACATTATAAAATTCCTGGACCCTTGTGAAGTCCATGATAAAATTTAAATAAAGATTTAGAACAGTGAGTGGAGAAGGGGTATGTTTGGTTATATTGCTCAGTCAGTGCATGTGAAGTGTCCAGGCACCTTCATAAACATACTTTTATGTTCTTTATTGTCAAATGCACAGTCCCGGTTAATTTTGTATTTACTACCTGGAAGAAAAGGTGGCAACACTGACATTGCTCATGACGCATGGCTCTCTGGAACATTTTTGCAGTTTCCCAGCACCATTTACTTAACACCGGCTATGTCATTATTCACGGTACTTCATTACTCATAGTGTTGTCAAAGAAAACAATTACTCAGGACACATCTTAAAGAATGGTAAGGCAGACTTTATCCAGGGGGCTTATGCAGTGGGGTTTAGTAGGGAAGAGAGATCAGACTCAACTCCAAACATAATAAGGAAAAGAGAGAGTTTACCCAAGAGTGAGGATGCGTGGTGGTCAGTGGACAGAAAATTACAAATTACTAAGAAGCATCAAGGGAAAGTATGGATTCTGGCTAAACCGACTGAGCAGCGTTCTCACTGAAGACGGACCATGGTGACCGGATATCACCGAGGGGTGGGAGAGGGTACGGAACTGACCAGCTGAGGATCGGAGGGGAACCTTCTGGCCGACCTGACTTAGCAGGGTTCTTGCTAAAACTGGATAATGCAGAGATGAACATGGAAGCCCAGAAGTCAGGGCCTAGTTGAGAAGAGAGTTCAGAGAAGCCCAAGTAGAGTTTGGTCAGGGAGAGAATCTTTGTCAGTGTCCCCCACAAATGGTTTCTAATGATTTTCTCAAAGTTTTGTGATGCTTTGTTGATAGTGAACACAAATGCAGGACTCATCCCAAGTGTGCAGGACAATGTGAATAATAATTCACATCCCAGTCACATTAAATGTACCATCCAGGGTTGTATAGCATGAACATACATCAATATGTTTTCCAACCATGACTTTTCCCCCGAACTCTTTAGCTTTCTCCCATAATCACTGCATTCCTAGAATGTGTTCTTTTTTGATGTTGATTGCACAATATTAACTGCCTTCCATAGACCATCGTCAGCAAGAAGAATGGGCAAGGGACCCATAATGCTGAGAAAGAGACAGTCCCATTTGCACAAGGAAAGCTTGTTCTTATAGGACACAGCTTAAAAGACCTAGGAGAGCACAGCATTCTGCCCATCAGTTGACAACAATCAGGAGGATGCATTGGAAATGCAGAGCAACCACTTCAGAAGATTTCAGAGAAGACAGGCATGAGATAGGCACAGCCACTTCTAGAGAACAACCTGCCACTGCTGTCCAAGAGGGGACACAGGGTAAAGGATGCTTGCCGCCACCCATGCTATCTTCAGCTGCCATAACCCCGTGGGTTCCAGAACAGGGCAGATGGACAGTGTCAGAACATTTCCATACCATTTCTTTATGTCATGATTAGCCTTGCTGGTGGAGAGGTGAGGAGAAAATATAATCTGTGCCTTACAGATAGAAAAACCACGGCTCAAAGAACTTATGAGATCATCTATTTTCAAATCTGTGCTTGGGCCTGCTAAATACATTTCATTGTGGATGACCCAGCCTTTTCACTGGCAGAACCATTTTCAGTAGGATTAAGGCTATTTTACACAGGAGAACGAGCTCAGTCTGGGTTGGCAAATGGCATATGGAGATAAAATGGTGAGAGAGTTGCTGCTGAGAAAATAACACGTTCAGGATTGTGTCCCAAAGAGTAGTAATTCCAGTAATTGCTGACTTCTGCATTTTTGTTTTTGTTTTTCCACTTTGCTCCCCATGCCTTAATGTATGTAGATGGTTAGGACCGGCTCCTTCCTGAGAAGATCTGTGAGTTACTGTTTCCCTTTAATACGTGAGGCTTCTAGGTCAGACCCAAGGATACCCTGGGAAATTTAATTCATCCATCATATTGTAAACTATTCCCTGAGCACCTGCTCCATGCCAAGTCCCGTCTGGGCACTGAGAATATTAAAACACTTGACCCATCCTTGCCCTCATGAAGCTCACAGTCCATTGGCAGAGATGCACATGATTATACCAACTGCAACTGATACGGAGAAGATACAGTTGCACCAGTTCAAGAGAGAGCTGCGTGTTGCAGCGTTGTGCCTAGGTGCCCAGGTGCGCAGGTGAAGGAGCCGCTTTCACGTGGGGTGTCAAGAAAGCTCTCCTAGCTAGAGCAGGTCCATGTTGAGTCTTGAGAGATTCCCGAAAAGGTGGAGCCTGCATACGCAGGAGCAGGAGGGGCAGCAGCGTGTGCCCGGCGGCGAGTTGGTGAGTTCCAGGGAAAACAAGCACCGAGCTCAGCACGGCTGCTCCTTGACCCAGTGAACAGTCATGAGGACAGAGGGCTGGGGTGTGTCACAGCTGCTTTGAAGGCGCGTCCTTAGGGCAGTGGAAGGTCTCA
This sequence comes from Miniopterus schreibersii, assembly GCF_964146895.1. Lineage (NCBI taxonomy): Eukaryota > Metazoa > Chordata > Mammalia > Chiroptera > Miniopteridae > Miniopterus > Miniopterus schreibersii. Next base: position 29,908,423 of record NC_138109.1, on the reverse strand, counting down.
GGAGCGAAGCAACTTAGCCGGTAAATGCACGTCCCTGTCTGTGAGGAATGGAGTAGAATGAACCCTTTAAAGGCCCGGAAGACCTGGATCCTGCGTCTTTTTCCGTCCCCTACAGATTGGGTGAGTGTGTTCAAGTCTTGCAATATCTTCAAACCCGTGTTGTCACCTACAAAATTGGAATAATCTGTGACCTGCCCATCCTAGAAGGTTCTTTTGAGAAGAAAATGAAAAAATTGGTATGAAAATAATTTGTGAGTTATAAAAATTTTTGTCATTATAATTATTTATAATATCTTTTTATTATTATATTAAGTTTATATTCTCAGTGGATATTTTACTATCCCATAGATAACAGAACTAGCATCTGCAATGAAAACTTTTATGATTACTTTGTGAGGATATTATTTAGCACTAAATTTCACGGCAGTAACACTACGGTAAGTATAGAAATAGAAAAGAAGGGAAAGAATATGATATTTATTGAGTATTTCTATGCCAAGTGCTATGCTAGATTATTTACTCTCTCTTAAACCATTCTCTCAGTACTCCCATGAAGACAGGTATTATTATTCTAATTTGTAGATGCGGGAACTAAGGTTCAAAGAGTTGTAATAACTTATTAAAAGTCACTCAACAAGTTAGTGGCAAAGCCAGGATTAGAACCCGTTCATGCATTAACTCAAATCCTGCATTCCTCTGTACACATGGAGTTTGTTGGAGAAAGGAGGTTCACGCAAAGGAGACAGAGAATGTTTGCAGATGGGGGTAAACACGGCATGTATTTGAGAAAGGGAGGAACCCTTCTCAGCTGGGAAAGAGGAGGTAGGTTTGGCATCATGGAAAAATGTTCCCCAAAATGTCTTGAAAGCCTGCCGCAGTTTTGTTTTGCTCTTGACTTGGAGGCAACTAGATATTATTGAATCAGGGAGATCTAAGTAAGACTGTTTTGAGGGGGAGATTAGGCCAAATGAAAAAAGCTTCAGAGAAAAACTACGACCTAAACAATGTTGGTATTGACTAAGTTTGATACAAACTGCAGTTAAATAACACATTTTATTATTCTGTTTATAGCCTTAAAGACACCAAAGTCCTAGAGTATATAGCCAGTGGAAAAAGTCCTTATTGAGTCCTACAGATCTCAAATCATTAGAAATTGCAGTTTTCGTGGTCATCATGTTAGGTTCCTAGAGGAATTTCAGCCTGAATTTCTATCCTCATTTCCTTCCAGTTTCTTTCCTGCAACTACACTGGACCACTAGGCCCCGTGTCTGAAATGTTCTTCCCTTCTTTTCTGTCAAACGCTGTTATGTCCAACCATTAAGGCTCACCTCTTTCTTGAAGTTCCTACCTTGACTTCATGCAGATTGAACTACTCCTTTTTTCTCTATTTCCAATGGCTTCTCATTAAATTTAAAATAATATTCAAACTCTTATCATAGTCCATAGGCCCTGCATAATTTAGCCTCTGCCTATCTCAACGGCCTCATCTTCTCTTTCCTCCCACTGCTCATTAAGCTCCCACCACACGGACCTCTTCAGTTTTCTCAACTATTTCATGCTTATTTCCTATATCAGGGTCCTGGCAAGAATTTGAAGAGAATTTAATAAAGGGACAGTTTATAAGAGTATTGGCAGGATATAGGAAAAATAAAAGGTAGAGTGCAGTACCTGGAATGATAATATTAGGGCACTGTTACCTCCCACACCTGAGGAGGCAGAGGGAGTTGTTGGTTATCAGACTCCGAAACAGGAGAGTGCTTTTGGAAGGGCCACCTGACAGGAGCTGAGAAAGGTAGATGAAGGGACACGACTCGTTGAAGATGACCCCATGAGGAATGACCCAGGGAAATAACGAGACAAACAATTGTCTCCGCTCTCCTTCCCATCTCCTTCTGGGGCTCTCCGTTGTCTAAACTCAACCTGGAAGTTAGTTGGCAAGAGAACCCTTTTTATGTAGTAGGTTGAACCAGTTGCCAAAATAAGCAATTCCGTAAGATTCAACTCGATACGTACAGGTCAGCTCTCTGAGGCAAAGAGCAGAGCACGCTCATCCTGATCTTCACATGACTTTTCTCTAATATTTCCCTCAGCTCAACAGCAAGCTCCTCACAGAAGTCTCCCCCGACTGCTCAGTCAGAGTAGCAGAACCCCAAACCTAAGTATCACCGTGCAATCATTAGGTCTCATTTTATTCATAGTATTTATCACCATCCGAACTTATCTGTTTTATTTTTCTTATTAAAATTAATTTTCTGTCTTACTCCACTGGAATGTAAGCTTTATGTCTTGTCTGTTTAATTCACTACTGTGTTGCCAGCACCTGACACAGTGCTGATGGGTAGTTGGCGCTCACTAATTCTTTGTTAAATAAATGAACTCGTGACTCTCTTTCCATAGTAGCTTGTACTTCTTTTCTGGCATTATCACAGTCAGACCCATACTATACTTGTTTATGTATCTTTCTTGAGGATAACAACATTAATCTGTTCTTTTTAATTCCCAGCATCTGGTAAAGGGCCTAGTATATAGTAGGAGATTATTAAAAATTTAAGTGAAATAACTGTCTACTTTAAAACAGGGCAGGAATTTGACACTGGGTGGGAGCTCCATGGCATTCTGGTTTGAGCTCAAGAAACTGTCTCGTATTATTACCTAACTGTTGCCTGCCTGTGTCTTGCCACCTCTGTTTCTGCGGGGATAAGCACCATGGTATCTCCTCTTAGGTCCTCCGGAGCATCCTCAGATTCTCAGTGTCTGTTGATTCTTGCTTTAGACATATTTCTAATTAGCTTTCTTGGCTGCCTTCACAGTCCACAGTGAAATATATGAAGGAAAACAGAAAAGATAAAGGGCTGCCATAGCAAGTAGATTAACAGCCACAGGAGCAGCAGCCGGTAGTCTGACAGCAAAACAGGAAACAGAAACAGCTTGAATTCAAGCTCCATGAGAGTGCGAACTTTTACTCCTTCACTACTTTTCTCCCAAGGATCTAGGAAAGTCTCTAGTATGTGGTAGTAATAAAAATAATAACTAAAAATAATAGCTTAGGGCTATTAAGTGACAGATATCTGATTTATACCCAGACTTTGGTTCCAGAGTCAATGCTCAATAAATATTTGTTGAATGAATGAATAAATAAAAGAATGAATGAATTAGATGTGTTACTTCTCAGTCTCCAATTCTTTTGATTTAATCACAGGATGGTATTTATACTTAAGAAGAAATGCAATTTATACTTAAGAAGAAATGCAATTTAAGAAGAAATGTTTGTTAAACCGGATATAACTGAATCTAAGTAGAGCGAAATTAATAATACTCTCCCTTTTTTTAATACCAGTAAATGTTACTATGCATTTCTGTTGTGTTTAAATATAATCTTCATTAAAACCGTGTTTCTCCCTTGACTTTCTATCTCAGTAATTAAAGCTGTTTCTTAACTCTCAGAAATGGTATTCACCTTTAAAAGCCCCAAGTAGGAATATAAATATTTAGCCCTAGTTTTACGTGATGACAATTTCCCGCAGGCACAATCCCATTGCATTTATAGTACTTGCCAGAGTAGTGCCAGTCACATGGCTTCAAACCCTGCCAAAGAAAGAGGACTCAACTCTAAGTAGAAAAATAAAATAAAAGGGAAAAAAAAGGTTTGGGTGCATGTCAGATCGCCCTGGCAGTGCCTGCCGAACCTACACCTACCGCAATGCATGCAGGCCAATGGGCACATTCAAGATGTCCTTGTCTTTGTAACTTGAGAATCACCAGCAGTTGTGTTTTGTCAAATATTCTGTTAGCTGGCTTGGTTCCTCACCAATCATGTCCCTGGAGTCTCGAGTCCCTGGAGCTTTTTTTTTTTAAGATGACAAATGATCTCCTTTTGGAAATTTGTGCAAGTTGGAGAGCCATGTTCTTCTGTACTGGCCTGTCCTGGTGTGATGGGTGCAGTTGCAGACCGTCTTAAGAGGGTCATGGAGCTTTCCTGGGACAGGTCAGTCTGAGAGAAGGGTGTGGAAATGAGGGTGAAGGAGCCAGAGATGTTGAGCCTGGAGAAGACCCTACTTGAGAACTTGCCTGCTCTGCGACCTTGGGCAATTCTACACATCTGGGACACTCCAGGCTTGGTTTCCTCTTCTGTATATTGTGTTTGTAGTGCTGTTGTAGAAGTAAAGTAGGAAATATATGGGAAAGTACCAAATCAATTATAAAGTTTTACCTGTTATTGCTTTACTGTTATCTGAATAGCTTATGATACCAAACATTCAGTCAAGAAAGTAGCACACTATAAAATGTGTTAGCCTCACCCTGGCCGGTGGCTCAGTTGGTTGGAGCACTATCCTGTGCGCCAAAATATTGTGGATTGATTCCCAGCCAGGGCACATACCTGGGTTGCAGGTTCGATCCTTGGTCAGGGTGTGTACAGAGGCAACTGATGGATGTTTCTCTCTCACATCGATCTCTCTCTTCCTCTCTCTAAAATCAATTAACATATCCTCAGATAAGGATAAGAAAACCCAGCAGATAGGTTCATAACTTGTAATCAAGTGTCATCGCTCATTAGAGAAGTAGATCTAACTCAGCCTGATGCATCACAACCTATTTCCAAAGAGGATTTAAAGGAACAACACCTCAGTATCATCTGACCCTCACAATGCACTGTGGCCCTGTGGGATAGGAAGAGCAGTAACATCGCCATGCTCACACTCATCCACCCATCTATTCATTTAACACATGTATTAAGAGCCAGTTATTGTACATAAAGTACTGTAATTGCTTTTCAAGTGTAAATATCTGTGTCATTCCCTCACATGATTTTCACTCACAGAAAACTCGGAAAGGTCCTCACTCATCGGACGTCTCCTATGCAGCTGTATGGAGAGGGAAAGATCCTTGAACTTAAAGAGAGCAGCCTGGAATTTTCATTTCCGATCTACCAGGACTGGCTAAGGAGCTCTGGGTTAGTTGTAGAGCCTGGCACATAGCAGGCTCTCGATAAATAGTAAGAGAATGGATGTATAAGTGGATGAATAAACGAGTGAATGATGCCACTTCATGAGCCTGTTTGCTCACCCGTAAAACACAAATGATAACTCCTGGATCCCAAAATGGTTGTGAGAATGACATGAATTATTGTGCTTAAAAAGTATTTCTATAAACGGCCAGTCAACAAATATGGCTGTTCCTGAGCCCCATCCTCCGAGTATCCAGTGCAGATAGCCATAGTTCCTCCCTGGAAATTACCTGCTCTGGCCTAGCTCACCTGACTAGGTTTCAGAAACCGTTTCTTTTGGACAGATTGCTCTGATTGCAATGCTGATAATAGACTATAGGGCTACACGTGAGGGAACCAGTTTTGAAGCTCTTTCTGTTATCTAGGCAAGAAATGGTGGTGACTTGACCCAGAGTGGCAGCAGTGGGTTGTTCATTGGATTTATTTTTAAAGCAAGCCCAATAGCAGCTCTTAAAGGATTGGATGTGTAGTAAAGATAGAGGAGTCAAGGTGATGCAAGACCTTTGTTCCTAGTTAGAAGGGTGGCATTGCCATCACCTGAAATGGGAAAGACTATCCATGGAGCAGGTTCGTGGAGGTGAGATCAGAAGTTCAGTTTGGGGCATGTTAAGTTTGCGGTGCTTATTAGAATCCAAGTGGAAATGTTGAGGAGGCAGTTGGATATTTGAGTCAAGCGATAGAGAAAGAGGTTTGAGCTCAAGATATAAATTAGGTCAACAGTGCCACCATGGTATCAAGGTCACGTGGGCTGAGGACAGCCGTTACCTCTGACAACCAGGAGACCACAGTGATGTTTTTAGAGCCAGTTCAGTGACATGGTACGAAAGGAAGTCAGCCTGTCTTGTGCTAAGGAGTAAATGAGCATCAAAGATGCAGCAATAGTTAATGTGGATTACTTTTTAAAAGTATTTTGACAGTGGAAGGAAAGGACAAAGGAGGTGGGAGTTGAAGGAAGGGAACTGATATTTTAATTAGGCCATGATTTTGGTGAATTGACCACTCCATAGCTCTTAACATGCTTTTGTCTGTTAGTTTATTCAAAGCCTGTCTCCAGCTATCCCTCCTGTGGTTCTCCCTCTGCCTGCCCCGTAAAGGGTCTGTTTGCAGTATTTCTTTCTTTCAACTTGGATCATCATCTAGCAGAGAAAGATATAAACGCCTTGCCTGGCATACAAGACTCTCAAAGATCTGGCTCTGATACGTTAGGATAAGTTTTCCCTCCCCCGCGCTCTCCCGTACAGCCTAAGCCCTCTCCACCCCTGGAGCTTCGCACCTTCTGATTGGTGCCTTTAAGCGCGTTCTTCACTTGGTGCAGAAGCCCCGCCTGCTCCATTGCTCCGTGTGTGCAAATCTTCCTTCTTGTTCAAGACTCTGCTCAAGTGCCATTTCTTCTAGGCAGCCTCAGGCCCCCCTCTCTCACCTGTAGGACTCTGAGCACATTCTCTGTGCTTTTCTTTTAGTAGCTCTTACTTTCAACCTGTCCAAAAATGCCCTAAATTAGTGATTTTATAGGTGTTGGTATAAATGTCCAAATGCTAGGAGATCTCTTTCTGAAACTTTGAGATTCTGTGTGATTCTCTTATTACCAAGTGCCCTGAAGATGCCCAATTCTAACATCTTCTGACCACCCACTCACTCTGTCATTTAGCTCATCACCTCCTATGTAGCTATTCTGTGACCTTGAGAGCTACTCCACTGGCCTGAGGATAGAGATCTGGATTTTGGTTCTCAATTCATTGGAAAATCATGACTATAAGTATCAACATCAGTATCATGATTATTAACCTGAGTATCAGTTACTTTGTACAAAATTAAGATCGCAGTCTCTACTGTAGAAGAGGGTAATACAGTCACATCCTGAAACCAATGATTACACAGACCCTTTAAAAGTCACCCCCGTTAGGGAGTCCTCCTGGTGTTCCCACACCAACATCCCTCATTTCTGTGTTTCATCATCATTTTGTATAAACTTCTGTCATTACATTTATCACAAGTATAATTTAGTCTCTACCATATGGTTAATATCAGAGATGGTTTAGTGTCATGTTAATAGGATGAGATATAGATCCAGGTAGATCTGGATTCAAAGTCTTCTGTTATTTCTTAGCTGTGTGACCTTGAATGAAATTATGTAATGCCTCTGATCATTAATATCATGATCTAATAAATGGGGACTTTATTAGGAAAAAAATGAGATGGTAAATATAAAACATCTGGCAGCCTGCTGGATACATATCAAGTTACAAGTAAATATTTGTCAATTCCGTTTCACTGAATTGCTCCAGTTTGAAGTATTCTCTCTGCTTTTAGTGCCACAAACTATTTGGGAGACAAAATTAGATTATCGATTTTGCTTTTATGAAGTGAAAAGGGTTGTTGTTTTAATCTGCGGTGAACCTCAGTAGTGGACCAATTGTCTGAAGTACTAGCATATTTTTGTACTTAAATAGAACAAATTGAATTATAGCATAAACAGCAATAGAAATTCCTGCAGAGTAGTGTTTTTTCAACATAAACCATTATCCCTCCCAGCCATATGTATAGACATAGCAAAGCTTCTGTATTTATATGTTTTCATTAAAAACAAAATGATTAATTCCACAAGTTAATTTATTGTATTTGTCACAACAGCCAAATTCAAATTAAATGGCCTAGTGCTTAGAGATATTAAAAACTGACTTATTGAAAGGAATCTATAATTTTCGTGCAGTTTTCTTCTTAAGAGCCTGCAGTTGTTATTTTCTAGCAAGAAATCTAAAACAGTTTCACAGCACCATTTTTCTGATGCATTATTTTTAGAGATTTTTAAATTGGTCCCTGGTTACTTTCAGAAAGCAAATTCTCTAGTTTAATACCTGTTAACTCTGGGAACAGCAACACATAGTGAACAAGGTACAGCTTGACGATTGGAAAGATCTACAGGTGAATTCTGGGCTTAAGCAAAGTCCTTAATGTCTTCCAACACTTTCCCCATCTTTAAAATGAGGACAGTGAAACTTAGTTTTAAGAGTTATTGTGCCAAATGGGTTCAAGCAAGTGAAATGCCTGGCACCTAGTAAGTGTTCCTTTTTAAATTGTCTTCACTTATGTTTATCAATGAAACAAGATTTTCTTACTTTCCAAGACAGAGCATTTGTTGATGTTTTTTCTTGTGTGTTTACCCTTATGAGAGATCATATGAAAATTTAAACTCGGGGTCTTTTTTTAAAAATTGCTTTGGGTTAAAAATATTTTGTTACAGTTTTGACTATGACTTTTTCACCATTACTGTTAATTTGTCTGGTCATAAAGTAATATGTGTTCACTGTAGAAGATTTATATTCTAAAGTATAGAAAAGCTTAAAGATAAAACAAAAGAAATCGCCTGAAATTGCACAGTTCAGGGGCCACCACTATTAAAATTAGGGTTTATTTCACTCACTCTGTGTACATGCATGTGCTGTGTGTGTCCCATTCATTTTATAAAATTGAGATCATAAAAGTGCTCTGCCTTTTTATTGGTTTTTAAACAGTTGTTTTCATATAGCAATATATCACATACATTTTCTATATCATTACAGTTTTTAAAAGACTGTTTTGATGGAAACAAAGTATTTCATCATACACATATAACTTATTTAAAATAAATCCATTTTTATGCATTTACATTGTTTCTAAGTATTTGCTCCGTAAGAGCAAAGTTCCATAAGAACATTGTCCTTTTAAATAAAATCAACTGTATTGATGTATCATTTATGCACAGTAAACTAGACACATTTTGAGGGTGGAGATCAATGAGTGCTAACAAATTTATACACTAATGGAACCACCACCACAATCAAGATGGAATATTTCCATTGCCCCCAAAGGTTCTCTTCTGCCTCTTCCCTTCATCTCTGACCCTTGATTCAGGCTACCACTGATCTGCATTCGTCCATTATAGATTAGGTTTATCATTCCTAGAGCTTAATATAAATGAAATAATAAAACATATTTTTGCTATAATTTTAAGTTGACAGTTTCAGCACTCTAAATACCATTCAACTGTCTACTGGCTTGCAAGGTTTTGATGAGATTTCTGCAGGCATTTTTATCTTTGTTTCTCTTTATATAGTATTATCTCTTCCGCCCTTACCTTGCTGCCTTTAAGATTTTTCTCTTTGTGCTGGTTTGCACACAGTTTATTATAATGTATCTTGGGTAGTATTCTACTTGGTGTTCATTGAGCTTCATGGATCTAGATCTATAGGTTTATATTTTTCATCAAATTTGGGAATTTTTAGCCACTGTTTCTTCAAATAGAAATATTATTTTTGTCCTTTCTCTGCTCCTCCTGTGACTCCAGTTGCACATATATTAGACTATTTAGTATTGTCCCATTGGTCATTGAGACTCATAATTTTTTCTCTTTTTTTTAATCTTTATGTTTCATTTTGAATAATTTTTGTTGTGATGTATTCAAGCTTTTAATCTTTACTTATGCAGTATCTAATTTGAGATTAATTCTATCCAGTGAATTTTCATTTTAGGTTTGTATTTTTCATCTCTAGAAGTTGCATTTGATTTTTTATATCTTCTATTTGTCTCCTCATTATAACTTTTTCCTTTAAATACTTAATATAGTTATAATTGCTCTTTTAATGTTATTATGTGCTAATTTTATTATACCTACAATTTATGGGTTTGTTTTATTGACTTATTTTTCTCCTGAATACTGGCCACATTTCCCTGCTTCTTGATATTTCTTTAATTTTTGATTTACTCCTGGTCATTGTGGATTTAACATTGTTGTGTGTTTGTACCTTGTTGTCTTTCTTTAAAGACTTGGGTTTTGTTTTGGTCAGAAATTGACTTTCTTGCAGTTTAGTCTGATCCTTTTGAAGTTTGTTTTTAAGATATTTCAAAGAGGATCTGGAGTGGCTTTACTCTAGGAATAGTTTAGCTTTGTTTTAAGGCCTGGCCCTTCTGGGGTCTTTACTGAATGACCCAAGAGATCAATGGGGATTCTCCACTCTTGGAACATGAACAATTCCTAATTCTTCTATGATCTCTGGAAATCATTCAACTCACGGCTCTCTCTAGTTGCTCTTGTCCTGTCCTCATGGAGTTTTACCCTTACATTTATATTTGGAGACAGCAACGTCTCCAGGGCACCACTATGCAAATTTCTGAAGCACTTTTCCTGCAAGGTGTCCTCCTCTCAAGGACTATCCTTCATCACCTCAGAATCTCTGGACTCTGGTCTCCATCTTCTAATGTATCATTAGGCTGTGCTTTGTATCTCCTCCCTTCTCCATATCCAAAATATGCCTCCAAGTGAAAAACCTAGTTAATTACAAGTCTCACCTCACTTTTTTCCCTTATTTTAGGTATTAGAATCCTACATTCCCTATTATCCAATATTTGAAAATTAATTTTTAATATATTTTGTTCAGTTTTTTAGTTGTTTAAAACAATATGGCCAATCAGGTTTTAATTATGACATCATGGCTAGATGTGTCTTTGAATGTGATCTATCCTAGCTAAGATCATATAAATCCAGAATCTTTAACATCAGAGTCTATATTAGAGCTGAATTTCAGTTCAGTTTGTGAAATGTCAACAATCACTGGCAATCTCTAAATTCTTTACAGGGTTCTAAGATATAAAGATAAAATTGAGAAAATCCCCTTAGGGAAGACAGGTAAGCAACCTTGGGCAAGTCATTTTACAATATATCAAAAGAGGCACCATGGCATAATTAAGAAAGGGTGGACTGGATAACATTGGTACCAATCCTCCAAGACAGATCTTGATTATACTGTGCAGAATGTGCCAAGAATATTATTTGACCCTGCCATTTTATTATGTATGTAACGTAGGGCAAATTAATAGTTGTCTAAACTTGTATTTTTTCATCACCTCCTAAAACCCTTGGAATTTCCTGTGATAAAAACTTTATTATGTTAATGAAGTGACTTTTGGAAAGCCCTGAGGAAACCTAAGGATGCTGGTTGCCCTAGAACCAACTACATGGGGCACACACACAGGGGCACACATCTCCAGGAAAGGGAGAGAGGCTGGAGACTGAGTTCATTTTACAATGGCCAGTGGTTTAATTAATTATGCCTTTGTGATGAATTCTCCATAAAAAACCAACAGGACAGGGTTCGGAGAGCTTTCAGGTTGGTGGACACGTGGAGATGTGGGGAGAATGGTGTGCCCACGTGGAGAGGACATGGAGGCTCCATGCTCCTTCCCACATAGTTTGCCCTATGCCTCTCTTCCATATGGCTGTTCCTAATTTATATCCTTTAATAGTAAACTGGTAATTTAATAGATAAAGTGTTTTTCTGTGCTCTGCAAGCTGCTCTAGCAAATTCGTTGAACCCAAGGATGGGGTTGTGGGAACCTCCGATTTATAGCCGGTTGGTCAGAAGTACCGGTAACAGCCTGGGCTTGAGGCTGGCTTCGGAAGCTGGGGTAGGGGCTGCAGTCTGATGGGACCGAGCCTTCAGCCTGTGTAATCGGTGTTCCCTCTGCGTGGGCAGTGTCAGCACTGAGCTGAACTGTAGAATCCCCTGCTGGCGCCTGGGAATTGCTTGTTGGTGCAGGGAACCCACAGCCACACGCACAACCACCACCACACACACACACACACACCATGTTGAAATTTGGGGCAGAACTCAAAAGGGGCTAATTTTTTTGTACTTTATGAATGAGGAGCTGTTTTCTAGTGAAAACCTAGGGGAAAAATTATCTCTCTACAAAGTAACATTGTCCAGGCCATAAGAGTAGAGCTAGTTGACTTGGTGTGCTGAAAAGGACAGGGACTTGGAACTTGGAAGAAAGACAGACTTGGGCTTAAACTCTCACTCAGTATCTGGGTGACCTCGGGAAAGTCAGCTACTCTCTCTGAGCCTGTTTCCTCATTTAAAAATGGAGATGGTATTACTCACTTCACAAGGTAATTGTGCTGGACAAATGAGTTCATGGATAGGAAAGTAATTTTTAATCTATAAAAGCCCACCCATCAATTTTCTGTTACTTTTATTTTTATCAGTTTTTTGTATTGCCCTCTTTTACTCTTCTTTCCTTTCCAGTGTGGAAGCCGCCATATCTCAGCTGCTTAGGCTGTCTGCAGAGTCAGTCTAATTCTGCTCCATGTACGCTTGATCTGGTTGATGACACAGCTCTAGTTCTCCTGGGGAGGCCGCCTGGTTTATGAGAAAGGATTCAAAGTGTGGAGTCTGAAGCCAATGATCTATGCTTTATATCTCATTTCAGCACTTGCTGGCTGTACGACTATGGGCAAATTATTCAAACATTTTTAGTATCATTTCCCCATCTATAAAATGGAGACATTAAGCCATACTTGTCTGTCTTATTATGAAGACTAAATGATATGCACAGTAAGCATCTACACATGAAAGGGCCAAATAAATACTCTATTACTTCAGGTATCTAAATTCTCCAAAATAGGCCCTTTTTATGTATTTTCCAGAAAATGCACCAAAATATGCTGTTTTCTGGACATGTATTGTAGATGTATTTGAACATCGAAGGATTAAATGCCCGTGTTATTATTTTTTTGGTATACTTTGACTTTTATGTATTAGTTAAAAATTACTTTTCACATTCACACTGTGAAATGCTTGCCTTTCAAGTTGATCTGCATGCCAAGTCACCTGCTGACCACAAACAAACCTTGGGCTCTTGTGGGCTGACCCACAGTTGTCAGGAAAACTCCTGGCAACCATACCTGTGAGCCAGGCAGGCACCCATTCTCTGATGATTTCTCACATCCAGCTGTGTGGGTTGTTTTTTTTCCTTTTGTGCAACTGTCCTGTTGGAAGGTGACTCGCTCCTGGGACTTTCTAATCCAACTGCCTCATTTCATAGAAACTAAAGCTCAGACAGAAGAACAGTCAGCTTTCCTGGTTTCCTCATCAGTGTTATTTCTATTTATTTTATCTACAGTGAATCTTACCAACCCTGTGTGGTAAGAATAACAGTGCCATTATCCCCGTGTGATCCATGAGGAAACAAGTTTCAGAGGGACGACTTACCTGAGTTCACACAGCTAGTAAGTGGCAGAGTTGGTTTCAAACCCAGATCCTGTTCTTCAGGGAGCTTCATCAGCCTGCTGCCTTTCTAAGGTCTCCAAATTGCTTATAAAGTAGTGCCGTGGTCAGAGCTGACACATACAGCATGCTCATGAGGGTGGATTTTCAACAGCAGCTGGTGGACAGTTGGGCAGGGCTCCAGCCAGGCAGATGCTGGGAAAAAAATTTCATTTCAAAGTGTGTTTAAACTATTCTTGTTAGAATCTTGCTCTATGTGGTATCATTTGACCTTCACTCTTCTGTTCTACATTATGCTGATTGTAGAGGACTCTTCATCACAAACCAGGTAGAGCAAGATTGAAGGTAAGGCAAGGTAGTTTAATTCATTTTTTCCCATAGAAAACTATAGAATTAAGATACATGTCTAGTATTTACTTGAATATTTTTTGCTGACTTCTTTTACTATATTTAATTTGCATAAATTCCTTGGAGTAAATTATAAAAATGCAGAGCTTATCATTGCCCTCCAGGCCCCCCAGCTGGCATGTCTATATTTCCTGCTTCATCTCTAGCAACTCTAGAAATGATCCAGCTACTTGGTCTTGTGTCAGTGCCCAGAGACACTAGGCTCTTCCCCATTTTAGAGCCATCTCACAAACTCTCCCTTCTGGCAAAATGAGAGGAGGGAAAAGAGGACTCCAGGAGTAAGGTTATACCCACATTTGTTGGGGTTGAGTAATAAACTTGATTTTTAATTTTCTAGTAACCAGGGCAAGGAGAGATACAAGATCAGACACATGGCTCACACTATCCATTTCAAATCTCAGTTCAGTTTCTTAGGTCAAACACAGCTTTTACTGACACTGAGAGACCCAGGGGAGGGGAAGAGGGTAGGCAGTCTTTAAAGAATATAGTTTACAACGTGATAAACAGTGTTCTCAGACACATCCTTAACAGCAAGGAAAAGGTTTCATAAGGCTATTTCTTATAACATCTCAGTGTAATCCTTTGTTATCTCTCTGACACATTGATAAAAGCAACCCTATGAGAGACCAAAATAGTGATCTCTTGTGCCCTGGCTTGATTCAAAGATACATTTTAGAGTTTCTCAAGGAGCAGATGAACTACATACTCTTTACAGTATTTCTGATTATTTTTCCCCTGTCAACTGAGCTTTTATAAATACTGAGTGGCAAAGATCTTAAGCTTGAGCAATTGACAATTAACTGGTATAATTTACTAACTCAAGTTTTCTAAATAATCAGTGGTCTGTGTAACCCTTTCTCAACAAAAGGTTTCTAGGAATCAACCTCCTCATCTGTAAATTAGAGATAATCTCAAATGGATATTGTAAAGATCCAAGTAATATAATATTGCTATAATAATAATAATAGTAATAATAATATTGCAGTGGTTAACGGACATTGAGCCATTTCTAAGAGCCACATACTGCTAATTTCATTATTTGAATAATCTCATTGAATCCTTACAACAAACTTTAAAAGATAAGTATTATTATTTCACTCATTTTGAAAAATAAAAAAACTGAGAATCAGAAACTTTAAGTAAGTGTTCTAAGGTCACAGTGTTGATAAATGTGGGAGTCAGGATTGAATTGTAGGTGAGGTAGATTCCAGAGTTCTTACTTTTAACTACCATACTATAACTAACTATATGTAGTGTTCAATAGATGGGTTAATAATATTTTAATAGAGTCACAATCTAAATTGTTGTTAATCAGTATAAGATTAATGTGATTGAAGTATTTCTCTTAGATAGTGTTACATAGCCTGCAGCATTTTACGTGGTGTGACTTACCACATTTCATCAAATTTAAGAAGCTGTCGACTGTAAGACACACCATGGCTTTATGTACTACTAAGGAAGAAAACTGTTGCCAATTAAACTCTGACATGATGCTTTCTGATTACATCAAACTTTTATATTTGCTGAAAGACCTCTTTTAAACATATTTATAAAGGGATTTTTATCATAGATCTCTCTCGTGCAATAATTGAAGAAACACACGCAAATAAAGCGTTAAGGTACTTTGAAAACATTCAAGATCCAGCCCTTCTGGGCTACTTTTGACTCAGAGTTTTCAGTAGATAAGACTTTCCGCACAGTAGCAGCTTTTTTGTCTTCAAGAACGTGGTTGCTGCAGCCTTTCTTCAGGATGTCCATTGTCATCTTGGGATTTTCTCCCAAGCCGCTGACACATTTAGCAAGTTCAGATGTGTGTACTGAGGAAATTAAGAGTCCTGACTGGGATGGAAATTGTAAGCTGTATCTGGATGGCAGAGATTTTAAATGGGGGGGGAAATGTATGTCTTAGAATAGACCATGAGCTTTGTGTTGAATAGCGTGTGATTTGCCTGGCTTAAAAATATAACAATTTTTGTAAGAATTTGCATCTGAAGTCTCATTCACCTCAGCCCAAGCACAGTAAGTATCCAATAGGTATTTGTTGACCAAACTGGAATAGATAATAGCTCTGGGATATGGGCTGTTAAGAAATCTGCCGTTAAGAAATCTGCTTATCCCCAGATTTTCAAGGTTATCTTCTAGAGCAGGTCTGAAATAGTACTTTCCCCCCTAAAGCCATACCATAAGGTATTATAATAGCCTCTTTTCAATAGAATAAGAAAATTAATACAGAGAAAAGATACGCATGCTAATTTCAGCTTTCACACTGATATTTTGTGTGACCATACACAAGTCCCCAGGAGTAAAATCTGGAGAGTTATCCAAGAGCATGTCCAGCCCAAATGGGGCTTCTTTTCACATGCTAAGAGGGGAGATAACATTTATTGTAAGTCAACTACATGTTTGTTATTTCATATGTATTATCTCAATTAATCTTCAATATAACTCTTTATCTATAGCTATATTATATTCTAGAAAACAGACTTTTGGACTTTAACTAATTACTTCAGGTATTGGCTACTAAGAGGAAAACCTGGGATTCCAAGCATGTCTTAATGAACGTAAGTCTCAGGCCGTCTCTACAGTTTATGTGTTGCCTCTCTGAGAAGCTTTAAACTTTAACTAGATCGAGCTTGGCAGTTGCCAGGATTGTGAAGTTGGTACATTAGATTGTTTGAACTGTGGGGCTCAAGGTTAGAATGCATCTCAAGTTAGTTCTAGAACCTTCTTGAGAACCTACTCGTTGCTTGTGCTGAATGCTGAAAGAGTAGAGAGAAACCACATCACTCTGCCCTTAGGAAACTCATAGTTCAGTTAAGTAGCTTTCAAAATATATCCTTTGCAGTCTTAGAGTTTATTCAACATTATTAAAAACCATTTCTTGATGACCCAGCTTTAAGGCGGAGGCCAAGTATAGTTTAGTAAAGAAGCACCTAGTTGTCCCTCACGGACTGCGGTCTAACGTTAGAGACAGCTTACAAGCAAACAGTTAAATACATATGTAACTGAAAACTATGACAAGCTATATAACACGGGCACCAGTTCTCGTGTTAGAAACAGCATGAGCCATGTTTACAAGGTAGAGACAAAGGAGGCCTCTCTGAGGAGGTGACATTTAACCTGAAGCTTGAAAGATGAGCAGGGGCAGGAGAAGAGCTGGAAAGAGCGGGCCGAGCCGGGAGAAGACAGTGCTGGGAAACCGCCGGTGGGAAAGACACCTCAGAACTCAAGGAACGGCAGGGGGACTGTGAAAGGTGAGGCCCGGAGAGAGCGGCAGGGCGAAATCAAACAGGACTGAAACCCACGTTAGAAATTTGGATTTTGTTTGTCACGCAAAGGGAAGACATTGAAGGCATTTTAGTGGGGCAGGCAGTTGGGGAGGGGGAGTAAGATTTAGGCAAACTGGTGCACTGATTTTTTTTTTTTTTAATACTTTAGCTTCTGTGGAGAATAAAATATCATTGTGAACTACTGTGGAATAGAGGGAATTAGTAAGAAGGCTGCTGAAGTGAGATATAGTGTATTAGTGGTTTGAATTAGGATGGGTGGCGGTAGAATGAAAGATTGAAAAATCAATTATATCTGGAAGAAGAGAGAGTGAGCAATCAAAGTTGAATTCAGGTTTCTGGCTTGGGCATCTAGTTGGAGATTGTCTCCACTGGCTGCACTGGGGAATTTTGCAAGGTGGGTAATGTGGGTGAAATAGGGGAGTCAGCATATTTATTTTGAAAATGTCAAGTTTTTGATACCTGTGAGATCTCTAAGGGAAGACATCTAGTAGGCTTTTGGATATACAAGGCTGGAGGCCAGAGGAGAAGTCTGGGCTAGAAACACACATTTGAGAGTTGTTAGCATATAGATTATATTTATTGCCTATATTTGGATGGGAAAACCTAGGAAGAAAGGTGGAGAAAAAATAAGATGGCGTGGGATCAAACTCTAGGGAATTTAATATTTAGAGGTTGGACAGACGAGAAGGGGCCCACAAGGAAGTCAAAATAAGTGACCAGAAGTTGGAGGAAAAGGAAGAGCAGAGTGAACTGAATGCCACTGAAGAATAGGGGGTGCTGGCAGAATGTGTATGCAGCAGTTTGGCCAAGAAGAGGAGCCGCTGGCCGATGGGGTGTGGAGTCATGGGGTCACAGTTATTTGTTACAATGCTCATGATCCGGGGAGAAGCATGATTGATTATTAGGAGACACAGGAGATGACTGAAAGAGTGCAGTCCTTGAGCAGGTGAGAGGCGTGGGACCCAGAGGACATGCTGAGGGCTTTTGTTAGGAAGGGCACTTTCATCCATGGCAACAGGATTATGGAAGGAGACATAAGCATGTTTCTAATTTTGTTTGTGGTAATACGAGGATGCTCCTGTCTGATGGTTTCTAAAATAGAAAGCATTAGATGAAATTATCTGCCAAGAATGGTGGGCAGGGAAAAGAATAATGGTTTCCACAAGATAGAAGGTCTGAATTAGTGTTTTCAGAGGAAAAAAATGAGAAATCTACTAATAGAATAACCTTCTAGAACTGCTGAGCAATAGTAACAGCCACTTGAGGACTGAGATCAGGAATTTAAAGTGCACTTGTTCTACCTACATGTATGGTTTTCTCCAGTTATTTGGGTTCTGTCTTGGGTGGGGAGAAGAGATCATTCTGGGTTTGGGTTTGTCACATGAGAAAAAAATATGGTTGGAGACATGGGGATTGAAGGTGTTTGTGAGGACATAGTTACGATGTTGGACATGGATGGGAGGAAGGGAGCTGATGGCTATTAAGGAGCCGGATCAATGGATTGGACTTCTAAGAATTATTGTAAAGTAAATGTTTCAGCAAGTTAGCCTGAAAGTTGCAGCTGGAGAATATTATGTGAACATTTGAGATTGTAGGTAACCTAGTGTGTGTGTGTGTGTGTGTGTGTGTGTGAGAGAGAGAGAGAGAGAGAGAGAGAGAGAGAGAGAGAGGGAGGGAGGGAGGGAGGGAGAGAGATGGTGACAATGGGGGGAGGTGAAGTGGAGGAAAAGATTCTTGAGGACCCTTTTTATTCATTCAGAAAGTATACATTAAAGACTTCGTTCAGAAAGTATACATTACAGACTTGCCGTGAGCCAGGCATTGCCCGTTTGCTGAGGATACAGGCTGTGGTAAAAGGCATGATGCTGAACAGAGCCAGGGCGCGGGAGGAGAAATCACTTGGAAGGAAGAAGCTGTGGGGAGAGGAGCGAGTGAGGCAAAAATGAAGGCTCTTGGGGGGTAAAGGAAAATGACTGAATCTAGGGATTTACCATAGTATAAGGCAAGGCATTATTAGCACCTATGTAATAATACTATTAGCAACAATAAAATGAACATTAATAATAATAATAAATACTTAGATAATATTTATGTACCAGGCATTGCACTAAGTATTGACATATATTAATTTATTTAATTCACAAAACTACTGTATGAAATGGGTATTATTCCATTGTTCAAAGTAAACATGATTTGGGAGGAAAGAATGGAGGAGAAGGTGAGAGCTTGGTGGGACTGGAGAGGAGTGGTCAGGTGAGGACAGATGCCAGCAGAGGTGTGGACATGCTGCAGTGACTGAGGGCAATTGGCAGGGAAGGGAAGGTGGGATGATCCCTAGTGGCCTTCCAATTGAATGGGGACGTGGGCTCTAGTGCCGGATTCACCAGGTGGGTGGTGGCTTCAGTGACAGCTATTTCCTCAGAGAGCAAGAGGAATATAGTAGCTGAGATGACTGGGGATTCCCCTGCCCTCCCCCCGCCAATGCCCATCAAGAGATGCAAAAGGTGATTCTGCCAAGGGAGAAGGGAGAGTGAGCTCTTATCTGCCCTATACCCCTCTCTACTCTTAGAACACTTCTGCTTTAATTGCTTAAGATGATAGGGCTTTTATGTAAGGGTTTGTTTGTTTTTAAAACAAAGGCTCTGTTTAAAAATTCTAATGGTGTGCTCAGAAAACCCTGGTCTAAAGGATAATTTAACTTTAAGAATATTCAGCCCGATCTCCTCATTTTTCAGTTAGGGAACTAAGAGCCCAGAGAGTGGGTAGGACTTGCTCAAGGCCGTGCAGTGAGTCCATGTAGAGTTGGTGTATTTCTCCTGCCCTCTAGTCCAGTGCTCTTTACTACACCCGCCGGACCCAAGTTTAGAGCCTTAGCAAATTCTCTGGAGTGAAGAGGGAGCACGCCTCTGCCCAGCTCTCACGCGTCTCTGCGTCTGGCCTATCTCCTGTTGGCAGCCCACAACTGGAATTTTTAAAAATTCATGTTATGTTAATTACGTCAACTCCCATCTCTGCTGACTGTATTTTATTAAGAAATCATTTGTTGTTTTGTCTGTAATTCTGGATGCAGAGAGATGAGGCCTCCCAGGAAGCTTTGCTCACCCTGGGAGCTGTACTGGGCCCTCTACTTGCAGAACTACTGGCAGAAAGTAGTTTCCCTGATGGCTTGGAGACTGGAGTAGGGCACTCTGTTCTTTTGTTTGCAGTCAACAGAAAAGCCTCTGTTCTTCTATTAAATAGAGCTCCCCCCCATCTGTTTTTCTGTTTTCTTTCTTTTGTTCTTGTTTAAACTGTATAGAAACTTCTTGTTATGAAAAATCCCGCGTTCCAGAATGGAAGGGCAGGGATTTTGCTATGTTTGATTTCCACTGATGTATCCCAGGCATCTAGAAGAGTGGCTAACACATAGCAAATGGTCAATAACTATTTGTTAAATGAGTGGATGCATGAACAAATAAATGAATGGATAAGATCTGGATAAATTGATACTAAAAATTTGATATCGGGGTGATGAAGCTAAGTTTTCAAAATGGAGTCTTTCATTTAGTCGTTAAATTGATGCAGCAAATACTTAGTAAAAGCCTATCATGTGTCGCCAATTGTACTGGCATTAGAGATACAGCAGTGTACAAGGCATACAAATCCCAATACTGTAATATTGTAAATTCCAATGTTAATATTGTATGTTATTATAGTGGGTCCCAAAATTTTATTCACACCACACAGACAAAATGTAGTATCTTCCTTTCAGTGTGTAAAATGGCTCTGGTCTTCCTCAGGCGGTCTCATGTGCTGGGAAGCTTTAAAAAAATCATAGTAACACTAAATTTTATTCCAAACTAGTTAATTTCATCCTGTGCTGTAACGAAACTGCTTCTTTACTTATGCATTGCTCTTACGTAAAATTGCCTGGTCTCTCAAATTTCTGCTTTCCTCCCCTGTTCTCCTCCTCCTTTCAAAAATAATATCTGGTGGTACTGAGCTCATGGAGAGAAGGGGATGTTGGAGGTTTGGATCCGTAAGTTATTCTCTGGATCCTCCTTCGTGCCGGCTGTGGGGTGGCTGGTTTGGGTTGCTCCTCAGACAGAAGACCACCAAGGTGTACCAGCCTTTCAGAGGGCATTTGTTTTAGTCAACTGGGGCTGCTATGACAAATACTGTAGACTCAGTGGTTTCAACAAACCAGATTTTTCTCACAGTCTGGAGGCTAGAAGTCCAAGATCAAGGTGTTAGCTGATTTAGCTCCTGGCGAGGACCCGCCTCCTGGTTCTTAGATGGCCACCATCTCACTGTGTGCTCACATGGTGAAGAGAGAGATTATCTCTCTCATGTCTCTTCTTTTAAAGGCACTGGTCTCATTCATGAGGGCTTGATCTTATGACTTAATTTCTTCCCAGAGGCCCCACCTCCAAGTATAATCATATTGGGAATTAACGTGAATTTTGAGAGAACACAAGCATCCAGTCCATAGCACCATCTGCTGTTAAAGTGTTGAAGCCTATTGCTGGTGCCCTCGGTGCTCTCTCTCTCTCTCTTTTTCCCCTCTCTCCCTCCCTCCCGTCTTCCCTCCCTTAGTTGGTCAGGACCTTAAATCCTCTCTGGAGGACATAGTCTCATATTGCCTCTCCCATGGTCTATCTCAGGTGGCCTGCCCCTGCCATGAGGACCTCTCACTAGCAAACTCCAGCCAGATTTTCAGTTAGCTGCTGAGTCCTCTCATGGGAAAATCTGGAAATTCTTCATTCTTCTTCATGTGTCACAAGGACCAAGTTGTTGTTATGGGGGCAGCCCAAAGGAATACTGTTTGATAAGCCCTACATTGAAAATAGAATATCCTCTGAACTGTTTCTCGTATACTTTTCTAGATGTTTCTAAAATATCTCATCTCAAACACACACACACACATACACACATGCGCCTAACAAATTTTACATTGTGAAGATTTGGATTTGAACCCAGGTCTCTCTGACTCCAAAACCCATGCCATTATTCTATAGAGAGTAGTCGTATTTGGAAACATGCTGATATCATTAGGTTCACATATTGATAGGTGTCTAGAACTGAAAAGCATCTTAGAGGTCATTTATTTCATTTGAATAATCAGAAAACTGAGACTTATAAATGGGTTACTCACCCAAGTTCACACAGAACCTCTAAGTCTTCCTTCTGCTGGGCCTTGAGCAGCTCACACAATGGGGGCTCTCACTACCCTGGGCCTGGTGCTTCTCCTAAACAACAGTTGTCTCTTCTCCTAAACAACAATACCGATTAAAACATCTTACTGAAATCTTCTAAGCCTCAACATTCTTATCTTTAACATGATAAAATACAATATCTTAACTTGGAATTATTACGATTAAAGAAGATAAACTATGCAAAAAATGCCTAAGACAGAGTAGGGACTCAATAAATAGTAGTTTCCTTCTTTCCCAATTCCTTAGTGTTTTTTCCTGAAACCCTCTTAGCTGCTGGCTATAAAGCCGGTCTGCTATGTCAGTTGAGCCCTGCCTGACTCTGTGAACATTGCCTGACTCCCTGAACTTAAGCCATTGCCAGCTTGAACTTCTGATCTCTGGCCCCGTCATGCAGCTTACAAGACCCTGGGCTGCCTCACCTGACTTCCTCCCTAGCATGTGTTCTCCTCTCCCTCTCTATCAGCTGTCCAGTCTTGCTAGAACTTTATGCCTCTTGACCTATTGCCAGTCACACTTGGTGACCTTGAGATCTGTGGTGAACACTGTGATGGATCACCTAAATTCCTCTTGCAGGAAGCCTTATTCTCTCAACAGACAGCCTTCAGCTGTAAGCCCGTAAGCTGTAAGGGATTGCTTTAGCTACAGAGCGATGCCCAGCCCCGAGTCATGCTCCTTCTTGGGGATTCCACATTCAGTGACCGTGGAGGCCCAACTTGGGACAACTCTGAAAGGTCATTCTAGCTCTAGAGCTCCCTGAGAGTACAGCTGAGACTGTCCTTGGGCTTGCATCGCAGTTCACTTTCCCTCCATCTATTACTTCTTCTCTCCCTTTCCCCAGTGCAGGCTTGTGTCTTCCTTGTCCCAGGGCACTCCTTAAATATTCTGAGTGCTAAGCTCCATTTTAGTTTCAGCTTCATGGTCCATGAACAAGGTCCCTTAAAACTGTACTCAGTTCCCATCACTATCAGACTGTCAGTCCTGTCCTTGTCCAACAAACCCTGAGCTGTTCCTGCTCACACTCTAGAATAGCAGTGTGTGTGTGTGTGTGTGTGTGTGTGTGTGTGTGTGTGAGAGAGAGAGAGAGAGAGAGAGAGAGAGAGAGAGAGAAAGAGAAAGAGACAGAGACAGAGACAGAGACAGAGCGAGAGCGAGCCTTGCTGCTCTGGTACCAAAAGAAGTCAACGCCACAGGGAGCCCTTCTCACAACTTTCTGATCCTGGGTTGTGTTTGAGTGAAGTCAACAGTTAGTTGGACTTTAATCTAGAACCACCTTTGTTCTTCTTGCCTGCACGTTACTCTGATAGTCCCTGGACACTAGGGACACAAGGTTAAACCAGCCCACTTTGGCCCTGAATCTCTCACAATCTAGGCTGAGAGGCAGGCATTACATAAATAAGTTATAATAAGGGGCGATAAGTGCAGTTAGAGACACTTTCTGCCCCAAGGATCTTGGATGGTAATGTTTTCCTGGCAGAGTCATTCTGCTGATTAAATGAGGCCACACAGTACAATGTCTAGCACAGTGAGACAGTTATTGAATCAAATCCTCTTATTTTGCAGCTTAGGAGATTGAGGGCCTGAGACGTTAACTGACTTGCTTAAGGTCCCATAGGTAGTTAATGGCAAAGCTAGGGCTGAACTGAAGTCTCCAGGTTTACACTCCCTGACTTTCTGCACTGTGCACTTTGCCTCGAGAGGGTAAAATGTATATGTGTGCCATCAGCTAGTCTTGTTTTCAGACCTGAACTTTGGGGACACTGGCTGCCTTCCTCACATTATAGGCACACCATATAACTGATTCAGGCCTTGCTTTGCAAGTTCCTTTGTTCTTGCTGAAATGAGCCCAGCAACTGGGCAATATTTCTGTTCACACGTTTTATTCCCCCTTCATGCTTAGTGGGATGGCAGAGAAGCATCCAGCAACAGTAGTGACATTTCTATAGAAAGGACCCATTGCGTCCTTTGTAAGGAATAGCTGCTCTAAGCCACGCTATTTTCCCCTTTGCCTTCCTCTGGGAGGCTCTGGCAGGAACTTGGCCCGCCGGAGGGAGCTGCCTGAATCCTCGTACCTGGAATTATATTCCGTAATTAAAATCAGTAGCGAAACAGACACACAGCAGAAAGGTCATAGAACACAACAGAAAACTGTTGGATAGCATATTGCCAGGTATCAAAATAGAGTTCTGAACTTTTCTTTAATCTGCAAATGCCTAAAGCCATCTGTGGGAGAGAGGCAGTGTGCCAAGCTCCAGCCTCACTTGGGAAGGTTTAGCTAACGAGAAGCCTTCTTAAGCCCTTCTCCAGTCCAGTCGTGCCCCTTTAAAGTCTTCGGTCTGCCTCATGTTGTTAATCCAGTGCCAGGATGGAGTGAACTCCAGGCCTGGATGACCGTACAGGGCCTGAGCCCTGAAACCTTTGCTTGGCCTATCCAGTGCTCTGTTCCTTACATGCCTCTTGGAATCCCTGCTTCCTGAGCTATTGATGACAATACCTTTGCCCTTTCGATATGATAACTGAACATTCTATGGCATTTTTCTGTCTTCAGATTTGATCTGTTCTTACATCTTAGGATTTATAGTCCTGGCCTAAAGCAACTCGACCTCTGGAACTTTCCCAGTGCTATCTTGTATCTTTCTTGTTCCATCTGACCAGACAACAAAGACTTAGACATAACTTCCTCCCCTCCCCTCCCCTCCCCTCCCCTCCCCTCCCCTCCCCTCCCCTCCCCTCCCCTCCCCTCCCCTCCCCTCCCCTCCCCTCCCCTCCCCTCCCCTCCCCTCCCCTCCCCTCCCCTCCCCTCCCCTCCCCTCCCCTCCCCTCCCCTCCCCTCCCCTCCCCTCCCCTCTGCATGCATTTCCAGGTGAAATCTTCCTCCCTGTTTAGATATGACACATACATGCTGGTCTTCTCTGTGGGCCAGGCATGGGGCAGGGCTGGGGGTATTCACATATTATGCTTAATTCCTACAGATTATAGTTAGACCCATAGCTACTCATTGTACAGATGATCTTAGAGTGAAGTGATTGTCATACTGTAGCAAGTCAGTGACAAAGCCAGAATTCAAGCCCACATCTCCTGCCTTGCATGAGATCAGATGGAACAGTATGTCCACAGAGTCAGGAGGTCCATAATAAGAATGTGCCTAAGTAACAGGCATAAAAGATTTTAATGCAAGCCTAAAAAGAAGCAGACTGTGTTAAATAATTGCTTTAAGCTAAAGGGTTTTAGTTTTCAAGTAACCATTGTTTTTGTGAACTTCATGGGTGACCCCCGGAGGGTCTAGGTACATCAGTGAATCAGAACTTTGGTTTGCTTTTAAGCTTTTTATTGAAGTATAATTCAGAAGCATAAAAGTGCACATATTACAAATACATAGTTGGATGATTTTCACGGTCTGAACACACCTGTTAACCAGCACCCAGATCAAGAAACAGAACATCGCCAGCATCTCAGAAGCACTCCTTGTGCTCCCCATTCCCAGTAACTACTATCCTGACTTAGTTCCACAATTTGTTTATCCATTACACTGTTTATGGCATTTGGGTACTTTGTAGTTTTGTATATTATAAATAGTATTGTACGAATATTATTGTAAATGTCTTTTGGTGCACATATGTATGTATCTCTGTTGGGTATATAAGAGTCTGTCACTGAACACGCATACAATATTGGTTTCGTGTTGCTGCTGTGACAAATTACCACAAACTTAGTGGCCTAAAACAATACATACAGTGCTGGAGGTAATGAGTCCAAAATGAGTCTTATGGGCTAAAATCAAGGTGTTGTCAGGGCTGGTTCCTTCTGAAATTTTCAGGAAAAAAATCTGTTTCCTCGCTTTTTCTAGGTTGTAGAACTACATTCCTTGCAACCATTGGCTTATGGCTCCTTCACCCGTCAAAGCCAGCAGCATAGCACCTCTAAATCTCTCTTTGCTTTTGTCTTTACATTGCCTTTTCTCTTATTAGAACTCTTGAGATTGTATCAGCCTCACCCAGATAATCCAGGATAATCTTCTCATCTCAAGGTTCCCAACTTAATCACATCTGCAAAGTCTTCTTTGCATATAATGTGACATTTACAGGTTCCAGGGATCAGGATGTGGATTATTGGGGAGGACCTCCTTCAGCCTGCCATATATATGTTCCACTTATAAATACAGTCAGTACTACCAAGTGATGATCCTACTAGCAGTGCATGAGAATTCTGGTCATTCCGAAGCCTTGTCAACTCTTGGTCTATTGCTTCCTTTTTACTTTAGCCAGACCTCTTGTTTCCTGTCTAGCTCATATCTGGGAAGTCAAACTTATATATATCATCACGGCTATGCCCAACCCCCTTCCTGCTCTAAGCACAATATTTCCTCCCCATTGCTATTTCTGTTAAGGAAGAACATTTTTAAAAATGGGCTTTATCATACAATGAAATGAGATACCTTATGAAGTGATAAACGTTTTATCCCCAAAGGTATTCAAGCAGAAGCTAGATAACCATTTGTAGGAAAGCTGAATAGGGAAATTCAATATTGAATAGAGGTGTTCTCTTAGAACAAGCCAGGGATTTGAAGTTGAAGGACCTAGGCTTTGGTTTCTCCACTTCCTGTGTAACCATGAGCAATTTATATAACTTCTGTGAGTTTCTGTTTCCTTACTTTTACAATGAAGATATTACTGACTCCGTGAATTTGCTGTGATGGTCAAATGCTACCTCCCCCGAGTTGCTTAGTTACATAACCATTTTTATAACATTGGAGTGTGTGTATATATATATGTGCGTGTGTGTGTGTGTGTGTACATATATACATGAACATATTTACCTATACTTTCATTATAACTCTAATAACACAGGACTGTGACATATTTACTTCTTGTTTCCTGCATGGGTCTTTACAATCTGTAGAGGCAAGTGTTTTATGGTGGGTCATCATAAATTGCATATTGTAGGTGTAAAAGAAGAATGAATCTTATTTCTGTCACAGAACTGGTCTGAAAATCTAGTAAGATATTGGTGAGAAAAGGCTTTTTAGAATTTCAGAATTTTTTCAAGATGCATCATTATTTTGTGGATCCAGGCAGTAAATCTCTGGGTCAGTCACTGAGGCAGACTAGAGCTCCCTCATCAGGGTAGATGCTGGGAGGCAAGTGACATCTGTCCCACCTGAATTTCTCTTTGAGGAACATGGTGTGATCTCTATGGGACACTATTTCTGCCTCTCTAAAGAGCAGCCCTAATTACTGGTGATAATTAGTTGCAATATAAGTTCCTCAGGGCAATTCGTGGAGGTGCAAATTGCTTCTAGGCTCTCCAGGATGTGGATGTCCTTTCCCTGGATGTCTCATCCCATCTCTCTTCCTGTAAAATAAGAGCGGAAGATGGAAAGGGTACTCAAATGGGGCCAAAACCTAAAGGTCATCTTTACAAAGGTTCTCCTTTGCCGCTCTCCTCTGCAGAGTAAGCTTCCCTTGAAGCTTCAGGTGGCTGCAAGCATTTGGGCCCAGCGCAGTGTTCAGAGAAAGAGTCGTTTATTCTTTCATTCAGTAAGTGTTTGAGACTTTCTCTGTGCTGAGTGCTGAGAATGCAGAGGTGAGCAGATGTGGGCCCCATGCCCATCAGTTGCTCACAGTCTAGTAGGATAGACAGATATTAAAATAGACTATTGCAAGATGATCTGGTGATGATACTAGAAAGAGAAACAACAAAATTGATCATGGCAACCGCCATTTATTGTCCAGGTAATAGTCTAGATGCTTTACACCTGTTTTGTCTAATTTTTTTTTTTAACTAAAAACCAAAACAAGTTACAGGGGAAAGGATGTCCCCAAGGAATCCCCAGGAAAAAGTAGAAATGGGGGTAAAAGTAGGGGTTTGGGCCCATACAGAAAAGAGCATCTCTGAGGCTCTTGCATTTTTGTTGTTGTTTGTTGTTGTTGTTTTTTAATAAAATGAGGGTCCTTCATGCAGGGCTTCCCAACCTTCAAGCCTCGACCAGGTGTCAGTCTAATCTTTAGTCCAGTCTAATCCTTTTAATAACCCTAAACTGTCATAATTTCCTTGTTTTGGATGAGGAAAATGGGGCACAAGGAATTAATTGGAAAGTTAGAGACAAGTTTGGTGAGGTTACTGGGATGAAAGAAGACAGGAAGGTCCTCTGTCCTAGACAAACATGGGTCTGTCACTGACCAAAACCTCAAGGTGAACTGAAGAAATTTAGCCCAACGAACCTGTTCTGGACCTGCCTCCTAAATCTTTTTCTCTCCATTTCCTGAGTTTCCACCCTCAGAACATCATTCTTTACCTCAAGATTCTGAATTGTCTTTAAATATAAAGTAGGTAAATGAAAAGAGCTTAGGATTTGGAGTCAAAAGGAACAGAATGATAGCCTCAAACCCAATCACTTAATAGCTGGCAACTAAGATGTGTGGCTGTCTCAAGCCAGCCAATGATTTGGAAACCCTCTAATCTCCTGTTCTGTAAGTATTTGTTCAATAGTTTAATCTAGAAAAGAGTCTGAGTGCTGCATCGGCAGAAGAGGGCAGCAGGAAGACCCCTGTTTGCAGGACCTCGCCTCTGCTCTATTATCTTGAGAATTTCAGCATTGGCCCAAATCTGCCAACCTCTCAGCAAAGTGAAGCTCGGACGCCCTACCTTCAGGTAGGTCCTGAAGCTAAGGACCTGCCTTCCCTCTCCAGCCAATTAGAAAAATGGTCGTAGCTCAGGCATGGGCGTCTTCTCTTCTTCACACACTTCTACCCCAACATCTTCTCAAGTTATTATTTCCAACCATATAGTGGGTACTTCCGCCACATGGCACGTTTGCTATCATCTTGTTACACTCTCAGTTACATCAAACGCATCCTAGACATTTGCATCATTGGCAGCTGGCCCTGCGGCCTTCCTCCTGAAAAAATCTGGATTGATTTTGATCTGTCTGTTAACCTTCTAAAATTGGAATAATGATACCTACCACTGCCCCTAAACCCAGTCTCCTTTGCTGCCAATGTCCCTAGGGAAAAGACTGTGTCAAACCCTTCCCGGAGGGAAGGTTTCGGGCCTCCTCTCTCCAGCCTGTCTACCCCGGCCTGGGGTGTCAGATGCTCCAGGATCGGGGAGTGGTTTCTTTCTTGTCTGTTGGAGGCATAAAAAAACCTTTGACCACATTTCCTTCCCTGTGCTCAGATAGAGAAATACATTTGTAGGTGGGCGTCTTGTCTCAGCCAGTGCCTGTGTCTTAGGGAGTGAAGGACTGTGGGGCAGGCCCCAGGCCAGAGGGGCGAAGGCAAAGGCCCTGCTTAGGGCTGGTTTCGGGTTCTGGGTGTGAGAGATGAAGGCAGGAAGGTCCTTCCTTAAGTGGGAAGGGAAGCAAGGGTATCTGAAATCAGCCCTATTCAAGACTAAAAATCAATAAATAATACTTCATATTTCCAGAATATCTTCAAGGTACTGAGCACAATCATAGAGTCCTTGCATTTTATTACCACACTCCTCAAACAACACTGTGAGAGACATATTTCACCCGTTTCATAGACAAAAAAACAGACTCAGAGACTTTAAGATTCTTGAAAAATTACACAGCTAATAAACTATAGAGCTAATACTTTGCTCCAGTCCCTCTAACTCAAAGGGCTGTCTTCTCTTCACATGGCATACTCTTTCCATTCCTATGGGTCAGTCATCCAGCTTAAAATGATTTAAAGGTATTGAGTATACCTTAAAAGTTTCTAAAGCGCAATCTTTCTGTTGTTTTAAATGAGTTGTTTATTTTACATTCCCTTGAGTTTTGGGGTAGTATGTAGTTAATGAATGAATTAAATAATTGATTAAACCCATTTTTCTATTAACATTATAACAGCATTTCCATTTATATGAAAATATGAATGTGTCTCAGAGAAGTTTCCTTTGACATTATAATGACTATATTAAAATTTCAAATCTAATAATGAAATTCTAATTGTTTTAGAGAAACAATTAAAAAAGGCTATATATAAATGCTCTGAAAGAACTATGGGATGTTCATGAAGTACCAAAGAGAAATTTTCAGAGAAGTTAATATGAAAAAAAGCACATAATTTTCATTAAATTGGGCTGTAATTGCAAAATAATAGTCATTTAAAAATAATCTTTTGTTTCAAGCATTATAGCAAACAAAACAAGAGTTGGCAGGTTAAAACATACAATGTGGTAATTTAGACAAAGAAGTGTAATTCAAATTCAGGTTTATTTAAAGCCTCCCATGACCTTCTTTAAGTGGGTATGCAGGATATATTCCGTCTGTCCCTCCTGATCCCCTCTACCCTTTTGCTCTGTCTTCAACTTTGCCCCAGGCTGACCTGTGTTGATCACATCAACAGACTCCCTTGGCCTGTGTTTTGAATTGCAGTTCAGCTAATCAGGGCTACCACCAAAAAATTATCAGTAATGTTGAGGTACTTATTTCACCAGTTTCCTCACTGAGGGGTCATACTGGCTGGCTGTGTCCCTTGATTGAAATCCTAGGTGCTGTAAAGTGCCCCTCTCAATGCAGCCCCTCAGCTTCTAGGGTCTGGTAAACACTCCATTCCTTTCCCCCTTCCTGCCTCCAGGTGGTCTCTAGCCTCTGGGTACCAGTCTACCCATCCTGGATTTCCTGCATTCTGCTCCCCCCTTTGAAAATAGACCTTCTTTGAACTCCCTTCCTGCACTAGCTAGTTTGAGTGTGCCACACAGTTTCATGCTGGTACCCTTAGTATTAACTTTCTTATCTCATTTTTTATTTTTATTTTTTATAAAATCATGAAATTGTTTCAGTTCAGGTACTAAATTTTAGACAAGTCCCATCATCTCTTTAGACTTTAATTGCATTACCTCTAAATTGGAGATAATAATTTCTGCGTCCAAGGTTATGAGAATTAACTAATCTGAATAAAGCATTTAGCAGTTATTGGCAAGTAATAAGTGCTCCGAAATTACTGGCTTTCCTTTTCCTTTCTTTTATGAATTGGGTTAGCACTGCATTTGTCAAAGGGGAATATATGATTTTGGGGAATTGATGGAGCAGGCAACGCTACATCTGCCTCATTCAAGAAATGTGTTAGTGAGTTTTTAGGCACTGGAGATGTTTAGGCCCAGGTTGGGCGCTACTTGGCAGGAATGCCAGTTCTGGGAACTAAAATGAAAGGCCAGTCTAGATGAATGGAGATTTTTGCCCCCTCCTCCATAATGCAAGACCTGACTCACCATTTTGTTTTGTTTTTTCATATATTTTGATTGATTTCAGAGAGAGGAAGGGAGAGGGAGAGAGAGATGGAAACATCAATGATGAGAGTCATTGATCGGCTGCCTCTTGCACGCCCCCCACTGGGGATCGAGCCCGAAACCTGTGCATGTGCCCTGACTGGGAATCGAACCACGATCTCCTGGATCGTAGGTCGATGGTCAACTGCTGAGCCACGCCCCGCCAGGCATAACTCACCATTTTTAACGAAGGAATCAATTAGCTAGATTGGATTCTCTGGAAGTTTCCACACTGCAAGAGATGGGATTTTAAAGTGAGCCTGTTTCTTGGCCTACTCACCCACCCTCACCTGGACTCTCCACTATCCCTTGAATAGGATTTTAAAAGTGGCCTTGCTAAGTAAAATACAGCAGACAGAGAAAGGCAGATGCTGCATCGTAGTATCACTTATACTGTGACATCTAAAAAAAAAAGTTGAACTCATAGAAACAGAGAATCAAAAAATGGTTGCCAGGAGTTGGAGGTGGGGGAAATAAGGAAGATTGGTAAAAGGGTACAGACTTTCATTTATAAGGTTAATAAGGTCTGGGCCCTGGTCAAGTAAGCACCATTGGTTAGAGTGTTGTCCCGATACCCCAGGGTTGTAACTTCAATCCCTGGTCAGAGCACATACAAGAGTCAACCAATGAGTGCACAAATAAGCTGATCAACAAGTCGATGTTCCTCTCTCTCCCTTTCTCTCCATCTCTCTCTAATAAATTAAAAAAATTTTTTAAAGATGCATACGGTCTGAGGATCTAATGTGTTGACTATAGTTGATAATACTGTATTACATAATTGTAATTTGCTAAGGATGGAACTTAAATAGTCTCACAAGCAAAAAAGTAAATATGTGAGGTGGTGGATGTGTTAACGCAATGGTGGGAATTCTTTCACAATGTATACACATATATCAAATCATCACATTGTGCATTTTAAATATATTACAGTTTTGCCAATTTTACCTCAACAAAGCTGGGGAAAAAGTGAGTCTGGCTGGTTCCAGACAGATCTCACTTACTTACCACACACCCTTTGGTATCAATGTTCATTTTCATTTAATAAATATTTTTGTACCAATTATGTGCCAGGCCTTTTCCTGGACCCTGGAGAAACAGCATTCAGTCAGTAGATTTTTATTGATCACTCGCTGTGTGTTCAGCTCTGCCCTGTATGGAGGGGATACAGTGTGAACAAAACAGTCCTTTTCCTCGTGGAACTTTTCTTCTCATGGGGAGGCACACAGTAAAACAGACATGTACCGATCGCTGCTGCCGAGTGACATGGAGAGAAGCAAGGCGGGGAAGAAGTGGGGAGTTACAGAGGGAGGAGGACTTCCCATGGCGTGAGGCCTCTGAGCCCAGATCTGAAGGAGAGAAGGGAGCTGAGCAGGGCGAGGGGGGCTGAGGCCTGCGCGCCCCCGGAGGTGGGTCAGGCGGGGCCTCTGTGGGCCACGGCGGGGCTTGGGCTTAATCTCGCCTGAGAGTTTTTAATGGGCAGCCACTAGAAGGCTTTCAACGGAAGTGATGTGAATCTGATTTATATGCTTGAAACATCCCTGGGCTGCGGGCTAGAGAGGAGACCAGAGGGGCCCCGAAGGGGAAGGAGCAGGAGTGGAGGCCCAGGGCCAGGGGGAGGCCGCCGCAGTGCCCGACAGAGGCTGGGCGCTTCTGGGCTGGAGACGGCGGCCCAGTAGAGGGGACACGGTGGCCGGCGGGGACCAGCAAGGAGGCGACTGGCCTGGCCAGCGGAGAGCTGGATGGGGCGTAGGGACCGGAGGTGGAGTAGAGTGTCCGAGGAATGTGCCTGCGAATTGAATGCGAGGCATTAGAGAAAGGGAGGAGCTGAGGACGGCTGCTAGGCTTTTAGCCTCAATGACTGGCCAGTGCAATTGATGCAAGAAAATCAAGAATTCTGTCTCAGACATGCTCGGTTGAGATGCCACTAGACATCCAAGCACAGGTGTCTTGCAGGCAATTAAGTGTATGTATGAAGCTCCGGGGAAAGGTAGGGCATGCGATATAGATTTGAGAGTTTAGCAGCATCTAACATCTAACTGGGTTTTAAAGGCCCGGGATTGGGTCAGAGTGTAGAACAGGGGCGGGATGCATTCTGCCTTCAGCCCGCTCCCAGGCCCTGCCGCTTCCCCCCCTGTGCCTGAGGACCTGGGGACGCAGGACCGTTACCATTTGTACTTAGCTGTTTCCTTAGCACGTGGCGCAGAGTACTGGTCAGGAGGTAGTGTCGCGCAGGTTACCTGCTCAGGCTTGGAGTTGCAAACATCGGGATTCTGATTGTCAAGGTCACCCGTGGGCTGTGTGACCTTCAGGAAATTACTTAAGCTCTTCAAACCTATTTTTTATTCTTAAAAGGGATATGTTAACAATAATAAATGGAATGTAACAATGCTTGTTACATAGTAAGCCCTTAATAAATGTTAGCTGCTAATATTAAAATGACCATCCTTATTAATGTTAGGCACTCACTGCTTTCTCCCTTCCTTAGCTCCTCTTTCCTCCTCCTGGGCATCTCTGGCAATGAATGAGTTTGGAAGCACAATGGCTGCTTCTTCAGCTCTTTACCATCATCTCATTTGATGCAGAGAGCAGACTCTATTTTCACAACTATGTTATCCTTATTTGCTGTTTATTTACATAGATTATGTCTTCATTGTATTTAATGTCTTCTTTTTAAAAAAATCTTCTTAAAAAGACAGAAATTGACTTGGAAAAAACAGCAGTTAATTAAAGAAGGAATTTGGAAACTAATGAGTTAATAAAAAGCCATCATCCATGTGCTTGGCTAATTTTCACCCTTGTTTTGCAAATCTATTTGGAGGACTCAACACAGTTTTAGTCTGAAGATGCATCTGGGTTTACATAGTAACTATGATTAAAAAATATTTGTGTGAAGTGCAAGTTTTGTAAATAGAATTGGATTTCAAATGAGAAGTTATATGTAAAAATCCCCCGTAGAATATATCGTATGGCTTACTCTTGATGCGCCTTCGATGATTTAAATCAGACATGTTTAGTAAGATAGAGCATAGCAATTAGTGAGGTGATGGTGGTGGTGTTAAGCACGCAAATATTAACTATTTTTATGAAGGGGGAAATCGTTTTGTTTTTATTTATTCGTTGTCAATTTTCAAGCATCCCCTATGTGAGAGGCACTGGATATACCAAGACAAATAAGAAAAGCTTTCTGTTCTTAAGTATTTTATATCTAAGAGAGGGACACACACACACACACACACACACACACACACAAGTTCATTAAAGGTGATATAGATGTTATGGTAAAAAATCTCTTCAGGGACTAGGGACAGTGGAGTCCTACACCTAACTAACTAATTTAAAAATAAGGCACATCTCTGGGTATAATTGTGTATTCCCTCTAGCTTGGGTCTCTCTCTAATTGCTTCTGGCCAAGGAGAGCACTAGCAGCCAGCATAAAATGATGGTGCTTGCTGATCAAGGGAAGAGAGGTTCTCTTACCAGGGAAATGCCCGTTTCCTGGTATTGTCTGGAATGGCAACAGTGGGAAAAAGCCCTGCAGGAAGCTTTTAAATATTTAGTCTGTGCCAACCCACAATCAAGGTATTTGTGTATTTAACTTGATAGAGAGATGAATTATATATGGGAGTCTTTTCCTGTCATTTGCTCTACGTGTGTTGACAAATGCCGCATCATTCTCTAGGAAGCACATGCAACACTCTGCAGACAATTTACTTGTAGGGTTTTTATCCCATATGCTGCATTCTCTTCATTGCAGCTACCTTTTTATTTATTAAAACGCAATCACTGAACAGGGAACTTTTCCAGACTCCCTTTTCTTAAAGTGGTATTTTAGAGCTCAAGTCAAATCACTCCCTAGTGAATATACAAGTATCCCCAAGATTTTGTGTCTTTGAAGTATAAGGCAGCTCTTGGGGAGCTCAACACAGTAGCCAACAATTGCAATGAAAATTTGATTCTGAGAAAAAGAGAAAATGTTTAAATATGTTGTCTTATTTAAAATTGAAAGCTAAAAAGTCCATAATTTTATGCCAGTTGTCAGTGCATCAGGTTAGATCTTGTCTATTTTTCTAGGGTTAATGTTGGCCCTGTTCACTTATTCTTCCCCTGGCCATCTATTTTGGCACACTGTTTTGTTTTTATTTTCAAAATAGCATCTGAGATTATCCTCCGCTTAGTTGACTATAACAATAAAAGATTATGCATTTAATTACCAGAGTGGGATATCTGTATTCCAGGAATTTGACACAAAGTGGAACCTC
This sequence comes from Miniopterus schreibersii, assembly GCF_964146895.1. Taxonomy (NCBI): domain Eukaryota; kingdom Metazoa; phylum Chordata; class Mammalia; order Chiroptera; family Miniopteridae; genus Miniopterus; species Miniopterus schreibersii. The sequence continues at coordinate 29,872,957 of NC_138109.1, read as the reverse complement.
ACATTATTTGCTGTCTTATTCTAAAATAAAAGTCAGATGCAAGAAATAACGTTAATAGAAGCCTGCTCGGTGACAAAGAGTTCCTTAGTCTCCCTGTTCTTGGATCATGCTAGATAATCTGAGAGCTGCATAACTGGACTCCATTATCTTCATGCTTCACAGAGTTACTTTTGTAGAAATGTCCTTTTATATATTGTCCTTGGCCTTCATTGAGGGGCTCCATGAAAATAGTCTTATAAACTTTCTTAGTGAATTTACTTTAAGGTAGAAGAAAATGCTTATGAAGGCATGAGAAATATTTGTCAAGTTTCATGATCAGGAAAAATTGTGAGCAACTGGCTTATTTTTGCCCCAATCAACTGGATTATTTTTTAATTTTATGAACTATGTGACTGGTCCTAGTTCCTTCTTTTCCTTGGCTACTAAGAAGCTCAAATGTAAAGCCTATCTCTAGTGAGTACACAGGACTTTATGGTATGTATCTGTTTGCACAACCTTACTTCAAACTTTGTTTCAGTTTCCTGCCCATGATTTCTTGTCTTCATTTCTTCTTGTTCATCATTTATATTTATATACATTTCTATAAGTCACTTCAAATTTATTTTGGACCTAAAACTATAAACACACACATAGACACACTATATTATTTTGGCCGTCATGAGGTCAAAGGTTCAGGAAATTAATTGAATAGATCTTTTGTCATCCAAGTGTTTGATCTAAAGCAAATAGATTTTTTCTAATATTTCTAGATTTTTAATGTAAAAGTGGGTATATTGGCCAAGTGTTTTATCCAAGGTGAGTGTATATATAGTTTAAATAAAGAGAAAAATCCTTGACTATCTGAGGGCAAGATTTGTGATTTACTACTATGTTTGCCTTGTTTCCTCAATTTGCCCTAAAAGGCATCCCTTCTCCTACAATGATACATTCATATAATCAATCATACATTTGTAGACGGTGTCTGAGATGGCAAGGTTCTGAAGTGTTTGGAGGGAAATTGTAATTCAATCACCCCTTTTTATTGAACTGCTAAATTTTGGTTTTTAGAGCCAGAGTGGGTTCAAGTTCTAATTCTTTTATTCAGGAGCAATATAACATTGACATATTCCTGAACTCTCTATATCTCAAATTCTTTATCTTTAGAAGTTGGCTGATAGTTCTTATGTCCCAAATTACCATGAAGGTTAAACAAGGTAGTGGGCTTAAATTTGGGCCCAGCCCACAAAAAATGCCCACAGACTGGTGGAGATTATTACTATAATGAACACTGCTATTAGTCATATCTACCTTTTTATCTATTACCTGCCTTTATTGGGTGACCTGCATACCCAATGCAAGGTTCCTATGACTACTGAGTTCATCTATTCAATTCAATTATTGTGCCAGGAACTTCTCGACAATGAAGAGGTAAATATAGACACAGAGCGCCTGCCGTCATGGAGCTTATACTCTAGTGGAGGGAGACGAAATTTCAGGTCGTGGCAAGTGCTATGAAGAAAATAAAATAGGGGAATGGGAGAGAGTGACTGCAGTTAGGGGTCTAATCTAAATTAAGTGGTCCAGAAAGACTTCTTGCAGTGGTAGCATCTGGGATAAGATCTGAAAGATAAGGAATTGAGGGAAGAGCACTCAAGGGAGAGGGAACAGCAAAGGAAAAGGTCTTGGGATAGAAATGAACTTGATGCATTTGGAGAACAGAAAGAAGGCCTGTGGGGCTAGAGCAGAGGAGGAAAGAAAGAAAACAGTACCAGATAAAGTAGGTGGAGGTCTCATCACGGTGATGAGCGTAACTTTTTTTTTTTTTTTTTTTACGTGCAATGAGAAAGTAGTAGAAGTTTTTAAGCATGTGTGTGAAAAGATCTGATATTAATTATATCAAACTAAAAATCTTTTGCATCACAAAGGAAGCCATCTGACAAAACAAAAAGGCCACCTACTGAATGGGAGAAGATATTTGCAAATGATATATCTGATAAGGGATCAATATCTAAAACATATAAAGAACTCATACAGCTCAACATCAAAAAAGCAATTGGATTAAAACATGGACTGAGGACATGAATAGACACTTCTTCAAAGAGGACATACTGATGGCCAAGAGACACATGAAAAGATGCTCAATATCACTAATCATCTGGGAAATTCAAATCAAAACCGCAATGGGATATCACCTTACACCTATCAGAATGGCTATTATCAATAAATCAACAAATAATAAGTGATAGTGAGGATGTGGAGAAAAGGGAACCCTGTGCCTGTTAGTAGGCGTATAAATTGGTGCAGCAGCTATGGAAAACAATATGGAGGTTCCTCAAAAATTTGAAAATGGAGCTGCTGTATGACCCAGCAATTCTGCTTGTGGGCATTTATCTGAAAAAAATCAAAAACACTAATTCAGAAAGACATATGCACCCCTGTGTTCATTGCAGCATTATTTACAATACCCAAGATATGAAAACATCCTAAGACATTTGAATAAAGAAGTGGTACATATATACAATGGAATATTACTCAGCCATAAAAAAGAATGAACTCTTGCCATTTGCAACACCATGGATGGTCTTAAAAGGTATTATGCTCAGTGAAAGACAGAAAAAACAAATACCATATGATGTCACTTATATGTGGAATCTGAAAAACAAAATAAATGAACAAACAAAACAGAAACAAACTCATAGATACAGAGAACAAATTGATGGTAGCCCCAGATGGAAGGGGGGATTGGGGAGAAAGGGATTCAGAAGGACAAATTGCCAATTATAAAAGTAGTCACAGGGATGTAAAGTATAGCATAGGAATATAATCAGTAATAGTGTAATAACCATGATTAGTGTTGGATGAGTACTAAACTTATTGGGTTGATCACTTAGTAGGATATTTAAATGTCTATTTACTATGTTGTACAACTGAAACCAACCTAATAGTATATGTCAAGTGTAACTGAAAAATAAATTTAAAAAAGAAAGTCATTAAATGGGAGAAGAAAACAGACAGCAGAAACCTCTTCCCTTAAACATTATAAAAAATTTCAGCTCCCTCCTCCCATGCTTTTCTCTGCTGAGAAATGTTTTCATGACCCCTTCATCCCTGGTTGAGCTCTTAACCATGCATCTATCCAGGCCCAGCTCAGGTGGGCCTGGATGACCTTCCATGTCACGTCATGCATGCTTTCTCTGTGGCCCCGTTACATGTGCATGCACCTCTAACACAGCACTCAGAACACTTCTTATTGTGGTAAGGACGTCTGTATTTTCAGCAAAACTGAATTTCTTGGGGTAGGAGGACAGGGTTATATCTTAATCATCTGTAAATTTCTTGTGCTTAGAAAAATGCTTGTGCAAAGAGATACTGAATGTGTGCTTGAGTTTGCATTACCCAGATAGAGCTGCTTTTACTAAGTCTTTTTCTAAGAAAATTGAGAATTAACCAGATTTTGAAAGTGGAAGTAACCTCATAGACAGGGCTGCAGCTCTCTTTTCTGCAGGCTGCATCTGTGGGCTTCTGGACATTCAAAAGCACTTTTGATCAGCCGAGTGAGTCTTTGCTGCTCCCAGTAACATGGACACGGGTACTGTTCCATTCTGACTGATTTGCAAGTAAATAGAGATGGAATTTCTGACAAAAACTGAGCCAGATAAAGCAAAGTTGCTACTCCTTCCATTCTTACTCCCCCAAATATGCCTTCACAAATTCTGGGAATCCATCTTCAGCAAGCTAGAAACCTTGGGGTGGACTGGGACTCATTTTTGAGAAATATCACATTCTGTAAGGTCTCAGCCCAAAAGGACAGGAGCCATTGCTGAATTTATTTTTCCAAGTCATTCTTGCCTCTGGGACTGATGCAAGCCGTGCTCTCTAATAAATCTTCCATTAAGGTCTCTCTCTTTCCCTTTGCCTCTTGATCCCATCACCTTTGTCTTCACCTTAAGGGATTTATTTTTTCCCCTCTTCTTCTTTTCCCCCCTTATTGCAATAACTTGTCAGCTTGCAGAACATGTCTTCAGTCTTATGCTTCAAGACAGAAAACCAGCTTAGGAAGAAATGCCTGGCTTCCCTATCCACCCGACTGTCACAGCCCTCCTCTCCGCACACTCACCACTCTGCCACACCCTCCCCAAATCAGACCTAGCTCAAGATCCCCCCTAGAACTCTCCCAGAAATGATTGGGTTAGTTGTGAGAGCTTTTGATATGAAGCTGGCTGCTGATCAATAGTCCTGCCTGGAAAAGAAATGTACCTGTTTCTTCTATTTTAGGTGACACTTCTCTGAAGTCCACTGTGTGGACTTCATAACATTACCTGGGTCTTCTCCCTCCCTTGGAGCCATGGCACTCAAGGCAGAGGATGCAGATGCAATGCAGGAAAAGTTACTTGGAGAAAGTAGAACATATGTATGATACATTTGATTGATGATATTTTTTAGTCTGACATTCAAAGCTCACCTTGTTTCCTATAACTGGGTTCAATCTCCTCTTCAGATTCCTTACCAGTGATTCCCACATAAAACTTACACTTCAGCTACATGGCCTAGTTTCCTTGAATACATCTTATATACTCTCATCTCCAGTCAAACACACGCCCTCTGTCTGAGAAATCTTTCCTCCAAGAAACCACATTTTAACCCACTGTCAAGATTCAGTTTGAAGCCATCCTCTTCAGGAATCCCTCCCTGATCACCGCCCTATCTCTCCTGTTATTATCCCAACATTACTTAGTAGGGTAGTGCTCTGTTTTAGTGTTAGCCTCTGGAGTTGAAGCTCTGACTAGCTGTGTGATCTGAAATGGCATTTTTCAGTGAACCGCCTGCATCTCCCCTACCACACTCATTTCTTATTCAACCCAAGAAGCAGTTGAATGTCTGAGCTACCCCTACATAGAGGTGAAATAGACAGGTGCTCACATAGTATGATTTGAGGTTATCATATGATCTGAGAAAGTTTTTTTTTTTATTTGACCTTTGGTTAAAACTTTAAAAATATCTTATAAAACTGATAATATAATAATGAAATTCTTAGATTTGTAACCTCATAGACTTTGGAATCCTAGAATGTTAATTTCATAAAGATCCTTTGAGGATCAGCTAGTTTAATATTGTTTTGTTTTGTTTTTAATTTAATCTTCTTGTTTTTTAGTTGGAGAAATTGCTTTTCAGAGAGGTAAATGAGTTGGCAAAGATTATATATGTACTTCAAAAGTTCTTTATCAACATTATTGTTCAACAATATAATTCTAATTATCTAGAAGGCAAATATGGCTTATGTTGGTGTTGTTTTCATTGTCTCCAGGTAAATTGATTATGTGTAAGTGTGTAAGATACTGTTTCTTCAGTTACTAAGAATAGAAATCTATTCTTTTTAACTTAGGCAAAAGGAAATGCATTTGAAGGATATTGGGGATTACGGAATTAATGGGAGGTGGAGGGAGACCTGGACTTGAGGGTGAGCAAGAAGTGAAGAGCTTTAGCACTAGGGAGAGGAAGCCACTAAAGTGACCTTTGAGTAGAACAGTCTGGTCAGGACAAGAAGGAACACAAAGTCTTTCATTATTTCCCCTCTATTTAAGATAGAGATTCTATGGAGGTCACACCTGATTAGCCCAGATAGGGTTATGTGCTTTGGGATGGAACCACAAGTCCTTTCCTTGTGACTCCAGTAAACTATCCCCAATGAGGAAGGAGTCATTTAAGTATAGAAAATAGTCTGCACTTAGGAAGAGGAAATAGATCCTGGGCAGTTAACACTTACTGATGCCCACTACAATAGGAATCCTTCATTCAAATAAAGTGAAGTAGACAATACTAATATTGTAGAGCACCGGTGTATGTCAGGAGCTTCACATGTATTTTATTATCAGATTTTTTTGAACAAATCTGCAAGGAAAATAATATTCCTGTTTTTAAAATATCAGAAAACTGAAGGTAAAGGAGGATAAGGCAGTTGCCTAGCAAAACCGGGATCTCAAGCCAGATCTGTTTGCCTCAAAAATCTACATCTCAGTAATGCTTTAAGCCTTCATGCTTGTGGAGAGACTAATGCAGTTTCTGGTACCTAGTAGGTACTCTGTCCTGGAGGAGCGGGAGCCACAGGGAAACATTACTGGCACTTGCTATTCCCTGGGCCTGCAACACTCTTTCCCCAGAAATTCCATGGGTTCACCCCTTCACTTCATTTAGGTGTTACCTCATCAGAAAGGCCTTCCTTGATAACCTTGTAAAACAGACTTATCACCCCTCCTTTACTTTCTATTCCCTTAGGCTGTCTTTCCTTCTTCATAGCATTTATCACTGCCTGACATATGTATGTATTTGTCTATTTGTTCTCTTCCATAAAAAAGGGAGCTTTGTTGTATATAGTAATTTATCCTCAGCATCAAGAACCATACTTGATAAATAATTGTTTGATGAATGAACAAACAAGTATAATTGGAAGAGCAGGTCTCAGCTCTCTCTCTAACCATCAGCGTGGTTTTGGCCCAGTCATTTCCTTCTCTAGGCTTCAGTTGTAAAATGAAAAGGTTGGACCAGATCAAGCGCAACTCTTCTTTACCCTGTTTCTTGCTATCTGAATTCTATTTATCTGTTTGTTTAGTTTGTACGCATTGTGCTTCTCTGCTTGCTTGCTTTTGAAGAAAGCACTTTTGAAAAAACTAAAAAGTGTTTGAAAGACACTGGACTAGATGACCCCGAAGTCCCATCTCTCTATAAAATGTATAGTTGTATTCAGTGTAAAGAGTTTATAGAGGTCCCAGATAGATCATGAAGAAAATCTCTCAAAGATGTTCTTATTGGAAGAAAATAAAAAGTTTTCCACCTCCTATACTCCTGGTTCCCAAATTTCAGGAAGCTGGTAGATGACTTGCAAAGTTAATCTACTCTTCAACTACCAACAGCTCTTTATTGAGTCCATCTTATTGTCTTAATTAACATAATAACCCTGAAAAGTGGGAGGTTGTGAAATACATGAATTCAGAGTTTCTAAGATTAATAGTTCCATGGAAGTATGAAAGCTCTTTCATGTAATTTTAATCTGTGAAGATTAGTGGTGTAGTAAGGGATCTGTGCCGTTCACAGGCAGATCATGGTCCTGAGAAGTTGACTTAGATACTGTCTTCCATGTGATGGAGACCAAAATGTCAGAGCTGACTCCTGTGAATCAACATGTTAACTGGTTACTTTGTGAGGGGATAACCTGGTGAATATATCCAATGGCCTCTTAGGAGCCAATGGCCTTTGACTATAGGGGGTCACTTGAGAATATACTTAAAATCCATTAGTAGCTTTTCACTTCTGTTAGGGTCAGTCTTTACTGCACAATGTACCCCCTACCTTCCTTTCTGACTTCTTCTTTTGCTGTTCCCTGACTTATTCACTCTCTTATTCACTCAATAAAAATTATTTATTTAGTTATGACTGTGTACCAGATTTGGGTCAGCCACTAGGGCATTGTGATGCGCAAAGAGAGACATGGACTCACTCTGATGGAAAGAGGAAGAGTGATAAAGTATGATGCATGTTGACATGGGGTAGTACAGGGATCATAGAGAAGAAGGAGGGGACATAACTAGGACAAGTGGAAGGAGGACTTCCTGGAGGAAGTGAGTCCAAAGATAGGTAACTCTAGACATAACAGGCTGGACATAGTAAACACTTGTTAGTAGGCTCCTGTGATCTGACAGCTGAGATCACCTGTAGACTTAGTCCTGGCCATGTAGGGAGCTCAGTCCTATCCTGCAGATGGTGGGTAAGAGGCACTGGCAAGAAGATGAAATTTTCAGTATTTTTTCTCAGAATCACAACTAAGTCCTAACCTGACTCAGCCTTCTATCCAGGACGATGGGTCCTTGCTTTACCTTTATCTCTGGCTCCAGTCTCAGCCTCCTGCTTGTTCTCACCCTGATAACCGGGTGCTTGTTGCTAACTTCATCTCGCTGGGGTCCCGCAGCGGCCATACTGCTGCAGTAATCCTCTGGCACCAGAGGGAAGACTGCGCTTCTCTGCATCAGACCTGCCCAGGACTGTGCCGTATCTCAGTCTGTGTTTTTCAGTAAGTGCTTTGCCTCCCCAGATCGGTCCCCACACCCCACAGCCGCCATTCCCTGTGCACCCGCAGGTCGCCAGGTCACTGTCACTGTTCATGTGGAGCAGGGGCCTGGCCCGGCTTCCTCCTCCACTGTCTGCAGATGGACCCCTAGGGGCTGTTTCTCAAGATTCCATTCCGCTCCCACGCGTTCCTGCCAGTCTCATTGCCGAGTCCCTTATCGTAGGAGGAAAGAATAATTTCCTCGTGGCTGGCTTGGCACCCGGCAGGTGCGTCACCTCTGCTAAGCAGCCCCGCTGTCCTGCTCCCTGATTCTGATCGCGTCTGCATCCTGGAGAGCTGAGCTGCTTGCTGCCCACGCCCTCTGACCCTCCCTGCCTTTCTCCTTGGCAGTCAACTTCCTTAGCTGCTGACTCAGTCTTGGCTCCAACGTCATTGTCTTTTGTCCCCTATCGTTCTGAGCTTGGAAGCCTAGTTTTTGGACCAGATCATTTTTCACTTTTCTCTTTAGCTAAGCTCCCTGTACCGGGCAACCTGGAATTTAGGCCATTTCCTGGCTTCCTTGGACTCCATGCCATTTGAGCCTGCTCTCATGACCTGTCCCTATCAGTCTTTTCCACTGGGGTCTCCGTTTATTTGACGTAATGAACAGGCACCTCCTGTGCTAGGATTTGGTGGTGATGGCAGGGTGAGGAGGAGATGACAAACCAGACGATGCTCTAGATGGTCCTGTTTCCCTACATTTTTTGGTCTACTGCTAAGTGCTCCACCTCAACCATGGCCATGCCTGGCTTGTAGCACATCACTCAGTGAGTGCAGGGGACAGTCTGTGCCACTCTACTGGGAGGCCACTCTGATGAGAGCCCTCCTGCTTAGTGAACCAGGCTCGGCTCTTCAGTTACAGTCGGGAAGACCTCACAGTGCTGCCTCACATGGTAGGGCTGTGTCAGTGGCTCTTTTGCCTTAAAAAGTCTGATCTGACGGTGGTGAAAGGAGAAGCAGGAAGAATCCAGAAACAAACCATTTTTATGAAGAACATATTTTTCTAATATGGTTTTATTGTTTTTAGTTTTTTATTACATTGCCTTCGGTCTTCTTCAGAATTGCATTTTATGGTTAAGTTTGAAATTGTTAACACATTTAACTGATTCTTCTTTTTAGACCGTAATATTCTTTAGTAGAAGCCACTATCTCTATAGGTACTGAGGTACCTGATAAACTTAGAGTAAATTCTCCTAAGTAAGGACAGTCTCAGAAGGTTTTTTGGGGTTTTTTTTGGGTTTGTTTTTAAATATGGCTTTATTGATTTCAGAGAGAGGAAGGGAGAGGGAGAGAGAGATAGAAACATCAATGATGGGAGAATCATTGATCGGCTGCCTCCTGCAAGCCCCCTTCTGGGGATCAAGCCCATAACCCCAGGCATGTGCCTTGACCAGGAGTCAAACAGAGATCTCCTTGATCATAGGTCGATGCTCAACCTCTGAGCCATGCCAGCTGGGCAGAAGCTTTTTAGAATTCAAATATATAAACATTTTAGTCCAAATGTCTTTATAGTTACTAACTTTTTTACTCCCTTCAGAGAAATTTGCTTGAATATATATATATATTTTTTGTAATATAACTTTTGTCAAATAAGGCATTTTTTTTTGGTCTTTTAAATTTTCATCAAATGCAGATGCTGCAAAATCATAGGCCTTCTAAATTTTGTTCCACTCTGCTATAGTATATAAATATCCAATTAAAAATAGTAGCTTCATCAAAAAATTCTCCTCCTAACCTGTAGTATCCAAGGCATAGTCGTTGAATTTCAAAATTAAGTCTTGTACTTCAATTGTACTTTCATTATTTAATTTGTGCAGTTCCTCCCTTGCTTTTGTAGAGATAAATGTCATGTCTTCTTGTTTGTAAGCTTTGTTTTCAATAATTGCAATTTGATATGTGCTTTAAAAGCTTCAATACATGAGTGCTTCACTTGTTGAATATTTGATTAAAGATTTCCAATTGATTTAGAACAAAATGCAACCAAAATTTTGTTCTGATTTAGAAGTCTCATTAACAAAATGTAGGGTTCTCATTGACAGCACGAAAAAAGCAAAATCAATGTTGATTAACAAAGTAGCTTATTAAAGGCTCAAAAATCTCTAAAATCCCGTTGATGGCAGACAGTAAAGAAAGTAAACATGGTCTGCCTTCCTGAAACTTAAAAAAAATTTTTTTGCATATGGTTTAACATTAACACCATAAAAAAAATTTGTATAGTTCTACTACTTTGTGTAAATTTTGAGAACTATGGTTTTTAACATTAATATTGAAACTTTTAAAACTGAATTATCAGCATTATTACCACTAAGGGAGTATTTTACCTTTAATAGAATGAAATTCCAAGAGCTTAACCACGAGTCCACGAATTGGATGAATGTAATTGAATTACATTGGAATTAAGTTATTTTCTTTTTGAAACATCTGATGAACCTGATATAAAACTGTTGCTTTTAGTTCTGCTAATAGAAAAAAGACATTAACTTTATATACAAGGAAACTTGGAATTAAAAATGACTGAAATTATATTAGCAGTTAGTCATGTTCTAAATAACAGGTGACACCACACATCACTCTAAAGTGGGGCTTTTCACTTAGAGTAAGTATGTGACTTCTTCTAAAATATTTCAATCATTTTCCTTCTGTGCTCCTGCTTTTACATGTGTAAATTATAGCCTTTGGGCATAAGTTTTCTTCAAATAACTTAAATCAAGTAGGTGCTGTTGTTTATTTAGCAGAGTTGTGTCTTCTGGTTTTTATGTGGTCATGTTATCAGTACACCCCCTTCAGTGGACCATAAATACTGAGAAACTTTTTATAAAAGTTAGATATTCATCACTGAATTTTAGGAGAAATAGAAAATTAGTTCTTAAGTGTCCTAAAACATGCACTTTTAAAATTTGAGCTAATTGCTTGTTTATTGCAATTTTTTTTTCATAAAATGTAACCAGAAATGAAATAAATAATTTTAGATTTACACCATATGATAAATATGCCAAGAGCACTCAGACTATTCTCTGTAAGCAGAACTGCTCAGTCTCTTGTTTCTTCCTCAAACATATTTCCCATTCACCTAACCTATAATTTTCCACTCTTCCTATTGATCCACCAACTAGCGACCTGGAAGCCCCATACCTCTGGCAAGTTGCTGCCTGGGCTACTGCAAGGTTGGCTGGCACAGCAAGCTGCCAGCAAGGCAGAATAATTCTCTGCCACTTTTTGGGACCCGGAGGAGTTAACTGGCTTTTTGAATCTGGATGGACATGCTTAGTTTTATCAGAGAGCACACCATCTTGAAAGGGAGGTATTGGTCATCTTGGGTCTGGGAATGGTCATCCGTTGTCCCTTTTTCTCTCTCCCACCCTACCTGCTCTGCCCAGTTCATATCCTAAGTACACTTGGTGCAAACTTGGAATTCATTTTTCTGAATCAAGAGATGGTGTGATGCCAACTATCCATTACACAGAGCATGGTGATAATCACAGTTACTTACTGAGGATCTATTTTGTGTCAGGTATTAATCTCATCTCTAATTTTCAAAACAAATCCATGAGCTAGATATTATTTTCACTTTATAGATGTAGAAACCCAGGCCAAGGCTACATGACTGATAAGTAATGTAAGTGGACTACCTCCCAAGCCCACATTCTTTCTACTTTACAATAACAACATTTCTAAAAGACATCCAAAGCTGGAATTGAACACAGATCTGTCTAGTCAATCAAAACCCAGCTCTGTCTGACTTATTTATTCACTCGGTCAAAATATTTGCTGATTGCCTTCTGTACACTAGGCTCTATGCAAGGGGACTACAAGGAGATTCCAGCCTAGTGACTTCATAGCTGGAACCTTTATTATTCCACCCGTGATGCAGCAACGAAGTAACTGGGATACAAACTTCAGTGCAAACCTGAGCCATTGCCGCTAAAAGCCTGCCACCCATCCCAGAGCTCCAGCATTCGGACACTGCCTCATTGAGCATCCTATATCCCAGCAAGTGATAGTTTTGAAAACACAGCTCTTCTCACCTAAGAGTCACGACAACCATGAGAGGGATACATTTTAATAACCACATTTTATACAGAGGCACCAAAAGGGAAGGAGTCCTGTCCAAGGACTACAGCTTGGACTATAAGCCAACTCCAGTTCTTGTTCCGTGTTTTCTTCTTAGAATCCAGATCGGAGAAGACAGAAACGTGACTTAGAGTCTCTCCTGGCGCCGGGAGCCTGTCCCGGAGTTTCTGGCCGCATTAGCATCCTGCAGCAGCCACACGTAGGTAGGAATATTGTTGCTGCTCATGACCAGGGGGAATAATCAGTCTGAGCTATTCCCCGGCTCTAAACCAGCCAATGTAATTGGGTTTAATTTTAATTTTTTTAATGGCTGGAAATTAATAGAAGCAGCTGCTGCCACAGTGTGTAGGTGTCCTTCTCCAGAAGGCAGAGACAAAAAAAAAAAAAAAAAAAATCCTACACATAAAATAAACTCTGAAAAATAAACAATAGAGTGTGTAGGACGAAAAAGGTTAATTCAGAAATCAAACAGTGTGTTTTTGTTATCAGAAACCCCCTGGCACTGCGTGGCACTGTCTCTCCCCTCCCACCTCCCGCCTTCCCCCAGGAGTGCCCCCAGCCCTGCTAAGGTGGTGACCTGGTTGGGCGCTGGGTGTACAGTGTGTAGCCCATATTGGAGCCCTCCCTCGCTCTCTCTCCCCCCCTCCCCGTGACTCATCAGAGATTAGCTGTGACAAAGTGAGGAGAAAGATAAGAATAGATATGCGGTGACAGGAGTCCTATTATAATTATTCAGGGGAAGATAGGATTGGAAATTAGCAGATCCTGTTGGCCCAGGGAGGGTGGATTTATAGTGTGGGCATCCCCGCCTGGGGCCTGGCTGTGCCGGATGCCAGACTAGAAAGGAGGAGGCCAGCTGCTCCAGCCAGTCACAGACTAAAGGCCATGTGTTGGCATGGACAGCGAACCTGAGACCCAGCTGCCCTCTTGAAGGGGAGAGGAATTGAAATCTTACCTCAATTTCAAATATACCTGTGAAACCCGGTGCCAGTTTGCTTCCCACCCCTGGGGAGATGAGGTGGGGAACCAAGAGACTGTTTCTGGAATTGTTCAATGAATTTCAGGTAGCATAGCCTTGGTGTGGTGGGCGGAATATGTGTTTATTGGTCAGACCGTAGTGCACATCAAACAAGTAGCACATTATTGGCATACAGGAGGTGCTTAATACCTGTTACTCCCTGTGGAGGTTTCTGAATGACTTTGTTTTGCATACTTCCTTTAGGATTTACAACCTGAAAAGATTGATTCTTTGTTATTTCCCTTACTGCCAATTTAAAGAAAAAAGTTTGCATCTACTGTCAAAGACCTTGGGGTTGGAATTTGTCTACCCATATCCATGTTTTCTGCTTGATTGGAGGGAAAATCAGGGCTCCTGCCTTTTCAGGCTCCTGAGGAGGCCTAGGGAATGTTGTTTTAGAGCCTCATGTGCTCTTTTGGGTTCTGGACTTCTCCTCCCCTCTGCTCAGGTAACCTCCAAAAGGATGCACTGAGAATCTGGCTGACACTTTAGAGAGAAGGCAGAGAGGATGGTAAGTGGGAAGGAATCGTTCATTCATTAAGTCATGAATTCACTCATTCATTCAACAAGCATGCTTTGAGCTCCTCTTTAGGGCCAAGTACTGTGCTAAGTGCTGTTGATTTTGAGATGAATCAGAAATACAGCAGTGTCTACAGTTAGTACTTAGAGCAATTAGTTCATCCCGGAGTTGCTGACAAAGACTTCAAAGAGGAAATGTCACATGAGCTGGGCCTCACTTCTCTACATCAGAATTCACTGTGTGGAAAAGTATGAGAAAGGCAATTAAAGATAGATCAACATTTTAAAAGGCCAGGAGGTTTTTGAGAAGATAATGTATTCAGGGCAAGACTCACAGCTTCACATGGAGAGCACACAGTCTATATATATATTGGTTGGTGTGGCTGAAATTATTTACTCTACTTTGTTAATTCTTAAATTTAACTCACAAATATATTAATTTATCCAGTCAATCCATAATCATGTTTGAGCACTTCCTTTGTGCAAGACTCTCTATAGATCCTGCAGAACCAAAGATGGCAATATATGGACCCCACTCTCAAGGAGGGCTCAGTCTAATGGTTGAGAAAGGCATGTAGTCAAATCGATATAATGAAATAGAAACTATAAAAGTATGTATACTAGGATTGAGAATGTGTTGAGTCTGTACATGCATGTGTGTATGTGTGTGCGTGTATGTGTGTGCTCACTCACATGTGTACGCACAACAGAATCTGAGGATGTGAGTTACAGGTCCTCTTCAGTCACCAGTATGGACGCAGGATGATGGCTCGTTCCAAGAGGTGGGTCAGCCTTTAGTCACTGAGTTCTGAGGGCACATAGGTCTTGGACTCTGCTTGCATCTCTGGCAGCATCAGGTGTTACAGACTCTTTTTCTTTCCAGAGTCTTCTGGGAAGTCATGCATTCTTGACCATATCCTACCTTCATTTCTATCATATCACTGGGATAATAGGAATAACTTCAGAGGATTGTTGTGAGAATTAAAGGAGTTAATACGTTATAAAGGGCTTAGAATGGCCTAGGACATGGTCAGGATATACATGTATTAGGAATTAGTATTATTATCATCATTATTGTTTCCATTGGCATCTCAGACTATCTGTGTTAAATGGAATCAGAAGGCTGCCCTGTCCAACCTACCTCAAGTACAGGAACTTTCTTTATGGGATCCCTTAAAGCTTCCCACGCTTGTCTTCCCCAGTAATGTGGTCCTTTCTGGTTTCCCGTCAGCTCAATGTTAAAGAGCCTTTACTTCACACTGAGCTAAGATTTGCCTCCCTGTGATTCCTACCATTTATCTTCAGAGATGGGTCTTCTTTTCCTTTACTCATTGCTTTTAAAATAAGCAAGTATTATTTGACACTTCTCTGTACCATTTCTAGTGAGAGAAGAAAAAGTGATGCTGTTCCTGTCTTCAAGAATCCTACCTTTCCTTTGAAGAAATTTCCATTTACTTTTGTTGCCCATTGTTAAGAGACAACCCAGGTGATAAAACATTTTAAAATATCATATTTCAAAGTAGAGAAAAACTAATGAAGAATGAAGTCAGAGAAGGCTTCAGAGGAGGTATGTTAAAGGACAGGCATTTATTTATACATTTTCCTGTTTATTAATTCATTAGTTTATTTAAAAAAATATTTAAACCTTTATTGACAATCTACAATTGTCAATGCTCACAGCTGAGAGTCAGAGTTTTTACCAAGTAGTTAAGATGGCAGGGCAGGCAGTCCAAGGGGAGGAAATATCAAATACAAAGACAGAGGTCTTGGAGGTGGTTAGGGACTTGTAAGTTGCTCATATAAATAAAATGTAGGGCACAGGAGGGAGAAATGGCTGATGATGCTGGAATTGCAGGGTGATCTTGAGGAGTGTTGTGAGCCAAACTAAAATGTGAGGAAAACTGTTGTTTGGAGAGTTTTTAGGGAGAATACTGGTAAATCTGTGCACTCAGATTTTTCTGGAAGCAGGAGGTAAGGCTCTGACTTGGGTGGCAAGGGGAGAAAGGTAGGTGGCAAGATGCTATAGGGACGAGTTGCACTAGCCTGATGCTGTGCTGCTTACTAACCTTGCAACCCCAGGGAACTTTTTACCTCTCTGAGCTTCGATTTTCTCGTCTGTGTAAAAGGGATGTTATTAGCCCCTAGCTCATAGGGTTATTGCAATGATTAAATGATAATGCATATAAAACATTTAACACGATGCCTGAGACATGGTGAAAACATAATAAGCAAAATAAGAGAAAGACCAGAAGTGCATTCTAAATGAGAGACATTTTACCCACACACTCCCAGCCCCCTTTTTCTTTATTCTTTGTGTTACTTGAAAGTCCTCATGAATTTGTCCTGCTGAGCCCTTCTCCAATAGATTTTTGTTTGTATCCGTAGCAGAGTCTGGAAAATCTAAGCCCTAAGCAACCTCGCAGCTTCCTTGAATGATTACTCCAGGGCCCGTTACCTTCACTGTCTGTAAATCGGGTTAGGCATCCGACCCACTCAGGAGAGGAGCTGGGACAGCTGCAGGCATTAGATGAATTCTCCTGCTAGCACATAATCAAATTTGGTGGAGACGGCAAGCTCTAAGAGTCAAGCTGCTAAACTTTGCTAGAGTGGGAGAAAACTGGGGTGATTGGATTTAAAGCATGGGCCCTGATTGGATATACTAGTAAATGAAGAGTTGAAAAGATCAGCATCATAACCTGAGGGACCTAATGACTGTAGGAATCACTTGCGCATGAAGACATGCTCACCTGGTGCTCCAGGAAGCTCAGACTCACACGTCCGAGCCAGGGCCTGAAGTGATTGTCACAGACTATTGGCTGGAGACAGACCTCAAGGCCGCTTTCACTGGCATTCTCCCTGAGTGTAAATCTGGAACCCTGAGACCAGCTTATCCCACCAGCCTCACATTCCTGCACTTTCAGTTGCATCACGAATGTAGACCTTCATCTGTTCTCCCTAAACCCTCGTCTCTGCACTGGTCTGTTCTCTCTCTCCTTGATTTTCCACTGCTTCCTTCTCTATCCAAAACTTTCCTCTTTTTCCTTCGAAGCAACTCTATGCTTAATAATCTCACTTGGATCCTCAGTGTTTTAATCCACTGCTTCCTTTACCTCTTGTCTTAACAAAACTGTGCTTAGTACATGATACTTGACAAAATTTGCTGAATTAAACGGTGAACTAAGGCCGGGCTATCCTGTAGGTCACTACCCCCTTTGTTGCCCTCTCAGGAGCTCCCTGTTCTCTTAGACTCCATGTACAGAGGAATCCAGAGGGGGCAACTTTCTTCTTCATTCCCTGCGCACCTTCCAGGCCATTGTTTCTCTGTCTTATCACTTATCTTACCCAAAATTTCCTTATAGGAAGGTTTGGAGTAGCAACCTGGTTAGAAAGGAAGAACGCCTAGGTAGCTTATCTTAAAGCTGTTTTTGTGTTACAAGAAGACTGCTGGCCTTGCAGCTTATTCCTGGCGCTGGGAATAGGAAACTAAGGAATCTGTTGATGGGCCTAACACCCTAGACAGCCTTCGGTGCTACCACTGACCTTCATGTGCAGAGCCCTGTATGTACCTTTGTTGCTTCTGCTGTTCTCTCTATATCCTGTCCAGGTTCTTACCCACCGTAGACTCTGACCCATCGCTTCATCCACTTTTCTCTAATAGGCAACAATATGTCTTGTTTCTACTACCCCGCTCTCCTTCTGACCACTTTCATCTATCCCTTGGCCTAATACAGTCATGGTACTTTACTTCTTTCACTCACTCAGAAGGTACCCTGTGACCTCAGGATGATGTTTACGTGTTCTAATGTGGTTTATATTGTACCTTTCTAATCTGTCTTCTGCCTTCCTCTTCAGACACATTTCTCATGACTTCCCTTCCTTACTCTTTGTGCTTTAGCCATGATGAATTTCTTGCTGTCCTAAGACTATATTTGTCCCCTCTTACCTCCTGGCCTTTGACACACTGGTGTCTGGAATTCCAGGAGCCCATAATTTATCAAGAGGAACCATCGGGAAGTGTTACAGGTACTGAACTTGGAATCAGATGGAGACAGATTTGAATCCCAGCTCTATCATTTACTTGCTTGAGACCTTAGGGAGCTCTTTAACTTTTATGAACCTCCATGACCACATCTGCAAAGTGTAATGATAATACCCACCTTGACCAAATAGCTATCAGGATTAAATCAGGTCCAGAACGAACCCATACGGAGTATGTCCTGTCCATTCCTTTCTTTTTCTTTTCCCCCAGTCCTTCCTTTCCTTTATTTTTTTCCCCTTCCTTTTGTCTTTTTCCCCTCTCCGTATTCCACTTAATGTTTGGGTGGGAATTATAACATCCAGGGCCACAGAAAAGCAACACAAGCCACTGTGTGTATAGCATCAGTGTCATGAAAACACTGCTCTTCCACAGGAAGCCCCCAGCCTCACCTCCCACCTGGCCATAGACACCAAGGTAGAAACAAGATTCTGCAATAACTAGGGCACGTTATAATGCTCTTGGAGCTCTTCACAGTTTCCTGCAGGCCGCGCTACCTGGGGCCAGCACCATTCTGGTTTTCCTTGGCCTCATGTTGATGCTCCCTCCTCACACTTTCCTCCATATGCCCCTCGGCTTCTCAGCTGAGCGCCAAGCCATCCCAGGTGAACCTTACATCCTCTATCCACAGTGCTGGAAAGCCCCAGAAACATGTTTGCCCTTAAGGAGCTTCCGAGCTGATCCTAACGGATAGCATTTAGAAAGCAGGCAATGAAAAGCAAGTTATTACAGAATGGGGAGCTAAACTGGCCTGAAATTTCAATGGGCAATCATGGAAAAGGCGCAGTTTGCGGTGGGTTTTATACGAGTACCAGGATTTGAAGAGACAGAAATGAGACGCCTTCTCTGTAATGTGAATGGTTTGTGTATCATGCAGCGTGGCAGGGTGCAGTGACCCCGTGAGGTGGGTGAATGGAAAGAAGTTATAGGAATTATGACTGGAGCATTTCGCTTTTCTCAGGTGTGGTTAGTGTTCCTTATTGGAGAATGAACATGACTGCTTAGCAAAATTGCCTGTGCAGCATATTTAAAAGCAGAGTTTCCCAAAGTGCTTCTGTGGAACATTAGTCTCATGAAATGTTCTGTAGAAAAATAATAGTAATAATCTAAAGAAGTGTTGAATACTCTTCCCTAGAATATCCACAGTGCACATTCTTTGCAAAGGTCTGAATTAGTCTTGTCGTACAAAGACGTGACTTTCCTAGGAAAAGTAGGCATCCCCTATTTATGTCACTGTAATGTCATACTCTTTATTTCACCTTAAAGCATTTTTAGAGTCCATAACTATACTGTATACTTATTTTTAATATTTTATTGACTGCTTCCTGCTACAGCATATGCTCCATGAGGCCAACGCTTTGGTTATCTTATTTAGCATTACACATCGAGAATCGAGTGTGAGGCCTGGGCATATAATAGGTACTCAAAATAAGAATAAACCATGAATAAAACTTGTTAAGCTTTGTTTAACGTTGCGTTGTCCAAGCAGCTGATAAAGGTAGGGCTTGAGTTTGAACAGTGCTGCCAGATTCCCGTCTCTTTTTGGCCCTAGGTGGTGTGTGCGGTTGTCCCTGGCCACCACCTTGGGTTCTTGACGTTACAGCTTTTCTTGGGCATTTATTCCTGCTTATTACCTTTTGAAGCTTGAACAATTATCTTATATGCCCACATTGCTTTCTTTGTATCTTTCAGGCAAAGGCTGCCACCTAAAAACGTTTACTACTACCGCTGCCCGGACCATAGGAAGAATTATGTGATGTCCTTTGCTTTTTGTTTTGACCGAGAAGAAGATATTTACCAATTTGCTTACTGCTATCCTTATACATACACCCGTTTTCAGCATTACCTTGACAGCCTGCAGAAGAGAAACATGGATTATTTCTTTCGGGAGCAGCTGGGTCAGAGCGTGGTAAGGCCTTTCGGAAACAGGAGACCACTGGGGAGAGCTGGCAGTGGGTTTTCTTAGAATGCAAATAAGGATACTGGTGCTCTGTAGACGATATGCTTTGGAACTTTTAAAAAAACTATTGTTTTTAATGTGTGATTCTTTGCTACAATATGGCCACCAGGAAGTCACAGAATAATGTATAAGACAGATGTTTATCCTTCTGAATGAAGCCGATAAACCTCTCCAACAAAATACAGAAATTCTGCTAATTTCCAGAAACTCTGAGAGAAAAGAAAAAGGCTTCTACTGGGTGTCACAAAAGGCATGAAAGCATTTTATGAGTGTGAGCCTTTGAGATGAGGAATGGATTTGTTTTTTAGTGAATTTAGCTTGCTCACAGCACAGGTTAGCAAGTGGTATGCAGTTTGGATGTGCTGGCCGCAGTGTATTTGGACTCTGCCATCCATCGGTTCCCCACCCCTCTTCCTTCCCCTGGTTTAGTTTTCTGGGTCTGGATATTTCAGTCTTACACTCTGTATCAGTTTTCTGTTGCTGATGTAACTAATTGCCATAAACTTGGTGGCTTAAAATAACACAAATTTATTATAGTAAATTGCAGTTCAGGAGAAGTCTGAACTTGGTCTCACTGGCCTAAAATCAGGATACCAGCAGGTCTGCATTCCTTCTGCAGGCTTTTGGGGAGAATTCATTTCCCTGCCTTTTCTAGCTTCTGGAGGCTGCTTGCATTCCTTGGCTTGTGGTTCCTTTCCATCTTCAAAGCCAGCAGTGGCTACTTGAGTCTTTCTCAAGCTACATCACTGTGACAGCGAATCTCCTGCCTCCATCTTTCCTTGTAAGGACCCATATGATTTTGTTGGACTCACCCAGATAATCCAGGATAATATTTCCATCTCAAGATCTTTAACTTAATCATGTCTGTGAAGTCTCTTTTGTCATGTAAGGTAACACATTGACAGGTTCTAGGGATTAAGACTTGGATATTTTGGGAGGGGGCTACATTGTTCTGTCTACCAGACCTTTCTCCCCTTCCTTTCCTCTTTCCTTCCCTGCACAACCCAGGGTCAGAAATTGTCCTTCACATTGGCTGCATAGGTTTTGTTCTCTGTAGTCAGCCATTCTTTGATTACTACTAAAGAATAAGCAGATGATAGTTTGGTTTTATGTTTCACGCTTCAGGAAGTGTGGATTATACCTCTGAATTGAGCACTTTATTGATCCTAAGTGAAGATACTGGTGGAATTGGCAGAAAATACTGTACTTGATTTTCTGATATGTGTTGGTGGAAAAATAAACTCTGCCTAGTGACTATAGGTTCCACCTAGAAATGGATCCCAGTTCTAAATAAAAGTTTTCAAGACTAGACTCCTTGAAAGACATAGTCTGGTCCAGGGTACCCCCCAAAATAGAGAAATAAAGAGGACTTGTGCATGGCTTAGGTACATGAGAGCCAAATCTTATCTCAAAAGCTCGTGGTCATGATGCTATTCGTATAGTATGAGATTCTCTATGCACTAAGTTTTGCTAAATATCTTTCCTCTACTCTAAGCCCCTTCCGGTGGGTACCATGTGTATCTAGTGCCTACGTATTTTGAACTGAAAATTGGGACACATGTTGTATCAGCCAGAATGCTAGCAGGAAACAGATGGCAGCCTCATATTAGGATCATTTCAGGAGAGCTTAATAAATAGGCTGTTTACAAGGTGTGGGCAGTGTGTAGGGAAACCACAGGGTATAGTGCAGTTCCCTGGGGCTAGTAACAGCTCAAAGGGTGTGAAGGGAAGGAATGGTTACCAGAACCCAATAGTAAGGACTCATGTAGTCGGCCACCTTGAGTGGAACAATGACCTTCAATT
The DNA here is from genome assembly GCF_964146895.1 of Miniopterus schreibersii. Lineage (NCBI taxonomy): Eukaryota > Metazoa > Chordata > Mammalia > Chiroptera > Miniopteridae > Miniopterus > Miniopterus schreibersii. Next base: position 29,851,473 of record NC_138109.1, on the reverse strand, counting down.
GAGGAACAAAGTCAGCCTGAAATGACCCCACCGGGCGGGAGCTGAGAAAAATAAACACATAGAGCTCATTCTCTTACTTCCCTCTGATCTCTTTCTAGGGGTCCTTATTGACCAACCCAACCAGAAATGAGAGGGCAGGAGAGCCCATTGATGTAACCCATACAGATAAACCTCCCTGGGCAAAGAAAACAGTGGATATGGGCAGAGAGTGGGTGTAGAGAAGCAAATAGAATATATTAAGAACAAATGGTCTGTTCAACAATATATTACTGGAAGCAGTGAGATTATTTGAGATGGGATTGTCTGAGATGAATGTTTACCAGACATATGAATTGTGATACAAATTAAGAGAGTGAGAAGTTCATGTAATACCCATGACTTTTAAGTGCAGGGTCTATACATTTCATTCCTGTGTCCACCATAGCTCTCTCTTAGATTTATGCCAGGCAGAATGTTGTGCACATTGAGTGGCTATTGAGTGAATTATTGAATGAATAAATGAATGACTTAAGATACATGTCTAGAGGCAAAGTGAAGAGCTGAGAGCATCAAAGAGATGATAGGAGGGATAATAGAATAAATTAAGTTGCCAATAATTTTCAAATACAAATCTAAAATAACAGCAGCACAAATAAGATAGTTTATTTTTCTTCCATATAGAAATCTAGATGTATCAATCCAGAGCTGATATTATGGCTCTGCTCCTTGAAAGTCTTAGGGTGTCAGGTTCTTCCCACTTTCTGCTCTGCCTTCTCTGAGTCACTGCCCTCAATCTCATGATTCAATGTGGAATTGTATAATCACATCCATGTTCCAGGCAGCAGGATGAAGGGGGTAGGGGAAGAAAAGAGAAGATGCAGTTACGTTACACTTTTGCTTTTACCCACAGTTAACTAAAGGGAGGATGAGAAGTGAAGTTTTCATTCTGGGTGACCATGTTTCCAGATAAAACTTGGTAGTCCTACACATGTGAGACAGGATTGCTATTGAAGGACAGCCTTAGTCTCTGCTGCAGGAGACCTGAATTCTGCTTCCAGCTCTAACACCAAACTATCACATGACCTTGAATGTTACTTCCCTTATCTGGGCATGAGATTTTCATCTATAAAATGAGAAAGTTGGACTTGAATAATGATTTTCAAGTTATCTGTTGAGGAATTCCTCAGTTAGAAAAAAAACACACAAATTGAGATCCCTGACCTCCTCCAGACCCTGTGAGAGGCACGGTGGGGATGTACAATGAAGTATACAAGTCTTGGTGTACTTCCAGAAATGCATCTGACACCTGAGGAAATAAGACATCTTTAAACAGATATATTTTAAAAAGTATATAATTAAGGATATCAGAAGTTGTTTAAAGAGTAGTGATTGGACTAAAAAACCATGGAGAAGATGAGCTTTAAGATGAGTCTTGAAAGGTGGGTAGGATTACTGGATACAGTAGGAAGCAGCCGGAGTCATTGCATGGAGGTAGTTGGTTAGAAGTCTGATTTGACTGGAATAGGGAATCTTCCTACTAGAAGATTAGGATAGACGGGAAGGTTGGGGCCCAACTCTGGAAAGCCTTGATTGTCATATTAAGGAATTGTGCCTGTATCCTTCAATCAGATTCAACACAGAGGTGCCGGGCCAGGCACCTTATATATACTGTTTTTTCTTATTTCTCACAATAGTTTTATGGAGTAGGCAGGATTATTCCATTTGGGGGATTAAATAATCTAAGGCTAAAAAGTTAAGTTACCTGGCTAACGTCACAAGGCTACTTCATGTCAGGGCCAAGATTTAAACCCATGGCCTCTAACACCGCATCCTGGTGCTTAGATAGACCCACTGCTGCTTTCTGTGTTGGACCTACCGAGACCCACAATATATATTTGAGAAAAGGATTACTTTATTCAAAGCAGCATCTTAAGGTAATATGGTTAATGGAAGTGCTGGCTAAACTAGATTAGGGAAGCTCTGAGGGTTGGCTCCATCCCCTTGTTCTGGGCCTCAAAACAGACAACAGAGGTTTTAAAGCTTTCTGGAATACTTTCGCAGATGGGACAATTCTTGGTTACCAGGGCGTTTGATGTGGTTTGTGTCTGCCGGTACCACTGTAATTAGTTAATCCTATTCCAATTTGTAGGGAGGATAATTGCAAGTGGGAAGGCTAAACATGCCAACATCCAGGTCTCAGGGAGACCCAGCAATAAGCAAGATTTTGAATTTCCAGCGCTGTAACTATTAATCACCAAGGGCATTGCGACGGCTGCTGCTAATTATATGCTAATGGCACTTTATTTTGTTATTCACCAGTGGCCCCTTCTAACCCCACCAAACAAAATGCCTTTTTACATGCATCAAAGCCACAATCTGACATTTAAGATAAATGCATATTTTTTCTTGTTGTTTTAACAACTTTGCTGAAGTGTAATTTACATACCATAAAATTTACTCATTGTATGGTATAATTCTATGATTTTTAGTAAATAGATAGTTTTACAACTATCTCTGTGCTTCAGTTTTAGAGCATTTTTATCATCTGAAAAAGTTCCCTTGGTAATCCTCACTTCCACTCCCTGCAACGACTGATCTGCTATCTGCCACTATAAATATGTCATTTCTGAACATTTCATATGAATGGAATTATGTATTGTGTAGTCACAGTTTGCACTTAGCATCTTTCACTTAGCATATTTTTTAGATCCATCCGTGTTGTAATTTGTATCAGTAGTTCATTCATTTTTAAAGCTGAATAGTATTCTATTGAAAAGATATACCACATTTTGTTTATCTGTTCTCCAGTTGATGGACATTGGGCTCGTTTCCACTTTGAAGCTTTTATGAATAATCCTGTTAGGAACATTCATGTACATACCTTTGAGTGTACTTGTGATTACTTTTCTCTTAGGTAGATTTCTAGGAGTGGAATCATGGCATCATATAGTAAATTAATGTTCAACTTAAAAAAAAAACAAACAGCTGTCAAATTGTTTTCCAAGTTAGTAATGCCATTTTACATGCCTACCAGTAGTGCAGGAGGTCATAGTTTCTCCATGTGCTTACTTGGAATTATCTATATATTTTTATTATGGCCATTTTAGTGGGTGTGTAGTCGTATCTCATTGTAATTTTAATTTGTATTGCCCTAATGACTAATTATGTTGAATAGCTTAGCGTGTGCTTATTTTCAATTCATATATCTTCTTTGATGGAGTGCCAATTTAAATCTTTTGCTTGTTAAAAAAAAATGGGTTGTGTTCTTATAATGAGAGTTCTTTACATATTCTGAATGCAAGTCCTTTTCAGATGCATGCTTTGCAAATATTTCCCCCTAATCTATGCCTTATCTTATCACTCATTCTCTTAACTATGCTTTTTGCAGAACAGAAGTTTTAAATTTTGAAGTCCAGTTTATTAGTTTTTTATCTTATGGATTTGAAGTCTTATCTAAGAACTCTTTGCCCAGCTGAAGGCCTATATTTTCTTCTACATTTTTTATAGTTTTCATTTACATTTAAATCTATGATCCATTTTGAATTAATTTTTTATACATGGCATGAGGTAAGGGTCTAAGTTCACTTTCTTTTTGCACATGGACATCCAATTGTTCCAGCACCACTTGTTAAAAAGACTAACCTTTGCATATAAGGTGTTTGAGTACCTTTGTCCGATGCTCTGCTCAATTTTTCTTTTCTATTTTTGAGCCTGGGTTCCCAGGGAGTCAGCTCTGTGTCTGTGTACGTTACTGGTCAGCTGTGATTGAGCTGAGTTGGTGCTCACCCACCCTGAGCCCAAAAGGCTTCCATCCTCTGCCAATAGATCTGTGTGTGGGTATAGGGAACACAGTCAAAGTTTGGGCAGTTTCAGGTCTGCCCTGGCTTTTCCTTCCTGTTTGTGTTGTTTCCTGTGTGCATTGTGCAGCCTCAAGCTCGTTCAGGAATGCGTGGCTGGCTTGAGACTTCTCGGGTCTCTGTTGAGCCTGCACCCAGTCTCAGCCAGAAATATGCTTGTCCCAGCTGTGCAACTGTGGGCCCTCCTCACTAGCTCACCTCTGTGATAAGTGTTTCCACAGACCATGCTGATGGGGGTGAGCATTCCCACTTCTCCAAATTAACTGAGTCCCTTTGACTATGACAGAGAAGCTGCCAGTCCTCACAGCCTGGCCTGCCCTAACAGAGCCCCACGTTCAGCAAGCCTGGGGGAAGATGGAGCAACCTCAGGGCACAATCGCACAGGTTCCCATTCTTGATACCCAAAGGTCAGTAGCTTTTTAAGCATAATAGTTCTGAGATTGTTGTATGCCTTTGGGTCAGTTTCCAAAACCCTTGAATGGTCGTTTGTGTCAGTTTTGTCCAGCTTTATATTTGTTTTCTGGGGATAGGATTTACCACTAATCTCATTCCAACACAGCCAGAAGAAGATTTTAACAGACAAACACTGGGGCTCTACATTGAGGACCCTGGACAATAGGAACCCCTGCTGGGACTCCACTGCGTCTCTTGAGATTGCCACAGCTCAGCAATGCTTTGGCTTCCAGATCAGCAGAGGCACAGTGAGAATGGCCAGGTGGCAGAGGGAAGGTTCTGAAAGACTAATCCTGAAAGATTTTCAGAATCCAAACCAAATTATAAATCTGGGAGTCATAAATTTTTTCCCCCCACACAAAATGGAAGCTAAATTACAAAGCCAAAGTGAAGAGGAGAGAGGACATGGTATAATCAGAGCAAGCCAGAAAGCTGGGGACAGCAGGGAGAGGAGCAGACTGGACAGGTATAAGGAGATCTGGAAGAACTTAACATTTGGAGCTTGGCAGCTTCTACTGCAATCCTTGGGTGGACCTGTGTGGAAAATCCAGGAACTCAGAAAGGAGCTGGAGGGAACCAGTGACCTTGTGGGCAGGAAAATCAAGGAAGAGTAGATAATACCACAGAAAAGAGGCCAGAGAGGATGAGCACTGTTCTGACCAGCATAACTTCAAAATGAGGCAGTCCCCTTCCTTTTTCTCTGTTCCTTTCCCTTTATTCTTTCTTCCCCTTTGAAGTAAAACATCATGGAGTCACAGCTGGCAACACGACCAAACAAATGTATGAAAAATAATTACATCTTTTTGGCTGAGTTTTAAATTGAGTAGTTGTTGGAAGTTAGTAATCTGAATTTTCAGCCCCTAATCCACCTCTCAGGAGAGTTCTATGGCCCCCCATCTGCACCAAACCTTGTCCTGATCAGACACTCTAAATTAAACAAGCTCAGCGTTTTGGCTCCCTTCCAGCAGGCCACTTCAGAAGTCACCACTCTCTTGGCATAGTTTTTGCTGTTCCCTTCAAAAAGAGTCCAGATTCACTGGAGGCAGATCATTCTCTCGGCGGCTGGCTGAGGGCCTTCCAGCTTACCCTGCCGATGCCTGCGGCCCATCCATTGCAAACCTCGGTCCTGGGTGAACAAGGGCCTGTAAAGGAGATGCTGGGAATTGTGACCCTGCATTCTCCTTCTGCTAGAACAGGAGGCACACGCCTGATTTACCGCAAGCTGCAGAGGCCGACCCGGGCTGCCACACGCCTGCTCCAGACCCCGGTTTCCTAGTTCAGCGAACATGCCAGCATCATTCGCGTTGGCATGCCAGAAACCCGGCCTACAGAACTCCTTCCTATTCACACCGTTCTACGTGCCATGCATTATCAAGGCCACAACTAAATATCCTTAGTATTTATCCCTTTCTTATCTCAGCTGTCAGTACCCTGGTTAAACGATCTACATCTTTCAGGAAATTACAGCAGTTTCTTTAGCCAAGGGGTATAAGATGTGAGGTAAACAGGCCCCCAGGCTCTTCCTCTATTCTGCTCACATTGCTCCATCAGCATCACAGTGGCTGCCAGAAAGTTCCAAGCCCTCCTCCTAACGTGTTTCCCTCACCTCCTCACCGACCCTGTGGTACCTGATGAAGAGACAGAGTAACTGCTTCACTGAACACCACCCAACAAGGTTGGCAGATTGCATCCTTCTTGCTAACAGATTGCTACCTTTAGACCATTCTTTCTCCCCACTTTTATAAAAAGACATCATATGGAAAGACACGTTTTGAGCTTTAAGCCATCAGTCTATATAGCCCACCGCCACTCCTTGTTGCTGTCATCTGCTGACCTCTTGGAGACTTCCCTTAATCATGGAGGACATTGGTCCATAATTATCTTTTCCACTACGCTGCTGCCACCATACTGAGTAATTTTAGTGTCCATGAAAATGACCCATTGGGGAGGATGGGGAGAAATTGAAACCCTCTTAAGTTGCTGATGGGAATGAAAATGGTGCAGCTGCTTTTGAAAACATTTAGCAGATTCCTCAAAATGTTAAGCGTAGAGTTACCCTATGGCCCAGTGATTCAACTTATAGGTATATATTCAAGAGAATTGAAAACATATGTTCCCACAAAGACTTGTACATGAATATTCACGGCAGCATAATTTATAATAGCCAAAACATGGAAACAACCTGATGTCTATCCATTGATGAATAGATAAATAATATTGTATAACTATATAATGGAATTTTATTCAGCAATAAAAAGAAATAAAGTGCTGATACAATGGGCACCATGGATTTATTCCTGTTAGTGGCTGTATGGTTGCTGGATTCACAGTAGGTTCTCAGGAATATTTTGTTGAATAGTTATGTTAATTCATATCTCTTAAAAGGAGAAACTGCTGACAATGTTCAAATAACTTGTTTGCCTTCCCAAAAAGATATCATTTCAGAAAATGGAATGTAAACATCTACCCTGTTTTCTCTTAAGATTCCTTGGACTGGATTCATTTATTAAATTCTGGGTTCTTTTTTCCCCTAAGTTATTTAACTTCATCCCCCAATATCATTAGATTTTTCTGGCTTATTTACTGTAGTTTGGCATTAGAAGACAATTATTTGCTGAGAAGAGAATAGAGGTACTCTCTTCTCCAAATTGTATTTTATAGGAAAGGCAGTTTCCAGTATATTTCCTACATTAAAGTGGATAATAATAAGATATTAATATGCGCTGCAGTAGCTTGAATCAGCCTATTTTTCATTAAATAATATTCATACATATTTAAAAGTCTCCTAACTCTGTCTAACTAGGTCAGCAGAATATTACTCAGTCTTGATATTGGTTGTCTGAGCTGCCATTTTATGGGAGTCGGGGGCAGACAGATGGTTGGGACTTTTCATCTCCTTTCCCCATTCATGATCCTTGCACTACAAGCAGCTGAAGTCATGGAAGTGTAGACCTAGAGAGACCTGAGAAGAGAGAGGGCTGCAGCCTAGGAGTGTGACCTGGGTTTCCTGATTAGGAATCTCACGTTCTTTGTATTTTGACAGAGAGGAGCCCTTTTGCTCACGCTGTCTCCCATTAACTCCTCATGCACTGTGTCAAGCTCCGTTTTCACCTTACATCACGCAGTCTTTTCATGCTCAGGTAATAGGTTGCTATGATTATTCCCTTACACAGAGGGAGAAACCAGGGCTCAGGTTAACTTACTTGCCTGAGCTCACTAGCTAGTAAGTGGTGGAACCAGGGTTTGAACCCAGATCCATCTGACTCTAAAAGGTGTGCTCTCTATTCTGTGTGGATCCTTTTACTGACTGCCCTGTGTGACTGGGGGGCCTAACAGGATCATGGGAGCGCTCACTACTTGGTGAGAAGGGCTTTATCCTCTTAAGTCTCCAGGGTTCTTTCTCAGGGCACAATTGCATCTGGGGCTCTCTTTTGCCTCTTTCCTGACTCGCCTGAGGACCCAGCCTACCTCCGTCTTCCTTGTGACTGCGCTCCTACCCTGTTCTCCTGCACTTCCTGCCTTTTGCTTCCTTGAGGAGGCTGATTCAGTCCTTCTAGCTTCTCCACATCTTGTCTTTGCCCCTCGAAACAAAGACATAGGCCCTCTTCTATTTCAGGGCTTTCTGTTAATCCCTGGAAGTGCAGAGCTAGGGCACAAGGTACCAGTGGAAGATACAAGCAAAGATGGGAAACTCTCCGGATTCTTCGGTGTTAGTTCTTGCTCTGGCCCCTGTTCCTCCTCCGCCACCTCTGAGTAGGTGACGCTCATCTGACTGCCCTCCCCTCGGGCCCACCTTTCCCTTGGCGCCCTCCTCCAAAAGCCTCCCTTGTGCAATCCGAGGGCCTAATGTGGCCAGGAGGACCCATCAGGGTGTTTCCATCTCTGAGATCTTCCTCAATACTGAGGCCTCCCATACAACTGGGTTTCTGCACCGCCCAGCTTTGCTCTCCCTAGGAGTGATCCTTTCATGTTATTTTCTCTCAGAACTGATGAGGTCCCACTTGGACAGATGGCTCACCTGTGAAGAGTGCCACAGAGATGGCTCCTGTCCTGGGATGGACGTGTGGCTGAGGTTCCATGCAGTCACTTGTAGGCCTGAAGGTTGGTAATTTTGTGATAATGTATCTGCATTTTCTTTGAAGACTCAAAAGTTCTGTGCCCATGTGAAAGGGCATTCTTACCAATGCTGTCAGTGAGGATGGCAGGGACAACCACAGCCACAGCAGTAACAGTAACCACGGCGCGCTTGCCGATGGAAGGAGAATGTAGAGGTTTTGGAGTCAGATCGGTTTGAATTCCAGCTTCATCATTAATTCATTACTGAAATAAGCGAATTATTTCACACTACTCAGCCTGTTTCTTCATCTGCACATTTGGGAAAATAATTCTTAAGTTTCAGGGTATTTGTTAGGAGTAGTATAAACCAAAGCTACCATTTATTGAGCACTTATATGTGCCACAACAGTGCAGGCTGAGCTCTTGGTCTGTAAATATCTCGTATAATTCTCACAACAGCCTTTTGAGACCTGTTACTCTGTGTATTTTACAGATTAGGAAACTGAGGTGCAGAGAGATTCATTAACTCGGATAGTATCACACAGCCTAGGAAGTGGTAGAGTTGGGACTTGGGAGCTAAACCTAAGCAATTTGTCACAAAAGCCTGTAATTTAAAAGCATAAGGTCTATAAAGCAGTTGCCATATTGCCTGGCACACATTAGTTTCTCAATTGAAAACTATTATTTAACAGCATCTTGAATGTCTAAAGAACTACACAGGTGCAAAGTATTTGTTTTGTTGTTAAGACTTTGCCTCTTTCTCATCACTTGTTAAGAAATGCCTGAAAAGCTGTGTTTACAGGTGAAGGAAGTGAGATCTGGTATCTTCCTGGTTACTTTGATCAAGGTAGACAACCACATTTGACAGTCTTGGCTCCAGTGGGTTTATTTCAGGAGGCCTAAATTATTCACTTGGAATGTCTATACTGATTACCTTGACCAGAGGAAAAAATGCCAGCATAGCTTCCCACCTGAGCTGGTCATGGGTCAGGCTGGTCTCAGGGGAGAAGCAGCTCTTCTCTAGGTGGGGCCTCCTTACACAAATGTCAATGTTATTGTCAATATGTGTTATTGTCCCCATGGTATGTGCTATTCTGAAACCTTTGGAAGTCTCTTCAGGACAGAATTTGCCCTCGTATGCAACCAATCTCTCTTCCAAGAGCAGAGCTTTTTGGCAACATTTCAATGAGCAGCTTTCCAGGCTCTACAGACACCCCTTAAGGCATGGGGAGCTCAGTACCTCCCATAGCAGCCTGGGACAGTTCACATTTCCTGTTATACTTCTGGGGAGCCAGTGACGGAATAACTGGTAGAGTTCTGCTGGTACACAGTCAAGGAACCTAAGAGAGGAACAGAGAGAAATTAGAATGGGAGGAAGAACCTAGGGTTTGTTTTGTTTTGTTTTGTATCTGGTTGTGGTAGAATTGTCAATGTAGGGGTTTAAGCAAGGGAGTGACAGGGCCAAATTTATTTTGTATTAAGTGTAGTTGGGCTGCTTTGTGGAGGACGGATTAGAAGGCAGATGGCATTGTTAGGGATTCTCAATCAAGTAAGACTGCAAAGAGGGGAAAGAGTCAGGAAATGTCTAGGAGTTAGAATTCACAAAATATGTGATTAATTGAATGTTATAGGTGAGGGAAAGAGAGGAATTAAGCCCTGTGCCTAGGTTTCTGGCTTCTTTGAGCTGATGAATATAGAGCCACTAAAATCGGGAAGAGGAGGATTCTGGGGAATGTGTTAAGTTTAGCCAGGATGCTCAGTATCCAGAAATGTTTGGCAAACTCATGTGTATTTCTAAAGGGGCTCAGTCATGTTAGGAAAAACTCACAAGCAGTATTTAATACTGGAAGCCAGGTGGGTGATGACCTATTGCTTCTCCTCCCCTTGGCCCATCACCACTATCTGGGTGCTGGAAACATGCTCCTGCCTCCAGGAGAAGAGATGGTGAGGGTCTGAGACGGGACTCCCAGTTTTAGGTTGAGGAAGGCACTGTGGCCAGGCAACTCTGACTTCATTGGCGTGGAAGGACCTGGAGCTCACCTCAGGTGTGTGTTCTAGCCCCTAGCAACACCGTCCTGTCTGGAGGACAGACCAAGGCTGCTTCTGCACTCCTGCCTTGTTAAGACTCGCCCAGAAACTGAGCAGAGCTCCTCTTCCAGGTGGAGGCAGCCGTGCCTGCAAAATCAGAGTGGGGCTGGGTCAGGCAGGGGCTAATCTGTTTGCCTTTCCCACTGTCCCTCCTGGTAACTTTATCCCAGCTTTCCTACTTATTTGGTGTGCTTTGATGTAACTGCAGCTCCTCAGCTTGCCATGTGGGAAAAGACAAGGCCTATGGTATTGGTAGAGGGGACTGAAACAATGACTAGAGCCAAACAGGCAGAGCTTCCTCTGCTATGACCTTAAACCAAGGGTTTGCAACCTGAAGTTCAAGGATGGGTTTGAAGGATTGCTCGTATTCCCCAACACTAGACACCAACTGTGGTATTCTCATGTACATGTATGCATTTTTCTGGGAGAGGATTTATCATTTCCACCAGATTTCCAAAGGTGGCTGCGACCTGGTATAAATCAAGAACTACTGCCTTACACCCCATTCTAGGCTCCTCCCTCTTCCTCTTATGTCCACCTGAAGATGGCTGTTTGTTATTGAAGGGACAGTCTAATATGTTGGAAAGGTCTTAGAACTGTCATGCAGGAGTTCTTGACGCCAGCCCCAGCCATGCCGCTAACTTGCAGTGTGGCCTTTTGCATATCTTTTCTTCACACCGAGCCTCACCTGCCAGGACTCTGAGCCATGTGTGGTCTTGAGGACACTCTCTCCCAGCTGGACTGCAAAGCACGTTGCAAGAGTCAGGCACTTGGCAGACTCTAAGTGGTAGTGTGCAGAGTGACAGGCTCAGACCTGCGGTGGCAGCTGGGAAGGCAGATCCCTACTGCAAGGGCTCACTGAGAGGCCTGCTTGCACAATCCCTGTAGGGCATGAATAATTCTATCAGATCCTGAATCCTTAGGCAGACAGCCTTCGAGGTCACCTCCTCTAACCTTCCAGCCAGTAGGGGCCAGAAGCTGGGCCCCTTGGCGCTGAGTGCGTCACCTGTGTCTTGAACGTGAGTTTGGCCCCAGCTGCAGTGTGCTCCCCCCCTCTTGCAATGTCAGAATGCCCAAGCTCTCAAGTGACTGAATCGGTGGTAAATATTTAATGCACGAAGTCAGCCTTCCCAGGGCCTTTGATCTGAAACTTCTTAAAAACATCTTAAAGGCCCTTCAGAAACTGGTTAGTATTTCATTACAGTCACTTAAAATAGATTTATTTTATCAAAACATCCTGTCAGAAACCCTGAAGGCGGACTGACTAACCCCCAGGGATTCTGACAGGACTGCCTGCCCGCTGTAGGCACCGGTGTCTCCGGCCGTCCCGCCCGCATGCTGAGGGCGCAGCTGTCTCGGGCGTCCCCAGTGGCTCCGGAGCTGCGAGCAGAGGAGGCGGCATCAATAGATGCCCACGAAGGGAATGAGCATTTGTTGAGAGTCGGCCACGAGCCAGGCCCTTACCTGGGGTTCTTTCCTGCTTGTTGAATCTTATGGAACCTTCTCAACAGTGCTTAAGGTGGGCGGTGGGCTCTCTATTATACCAAGTAGGAAACTAGGGCTCAGAGGCATCTGTGATTTGCTCAAGGTCACAGAGTGGAATTAAGATCACAGCCCAGGTCTAGCTCAAAAGCCTATGTTTTTCTTTTTTGTTTTTTCCCACTGAGATTGTTCCTTTTCACTGAGGACTATCAGTTGTTTCTTCCTTTAAAAAGAATAAATAAATGAAAATAGCCCTTTATAAAATTATGTAACCTAGTACATGTTGATATGGAAAAAAAAAAAAAAAAAAATCACTCATCCTACCACCTAGATAACTATCTATGGGGTGGTGATTATATTTATTAATTGATATTTTGCCACATTCCAATAGTGTGTTTTTTTTATTAGCCACACAATTCAACTTTCTCAGTCCCCTAGCATTCCCCCAGCCTTAGAGATAGGAGAGATGAAGGAAAAGAGGAAACGTGTGTGATCCTTTCCTCCACTGCCAGTTTGAGTGGATGAAACCAATTGCCCATAAAACCCTAACACAGTGACGGGCTAAAGCAGGCCCGGGGGTAGGGGCAGAAAGCTCTGGCTTGTTTTAGCCACTGGATGACCAAAGGAAAGCCACTTAGGTTAAAGAAATAGTTCCTGCCCTCCTAGACTCTCACAGCTGGTTTGGGATCAATGAAACAATGGTGTAGTTTTTTGTAACCTGGAAAGTACTGTGCAGATGAAGGGAAATATTCAAAACAGAAAGACTGGGGGAAGTAGGGTATCTCCACGCCACTACACTGACTGTGTATACTGACTGTCTATGCTGTTAGATCAACATAATTATCAATAGTATTCTCTTTTACTGTCAGAAGTACCCTGACTTGGGTGCCAAGTCTGATGGCCACCTAAGTCTTGGTCATCTATAATTAGGTAGCTCCAAGACAGAGGGTGACAGAGCAGTCAGAGAGGCTCCCTGTAGGATGGGGCCACATGCGGTGCTGGCAGGGCACCTAGAGCTTTAGGAGGCACCGATGAGCGGGCATTTCCTTAGTGACTAACAAGCAGAAATACAAAATGTGAAGAGATTGGGCCAACCTGGGGAGGTTGCTGGGAGAAAAGGTGGCCACTCTGTGAGAACCTGGCCTCCTTCTGTCCTCCAGCGGAGAGCGGGCTTGGAGACAACATTTGGAGGCACTTAGCGCTAGGAGGAAATGTGAAGCTCTGTTCCGAGCTACCCTCATAGATTATTTGAACAACCTTTTGACTTTTCTCTCTGCTCCCCTCTCAGGTCTCTCCAATTTCTTCTCCGCAAGCCCCATAGGGATCTTCAAGAAATCAAATCTGATCTTCAGTTTTTCATTTAGTCCTCAATTTTCCATTTATCTAGATGGATAAAAAGCTCAACTCCTTTAGAGATTCGGCAAAGTCCTTCATGGCCTTGCCCCTTTTGGTGCACTCAGCCTCAATTTCCTTAATCCTTGACTTCTGATTCTGTGATCCAGGAATAATAATGACTTAGCTTTATTGAACATTACAGTGTTGCCAGGCAACGTTCCAGTTATTTTATATGTACTAACTCTTATAATCCTAACACCTCTGAGAGGTAGGTGCTTGTAGTAGTCCCAACATTTTACAAAAGGGGAAACCGAGGCACAGGAGGATAAGCTGTTAAGTGGCAAAGCTAGGATTGGAAGCCAAGAAGTTTTGTCTCCAAAGCCCGTACTCTTAACCCTCATATCATACCACCTCTTGGTCTAAAGCATTTATCTTGTACTTCACGCTCTTCCTTCTGCCTGCAATACCCTTTCCCAACAGTAAGCTCAGAAAACTGCTAATCTAGTGCTCAGGAAGCCATTTCCAGTCAGTCTCCCAGAAAGAAAGCATCCTTAGTTGGCAGGATTCCTCCCACTCCATTTTAAAAATAGATATTCAGCCCTGGGCTGTGCACATGAGGGTAGGGAGGGAGGATGGGGTGGCACAGGTTAAGGAAGGCCACTTCCTTGGTGGTCTTTTACTGCATTAGAGTCAAGACTTTCAGCACCTTTAAGATTGCCCAAATGTGTGGGCCCAGTGATGAGAACAATAGAAGTATGCCAACCATACTTGAGTAAAACCTTTTTAAAAAAATAGAAGAAGACAAGGTGAGAGCTGACAAGGTAATCAGAGATGGCTTATTTGAGGATATAAGGCCTAATTAGACCTCAAAGGGTCATATAATAATCACCTTTTAAAAAAATTATTATGGGCTAGAGGCCATATATTTCTAAACTGGGAAACTGAGGCTCTTAAAAAGAAGGAACTCACTCAGGGTGTCACAGCTGTCAAGAGGCAGGGCCAAGTGCCCCAACTTCCAGCTTTGTGATCTATGCTGCCTTCCAGTGTAATCAATTATGGCTGAGTGCAAGAAGGGGCAAGAACTTTCCAGCAGGGTCAGAGTTGGGGAGCAGCAGATGGAATGCAGAGGAGGTAGCCATGGGCACAATAATATATGACATGGACAGTGAAGTGAGGGAACTCAGAGAAGCATCGTCTTCTGTGGGAGAGAGGGAGCCTATCATTGTTTTAAATTGCATGGTTACCTTGGTGTTGTGAAACTGCCTCCCTTTCAACTTTGTAGAATAAAGGGCTCCTCAAAGCATGTCTGTTCTGCCATTATTTTCTGGATCATCAAGATTCTTAGTGCCCTTTTGAAAGGCTTCTGCCTCTGCCACATCCAGCTTCTCATTAGAATTCTTGAACATTGCTCAGCATTACTAAGTGCACTGTAATGAACCCAGGATGAGGAAAGAAGGAGACTGAACTTGCTGCAGTCACATTCTGTGGAGGTTTCCTGGATACTCCCAAGATAACCAGCAAGCCATATCACCACAAGCATGTCATCTTCAAATCTTATGTTTGTTTTCTGTACTGTCATACTCACCTTTTCCAACTCAGTCAAAGGGGCTCCGGGATCCTTTACTCCAGGGCTTTACACTGGAACTGGGGACAAATGCTTAAACTGAGAGAGCAGACAGAATAGTGGAATTGGGAGCTCAGGTCAGGAATATTTCCTGCCTATGCAAAACATGGCACTTCCTCAGTGGCACCAGCAACCACATAGTTTTGAGTATAAGCATCTAGGAATAGGCCAATTTTCTAGAGCAGTGGGTTTGGATTATCTTGTAAGAGTAAATTGAAATTCCCCATATCTCTCTTCCCGTTTTACAAGAATTGCATGCTCTTATGTTAAGTACCTAGTACGATGCCTGGATTATTATGGCAGACTCATTGTAGATGTTTGTTTTCTCCCTCATGGCTCTCCTCCACCACCTCCTCCTCCTTTTGTCTTTCGGTCTTCTACCACTTTCTTCTCTCTCCCTGTCTGTTTCTGTCTCTGTATGTCTCTCTCTCTTTTTTTTTTTTTTTTTTGCCTGCATCCAGTGTCACTTTAGGAGAGCAGGTAGTTGGATCTGGAACTTGTGCTCACCAATGGCTGTACCATCCTTATAATTCTGGCAAAATAATCAAGAAAGTTGTACTCTGAATGGCCACCACAAGAGAGGGGCCCTGGACTTCCTTCTAATCTTGTCTGCTTTTTACACCATTGTGCTGAGGGTTCCTTTCTCAGTTGAAATTTAGTCTCTGGAATTCAGAGAGCTGGATTGAATTGTCACTTTGGATTTTGTGTTTTTGATGAATAGCCTGTATTTGTCAGCAGATGGGTGATATGATTTTGTACACTAAATATACCTGGTTCCTTTTTTTTCAGATGCTACTCATTCTGGAAAATACAGGGTTCAAGGTCTGTGACTTGGAGTTTAAGTCTTGACTCTGCCCGTGCCTGTTCCCGTAACTCCCAATATTCCCACATCAGTTACATATTGGGGCTGCGTGATGAAAACAACACTTAAACATCCAACATCTGGCTCCAGACTCTTTCCAGTCCTGTTTTCCTCCATCATCAGCAGGCGGTCTAGCCTCCATCCATCCCAAACTGCTTACTAGGCTCGAAAGACAGTGTAAATTCCCTGTGTACATTATGTGCCTTTATGCAAGTGGTCCATCTGCCTTTTCCTCAGGTCAGCCACTCTTAAGAATTTCTACTCACTCTTAAAGACCCAGATTAAATGTCCCATCACTTAAAGCCTTCACTTGACTGCTCAGGGAGAGCTAGGCCCTCCTTCCTCTTGTTTCCCTCAGTGCTTTGTGCTTCCCTCTAATCTAGCATTTCACACCCAGTTTCATCCCTGCCCTGCTCTCTCCATACCAGATTGACCTAATCCTGGTCAAGGGCTGGATATGATCCACCGCTACATCCCCAGTGTCCAGCCTAGGGCCTGGCGTAGGTAAGATGTTTTCTCTAAGTTTGCGGGATGACACATTAGGTACTATGAGTTATTCACTGAGCATCTGATCTGGTCTAGCTTTATGAGAGATACTTTTTATATGTAATTTTATTTCATTTCAATCTACTCAGCCTGGTGCTTTCTTCAATACATTGTCCCTCTCATATGCCCATTGTACCTATAGTCCCACAAGGCGCTCCCAGGCAGGACTTTCTCTCTCGATCTGTTTTCTGACTCCATCTCTGAGACTGTCATGTGTCCAACATTAGAAATCTCCTGCCATTTGAATTTGTTCATCTCATATTGAGAGTGGGGGGAAAACTCAGACACTGGGCAATAGGAGCTCCACCAAGAAAGCCATCATTTCACATGGAGGATCCCACATAAGGGTGTGGGTATCATGCTGAGTGAGGGAGGTAGATTGAATGGAGGCCCGGCCCCTGAGACACTGTGGAAATGAGATGTTAGTCTTTTGAGTTGGTGCCAATTAGCACACATTTTAAATGATGGCATAAGGAACTCAGATCATTCAGACTCTGGAATTTCATCAAACTCAGTGAAAAGCCGAAGTCCAGGGGAGGGGGATGGGAGCAGGAGAGATAGATGTCTGCCCACATCTGGCTCCAAGAACTTTGTAGGGCACCAAGCAGTGGACCTTGTTGGAGCTGTATTACTAATGGAACTGATGGGCAGATTTTGAACAGGCAGGACTAAAGTGACTCCCAGTGATTATTTCAACAGAATTCAACTGTACCAGGTGCTAAGTATGAACCTGGCTCTCAGAGGAAGGGAAGTGGTTAAGACATCAGTTGTACCTGCCTTCAGAGAAAGCCACCCAGTCTAGTGTGGGAGGCAAGACTCATACATGAATAGCTATGCTGAAAGTTGAGAAGAGCCACACTGTGAGGAGTCATTGGTATGGTGTTAGAGTTCAGGGAGAGAAGGAGAGTCACTCTTACTTGAGCCAAAGGTTGTTTGCAGATAAAGCCATGTGAAAAGCTCCCAGAATAATACTTAATGCGTAGTAGGTAGTTGATACATGTATATTTTCTTTTCCTTCCTCTCCCATATTAAATCTTCAACTTTATTTTTAATGCTTCATTGATTCATTCATTCTTTGTGTTTTTTCATCCCCCTCGTCCATGCTGTAGGACAAAGTATGTGCTTTGGTGACAGGGACATAAGCAGGAAATGACCCTGTGTCAGACCATTCTGGAAATCCAACCTTGGCAGAACAGAGGATATAAGCCCAAGTTCAATCAAGGCTTTGCTTACCTAGTCTGTGCACAGACTCAGCAAACCATTTTCTGTGCACCTATGCATGCATATTGCAAAAGCCTATTTTTATTTTTAAAATTCTGCCTCCTGACTGCAGTGGGTGTTAAACTTTATATATTTCCTTTGATGTTCAATACCAAATGGCTTATGGGAGCCCTGGCAGAATGGTTTCAAATACGCATTTTAATGTAGAATAAAGGTCAACGTGCTAGAATGTGAAACCATTAATCCCTTTGCTCTTAAGGAAGACTGTACTTTAACAGAATAAATAACAGATTAAATAATAAGAGTTCTTGAAATTCCAATGAGAAAAATTATACATCACATTGTTGAGAACAGAAACCAATGAGACCTTAATGTTCTCTCTCTCGCTCTCCTATTTTAGGTTGCCAAGATTTAGAAGGGAACGAGAAATTGTTCTTTTAATTTTCTATTGTTTTGAAGGTAGAGAGAGAATGTTTGAGTCTCTGAAGATTAAGGGACAATTATACTGGAAAATAAGCCTTTCGTTTTATGAGTAGAACAAGTGCATCATCGTAGCCTAGAGAACAGAATTTCCATGTTAATTATTTTAACTTTCAGTGAATGAGGGCCCAGAAAGGGACAGAGAAAACCAACTATTGAAGTAGGCCGACAAGCTCTGCCCAAGGTATTCATTCTTTGCCCAGGTGACCATTCAAAGCCCAGATGAGACACTGCCTCCTTCAAGAAGTCTCCTGTCACTTCTCAGTCAGTGTTTATGACTCCTGCCTCTGAACTTGCATGGAATTCTGTTTACATATCTACTTTTCCTGGCCTTTTCCATGATTGCTACCATGTCTGTATTTCCCTTTCTCAGTTATACATAAGACTTGCATTCCTTATTAATTAAAAAAAAACAACACAAACAATTATTGCACTCCAACTATGTTCCAGAAATTATACTAAGTACCTTAAACACACTATTTAATGTAATCTTTACCAAAAGTCTATAGGGTAGAGATTATTATCCCATTTTATAGATGAAACAGAGAAGTAAGGAGGCTAGATATCTTGCCCCAGGTGCTAATGTTAGGGTGGTGGTAGGCAGCCAAACTTCCAGTCCAGGTTTGTGGAGGCCATACTGTGGGAATTCTTATAACCACACACCAGGGGTTTTATGGTGTTTAAGCAAGGGTGTAATGTGATCAAACTTAAATTTAAGAACTTCTCTCTCTGATGGGACAGAGAGGTCTCCCTGAGGAAATGGTGCTCCGACATAGTTTAGAGGTTAACGTGGATCCTGGAGCCAGACTGCCTGGGTTGGAGTCCTCACTCTGCCGCTTACAGCCGTGTGACCTTGTACAGGTTATACACTGACTCCGGGTCATAGTGTCGTTATCTGTAAAATAGAAATAATAATGGTACCTACCTTGTAGAGCTCTGATTAGGATGAAATTAGTTAAAATTTATGAAGCACAGTATTTGGCACATGGGATTTTTATATAAAATTGAGAATAAGGTGATGTCCAGTGGATGAGTAGAAGTTAACCAGAGGAGCAGGCAGTCAGAGAGGTGTACTTGACAGAGAACAGTGCACAGACTGAGGAAAGAGGGTCCATTTCCAGGAACTGAAAGAAGCCAAGCGTGGCTCAGGTAGACCCTGTTGTTGCTGAAAAGAGGCTCATAGGGTGCAGATCAAGGGGACTGAAGGTCTTATAGATCATATTAGGGTTTATACAAAAACAGTGCGGTTCAGGGAAATATATTTTTGGAGCCTTTCAAGCCGTTTTGTGGGATATGGATTTAGTGGGGTGGGGAGGGGCTCAGGGACCTAGTGAGAGAAGGCGAGTCAGGGTCAAGGGCACAGTGGGACCCAGCCTCCTGCCTTTCAAGCCAGGCCTTTTCCACGCTGCACAGCATATTTCTGATGCGCCCCGATGGAGGCCCGTCATGCCAAATGCATTCTCTTCATTTTAGACGTTTGCAGCGCTTATCCTTTGAGCTTCATCCCCTTCATTAAGTGAATGTCTTGTTCCCCTGACTAAGAATGTAATTACCGAAGGAGAGATCAGATTAAAATTGAGTTTCTGTAATGGGCCATTTGTTTGGAAGGGAGCCTGAAGGTATTTCTGAGGACTTTAATCAAAGGGGGAAAAAGCCAATAGAACTTCTGTGATGATGATGATTATTAGGGCAATTGAACTCCAGGCACAGCCAGCTTCTGTATCAGTGAGTCATCACTTGCTTTTCTGAGGCCCTTAATTGGATGAGATTTGTTTTCCTCTGTAGTCTAGACTGTCAGGAATGGAAGGGACCTTAAAGGTCACCTAGTTCAACCCCACGGCAAAGCTTGAGCCCTGGCTGTAGCTTTTCCCTCAGTAGGTCATCCAGTCCTTGCTCACACACCTGAACTGACAGGGACCTCATTACCTTTAAAAACATGCCCCTGTGACAGAACAGCTCGAAGGAAGCGCCTCCTTTCGTAGAAGTGAACTCTGTCTCCGGGTCTCAGTCGCGTGTCGGCGCTGCTTCTGCTTTCGGGACGGCGTGGGCTCACCTGCCTCTCCCACCTCAGAAGAGCCACGGGAGATCTTCAGGCAGCTGCCGTGTTCCCCTGAGCCTCCTCTCTGCACCTGTCTTCTCGAGGGGGTGCCTCTGTGTATCGGGTAACGGTAAGGACAGGCTGCCGTCCCACCGAAAACCACGGCACAGTGACTCAGAACGATGCCGTTTGTTTCTCTTCCACAGGTTGCTTCTGAACCGAGCAGCCTAGGTTGGCAGGCAGCTGCACTCTCCGCCGTCATTCGGGAACCCATGTTCCTTCCGACGTCCCGATCCACCTTCACCTCTGGCGTTGCTGTGCGTGCGCGGTCACATCACGCCCCCTCGGTGCTAGCTGGTGGGCAGAACAGAGGCAGCGAGAGGAAGCCCGCTGCCTTAAGGCCAGGCTCGCAGTGGCACCCATGGTCTCCATGTATACTCCGCTGGTCAGCACTTGGTCTCGTGGCTGGGCTTCACTGCAGTGGGGATATCCGTGGGAAACGGGATCTCACCCTATGCTCAGTAATAGGGGAGAAGAGATTTAAGCATATCTAAATAAATATATTTACGGAGATATATGCCAGCCCCCTTATAGCCTGTGAGGTCAGGTAGGCAGGAATAGCTTGGATGGGCCCCTGCTTTCTATTGCTAGTTTTACTCTTTCGTGGTTCCTATGACATGTTTCAAAAACCGAATGTAGGGGAGGCACAGAGTATTTGAATGCAGACATCACTACCCCATTTTTATTACCTGAGCTCTTGAGTCAGTCATTTAACTTCTCTAAGTCTCCTTTTCTTTATTTATGAAATTGGGAGAACGTGTCTACCCACAGGCTCTTGCGAAGATAGGAAGGGATAACTGATGCAACTGCACTTTGTAAAATGCAGATAAACATAACCAGTTTGGCTTCAGTCTTCAAATTACTGGCTTAAACTCTCTCTGACTCCCCCACTTAAAGGGTTTTTTCTCCCTTTGGTTTGGCTACTACCATTTTAAACAGAAACCTGATATGAGGGGCCCTTGAGACAGAGTCTTTTACTTTACAGCCATTTACAATCTGGACAAACAAGTGGAAGAATGTGATGGTGACCAGCATTAGTAGGAGTAGCAGCAATAATGACAATATCTATCATTGGTGGTAATATCTATTTATCAAGAAGCTCTGTGCCAAGTGCTTTATATATAGTATCTGATTGGTTTTTATAATATTCCTGTGAAGTAGGCATTTTATTCCCATTTTATGGATGAGAAACCTCAGGATCAAGGAGTTTAAGTACCTTCGCCCTTGACTAGTCTTCCTGCTTCTTGCCCCCTAGAGTCCATTCTCCACACAGCATCCAGATCATGTCACACTCCCTGCTTAAAACCTTTCAATGGCTTCTCTTCTGACTATAATAAAATCTAAGGTTCTTACCATGGCCAGTAAGACCTTATAGGACCTGGCCTATACCTGCTTCTCCTACCTCTTCTCCCTCCACTCAGTCACTAAGATCTAGCTACTGTGACCTTCTTGCACAAACATGGCGAGTTCATTCCCCTCTCCAAGGCCTGGCACTCTTCCCATAGGAGAATTTTTATCATTCAGGCCTTAGTCTAGATCATCTTTTCAGGGATTGTTCTAGTGAAAAATTCACTCAGTCACTATCACATGCCATTTAATTTTCTCCATGGCATGTATCAGTAGCTGGAGTGATCTCATTTAATTTGTTAATTCATTTAAGACTCTCTTCTCTTGCTGGAATGGAAACTCCATGGGAGCACAGCCTTTATTTTGTTCATTGCTATATCCCCAGCACTTAGAATAATGCCCAACACTTAGTAAATGTTTAGTAAATCTCTGTAGACTGACCAATTGTATTCCTGCTCTTAAATTCCTCATTGTAATGTGAGTGACCGACACATGAAAATGACCACACACTGTGATTTGTGCTATGACAGAGGGAAGCCTAGAAGTTCTGGGAGGCCAAGGGAAGCACCTGGCCCATCCGGAGGTATCAGTTGAGATGAAACTGAAACGAAAGTTTGAAGGATGAGTTGGTCTTAGCCGGGTGAAGAGTAGAGGGGGAAGAGCATGTATGGAGGCATAGGAGGCCTGTGCGGCACATGGCTCTTCAGGGCAGGAGTAATGAGAGGGGAAAGTTACCCAGCAGCCAGTTTAGGAAACCCCTATTGTGTTGGGAAGTGTCCAAGTGCAAGACTCACGATTGTCTTTTGTGACTCAAAATATGTTTGAAAATTCATATTTTTTAAACTTTTCATTTCAGGACTCTCCTTCATTGCATGTTTTTCCCCCTGAGCATGCTATAAAACATGGATTATATAAATGTTGGAGTTAAATACATGTACCTGGCCAAATTATGCATATGAAATATATCCTATACTACAGAACCAATCTACTGAGAGTTTCTGTAGTAAATACATCATTGTCTATTAATACCTTAATGAGTATATATAAATTATATGCTATAAGTAAAACTTGACTTATGATTTCATGGAAAGTGTTTTTAGCATCATAAATAAGCTATATATCCTAATGTTTCTGGTATAAATAACTGGTTATGACTTAAGTATTGGGAAAGACATGCAGGTTCTTGAGGCAGTAATATTACCCTGGTTACTTACTACATGACCAAATGTGAGTCTGCATGAATAAGGTATTAGCCTTTCATACACACTTGGCAATTTTAAATGGAGATAACTCCTTCATACAACATAACCTGCATGTAGACATGAATGTATCAATATATATGGTCATAGCAAATACTTATGCTACATCATAACACTGTAACAGATACATATAAAAAGTGCTATTAGCATTGGACAGGGAGGAAGTAGTTCTGCCTTGGAATATCCAGGAAGCTTTTGAAGAGGGAGCAACATTTGAATTAGTCTTTGAAAGATGAGTAGGAATTTTCCATATAGCAAAAGGAAATGTTATTTTAAGCATTGGGAATGACAAAGGTATAGAGATGTGAAAGAAGATGGAATGTTCCAGGAGTGAGTGTATGTCCACAGTGTGACAGAAAGACAGGTAAGGAGAGGCAGGAATGAGAGTGAAAAGTTTTGTTAGGATCAGGACTAAAGAGCCTTGAAGAACATGCCCCTACATTTAGACTTCACCCCGTAGGCATCATTGAAATCCAAAGGATTTACAGAATCTGTGTGGAGGGTAGGCAGGAGGCCAGGACCCTGCCCGGGCAGAAACTCTGGCTTTGCCTGTGAGTCTCTGCTCTCAGGGCTTCCGCCCCCCCAGAGAGAGCTGGGCTGGATGATCCCTAAAAAAATCCTTCTCACAGCTGTGAAATTTCTTAGGCTAAATAAATTGCCCCATTTTTTTTGTCAGAGGAGTGAACAGAGTTAGTCCATCAACACGCTGAAAGGCAGAATCACTGCTCTCAAGATAAATTTCCCCTGGGACACTCGTTTCTGTGCTGACCTCCTAGGCCAGGGGAGCCGGCAGTGATGAGATATGATGCCGCAGGCCTCCTCTCTCCTGCCCAGCCCGTGCCTGGGGGGCCTCAGTGAGCTATGAGGGCCCTCTAAGTGCAGTTCCCCTCTCCCTTACCTCACCTTGTATCGAGATGCTAGAGATTTCCTAACTTGGCTGAGAAAAGATAGGGCAGCATTTCTCCCAGCCTCAGCTTCTCAGTATTGACCAACAGGTTGACAGCAAAGGTGGACCATTTGCCTCTAAAGAGAGATTGCTGAAGGCCGTCTTCTTGCTGTCTAGAGACTTATTCTGACTTCCCTGCTCTCCTTTGTTATCAGTCTCATCCCGTGGGCTTGGAAACGTTCTCTTTTAGAAGTGGGGAACCTCAGGCCCTCCCCACACTGTTTTCTAGGCATTCAGTCAGCACATGCCTAAAGTCTTCCATGCGCCGGTACTGCTTAAGGATAAGAGAAAACTCCGACACGATACCTACTCACAGGGAGCCTCCAGTTTGCCGAATGAGGCGGAAACATACGCAGGTAGACATCAGTTGTTAAGTTACTATGGTGGAGAAGATATGCATTTATCCACTAAACTTCAAGGAATATATAAGAAAAATCCCTGTCCTCAAGTAGCTCATATAATAGCCTTTTAAAATGATAAAGATGGTTTCTACTTTAGGTGTATACAGCATTCAGAGGGTGTACAAATTTTATCTTTTGGGAAAGAGGAGTGGGAGGGTGGGTCAAGAAAGGTTTTATGGAGGAGGTAGTTATTTGAGTTAAATCTTGAAAAACAAATAGAATTTTTACCAGGTTGTCTCAAGGGCATGGTGGGAAGGGAACAGCATGAGGAAGGGAAAATAAGAACATTTTAGGTGGAGTTTTCAGCATGAAGAAAAAAACAGACATTGAAATAGTCTGGTGTGTTCATGGAACCACATTAGGATCCCTGAGTATGGCTATATTTTTATTTTAAATTGTTGTATCTTATCCTGCAACCTTCCTATACTCATTTAGTAGTTGTTCTTATAGATTTTCTGTAGATTCCATCAGGTTTGTTATATATATGAGACTTGTTTTATGGCCCAGAATAGCGTCTATCGTGGTAAATGTTATCCATCCACTTTAGAAAAATATATATTCTGTTGCTGGAGTATTTAATAAATCTCAATAGGTCAGTTTGTTTGATAATGATATTCAACTCTTCTATATCCTTCCAGATTTTCTATCTATGTATTCTGTTTATTATTGTGAGAGGAGTATTGAAATCTATGATTGTAATTGTAGATTTAGTCAATTCTATCAGTTTTGCTTCATGAATTTTGAAGCTCTGTTATTAGATGCATTAACATTTAGCATTGTTAGGTCATCTTAATAAAGGGACCCCTTTATCATTACAAAATTAACCTCTTTATGTCTGATGGTATTCTTTGCTCTGAAGTCTGATATTAATATAGCCATTCAAGCTTTTATTTCTTTATTAGTGTTAAAATGATATGCCCTTTTCCATCCTTTTACTTGTAGTCTATTTGTATCTTTTTGTTTGAACTGCATTTCTTATAGGCAGCATATAGTCGGGTCCTGCTTTGTTATCCAATCTGGCAATCTCTGCTTTTTTAATTACAGTGTTTAGACGGCTAACATGATTATTGATACGGTTAAGTTTAAATCTGTCATTTTACTCTTTGTTTTCTATTTGTCCCATCTGTTCTTTTTTTTTTTTTTTTCTCTTTTACTGACTTATTTTTCAGTATTTTGGAGTATTTAAAAAATATTTTTGGTTTCCCTTTTATCTCTTTGGTTGATTTATTAGCTATAACTATTGTGTTACAGTAATTTCCCCTTGTCTGCAGTTTTGCTTTCTGCAGTTTCAGTTACCTGTGGTCAACCATAGTCCAAAAATATTAAAAGAAAAACTACAGAAATAAACCATAAGTTTTCAATTGTGTGCCATATGAGTAGCGTGATGGAATCTCACACCGTCTCACTCCATTCCACTCAGGACATGAAACTCCCCTTTGTTCAGTGTATCCACACTGTTTAAGCTCCCTACCCATCCGTCACTGAGTAGCTGTACAGGTTATCAGGTCGACTGTAGCAGTATGGCAGTGCTTGTGTTCAAGTAATTCTGATTTTACCTAATAATGACCCCAAAGCTCAAGGGCAGTGATGCTGGCAATTTGGATTTGCCAAAGAGAAGCCACAAAGTGCTTCCTTTTAGTGAAAAGGTAAATGTTCTCAATTTAATAAGGAAATTAAAAAAATTATATGTTGAGGCTGCGAAGATCTACATTAGAATGAATCTTCTATTCATGAAATTGACTAATTTATAAATTAAACTTTATCATAAGTACGTATGTATAGGGAAAATAACAAATTATATATATATATGTACAGTTTTGCCAAATATATACACACACACACACACACACATGTGTGTGTGTGTGTGTGTGTGTGTGTGTGTATGTTTAGGTACTATCTGAAGTTTCAGTCATCCACTGAGGGCACTACTGTATTTTTGTGGTTAATTGGGGCTGATAGCACACATCTTTAACTATCACTGGCTACCTTCAAGTGACATTATACTACTTCCTGGATAGTATAAGAAGATAACAAATAGCATATTTCCATTTCTCCCCTCCAGCCATTGCACTATTTTTGTCATACATTTCACTTTTACATGTCTTATAATCCCCACACTATGTTATTATTTTGTTTTAACACTGAATTTTTTTTAAGTTATTAAATAATAATAAGTATCCTTAAGTATTTATTCATATGACTATCATTTCTGGTGATCTTAATTTCGTTCTGGTAGATCTAGATATCCATCTGGTATTAATTTTCTTCTACCTGGAAGACTTCCTTTAACATTCCTTAGAGTATGAGTCTGCTAATAATGTAGTCTTTTTAGCTTTTTATGTCTGAAAACCCTTAATTTTATCATAGTTTAGAAAAGATATTTTTGGTAGGAAAGAATTCTAATTTGAAAGTTTTTTCTTTTGGTACTTCAAAGATGTTGATTCACCGTCTTTTCATTTACATTGTTTCCAAGGAGAAAACTGTTTTCACCCTTACCTTTGTTTCTCTGTACATAATGTTCCCCCTGCTCCTCTGGCTGATTTCAAGATTTTCTCTTTATCACTGGCTTTAAGCAATTGCATTATGAAGTGCCTGGCTGTAGTTTTCTCTATGTTTCTTTTACTTGATGGTTCATTGAGTTTTTTGGATTACTAGGTTTATAGTTTTCATCAAACTTGGAAAATTTTCATCCATTATTTCTTTAGGTATTTTTTCATTAATTTTCTCTGTTTCAGGAATTCCAAGTTCATTTCTATGAGGATTATTAAGGTTTTCTGACAGCTCACTGATGCTCTGTTAATTGTGGATGAATGTGTGTGTTTTTTCTATGTGCTTCTTTTAGATAGTTTTTATTGCTGTATCTTCAAATCCATCAGTCTTCATCTCCAGTGTCTAATTGGTCACTATTACCATCTAATTCATGTTTTAATCTCAGATATTATAGTTTTATTTACAGAAGTTCAGTTTGGGTCTTTTTTATATCTTTCATGGCCCCTTCTCAACTTTTGGGACACAGGGAATACAGTTATAATTATTTTCATGTCTTTTTCTGCTAATGCTAACATCTGTATCAGTTCCAGGTTCATTTTGGTGTGACTTTTCTCCTCACTGTGGAATATATTTTCCTGCTTCTTTGCATGTCTGTTGTTGTTTTTTTTTATTAGGTGGAAGACATTTGTTAGATGGCAGAATTTTACCCTGTTGGGTTATAGACATTTCTGTATTCCTATAAATGTTCTTAAACTTTCTCCTGAGATGCAGTTAAGCTACTTGGAAATAGTTTGGTCTTTTCAGGTCTTGCTTTTAAATTCATTAGTGGGACCAGATCAGTTTTTGGTCTAAGGTTAATTATTTCCCACTACCAAGGCAAGGCCCTTCTGAGTATTCTGTCCAAATGCCCTGTGAATTATGAGGCTTTCCAGTGTAGCTGGTGGGAATAGGAGCTCTCCCTAGCCCTGAGTGAGCTCTCAGGCACTGTTCACTCTCATCCTCGCAGACGAGGCTTTTTCTGTTCTGAGTTTTCTCACATACATGTGCTGATCACTACTCTGCTGAAAACCAAGGGGAACCCTTGACAGGCAGATCTTCAGGGTATTTCCTCCCTCCAGCTCTGTCCTCTCCAGTTCTCTCACCTGCACACTCCAGCCACCTTAGTCTGTGTGGACTCTCATTTTTGTCACCTTAACTCAGGGAGTTTGCAATGCTCTGTTTGGGTTTCCTTCCCTGGGCCGGGCCCTGAAACTCTCAGGTGCAAGCTGGGGCAGTCCTGCGGCTCACCACATCAGTTTCCCGTCTTCATTGCCTGGTGCCCGATGTCTTAAAAATCGATCTTCATATGTTTCATCTAGTCCTTTGGTTGTCTCGGGTGGGAGGGTAAATTCAGTTCCATTTTTCTCTCTCAGCCTGTAGTGGAAGCTCCCCCCAGTTCTTTATTAAGGCATTACAAGCGCCTCCAGGCGAGGACTCTGTTTACCGCCTCACCCGCATCTTCCTCTGCACCCGAGTGCTCAGTGCCCGCTGTGAAATGCGGCCATACGGTGCTTGGCACTGTGCTCCCTCTGCCCGCAGCCTCCCGCGCGTCCTAGCTCCCGAGTCGCGCCTGCTCGCTGCTGCAGACCCAGGTCAGACGCTAGGTCTCCCGGCGTTTCATCCCCACCCTGGGTCACTTTATGAGCTTTGCGTCTATCAGGAGTGTTTCTGCATGTCTCACATTGTGGAAAATGTTCATTTAAGCAGTGCTAAACGGGGTTTTTTTCAAATCTTTTTAGAACCTAATGTGCGTTGGGAGTCCCCAAGAGGGTATATGAGCAAACCCGGGCTCAAAGGGATTTTACATTTTAAGTCTAGCCAAGGCCACGTTGTGCGGTAGATAGACTGCAGAGTGCCAGAGCTTCCCTATTCAGGTCTCAGTGGGAGCACAGAGCCCAGCGAAGCAGAGAGAGCTACATCCCTAGACCCGAGCCTGCCTCTGATTTATTTGTGTGACCTTGGGCAAGTTACTGTTCCACTCTAAATCTTAGTTTCCACATCTTAAAAATAGTGGTAGAGGCTAGACTTGCTGAAGTTAGACTTGACCCTCAGCCTTCTAATCATCTACTGCCTGTCATGACCGCATCAGCCTTCCCTGAGCTCGCTCTTTGGTGCATTCCTATAGACTCCCAAATTCATTTTGCCAATGATTATGCTGTTCTGTGTCTCTCCTAAATGACCCAAGTATAAGAGTCTTGACTCAGCTCTGAGAATATCTGTTCCTTTTCCACATGGCTTGCACATAACAGAGTCCTACTAGATACTTCTTTAGTCCTTCCTTGCTGTGTTACTTGGTTCTATAACTAGTCCTAGATCAAAACCTTGGGGCCCTTTCTAGACCTCTTCTCTCATTCCCCATGTATATGGTTAACGGATTTGGTTCTTGTTGCTTCTACCCCCTAGATATCTCTTCAATCATTCCCCTCATTTCCTACCCCCAAAATGTAGGTATTACTACTATTATTACTCCTTCTATGATATTTGAAATAATAAAAGGAAACTGGGGCATAAGAGATTAATTAATTTTTCCCTGGACTCACAGCTAGTAACTGGCTGAACCATGACCAGACCTAAGTTCTAATATACTTGCTTCTTTAATTACCATTTGCTTATTGATGGAATGAATCAGTGGGTTTATGAAATTTACTTGAATTCCTACATTTCCACTACTTATTTACTTGACAGAAACTTAGGATAAGTTTTTTCCATAATTTTGTTTTGTTGAGCTGCACAATAATCTTGTTTAACTCTGACAAATGAACAAGGTCCAGATGTCCCCCGTAGGATACCTGAACTGTCAGCGAGCTCTCCCCGCTCTGTGCTTGCTGAGCAGCATCTCCGGAACCTCCTGGTCCTTGCTCCCCTTTGAGTCTCTGTAAACCTGGAAGCAGCTGCCAAGTCAGAGCCTAACAGAACAGGCCGTTCTCAACCTCTTCTCCCCAGCCCTCTAGGAGGTTGCAATTTGCACCATTTTTTACCCATAATTGGGACAATTTATCTAGATGACAACATAAGTGGAATTGTATTTTTTTAAAAAGTATTAGGATGTTCTGGGCTTCCATGTGAATACAAAGAAAAAGGAAAGTTAAAATGTGTCAGTTCATTGGAAGCAATTTCAGTCTCAGGGATGTCATTTTTGATGAGTAACTTGATTCCAAAATAACCTCTGAGCGACTGATCATGCTTACATGTTGTTTAAAAACCAGAAAAGCAAATTCATTTATTTTACCCTGTCGCTCCTCTATGGAGCCCTGTTCTAATCCCTTAGCCAGGCACTGCAGCCTGTCACCTGGCCCCTACCCGCCTCTTCCATCTTATTTCCTACTGTGTCTCCCCTTATACTCCACCCTCCAGTCACAGCGAACTGCTTGTCAGGTCCAGAATGTACCTTTCTACCTTCTCAATATGTTAGCTCTCTCTGGAAGGTCCTCTCTCACTTACTTATCTACCTAGTGAACTCTTTGCCATCCCTCAAAACCTTGATCAGATGCCAACTATTTTCTTGTCTCCTTTGGCTCCCCACATACCCCAAGATAAAGTTGATCACTTTTCTGTGTACATGCACATTTGTTATTGCATCTATCATACTGTCTTCTATTTGTTTGACTTCATTTGTGTCTCCTCATGTATTCCTAGGAAGGACTATAGTTGGTGTTTGACACACATCTGGAGTTCAGGAAGTCTTTGTAGCTAAACTCTGACCCAAACTTGTAATGGTAGAGCTGTTAATGTTTCAGACTAAAAAGGGCCTTGGAGGACGCTCAGAGACTTTGCTTCATTTACTGCTGAGAAAACTAATTTGCCCAACCTCACGTTGTACAGTGTGATGGCATTTGCCCCTTGTTGGGTAAATCCTTGTCTTTCCCACACTGGGCAGTTCAGCATTCCTTTTTGCAAGAGTTTTTAATGCTTTCATATTCTGTTCTAACACAGAAGTTAGGAGTATGAACTTTGGAACTAGGTGTCCTGAGTTTGAATTCCAGGTATACCACTTACTGTTGAGAAGCTGGAACATAATACGTACTTTTCCTGTGCCTCACTTTTCTCCTCTAGAAAGTGAGGATAATGACAGAGCCTGTCTCATAGGGTTATTGTGAAGAATAAATGAGTTACATCCATACGGCTCTCAGAACAGGGATAGCACATAGAATGCACTCAATATATGTTCCCTAACTTGTGCAGAAATAGGGAGAGGAAGGAACCAGGCTTAACTCAGATTTCTCATACCAAAAAAAAAAAAAAAAAGATTAGGAAGCATTAGAAGAAACTAGGACTCAGGTTCCATAACATTGCACAGATGTTCTGATTGGATCCTAGTGTTGCTATGTCCGTAGGTGAAGGAAATGACACCAATCCAAAGGAGCTTGAGTAAGTTTTTATCTATATTTTTCTCTTTGAACACTCATAGCACTGGTAATGAAAGTAGGACCAATGTGTGGGCACAACCAGGGGTCAGATTTCACCTCTGACTTCAGATCATCCTTCCAGTATTAAGAGCTAAATATGAAACAGGCTCCCTAGTAAGGCAGTGAGCCCCCCATCAGGCTCTGTATTCAAATAGAATTTCAGCAGCTCCTAGGAGGCTTAGATATTGTAGCAGATTCAAACATAGAGTGGATAGTTGAAACATACATTTTAAGATCACTTTGAACTGTGTCAATATTTTTAAATATCTTTTGAAAATATTGTTTTAAAGCTGTAAGGTTCTGTATTTCCTTAAGTCTATGAGTCCATGATTCTGTGATTTCATTGGATTAACTACCAATTTCATAGATCATGTTTGGCAGCAACCTGGTGACCCATTTGATAGTATCTTCAGAACCTATTGGGAATTTTTCCGTACTGAGAATCAGGACAATTTAAAACATGATTTTGGGAGAGGCATCAATTCATGACCTTGACTAAATGCTCTCATAGCTCTTCTCCATATTTTTGACTGTTATAACCATTAACTTGAACATAATTGAAGGAAAACAACAGCTAACACAAAAAAACACACCATCTCAGCATTTTGCAAGGAATGGATGTGGCTGGAGAGAAGCAGCTGCCCACTGCTGCGCTTACAGTTAGAATCAACCTGGGGAGAGGTCTGACAGACAGAGTCAAGTTTGGCCTCATTGAAGGAATGGAAAAAATATCTGATAAAATATTTTTATCATCTTCATAACTAATAATCTAAAATACCACAGTCATATATGTCAGTTAACTCTGAGTTTTACACACAGTGTGCAAAATTTATTAATTAGAACTTTATTGTATACAAAACTGGAAAGTACCATAAATGACATTTGTCATTGTCATTTAAATGCTCATGACCAGTTATTTAATAATAATCCTTGAATTCAGGTTGTCTTCTAATCTAGTACTCTTTCCTTACATTTTGCATTCCTACCTGTACACATTTTATACAACATATTCTCTTTCTCAAATCAACTGAACATTTGATCACTTAAGATCTTTCAAAGTAAAAAAATCTTTAATGGCTTCCCATTCTTATTAGGATAAAGATTTTGATTTGTTTCCCTCCTTCCCCTTCCCCTACCCTGTTCAAATCTCTGTTATTGGCTCTCATATCCTGTATACTTTAACACTTATCACTGTTGAATTTTTCAGTTATATGTGTGATCTTTTGACTGATGTCTGTCTCCTGGGTAACTGGACGCTTCCGAGGGAAACATGCCTGTGTTTGCCCCTTTTGTATTCTCATTTCTTAACATAGTCCCCTGACACATAGTAGATATGCAATACTTATTTGTTGAAAGAATGAATAAAATGAACTAATGAATTATGCTTTAGAATATTCTGTACCATAAGATTTTAAAAGTATAAATTTAGAATATAGGTCAGTGATTTGAGGAAAGTAGTGATATTTATAGATAAGAGTCTATTTATGCACACATATAGAGAGAGTGCACTATAGGTCTAATTGGAATGTAGGATCTAAGTTTGGAAAGAATCAGGACATAGTTAACAGAGGAAAGGAGTCATTGACGTTTTCTACTTTTGCCAAGCAGGATTAAATAACTTTGCTGATTACTTGCACAAAGATGTCCATTTGTAAAGGGCACACATTTGTTGCCAATCATCTTTTACTGCTAGGTGTTTATTTATGTTTATCTTGAGTACATAGGTATCTTTGGTTCTTTTACTGTCTAGCCTAAAACAAAACAAACTGACTGAAAACATTGCAGCTATTAATTAAGGCAACTTAGCTGTTGCCTGTCACGTGAACTTTGAGATCTTGTATAGCTCTGCTGTGTACAAGGGCATGTCTCGATGTGACTGGTCATTTAGGTTCATTTAGGAAAACAAAAACTTCACTAAGTATTTCAACAGAAAGGTTTAGTAGATGGAAGTTGTTACCAGGTATGGAGGGCTAAAGGAGCAAAAAGGGAACACTGAGATAACCCAGAGGCAATAACTGCAAGAAGCTGGGATTATGGGAACAAAAGGAGTGAGCTGGAGTTATCAGAACCAGGAGGTGAGAGAGGGGCTCTGTGGCATTGAATTCATTCCTCTGAGGTGGATGCAGTGCCTTTCTGTGGCTGGTACTTCTGAGAGTGCAAAGAGGTTGGTTCTAGGAGTGTCAAAAAAAATTGGAAGCTGGAGTCAACAAACATCAAAAGCAGAAAAGCAGTCTCTTCTCTCTTTCTTCTCCTGCGTTCCAATTTCCCTTTACTTATTGGCAGAACCCAGCAGGAAGCAGGATAGAAAAGAAACGTGAGAAGTGTAGTTTGCAGTGTCAAAGAGCAGAGCATGGAAGGATGGACTTGGAACTGGAACTGACAAAGTCCATCTCTCTGGTTCCCTATCATTTATGCATCTCCTTCTAAACATATTGGACTTCCATATAACGCATTGTCAGCTTCCTGCTTTTACCTTAGAAGACACAGCTCATTTTCATTCACGTAAAGATGTTCTCAGCATCCCTTCAAAAAAGGAAGACACGGAGTTCCAGTGGTCGCCGCATTCATCCCTTCGTGAGGTCCTGCCATCTGCTTTAGTCACAGTCCTGTCTGAATAATATGCAATCGAAAGGCTTACTTTGAGGGCAACCACCAACAATGACCTTTATATAAAGGAAAAGGGAACAGGAAGATGAAGGAAGAAGTAAGTTCACACACACACGTGCACACACACACACACACACACCTGTGCGCGCACCCCTGACCAGTAAGGAAGAAGAGATGTACATTTGCTACGATACTCACATCTGCAGCTGATCAAAGGTGTAGTGATAGTGAAATCTTCCTTTTCCATTACCCATTCCGTTTCCATTTTTGCCCTCAGCAAAGTCTCTAGCTTTTTGGTGTTCTTTGTCTGGTGGGGTGACCCAAATCTTTATTCCTGAAGGGTCTGCATTCTCAGTGAACCTTAATTGGGTTCTGCTTTTTCATTAAATATATCACTAGGTTCTTCTGTGTTCTTTTTTATTCTGAATAGCAGTCCTTACTTAGAATGTACCGTAGGGTCGCAGTGCCAAATCCAGCAGCTGCTGAGTGACTTTACGTAAGATGTGAACCTTTCTAAGCTTCAGTTTCCTTATCTATAAAATGGGAGTAATTCTGTCTACCTCTCAGGGTTGGATATAGATCTATCAGCAGTGTGTCTGAGACATGGTAAGCGCTCAGTCCAGGCAGCTGTAATCATAGAATCGCCGTGTTCCTGTTACTCTAGAGATTACTATGGGAAATTCTCTGATTTTTCAGATGAAGGCCTAAGGCTTCTCTTTGGGGAGCAGCCCCCAAGGCCTCCTGATTCCCTGCACTGTGCTTCTCCTGCTCCATGTATACTTCACAGAAAGGCCTTGTTAGGCTGCTGCAAACAGTATGCAGCTGAAAGTGCTTTCTTTCTAAGGACTGTCAAAATGCCCTCCTGATGAGAACCTAAATAAATAGTTTTCTGAAACCTTTCAGATTTTTTAATAAGTCAAAATACACTTTTCTGACAGCATAATTGCTTTTCATGGTGGGGCCTTAAATCTGCACTATAAAAGAATAATGCAACAGTAGATCATTTGTGAAAACTTAATGAAAACGGAGTTAGGGAACCTCAGAGTCACTAGACCTTGAAATTCACTTTCAGAAACTAATTTGCAGTAAATGCATGAGAAACATATTTAGACATGATAAACTTCCAGGCTGGTGCTGGGCAGGTGTGCAAGTTTATCTTGATTAACTCCTTTGTTTTAATTAATGCCGAAGAGCAAAGTGTGGGGATCCAGCATTCCATCAGCAAGAGCTATTTCGAAAGGAACCACCAGGCGTTTCTGTGTCCTGGACCCACTCGGCATGACTGCCTGCTGGGAAGGTCTACGGAGCCTTCCAAGACACCATGCTTGCTTCTCTCCCTCCTGGTGCTGGCCTCATTAATAACAGCAATTAAGTCTACTGCTTGTACGGAGGTAGGTCACAACATTGGTTTAGTACAGGCTATGGAGTCAGGCTACCTGGATTGAATCCTGACTCTATCACTTTCAAGCTGTATGATCTTAGGCACGTAAGTTAACCTTGCTGTACCTCAGTTTCTCTATCTATAATATGGAGATGATAATCCTCAAAGAGTTGTGTTGAAAATTAAATGGATTAATGCAAGCAATAGTCTTAGACTCTGCCTGGCACATAGTTAGTGCTCGGTGAGTATTAGCCATTGTTATTTTATCATCATGTTAATGCAGAAATGAGTCAAGAGCCTTCCATACATGTTCTTTTGAACCATGATGACATTCCTATGAGGTAGATATTATTATCCTCATTTTAGAGATGAGGAAACTAAGACTCAGAAGGGGTACGTTTTAATGGACTGATGGAATGGAACAGAGGAGAACTGACCTGTGACTTTCGTCTGACTTGAGAGCTGTCTAAAGTTTAGTACACGAATGCCTGTATAAGCCACAGTAAGAAGACCTGTATATTTTTGAAATGTTGCTGTTTTTATTTGGAGACTTAGCAGCCATTTGTTCCTACAATAGTCAAATCACCACTCTCCTAACACCTACATATCCCAAGGTCATTTCAGTTTTCTTCTGTTCTTATAAACCACCCACCTTTTAAAGCTCATTACAGTAACAGGAGGAGAAAGAAGGTTGCCATTTTCTGGTCTTGAAGCCCCAGCACCTGTTAATGAAATGTTGAGGGTTTTTCTTTTCTTTCTTTTTCCTTTCTACTCAGGAGAAAAGAAATCCCCTCAGCCAGAAGACTCAGCAGCAGTCCATGCACACTGACCCAAAATGCCTTTAAGGAATTGGTTGTAGCCAGGAATCCAAAGGTTCCTCTTCATGCTTCCTGGATTTGGATCTTGGTTGTCAGGGCTCCTGGGACATGAGACCAGGAAAAGTAGCCAAAATGAGCATGATGACAGCTACTTGTTCTGGAAAGTAAGTAACATGTTTCCAGAGATCTATCTGTCAGCTCACTGGATGTCAGGCAAACCTCCCAGGAGGTAACAGGGTAGCGACAATCCCTAGGAAGTGGTTCGTCCTAGGTCTGGAAGTTGTTTCACCTGGCTTTGGAAGGCTGATCCACAGTATATCCTTGGTCTGTTCCCTTGCTTTCTCTGAGCTTAGCTTTCACATTTCTATACTGAGGGCTTTGGATCAAAGCAGTTATTTTAAAGATTTTTTTTTTTTAAAGCAAAGGAACTCTTTACTCAACAAAAGCTCATGTAAAATATAAAACTAATTAAAGAACTCTCTAGGTTGAAGTGAAGGTTTGCAGACCCAGTTCCTTTTTGTTGGGAAGAGATACCAGCATTGCTTTTAAGAGTTTAGGATATTTCGGTCATTGCTGTTACTTGGTGGAGTGGAGAAGTAAGACTTAGACGTGGCACAGGGCCTGCCTCACCAGGAACAGGCCCCCGCCTGGCCTTGCATGCTGACGGGGTGCTCCTTGTTTAGTGATTCTTCAGACATCAGACAGATGATGACAAATGTCTGTTGCATTTATATGGCTGGGGAATTTTCCCTCCCCAACCAAGGAAGGGCATATTTAAGAACAGCGAGAAAGGAAGGGAGAGGAGGGGAGGGAGGGAAGAACAGAGGAAGGAAGGAAGTTAATACTAATAGTAGAGCCGTCTCATTGATAGTCATTTTAAAAATCTTCACAAATTTCTGTGAGGCAAGTAGAAATATTTTTATTTTCACTGTAAAGATGAAGAGATTGAGGATTTCATAGCTGTCTTTGCAGTGATTTGAGAGGAATAAAGTAGCCAATTAAATGACAGGCAGAACTGGGGACTAGCCTGTGAGGAAGGCAGCAGCAAGGAGTGTTCAGACGGAGTGAGGAGGGCACCGGGAAGCATGCCAGGCAAAGAACCAGCATGAGCAAAGGCCCGGAGGGCTCAGCCGGGAAGCAGGGAGTGTCCGCCGAGCAGTGTGGAGTTAGCCAGTGCGAGCCAGTTGCCTCATGTAGTCCAAACATATGGAAGGTTCCTAATTTGGAGAACGAGGGAGTTTGAAAATAATTGGAGAAAACTCTGAAGGAAGGGAGGGAAAGAAAGAGGGAGGGTGAGACCACAAGTTGGAGTTGGTATTTATTTAATTTTATGCTTCAAGATTCTATATTTTCTGGAAAACCAACAAGACACATGTTTGAATTTAGCTTTTTAAATTGCAAAGTTAAGTACATGTTATTTTGGATTCTGAGTCCAAACATTTGGTTGGTATTTTCCACACATCTTCTCTACTCCAATTGGAGCACATCAAAGTCCTGGTTTTTCTTGATGCTGGGCAGACTTTCGGCGGAATGCCGTCTGTTTTTCTTAAAAGGCCACCAGGAAGATGGTATTGCAGGCTTGTGAAAAACAATGAAATAGACTTGGGGAGGAGGTGGTAGAAAATTTGGAGAGGCCAAAGAAAAGAGGCAGGATGCCTGAGCCCGACGTCCCTTTCTGCCACAGACCGCTGTGTGGCCTTGGACAAGTCCCTTCCCTCTAGGTCTGTTTCTCTATTTGTTGAGTGAACAGTTTGGGCATTTGAGGAGTTAGGTAAATGGGGAAAGGACAGTTAAGTAATAATCAAAATATGTCTTGATTCCAACCATTTCTCATCTTCTCCATTATTACCATTCTAGCTTAAGCCCTGATCGTTTTGTCTGTTAAGTTACTCCTCTCCTAACAGATCTGTCCTTCATTTATATAGCTCCTGAAGTCTGTGTTCCATTGAGCAGCCAGATTACTCCTTTAAAAATGAGAGCCAGGTCATTTCATGTCCGTGTTTGCAACCCTCGGTAGCTTACCATTCACCTAAAATTTAATCCAGAATCTTTACTGTGGCTCATGAAGCCTCACGTGCTCCAGCCCCTGCACAGCTCTCGGCGCTTTGCCTCCTGTTCTCCGTCCTCCTCTGCTTCAGCACCGTACCCCGCTTGTTGTTCCGGGGGCCTCTGGGAACATTTCTTCCTTAGGGTTGTTCTGTTCCCTGTGACAGAGGGACTGCTGACCCAGATTTTCACATTTTACTTTCTCTCTTCATTTAGGTCTGTGAAAGAATAAAACTAAGACCCAAAACAAAACAAAGCATGCGTGTGCACACATGCTCATGTACGCGCGCGCGCACACACACACACACACACACACACACTTCCAAAAACCAAAACCAAAACGAAACAAATGCACCGCAAGGCTTAGTCAGCTGACCCGCCTGGAGAGGAATTCCGGCGGAGAAGAAGCCTCCCTGAGTGTGAACGAGCGGCTCTTTGGGGCGAGCAGCTGCGTGTTTTCCTACCCATGACTCCAGAGCGCAGGGAATAGCACTTGAGCCATCTGAGTAATTTAGTCAGTGCCCTTAGGCTTGGCCCTCCCACTGAGCTCCTCTGCTTTCTGTTCCCTGCACCAGTCGTACTGTTTCGCACACTCTCCTGTTTGGCACGTCTGGTCCCTTCTGCCTGCCTTGTCTTTCTACCCGTTTCCTCCTAGAAGACGCCCGCCCAGCATGACCGCTCACCTTGAGAACGGGCGTGTCTGGCAGGCATCCTCCCAGCCTCGCCCTGGCCAGGGTGTCAGTGTCGCTGCCTCTGAACCTCGGCGCCGGGCATACCCTCTGACGGAGCCCTTACTGTGCAGTCACGCGGCGTGTGCGTGATTGTTTGCTCAGCTGTCTGCTCCTAGATCGGGAAGTCTTGGCCTTAAAAATAAGAAATCGTGTCATGATCAGTGTTGTATTTTGAATGCTTGACAGGTTGTCATATGATAAATATTTGTCTATTCGAGTCTTACAAAGTAGATGTAAATGAGTGACTGATGGATGCTGCTGCTGCTGAAGGTGGTAGGGGGCAGGGGGCAGGCGATGGGGATAGTAAGCACTCACAGGTCTTGGCGACTTCCCCACTACAGACAGACCAGTGGAACAGGAGAGCAGGGAAACAGGCTTTGCCTATGTGAAATCAATCAAGGGGATTAAAGACCATGAAGTATAAGGAAACATAGTGGATTTTGGAATAGTGCTCAGCAAGTTTTCAACCATTGCATTCTATTAGAAAACTCTTCTAATGAAGGTGTGTGTGTGTGTGTGTGTGTGTGTGTGTGTGTGTGTGTGTGTTTCTCCAGTGCTAAATTCATTTTTAAAGAATATTTTTAAAACCAAACATTACAATATGGCTCCCTTCTTAAGACTGGCTCTTTTGTTGGACTTGTAAAAAAAAGCTTTGGGGTTCTGACATAGAGGGGCCCCTCCCCTTTAGCCACCATGTGGCCTTAATTGGACCCCGTTACGATAAACAGGGCATGTGAGTCCGAGTTTTGCTAAATTTTCCTGCTTGGTGTACAGCAGGGTAATAGAAATCATGCTGTTGTGTAAGATGCCTTTAAACATTCAGCATCCAGGGATGAGTAATGATTACAACCCTCTTCTATTCCTAGCTGACTCCTGATAGGAAAAAAAAGTCTCTTTCAGCCTTTGCCCAATGTCACTTATTACTGCCATTATAAATTGAAAACATTTTTCTGCCATAAAATTCCCTGTGATGAATTGTACCATAGGCATTAGAGTTTTTTCGTCGTTTTCTTCTTGATGAGCTGGCAAAATAAAGAGAATAAAACGGGTATATTCTTTTCTTTTGGAGAAATCCAATCTCCGTAAATGACCCCCTTAAGACTCTCAATGACTGTTTGTATGGATTCTGATCTTAAAAAATCACCCAACTTGGGGGCTCGGGTGTGTGTATTATCATGCAGTTAGTTTATTATTGAGCAATAGTCTGTCTGAAAGTGATTTTGAGGATGACTTCATTAGCAGAACTACAGAAAGCTCCCCTTAAGTGATCTGAACAAGGAAATTGGAAGGGAATTTAGGACTTTTATTTAAAACAACGCTACCTTGGGCCCCTTTCCTAACGCATCCGCCTTGTTACCTGAGCAGAGGTGTGCACTTCATTACCCACATTCTGTCTTGTTTTTGAATTAGTTCTGTGTTTGGAACAGAAGAAAGCTTGGGCTGATTTCTATTCTAAATACCAAGTGCCAGGAACAGTGTAAGCTGCTTCTTGTATCAAACCTTTATAACAATTCTATAAGAAAATATTATGTGCCTTTCACAGATGAGGACAATGAGAGTCAGAACATTTGAGTAACTTGTCTGAGATAACACAGCTAGCTGAAATGAAGCCAGAATTCCAGCTCAAGCCGGTTTTTCCCCTACAAGCTGTGTTTTTCCTCTATAGTGTGCCTGCCGCCTCCCAAACACGATACAATGAAATGAACCAAAAGATTGCAACTAATAGAATGATTTTAATATCACTGAGTTATTATTCTTTTGGATACTTAAGTCTGACATAACAGGCTGAACATTTGTAGGCTCTTCAGATGTGTTTAAATAGCCAGATGTAAGTTTACCCCAAGGGCGTTTACCCCAAGGCCCTCCAGTGGGAGAAGCAGCGGGCCCCTGCTCCTACGCCTTCCTCCCAGACTGCCTCCCCCTCCCCCAGCAGTGAAGACGGAGCAGTGCCTAAGGCCACCTGGGATGGTCTGTTCACATCTCTCTCTCCACTAGGCGGTGAGCTCTGTGAGTGCAGTGACCTTGTCTGATTCATTTCTATAGGTCTTCATTGGGTGCATGGGTAAGTGGACGGAGACATTCGAGGTTGCAAGACAGGGCCTTTGAGAAGGTCAGAATTTAAGGTACAGGTAGATTAAGGAAAATCAGTGAAGGAGATTGAAATTGAGCAGTCGGAGAGGAGGAAGGAAACCAGGAGAAAGGAGTGTCAGTGAAGCCAGAGGTGGAGGGAGTTTTAAGGAGGGAATGGTGAAACATGTCAGACACCAAAACAGTGTTAAATAAAATGGGGATTGAGCAGATCCAGCATTGAAGCTTGGCTTGGTAGAGCAATT
Source organism: Miniopterus schreibersii (assembly GCF_964146895.1). Lineage (NCBI taxonomy): Eukaryota > Metazoa > Chordata > Mammalia > Chiroptera > Miniopteridae > Miniopterus > Miniopterus schreibersii. The sequence continues at coordinate 29,810,588 of NC_138109.1, read as the reverse complement.
TCAGGAAAGGTAGAATCCATTTGAGGCTAAGGGATTGGAGGCAGTAATTACAGACAGTCCTGTGAAGGAAGGTATAGGAAGTGAAGGAAAGATACTCCACACGCTTGGGGAATATGTAAAAGGGGAGGATTGTGAGGGTTTCAAGTTGTGAGACTTGAATATATTTGTGAACTTCATAGAAAATCAGAGAGCAAGAGGAGCGGTGGGAAACATGAACTCTGACCCAGCCTTGAAGACTCTCATTGGTAACCTGGTATTTTGTACCACACAGACTTCAAGCTACTAGTGATGAGGATCCCATCACCCATCTGAAGTGTGGTCCCGGCAGTTAGCCAGAGGCTTGTGCTTGTACAGCCTTCAGGAGACATATGAGACTTCTGGGCATTCTCACAGAACCTCTTAGGAAGGATAATTGTGATGCATATCCCTGAACTCCAGCAAGAAAGAGAGTTATCTTAATACCAATAAAACAAGAAACAGTGCTCGAGGTTACCATTTTATACTGTGTATACCCCTCTCTTATGATCAACAGCAGGTTTGACAAAGTTACCTTCAGAAGATGTATCCAGGTTTCTTTCTTTTGCACTGACCACATAAAACAAAGGCGGTGTGTGTGTGTGCCTGTGTGTGTGTGTGTGTGTGTGTGTGTGTTTGCACTTTAATTCTCTGGCTAATTGCTTTACTTATTCAGTTCTCTTAAAGCACTACTCCTGCTTAGTTATATGATCTCAAATTCTCAGGAATTGAGTGATACTGTGTTTGTTTGTTTTTATGTGTATGAGCCACATTAAAAACATGCTTTTACTGTGAATATTTCAAACATATGCAGAAGTAAGAGAATAGTATACTTAATTCCATGTACTTATCATCCAGCTCAACAGTTGTCATTAGTTCTTTTTTTAAAAATTTATCTTTATTGTTAAAAGTAATACAGTTGTCCCCTTTTTCCCTGTTGATCCCCTCCTCCCCGCACCCCTCCGCCCAGCCTTCACTGCGCTATTGTCTGTGTCCATGGGTTATGCATATATGCATCTAAGTTCTTAGGTTAATCTCTCCCTACCTACCCACCCAGCCACCCCCACCTTCGCTCTGAGATCTGTCAGTCTGTTCCATGCTTCTGTGTCTCTGGATCTATTTTGTTCATCGGTTTATTTTGTTCATCAGATTCCACATATGAGTAAGGTCATGTGACACTTGTCTTTCTCTGACTGGCTTATTTTGCTTAGCATAATTCTCTCTGGGTCCCACCATGCTTCTCAAAGGGCAAGGGATCCTTCGTTTTCACAGCTGCCTAGTATTCCATGGTGTAAATGTCCGAGAAGATGCTTGATGTGATTTCAGTCTTCTTGAACTGTAGAGACTTGTTTTGTGTCCTAACCTGTGGTCTATCTTTGAGAGCGTCCCATGTGCACTTGATACCTTAATGGAGACCCGGAGCATCCTGGCCGGGTAGCTCAGTTGGTTAGAGTGTCGTCCCGATATGCCAAGGTTGTGGGTTCCATCTCTGGTCAGGGCACATACAAGAATCAACCAATGAATGCATAACTAAGTGCAACCACAATCAGCCTCTCCCTCCCTCTCTCTCTCTCTCTCTCTCTCTCTCTCTCTCTCTCTCTCCCTCTCTCCCCCTTCCTCTGTCTCTCTAAAATAAATAAATAAAGTTTAAAAAAAAATGAAGACCAGAAGCAAAAGTTGTCATGTATGAACAGACGCCCAACAGATCTGACAGAAACCAACTGTAGCTAGCACTGTGGTAAAATTTGCCATTGCAGCCTCCCTCCCCTTCCCGGGACAGAGCCATACCGAACAAATCACCGTTCTCAGAACACGCTTGGTAATTACAGGCCCACTGAGTCCCTTGTATGTGTTTTCCCTTTTCTTGAAATAGTGCCCATCTTTTTAACATTTCAAACTCCTCCTCATCCCCCCAAATCTAGTGTAGCTGAAGCGTTCTCTGGGCCCCTCCTCAAAGAATGGAGTCGCTTTATCTCCAGCTCAATAACATGCTCGACTTTTCCTCAGTGTTCACAGGGCTTTACAGTGCTGGATTCCCGCCTTTCTCAGTCCAGAATACCTTCTTGTCTGTCCTTCACCTGTTTACACCTTAGAACCTGAGGGCATCAAAGCCAAAAGCTCTTAGAGATCATAACATTTCAAACGGGAACACTGAGTCCCAAAGAAGGAAAGCAACAGGCAGCGGTTAGAGACGAGACGGCGCGCCCAGGGTGGGGGGGGTGCGGGGGGGGGTTCGGGGGGCAGGCGGTGACTTCCCCGTGAAACCAGCTGCAGTCCCACCTTGGCTCTGCATCAGCAAGCTGTGTGAGCGTTTTCTCCTCCCTAAGGTTCCACTTGCCTTACCTGTTTAAGGTTTCTATACATTTTTTATTTATTTATTTATTTTCTAATTTTTTTTTAAAAGGCAATACCTCTTATGGTTGTTGTGAGGATCATATCAAACAGAATGGCTGCTTGTGTCCCTGGCACACGACGGGTGCTCTGAGGTTTTATGTGTGTATGTCCACATGCATATACGTATGTATCTACATACTTATTTTCACTTTGGAGAGGCAGTGCCATGTAGAGGAAGGAGTCACATAATAATGACAAAAGGATTTTTACAGCAGACAGACTCAGCTGTCCACTGCTACATGACCTTGGACAAGTCACTGAGCTTTTTTTTTCCTTTTTTCTTTTTTGAAAAATGGAGGCCTTCATATCTGTTTGCAGGGGAAAAAATGTGAAGATGAACAGTTTTGCATAAAGTTCCTGATGTCTGTGCATCAGTATGACCTATGCACTCAATCAAGGGTCCCTTATAGCATTCCCATTATTTCTGCATCCATCACCTCATTTAACAGCCTGCAGGACTTCAAGGGGACATTATTATGCCTCTTTGTCAAGAGGTGTAACGGGTTATGGACTGGCAGCCACATTTTGAAAATTCTGAAGCTTACAGGGGCCTTTGGGGCATGACATACAGATTTAGAGAAACCAAGAGTTGGACACTGCTCAGAAATGAGGCCCGTGGGTGGGCCGCCCTCATCTGGGAGACTAGGTGGCAGGACTAACTCAGGTATGGCAGCAGGTTCTGTGGCTACTTAAGAGTTGCCCTAAGACAAAGGTCTCGCGTGGAAAGTCTTTCTTGTCCGCCATTTCCCCAAGTACAACTGTCACTCTTTCATTTGTACCCTGCCTCTCACACGCCCCTGCTTCTGTCACAGAACCCTTGCTTTTCCTGTTTCTTCTTCTCCAGTTTGGGAACTGCTGGGGCCTTTGTGAGTCATATCTGGAGTCTTGTTTACTGGTGTACCCTCAGCATTTACATGTAATATTTTGTTGACTCACTATTACTTCACACAGAGCCTGACTCATAGTAAATTCTCAGTGAGTTTTCGGTAAGTGAGTGAATGGATTCAATGAAACAATAGAAATCTAAGGATTGTGTAAACTGTAAAATGCTGTTTGTATCAGAGTGTTTGTCAACAGTGATCATTATGAAGTCAGCCAATAAACTCCTTTGGACCTTAATCTGTTTTCTATGTCTCAATAGTTAGGCATTCAGGGCACAGAATGGCCACGTGGTGAGCCACAGAAGCACAGACGGAGTCAGAAGAGACGTATGAGGTCGTTTATTTCCCCTTTTCTGAAAAGCCCTGGTAAATATCCCATCTTTCATGCCACCTGAAACCCCTCTGGGAGTCCCCAGGAACATCATACAGAATCCTGGGCCCACCTGGGAGCCATTACCCTGTGTGAAAGACAGGTCCAGAAAAAACGACATGATTTGTACACATTCCCAGCTGTCATCGAAGCTGCTGCCTTAATGGATTAATTAGCTCTGTGTTTGGGTGCTTGTATTGGCGACTGGGCTGCTCAGCTGATCACAGGCTCCTGTGGGCATTCAAAGGGATAGATGATAATAAAAATAATAACAGCTAATATTAATTGATATCCTACTCTATGCTACATAGGGCCCCGATTACCTTAAATTGATTATTTTATTCTCACAACAGCTTACAAGGTGCATATTATTAGTATTACTAATCTATAAGAAGAAAAAGTGGCAAAATCAGAACTCAAACCCAGGATGCTTAACTTCAGAGTCTGTGAGCTAAATCAATAATCTTATCCTGTATATAAAAATGAAGAAACAGAGGCTCAGATTTTAAGTGGATTGCTCATAAGTGGTTGAAGTAATGTAAACATAAGTCTGCCCACCACCTTCTGTGCCCCTCCTGTCTGTCCAGCCAGTGCAGGCCAGGCACAGACACAAGCAGTCCTGTGCACAGGGAGGTGGGACAGCCTGAGCAATCCAGTTGCTGTACAAGTTCTGGGAGCAAGGCAGGACCCCAGGTCCAAAAACACTGGGTGCTGGGTGAGGTCTTAGCTGCAAGAGCAAGGTAGAGCCCTGAATGCTCCTAGTTGCTCTGGTCATGTGAAGAGAAACTCCATGACCAGCAATAGGCTGACTTGGTATTGCTTCCCCTGATCAAGTGCTCTTCACCTTCTGCTTCCTCTCCTCATGGCCAGCCCATTTCCTTTTCAACCCATTAAGAAAGGAGGTAAGGAAGTGCACAATTGTTGTGTGTGTGTATTCTAGCATGGAATTTCTGGTGATCGTCTAAACAACCCTGTGAAATGGGTAGTATCATTACTCTCATTTTGAAGAAATTTTGAAGAAATTCATGGGAAGCAGTGTGCCCAGAATCATAGAGCTGCTAAGTATCTCAGTGGTGATTTTTAACCCAGGTCTGTAGTACTTAGTAAAACTCAATAAATAGTTGTTGAATGAATGAATGAATAACTAGCTCAGGGATCTTTCAAGTATACCAGGTTGCTTTTTAGGGTGGTTTAAGGCTATGGTTCCTGACACTGGTGCACATTGGGATACTTAAAGAGCTTCTAAAAATACCAATTGCCTGCCTCCCCTCCATTGAGTCAGAAGTTTTCCCAGGCAATTATATATTTTTTAAATGCCCCAGATTATTCTCATGTTTAGCCAGGGTTGAGGATCACTGGTCTTGGAAGAATTGAAATTTCTCCTGGCCGACCTCGATGTACAGAGCTTGTAAGTGGCTGTCAACTGGCTCCTGCTCTTAGGTGAAGTGGGTTGTGGGCCAGGGACCCAGGTTTGTGCCTCTCTGACTGCTACTGCTCTGGTGCCTCTTACGAACTTGGTGGGATTGTAGATCGTTTGCCTGCGTCGCCTCTGACTCCCGCTGCTGCCTGGTCCTGCCCTTGGCAGCATGCATCCCTGCCCCCTCGCTGATGGCTGCCCACCCGGCACATCCAGGAGCTCACCGGGATGGCTCCCTTAGTTCTTCGTTCCTTGGCCCCCCTCCATCCTGGAGTCCGCAGCCGCAGCTCACTGCCACCCCGTCGTTCACCTCTGCCACCAGACAGCCCTCCCTCATTCCCCTTTGCTCCCTCTCAGAGAGTGCAGCAGTCTTTCTGCTTTTCTACTTAGTTTTCTGTCTGTGACAAAGAAAGATATTGTGAAAATCAATTGCTCGGGTCAAGGAGAAAGTATTGATTCAGCTAACAGTGTTGATGCTCCAAGTGAGTCAGAAGGTGAGAGAGATAAAAATGACTGGCATTTCAGGGGCCGACTCTGGCACTTCTGTGATATATGCTTGAGAAATGACTCCCAAGAACCTTCCCTCCTGTCCAATTCTGTGGCCTTTTGGGGCTGCTATTTTATTACCAGTTCCTCTTATCCCGCCCCTCCTCCATGCTACCGCACCGCTCCAAGCATTCCTCCAGAACCGCACGTGCTGTAGTACATATCGGTGCAGCACACCCCCACGCTCATGCACACGCACACGCACACGCACACACGCACGAACACATGCAGACCAGACGAGGGCAGAGAATTGAGAAGTATGCTGTTCTATCTCTGTCCCCATTTATCAGGTCAGGTCCTGGCTCAGAGCTGGTATCAGTGAGTGTAGGTTATATACAGTTGAGCAGTAAAGAATCACCGGATGTTTTCACAGTCCGAAGAAGTTAAGTATCCTGCAGACAGAACAAGAACATTTGTTGGGACTTTAGCATTTCTACCTCAAGTGGAATTGGGGAGCAGAAAGGAATCCAGGGAAAGAAGCAACATGGCATGAGCAGCAGCTACAGACAGGTGCTATTGGAGCACGAAGGATTAGGTAAGGAGTGGCTAAAACAAGGCCACAGCGGTCATTAGGGGCCACATTAGGGAGAGTATTGAACGTCGTGCCAAGGAGCCTGAAATTTGTCCTGACAGAACATGGAGAGTAACTGAAGGGCTTTGTGTAGGAGAGAGTGATGTGGTCAGAGCTGTTTCAGAAAGATCTCCGGCTGAGATGAAGGGAGCATAGTGACTGGATCGGGGAACCCTCCAGTTATGAAGCCACTGGAGTGATTTGACGTGCGACGCTGTGTCAGCCGGGCTGGTTCAGAACATGGGAAGTTTTCTTGGTGTTTTAAGTACAATCATTGCAGGGGCTGGAGAGTGAAGATCAGGCAAGCCTCCTGGACATGCACAGAAACAACTCTGGGATGGAGTTCATTAGCACGTGGTGGCAGTTGAAATTCTGGATATAGGTGAGATTGGCTAGAATATCAGTAAGTCCACGAATACTTGGCATTATGAATGAATAAATGAATGTTCCTATTTGTATTATTCCCTCACTACTGGCTTAATTTTCTTAAGTATAAAAATAGAAATTAACCTTGGATCCTTATCTCATAGCAAAATAAATTCCAGGTGGATTAAACCTAAGTATAAAAGGCAAAACTTTAACACTTAAAAGGGAAAAAAAAGGAGTAGAGCTCATAGTAGATGTGCATTTATTAAATAAGACAAAAAATGCACAAACACCATAAAGGAAAAGATTAAAAATTGTGATAAATTTAAAACTTATGACAAGATTCTCCAAATAAAGTGGACATACAAGTCACAGACCAGTAGAAAATAATTGCAGAACATGTAACTGTCAGAAGAGAATGTATATATACTATACACCACCACCACCCCAACATACTTACCCTGTAACTCAGAAAGACAGACAGTGCAGCAGAAAAATGGCCAAATAGGAAGAATCAAGCAGTTCACAGAACTGAAGCTGCAGAGTCATTATGAAAGGTTGCTCACCTTCACCGGCCATTGGGTAAATGTACGTTAAAACCACACTTTTATATCATTCAGATGGACAAAAATTACAAAAGCTTATAATACCAAGTGTTGGTGATGACATGGAATGATGGGGTCACCTTCTGTTGGTGGGAGGAGTGTAAAGCAGTGCAGCCCCTTTGGGAAGTAGCACAGCATTACCCAGTAAAGCTGGAAACACGTCTCACCAGCCACCCACTCCACTTCTAGAGAATGTCATACCTGTGCACAACCTACAGACATTTCTGTCACAGCATTATTCACAATGACCATGGGAGCATAGGTACATTTCGTCAGGTCACACATATAGCAGAGTACACAGAAGATGAAATACATGAACTGCCGCTACAGCTATCAATATGGCCAAGTCCCGAGAGCACAGGAGGGTGACGAGGGCCATATGATGCCATTTCTATGCAGTTTGAAAGCATACAAAAGAATATTCTATTTTGCTTACAGGTACACATGTGTAATAAAAGCAAAGAAGGAAAAAGCATGGAAATGCTAAACAAATCTTCAGGGCAGTGTTTACCTCTGTTATAGAAGGAAGGGGGTAGGGTAAAAAACATGAGACTTTAAACTTATATCAGTAGTGTTTTGTTTTTTTAAAAAAATATAAAGCATATAACAAAACGTTAGGGATTGATAGAGTAGTGTACCATTCTTTATGTTAGTCTCTTGTGCCTTTTTGATATATTTGAAATATTTAAAAGCTTAGATAAGGAAATTCACCTTATCTGTAAAGCATCAGTGTAAAGAAGAACATGATGAATGTCCTCACTTTGGCCCCATGGGCATATTGTTATTGTTGAACTTATCACACTGATCACTATGGTTTGTTTGCCTATCTGCCTGCTACTCTAGTCCAGAGAGTTCTTTGAGGGCCAATGCCATATCTTACTCATTTCTATTTTCAGCCTAAAACAGAGCTAGTTGAGTAAGTGTTAGTGAACGTTTGTTGAATGATGGAATGGTTCAGTCAATCTAATTCCAAAGAATGATTGCAAACCTCCTTCCTTTCTTTCTCTGACTTCTACTTATATCCTCTGAGCTTCTGGCCCCCCCCCCCCCAGGCTCTTTTCTCTTTCTCAATAAGCAACTGCGGTTATTTTAATTAGAAAAGAATTTAAAGAAAAATATGAAGGTGCCTTTAAATATTTCTTTAAGAAAATGGCCATTGTGATGGAAAGCCATTAACTGATTGTAAGGTAACTTTTTAAATATAGTGGTTATCTGAAGCAAAGCAAGTGTGTCTGTTGCTGTTAGCACTGGTGTTTTGAATACCTCAGGATTTATGGCTTCTGTCTTTCCAAGAAAGAGAGTTGGATCACCTTGAGATAGAAGTCGACAGTTGGCACTGCTGTGTACTGGACAAATGCCACTGATGGCCAAGAAATTTAATGTGTCTAGTGCATCCCACCCTAAATCCAAAGTACAGTTCTGCCAGCATTGGCCATACCATGGATTTTTTAAGGAATCCTGCTAAGCTAGCTCTCTACAGGAAGACACGAACAAGGAGCAGTTTGTGCAGAGAAGAGCAATCTAGGCAGATACCACAGGGCCTACCGCCCAAGGCTGGCCTTTTTTGCTTCCTGTTGCAGGAAACAGAAGGTCAGCTCCAATTTAAGAGCCAGGGTCAGGGCAGACATCCACCTGTGAGGGCTCAATCTGGCAAGGTAATAATAATAGTTCATGATTAATGACTCTCGGCTACCATTTATTTGCTGCACGGTTTGCTGGATGTGCTACACTTGTTAGCTCATTACTCACAGTATTCTTTTCATTTCACTGATGAAGAATCAGATTCAGGGAGGTTAAAAGTTTTTCTGAAGGTCACACAGCCAGAGGCAAAGCCAAAATTTAAATCCATGACTGCCTAGCGCCCTGTTTTTTCAATTATACCAAGTTAAACAAACTGGCCTACAAAACTCCCTAACAGAGGCAGCCTGTGATGAAGAACTAATGCAAGGAAGGGAGCAGAGAGGCAAAATCTCACTGGGCTCTAGGCCCTGGCCTTCAGGTTCATCAGCCCATCTGTCTCGCCACAGCTCTGAGAATGAACTCGACAGATGTAGAAGGGCGAGATTTGGGTTCAAAGCCCAGCTGCAGCATTACCCATACAGACTGACCACTTAACAAAAATATTCTAAGTGTGGCTAAAAATGTATAAGTGACCTCGTATCCCTCCTAACTTCTGTCAAGGGCCAAGGCAAGGGGAGAGCCATGGAGGGGGCCGTTTATTCTGCTGAGGAGCTCTGGGAAGCTTGGAAGACGAGGAAGGATGTTGCACTGGGCTGGAAGAGTGAGTAGGGCTCCACAGACGGGCTGCGTGGCACAGGGAAACGCAGCCCGGTTCTGAACCTCCCTTCCATCCTTCCTGGCTATTGCTGTGTGCCTTTGCGTTGGCTGCTTAACCATTCTGAGCCCTACTTTCCTTACTGTTAAAATGAAGGTAATATTAGCAGATATCCCTTACTGAATGTGATGTATATACTATCTGATGTAATCCACACTGATCCCTTTCGGTCAGTGCTATTTTTTTATGCATTAAGGTTTATTTACCTTCCAAATCTGCGGTGCACTAACCTTCAGGTTGCTGTGTCTGGGAGTAATGTGATCTGGGTGAGGGTAGGTGGGGCTGGGGTGGGCAGAGAAAAACAACGCTGTTTGTGGTATCAGAGAGACATTGAGGGACCGCACAAGTCCATACCATATCACAGGAATTCATGCCTCTGTCATGTCTCCCAGATTTTTAGAGCAGTGGCTTAGAAACAAGAACCATATTTTATAGCCACACTAATAACAACCTCATGCTTTCCTGTAGTACTTTCTCACATGGGGTTTCATTTTATCTTGAGTGCCTTTAAGGCAAGTTAGAAGAAACAAAATGTGGCTCTGTGCTCTTAGGTAGGTCACTCCCCTCTCTGAGCTTCTGCACAGTGCCTGACACAATAAAAATGCAATAGTATTCAGTAAGTGTTTGTTTCTGTAATAAAATCCAGAGATGCTACTGGGATCAAGTTGGATAATGTTATAGAAAAGTATCTTGTAAATTGTATTTAACCCATAAATTGTAAATGTTAAATTAGCTTTCATCTAGGATGGGGTCAGTTTCTGGGAGGGTCTTCCTGAGAATGAGGGAATCGTGGCATAGGGAAAAGTTTGCTAAGCTCCAGGGGTTTAGGGAGGGGCTTAAGGGGTAGTAGTTGAGGATTCACAAGTTTTAACTCATGAGTGGTGGGTCCAAGGTTTAAACTTTGGTTCTGGGTCTTCTTAGAAACAGGATAGGACCAGTTTGAGCTGGTTTCCAAATATGCTGGTGTTCAGGCCTAGTCTTCTGTCCCAGAAGGCAGGAGAAGTGGTGGCAGGGAAAGGGAATTGAAGTGAAAATCAGGAGACTGAGGCATCCATCCAGGTATGGGACAGTATAGATGGGAGGAAAACATGGTGCTTAGGCAACAAGACCCATTGTTCAGTTACTCAGCATTTATTTACCGATGCTCCTTGGTCTGCCTTTCCATGTTTCTGCCTCAATCTTTTGTGATGGATCAGCAGTTTAGTTGAGGCTCAACTTTCAACTCACCTCATTTTATCAGGCTACTCTACCTCTGGGCTAGGCTGGATTTAGGCAGACGCCAAGCACGTTGTTCCTGCTCTGAGCCAAGTCCCAGTCAGCAGTCTCTCTGGGAGGTGTTTACAGCACGGACTAAATTTACGATTCCTCTCTGGGAGTCTTAAACAGTACACTGTGGCCTTTTCATCTACCCATACAGCATTATTAATACCTCTTCAGAGTTTAGGATCAGATGCATGGAAGTCTGCGAATCTGAAAGAGAGAGGAAACTTACCTTCGCCCAGCACCTGCAGGGCCCCAAGCACCATGCTAGGTGCCTTCCATCTTCAGTGCCTATTTGCCATGTTTGCTGCCTGCCTAACCCCATTTGGATACTTCACAAGTCCTCTCACCTAGCAATAGAAGTTAGAAAACTTTCCCATCTCTTCCACAAGCAAGGGCACAGATACGATGCTCGGCTCCACCAATCAGAAGCACACCCACAAGAAAGCCATTCCGAGGTGAGCAACTGTGAGGCCTGGGCACCTTGAGTTCCTGACCCAGGAATGCTGTCAGTGTTGGCAGCGTAGTAGTTGCAATCACGTTAAATTGGTGGCACAGAAGTGGCTGTAGAGTTAACTGTGGCATCGAGCACTTAGTGATGAGAGTAGCAGCTGTGGTTCTCTCATCGGACTGGTTCTGCAAGCATGGCTTTGGGCATGTAGCAGAGCCTCACACCTGGTTTTCCGGACCTTCAACTCATTCTGTGAGCTACCAAGACTCTTTAATAAGTTCCCTTTCTGCTGAATCAGCTAGTCAGTTTCTGTTGCTGGCAGCTAAGAACTGACACCCATCCACTATCTCAGTTGGTCCCCATGCGTCCTAGTAGGGAGGCATTACTATTGTCATTTTCCCACATAGAAAGTCTCCGAGTGTAAAGAACTCACTAAAAATTCTACAGCCAGGGATGTGTCCAATTCCAAAGCCCGTCACCATCCCTCCACAGCATGCTCCTCTGCCTCGGAGCGTCAGTGTTCCTTCTTTCTCTACTCGAAGCTGGAGGACACTGGGGAGGAAGAAAGCGGGCCATGGGCAGGAGGAGACAGTGCTTTCACCCCCTTTGTATCCGCCTGTGTGTTTTCCAAGAACGTGAACGTATATTCCCTTTATTCACCCTCTTGCTCTTGAACTCTGATCACAGCCTCCTCCCCTCAGAAGATTTTAGTGACCCCGTTATTTAATTAGCTCCTCCTTGACCTTGACACTTTCTATCATGTTACTCTATTTCCTTCATATCTGACATTATTATCTGGCATTATCTTGCACCTTTTCTTGGTCGCTTGGTTGCCTACCACTTCCCACCCCAGTGTAAGCATCATACAGGCAAAGCCTTTGTTTGTCCAAACATGTATCCTCAGTGCCTGGTGCAGTAGTTGGCAGTTAGCAGATGCTCAATAAATACTTGTCAGATGAATGAATGAATGAACAAGTGAGCAAACAAATGGGTGCACACAAGTGTTGCTCACTCAGAGTAGTTTTCTATAGAGGTTATGTACTTATTCCAGTGAAAACTATTATTGTTTTCTTAACTTTCATTGAACAAATTTATCTTTAGTAATGACTTTTAGAATCCATTTTCAGGCTATACACTAGAAAGAATGGGGCTTTGGAATTAGGTAAAACCTAGCTTCGTGTCTAGATTCCCCCATTTATCAGTTATGTGACTTTGGGCACATTGTGTAGCTTCTTTGAGCTGTTGTTTTCCCATCTTTAAAGCAGAGATAATTCTTCCCTCATAAAGCCGTCGTGAGGATGAACGTGACCAAGTGTTTTTCCTCAACATTTCATGGTAGCTTGTCCTGCTCGTTCAACAGTTTTCTGCTCAGAAATACCACCATTGAGATGCGTTAGCCTAACGTGCCTTTTCCTTAAGTGGCTTGGTAATAAAACACAGTAGCTTCCCCTTCACTTCTCTTCACGTGTGGTTAGTGTCATTGCTTCTGCACAGAGCCCTAAAGATCTCACCAGAGAAGCTCTCCTTCCTGACACTAAGAGGTGACGCAGCACACAGCACTCCAAATCCTGATGCTTTTCTCGACCAGGCCAGTCCACACTTATCTGGAAAACTGAATTAAAAGATAAGAGAGCCAAATCTAGTCTCAGCTCTGATGTCTGTTACTTTGGTCTAGTTACTTTCCCTCAATATTTTTTAAGTCTAAAATGAGAGGTTTGGACCAGATAACCTATAAAATTTCCCAAATCTTATATAATATGACTTTGTTTAGATATTTCTATCTGGATTTTGAGGTTCTGGGAAAAAGGCTGTGCACAATGTTATGTTATGGCTACAAGTATGAAGGAGTAATGAGAGGACTTACAAGGGGTGGTATGTGGGCTGAGGTGGGGGAGTGGGAAGGACCCTCAACACGAAGGCAGTATAAAAGCAGACCAGAAAGGGAGCTGGAACCTCTGAGCTGGGCCCTGGCGAATCCTCACTGATCCCATGCAGCTCAGGCTGGCTGCTCTTGAAGGCCTAAAAACTCTCACGTGTACTTATTTCTAGCACAGAAAACAGTCTTCAGTCTGTGGTTGGTTAAATCTGCAGATGTGAAACCCGTGGATACGGAAGGCCGGGTATATATTTATTGAAAAAAAAAAATCCACATGTAAGTGGACCCACACCATTTACACCCAAATTCTTCGGCCGTCAGCTGTACTTCATCTCCAGGTTCTTGTCGGGATTATGGGTGTCCCAGGAGCACTCTGATCTAACACGCAGGGCTTAGAGTGCATTCAGAGCAGCAGCTTTACTTTCGCCTCTGTCAGTGCCTCAAAGCTCAACTGTGCCTGGCATGAAAACGGCTCTTTTACGTAATAGGAAGTCCTCAGTCACTGACTGACCAGCACAGCCTCAAATCAGAAATTAAAACTGTTCAAACCCAGACAGTGGCTACACCTCTGAACTTGGTTTAATGTCCCCTTCCCTGTCCCTCTGCCCCCAGCCAAGGTTGAAGGGAGAGGGCGGAGTGGAGAGGGAAGCAGAATCGCCCTCGCCCAGCCCTCTGCTAAGCCGGCTCGGGCTCCCTGTGCCTGGTCGATGTGTGCCGCGTACCCCTCGGCGGGTGCTCTCATGGGTTCTTCGGAGGCTCCTGTACTTGACTGTGACCGTCACTTGGGGAATGCATCCTATTCCTCCCCACTGTTGCTGCCCCCTTATTCCTGCTTTTCTGGTGGTTCACTATATATAGAGTGGCGGGCGGGGATTTCACAGAAGTTGAAATGGCATCAATCTGATTCTATCCACATCTGTTCAGAGTCCTTTGCTGGGCCAGCACTGGGATCATAGGCCAATCTCAGTGCAGCTACTTCACTTTTTCCATAGTCTCTTGCTCACTAGATTTCTCAGGAAGAGGTCAGAGTCTAGCCCACTGAGCTCCCCTTTCCTATGCAGAGATTTGGGGGACATTACCCCTGGTCCTTCCTCTGGAATTGTGGAATATGGGACTCCAGGCATCAAAAATCCCCCTCACAAAACCCTCTCTTTAATGACCAACTCTCCTTTCCTTTGTATAATTGAACTATAATTAGTTTCCAGATACATATTTGGAAATTCCGCATGAACTCTGACATTTTGGGGGGTATTCTAAACCAACATTCTTCAGTTTCCTGGCGCCTCAGATGAAAGAAATATCCACTGTAGCATTCTGGAACACAGAGTGAGTGCTCAGTATATGTTGCTGCCGTTGTTCTAGGCTCCCTTTTTATCGGCCCAAATAGTCCTCTATTTTCCATGTAGTCTTCAAGGCATGTCTCTCCCATGTCAGTGGCCAGGACTGCGACAATGCCTCCGTTTCTTTAGCTCTCCTTCCGGGCCTGCATAGACTCAGTGAACTAAAGGCCGCGTGAATAAAGGAGTGAATACTGTCAGTACGATTCCTCAGAAAAAGTCATCACTGCTTCGCCTTTCCTCTTTCCGGCATATTAATTCTCTGAAATTGCTGAATCAAGAAATGCAAGCGAGTGAAAAATAGACGATGTAAATTTCTGAAGATGGTGGCCTGGAGATGGATGGGGCTAAATTAGAGCAGCTGTTTGTCGGCCCATTAGGGGGGGAGGAGGGCATGACAGAGTTCAGGGAACAGTAGAAACACGGGCTCTCGGAAGAAATCCGAAAGCAGATGGCAAGGGGACAAATCAGGGAAAGGCAGCAAAGCCATCCCCAGAGCCGCAGTGCTCAGCAAGGGCAGCTGCAGCAGGCAGCCTGTCACTCGCAGAAAGGAAGCAGGGCGGGCTCCAGAGAAGGCAGGACAGCAAGAGCACGGGGAGGGCAGGAGGGCTCAGTGTGCAAACTGCTGACAAAGCACCAGGCAGACGTGCAAAGAGCTGGGGCACTAGGTCAGTGCAGGCCATTCGAGTCCCATCTTTGACACTGCTTTGCTCTGTGCCTTAAGCAAGTCCTTTGGTCTCTCTAGGCTTCTTTTTCTACATGTGTAAGTCAAAAGAGATGATCTAAATGTTCTCCAGGGACCTGTTTTCTAGCCTTTGTGAAAAACCATCTTGCTTTTGTAGGATGATGCTAAGAAAGATGCTTCCTGTTTTCCCCTTAGTGTGTTTCTAGTACCCTTTTCACCTAGGTTGAGCAGCTTTCCTTTTCCCAAATCTGAGTAGAAAATAATCCAGAACTCAAATCCAAACCAATGTTGCCCTAAAGCCATGTTCTCCCACCATGCCAGAGTCCCACCACAGCTAACGCAGCATCTGGTTCTAAGGAGACCACTGAAGGAGTGGGCATGTTTCTGCAATGAGCCCTTCAATAGGCCCACATCCTTTGCTAAGGCATCTCCTTGGTGTTTTTTCCCCTGATACCGAGACCCACTTTTCCTGGGTTTGGGGCAGGAGAGATGCCACACTGGAATTTATAATAGCGAATGTCAGGTTCTCTACATGAATATGTCTATGATTGCTAAATTTGAAAACATGCTTTTTCGGTTTTATAGAACAGTGATTCTCCTTGTCTCCAGAGGTCCCAAGCAGAGACCTCCAGGAACAAGAGAAAAGGCATTAGGAGTGGGCTGAAGCAGACCCACAGACATGGATCGTTCTGGCCATCCCCACCTTTCCTTCTAAGAGGCACTGAAATTGTAGGATGGACACAGCTTGCAATTAAGAACCAGACAGATCCCGCCTCAAATCCACACCATATCATCTCCTATATGTGTAACTTTGGGCAGGTGACTTTGAAGAATATAAAACAACCTTGCATATTGTTACAAGGTTGAAATAAATTCAATGGCGTGTTTCAGCATCCTGTTAATACAACTGAGGTCACATGAACATTTGTTATTGCATTTCTATAGCCAGTACCTCTACCTATTCTAGCAGGAAATCCAGTCTTTTACATGTTTCTCTCCAGACAGTTCCTGGGGTCCCCCAAGGAGTCTTACAGGTGTTTGTACACTGTTCCTATAGCACCTTCCTTCTGGTTGTACACTGTTCCTATAGCACCTTCCTTCTGGTTGTGACAGAAATTTCTCCAGATATTGTTAAATGTCTCCTGGGGGTTAAAATTACCCCTGATTGAGAACCACTGGTCAAGGGGATGATGATGATCATTATTGTTCTTGTTGTTGTTGTTGAATTCAAATACAAAGCCCAGGGCCCCTTTGAAGAATGAGAGCCTACTGCAAGGGCAGACTGGGGCCCCACCTTGTCCATGTGAAGGGGGAAGGGACAAGCCTAAAAGGTACAAAAAGAAGCTGGTTTGCCTGATCTTGGCTCCATCACTGAGGCATTCTCTTGGGTCAGAGGTAGGACAGTGATTGAAGGGCAGACAGTGTTCAGCTCCCTGTAAACTCCAAAGATCAAATCAACAATCAGCCTAATCTGTGTGGAGCCCCTGCCTTCCCTCTCCCTCCTGGAAGCCCCACTCTTGAGCTTTTAATTTGTTTTCACAGCAGTTTGAACAAATTGAATTTGTTAATTAAAGTGGTAAAATGAAATGCTGAGCATTATTGACTAGATGCTAATGCCATTAACAGGACGAAGGAGAGGGACCCAGGCTGTCAATCGCTGCACAAATCAGATCAGCAGAGGCCACAGTACAGGCTGGGCCTGAAGGCTGGAGGGACAGACCTATTTATGTGTTCTATGATTTCGTCTTTATCAGTCAGGATCTGTAATTGAAAGACATTCTTTTAGCAAATAGTTAACTCCTCTGTGCCAGGACTTGTTCTGTGTGCTGAGGATATTGACGAGTCACACCAACCCCACCCTCAAGAATCTTTGGTCATCTGGGTCTGGTGAGGGAAAGACCCACAGAGATGCCGCTCTAACACTGAGGGGCTAAGAGTTCGGGTTCCGGAGGCAAAGTTCTGGAGTTCAAATCCAGACTCAGCCTGTAACAGCCAGGGTATGTGACTATGCCTCCAGTTTCTTTCTCTGTAAAAGGGGAATGATGATAACTGTACCTACTTCATTGGGCTTCCATAAGGATTAAATGCGATAAATTCAGTTAAAATACTTCACACAGCCCCTGGCACAGGGTAGGTGTTCAGTAACAGCCATTATATACTTACTAACATATTATTAGGAAGTTAAGCACGGATTTGGGGGAACACTGGGGGGAAGAGAGATTCATTCTGCTTCGTGGAGATGAAGGAGTCTCTGGCTGTGACCTTGGAGGCTGGCATCCAGAAGGGGAAATGGCAGAGTGCTTCAGAGGCGGGCTGCATACACATGCAAAAGCCCAGTTTCCTTTGGAATGGTGGCAGTCTGGGGGCTAGCCAGGGGCCGGGTTTGAATGACACCCTCAGCTCATCCTCCCTTCAGGCTTCTGCAGCTGCTGCTGCCCTATTTGGACTATTCCCTCACCCTCCTCCTTGCCGACTCCTTTTCATTCTCAGCTTTAATGTCACCTCCTCGGAGAGCCCTCCCAAACTACCTATTCTAAATTAGGTCATCCTGTTCTCTAATAGGACCTGTTTCTCTTTTCCTTTTGCAGCACTTATTACAATTTATAATTACCTATTTTATCTGCTTGTTTACTTAATTAATCTCTATCTTTCTCGCGAGGCCGTAACTCCATGTCTGCAGAGATCGTGTTTGTTTTCTCATCACTGGGTAATCAGTTCCCAGCACAACACAGGGTCAGGCACATGTAGACATTAATATCTGTTGAGTGGATGATAGAGTGATGAAGCAAAATAAGCTGTAAGGCATAAGTGCTTTGGTTTGCATAAGACCCAATCGCTTTGGTCAATAACATACATGCATTGATGCATCATTTATGAATAGGAAGGGGCACTAATACTTGTTGACCGCCTACTGTGAGCCATGCACTTTACATGCATTATTTCTCATTCTCCCTGTAAGTTTAGGAGGTAGATATTATAGTTCCAATTTTAGGGATGCGGAAATTGAGACTCAGAGAAGTTAGGTTACTTGCCCAAAGCATCATGCTGATAAGTGGCAGGCCTGCAAGGAAAACCCTGATGTGTTTGGCTCCTCTACCAGAGCTCTGGAAAGCCTAAGGGTGCAGAAATGCCCCCAAGAGATTAAGCACTCAAAGCAGTGCGGACTGGAGAAGAGCACAGCAGTGATCTGGAGACGGAGACCTAGGGACTAGCCTCAGAGTCATGTGGTTAAACTTTTTTAGCAATGCCTGCTCTTTGAGTCTCAGGAGCCCGCTTTGACTGTTGAAATGTAAACTTCATAATTAGGTAATAAAAAGGTAAAGCCTGATTTTTGTCTATTTACTTAATTTCCATTAAAGTAATTAAAAGTGATTTATTGATTACTAACCAAAAAAAGAGAGAAAGAAACTCCACTTCCAAATGTCAAATGTTTGCAGGCAACTCAACAGATGCTGGGCTCTGGGGTAGCTGTTAGTGAATGTCATGGAGAGAGAGCATATACTTGAAACCCATCAGAATCTGGGGTCTGTAAATACTTTATTTTTTAAAGGCATGCCACACAATAATAGCACTAGTAACAAAAGGGGAAAAACATCTATGAATCTATCTGAATAAATTGAATCACTAAAGGCTTGGATTTATGATAGTTACAAAGTCATGAGGTGGAGCTGGAGTTGATAGAAATAATCATAAGAATAATAACAGTTAAAAGTAATTCTCACTATTCAGTCAAGTATTATCCTCTGATTCCAAGGCTAATCTCAGTTCTCCAGTTCTCCAGTTGTGGTACCTTGAAAAGATCCTTTCCTCTCTGAGACTGATACTCTCATCTGCATGATTGGTTTATGCTTTCTTCAGGCAGCTCTAACAAAGCCTAGACTGGGAGTTGGAGACTTTGATTCGGGCCTCAGGAAAATCACATTCCCACTCTGAGCCTTCCTTCACTGCATCTGTCAGGGAAGGAGGTGAGACTATACATCTGTGAAGGCCCATTCCAACTGTGATATTTTTGTGTTTTTAAGAGTGCAGAGTTCTACCCAGATGTAAAAGATGGCAGGTTTTGCAGTTATTATTATTATTTTATCACTTATATTGTGATGTTTATTGTGAACTTTATTATTTGGCCAAATCAATGCCTCCAAATTCAGTCCAAGAGCTTATTAAATGTCAGTTACTGCTTTGGCTTTGTAGTCATTATTAAGGGACTACTATCAGCTGCCCTTTTGATTCTGACTAATTCGGAACGGATTTCTCAGGCTTTTTTACAAACTTGCCGAGCAACCTTGGGAAAGTCACTTATCCTGAGACTGAGTTTCCTCATCTGTAAAAAAGAATCATTTGGCGCACTGAGCGTGTTTTTCTGCGACTATAATAAGCTGAACAAAGGAAGAAGTTCTTTGTATACAAGCTGCCTTTTTGCTATTATATGCAAATAAAAGACCGGGATGATTCATTCTCATCTGTGTAGCCAAGAAAGTGTTATAGCCAGATTGGGAGTGGCTACTTTAACACCAGCAGTGTCCAAGCCCTCCTGGGAGGCTCAGCACTGCTCCAGTGTTAGAGCCACACACAAAGCGCAGCTCTCCCCGACTGCGTGAGGCTGAGGGAGCTGTAAGGGCCCCTTGAGCCTGCCGCTCAGATAGCGCTCCTACCCCCAACCTGCCTCCAGCCGACTGGTCATGGCTCTTTTGAGCTCAGATAAGATCTCTGGGAAGCTTAGCTAGGCCCATGGATTGTCATCATAGTGGGTGACTTGCCAAAAGAGCATCCTGAGGAAAGGAAAGATGAATGACTGTAGACAGGCAAATGCTCTCACTTTACCAAAGAAGGAGTATATTTCTTCTACTCTGTAAGACCAGAGAACTTGACCTTTGTCCTGAGTGTTGAATTATTTCTCTCTGCTCCCTATCCAAAATTGGACCACCTGGGAGATGGGCTCAGAAGTCTCATAAATTACCACTTACAAAGCTACAGTGGGGAACGTGGCTGAAATGGGTGGCGATTAATCCAGAACCCTAGAAACTTGCTTTCCTCCCCAGTCACAGGCAGCAGTGAGGCAGAGCATAGAGGGGAAGAACTGAGTGTGTGCTCCCAATGGGCAGGCTAATTCCAGAGAGACAGAGAGCACAAGCTAAGCCTCACCTGCTCCATTCTCCTACCGTCTCCCTTGGATAAGTCACTGCTACTCCCCTACGGAGATTCTAGAAAGGGAGAGGATGGGGTGGGGTGGGGTGGGGGAGGCAGGATGTTATTCTGGTAGGGCTTCCTCCATAGCCATAACAGACAGAGAGACATTGGAGTGTTGTTTTTATTTATTTATTTATTTATTTAATTTTTAAGTATATCTTTATTGATCTCAGAGAGAGGAAAGGAGAGGGAGAGAGAGAGATAGAAACATCAATGATGAGTCATTGATCGAGCCCACAACCCAGGCATGTGCCCTGACCGGAATCGAACCCCTATCACCTGGATCCTAGGTCGAAGCTCAACCGCTGAGCCATGCCTGGCCAGGCGACATTGGAGTGTTTTAAGAAGGGCAGTGACATAGTGAAATTTATGTTTTGGAAATAATACTCTAGAATATGAGTGGAATATGGATTTGGACCCAAAGTATAATAAATATTGCTACAGTTTCATGGCTTTATAAATGCTCAGCAGGCTGTAGTCAAAACTGATTAATTCAATAATGTTGACCCACTTGAACTTTTAGGACTTAATATATTCAACATCCTTGTTGAATGAATGAATGAACAATTGAAAATATGAAATGGAAGGTTGACTATTGGAGGTAAGGTGAAAGGATCAGTCATTTTAGGTAAGCACGTCAGAAGTATGATCATAAAAGAGAATTGGGAGAGATGACTAATATAAGAGAAGGCAGAGTTGAGATCTCCAAAAACCTGAACCAGACTCAACAGAACAAAATGAGGTTAAAGTTTTAGGGGTCCTGGAGAGAGACTTGAACTCTTAGGACTTAATATATTCAACTAAGGCAGTGACCACGGGAATGGGGAGGAGAAGAAAAATCTGAAGGATTCTTTGGAAACTGGTTTTTGGGATGAGGGTCACTAAAGTATCTCAGAGGACTCCAAGGTTTCTGGCTTTCTTGGGATTGGGAACACTAGCAGAACTGCATTTTTATTCCATTCGCCTCTGTCTAAGGTGAGCATATAATTTATCCTTCAAATTCACTTTTGAGGATGAAAAGTGGCACCATTAAAAATTGCATTGGGACAATAGATACATATACTGGGACAAGTGGTCACTCTGCCTTGCCGTCCTGAGCACCACATGCTCCGGTTCATTAATGTGGATCATTACTAAGTCCCTGGGATCCCTCCTGATGAATGACACCCGCCCATCACGATGGCTGGGTGTCCTCAACCCACCTCCTTCTCTTTACTGAAAGCTAATCTCTCAGCCAGCCCCTAGACACATACATTATTGAATCATTCAGCCTAGGGTCTCTAGGGAGATGGAACCTATTCTCAATTCTTTACCATTAGATAAACATTAGGGAAAAGAAAGAGAATTAAACCTTTCTGCAGCTCCCCAGGGGCACTTACCAAAATAGGCTACCTCGTCAAAACAGCATTTAACTAAATGGGTGAGCAACATCAATGAGGGAACCTGGGGAGAAAGGCGAGGGCTCCTGCTGAGAAAGCTGCTCAGGGAACCAAGAAGATGCAAATCAGCCTTCAGCCTGGGACTCTAGAGGGCAGAGCTTAACGAGGAAAGTCCATCTCCCACCCTCCCCCTCGCCCCACCAAAGCCAGTCCAACAGCTCCACTAAGGCAAAGTTAAGTAGCTACGATTGGGACAAAATGGCAGTAATAGTTACTATGTGTAGTACTTTATAGTTTCTGAAGCAGTTCCCCATCTGGCATTTTATCCTGATCTTTAGCAGAAGCCTGAGAGGGAAACGGGAAGAATTACTATCCCCATTTAATGTTGCTAGAAACTGAAGGACAGAGATGTGAAGTAACTCGCCTGTGGTCACACAGCACTGCCTCTTATTAGAAAATAGGGCTAGTTGTAGGAATGGGATTCTATGGACTTAGGAAGACATGGGTGATGCTTTGGAGAAGAGGGGATAGAACATGCTTAGTCTGTGTGTTCCCAAAAGCAATCAGATCTGATGATAAAAGCTATAGTAAGAAGATTCCAGCTTAATGAAAGGAAGTGGTCATCTGTCTGTTAATGGTATGGACTTTCTTGTAAGGTAGTGAGTTCTCTGTCTCTGGATGAGTTTAAGCAGAAGTTGGATGGCAGTTATATTTTAGAAGGAATTCCGTGTGCTAAATAGGAGGTTAAATTAAATGACTGCTAAGATTTTCTGTCTTCTAAGCATGTGTTGAACATCTACCCTGTGATAAGTGTCATATATATGGGTATGTATACTGTATTTTATTTTCTGAACATGGAAGGTAGATTTATGATTGACTATTGATAAAAAGGACAACAGAGACTCAGAGATGGCAATACACGTGAATTCCTTGATGTTAATTCAGCCTTTCCTTTAAAACAAATCACATATATCCTTTGTTTAAAATAGTAAGGAGGAGAAAAGGTAAGGATTTTTTTTCTGACATGTCAGATAACTAAATATTGTTTTTTAAAGTTCTCCCTATGTGTGTATGCATAGTTATATGTTTCTCTAGGCTGCAATCAAACATTATTTTTGTTTTTTGTTTGTTTTTTGGTGGGGGTAGTTGTTAGGGGGTTAAAAAATTACCTGAAGACTTTTACTCCCAGAAAAATACTCATTAAAAAAGGCTTACAGCCGAAAGATGACCTTTCAGTGTCATTTCCTGCCACAGCTAAGAAATCCTTACAGTTCTACAAGGGTCACCCTATGCCAAGCTTGGCCCAGATTTTTCAAAATACTCTTAAACCAATTTACCAGATGCTTCATTTTTTAACTTGCACTTAGGCTAACTTCTGTACACAGTTTCCCTGGCAACTGTGTAATTGCAGGAAACAATGCCTTCCTCCTGGGTCTCACTTCCTGCAAGTATGCAGCAAGAACAATTTTTATCCTTATAACATTAAAAGAAGATCTGGGATCTTTTGACAGCTGAAAAAATATTCAAAAATATCATCTTCAATCTTACAAATTCAAGGAGTAACAAGCACCTTTCCTTTCCAGGACATTTCCTTTCCATTAATTTAATATGACTCTTTTACAAAGAAAATCAAACTTAGACGGAAAGAATGCATTTTTTAAGTGTAAGAAAAACTTCAGGAATACCTTTTACTTCTTCAACCCTGTGGCCTGTGAAATTACCAAGGTTTAATTGAACCTGCAAAGCTTTTCTTTTGTGTAGGACATATGTGGCATCCTGCACACCTCTCTTTCACCTGTGCTCCAGGGTAACCAAGAAGCCATCAGGCAGGAAGGGGCGGGCAGGCTGGTCTCCCACTGGCAGGATTCCTGCTGCATGCTGCCTTGGGGAGAGGGCGCTGCCCCCCGAGCAGATGCAGCAGGACCCCTGACATGTCTCTGGGGCGTCTCATAGGAAATGTAGGCTTCCTTTGGACTCACTCCCATACTCTTTCCCGGGAGGGATGGGCTGCTTTCACATACAGGCAGAAGAATACCAGAAGGGGAGTCAGGAAGAGGGGAAGGTACACACATTCCTTCATTTAGCCAGTCAGCCAACAAATGAACAAGTAACACATATGTGATGTGATATCAGATGCTATGAAGAGAAACACAACACGGTAAGAGAGAATAGGGGGAGGGTTATTTCAGGTGGGCTGGAGAGGGAAAGCCCTCTAAGTAGGTGACATTTAAACAGAGACCTACGTGAACTGAAGGAGAGGATACATGGGGGAAGACTGTTTCTGTACATTTACTACCTGGTTTTAGCTGCACAACAGCCCCGTGAATGAGGAATCATTAGTCCCATTGTTAGGGTGAGGGAATCTGTCTAGCTCCCAGCCCTGCCATGTTGCTGCCCACTGACCTTGTAAATCTTTGAACCTGACACATAAGTACCTTTGTGTCAAAATTTTTGCTTAACTTTTCAGGCAAACTGGTATCCAGAGTCATTTCGAGGTCTTGACATTCTTCTCTACATCTCTATAGAATCTTCTGATCCCCACTCAAAAATCTATAGAAAGATTCGAGTAACATTCATTGCAATGACAATTTCCTCAGCCAAAAAAAAATATATGGATGATAGTATCTACGTTATAGGGTTGTTGTGAGGATTAAATTAGAATATGTATATAAAATACTTAGCAAATTTCAGTTTTATAGTGAACCCTCAACAGTTAATAGCTGTTGTTACGGTCAATGTCCTAGATCTGCCATGAAACTGCTGTGCAACCTTGACTAAGCCACCTAACCTCGGGTAGAGTGCCTGGCCCCTAGTAGACATTTAATAAATAATTATTGAATGAATGATTGATTGAATGAATGAATACGTTAACCTTAAGGGCCTTTGGTTTCTGTTTCATAGAATGAACAAGTTATATTTAAAAGTGGTAATGACAAAATATTTACAACATGCCACTACCAGCCCTTCCACATGCGTGATCTGTTTTAATCACTGTGACTACCATGTGGGATTTACTCACCTAACTCCTTATCTAATAGGGGAGGGGGAATTTGAGGTGCAGAAATGGAAGAGAACCTGCCCATGGTGTAGAGAAGTCTTAGTGCTATTATTCTTCATCCTAAAATAACTGTAAGCATGCATTATTTTGCTCATCCAAGATTTAATTTGCTCAAATGGCATTGGTTCTTCAGGTTGCTATTGTGCAGCTTTGTTGTTGGCAAATCATATTGGGAGTCCACAAAACCTTAAAGATGGGGACCTTAATGACAAAAGATCTGACTTTAAAAAAAAAAGTCAGTTCTGTCTATACCAGTGCAGTGGAGGGAGCAGATAGAGGAGGGCTGGAACTGTCATTGGGTAAGAAAAAAGTAGGAAATATTCTCCAGGTGGCAGAGTGTGCCAAGCAGAAGCCTGGTTTGTGAATCGAAAGGGAGCCTGAACTAAGCCCTTAATCCCTTACAAGTATCTAGTCTTTTCAAGTTTACAAAACTCCTTCCTGTATGAGATCATATTTGGGCCCAAGTGTGTCAAGCAGAGCAGAGTGGACCTGAGCAGGCTGATCTGGCTGAAGAGGCACTCCAGAGAGACCAGCCGGGGATCCAGGCCTCGTAGCATGGGGGCTTGGTGGTTTCCAACCTCCAGTTATAGCTCAATGTATGTAAGTTGGGCAGGAGACAGCCCTGCCCCCAGAGTTGATCCACATTTGGTAGCAGTGCCCAGGAGGCCTCTGCGCAGGCTCAGGAGACCAAGGCTACACTTGCTGGGTTCTTTCCTTGAGGTGATCTACGATGGTAAAATCAAAGAAAAGCCCAAGATAACAGAATGGTACTGATGATCAGGTCTGACTGATATAAAGAAGGAAATGAGTCATGGGGTTAGGAGCCTAGAGGATCCCTAGGAAATAAGAATTCAGAAGTGAGGCAAGGCAAGTGGTTCCAGGACAACCTATAAGGAGTGAGGGTGTTGGTGCCGCTTTTCAACACTGACAGTTCTGTACAGCATGCTGTGTGTCCATGATGCAGTGATGAGTAAATGTACATGATCTCTGTCTTCATGGAGTTTACAGCTGACCCAGGAACCAATCAAATACATAGTGATAAACCATGAAAAGTGCTACATATGAAAAGTCTATCAGAGAACATCACACCTGATGTGATTTCCAAATTCAAGGGTGACACACACCACTGAGAAAGTGACTTTTGAGATGAGATATGAAGGGTAAGTTGATTAAGGGAATGGGGCAGGAGGTAGGTGGGTAGAGATCATTGTTCCACAGGAAGAGAGTAGTGGGAGCAAAGGCCGAAGAGAGGAGTGTGGCATGTTTTTCAACTGAAAATTTGCAAGTGTGACAGGAGCAAAGATACAAAGGGAAAGATGATGCTTGCCCGGCCGGCCGTGGCTCAGCGGTTAAGCATCGACCTAGGATCCAGGCGATCAGGGTTCGATTCCCGGTCAGGGCACATGCCCGGGTTGCGGGCTCGATCAATGACTTTCTCATCATTGATGTTTCTCTCTCTCTCTCCCTCTCCTTCCCTCTCTCTGAAATCAATAAAGATATGTTTAAAAAAAAATGATGCTTGAGAGGTTGGTGGGCCAGACAATACAGGGATCCAGGGCCTCCTAAGCCAAGGGAAACATTCTAATCTTTTACCTCAGAGCATTGGGAAGTAAGGGACTAAGGGAGTAAGGATCAGATTTGTATTTTGAAAGGATATCTCTGTTGTGTCAAGAATGGTCTGGAGGTATGCCAAGCTATGCATTTAGAGACACATCAGCCAAGAGGCAACAGAAAGATCCAGGTCCGGAGAAGGTTGTTGGTGAATGTAAGGCAGGTAGCAAAACTAATCTCAAAATTTGGGAACTCAAACAGGGCTCTTGTGATAAAACCAACTACTGAGAGCCAGGCCCTGGCCTGAAAGTAAAGAACTGAAATGTTACTCAGCATAACCTATTAGAACCCATCAGAAGTGAGAGGATTTTTGCAGGAAAATAATTTCCAAACAAGATGCTAGGTGTGTTTTCTCTTTTATCTGTTATCTCATTTAAATTCTCATAGCCACCATTTGAGGAAGAGCTATCAATTATTATCCCAGTTTTACAGACAAGGAAATGGAAGGTCAGAGAAGTTAAGTGACTTGGCAATAACACCCTGCTATTAAATGGAGCCAAAATTTGTGCCAAGTCCTTTGGAGTATAAGCCAGTGCCTCCCCACTTCACCGCTCTCTTTAAAAAATGGCATCAAATTTGAGGAAAATAGTAAGCCTAATGAAAAAAGAGACCTCAGGAAACAGCTGATTCTGTAACATAACTAAATTGCCATGGAATTCCAAACAGAACTTTATCACATTTTTGTGCCAGGAGTCTAAATTGAGTCCCAGGTCCATCTGACCCAACCACCTTCTTCCAGGAATACATATTAAAATTGGGGTGAGAGCCCAGAACAGTCAGATTCTGTCTCAAGGCACCTGTGCCAAGATTCCAGTTGAAATTTTTAATTGAGTTCAGACCCCTGTAAACAGGGATGCACTAATCCGAACGTTGATTAAGCTTTTATTCCTGCCGCTGGAACGATGTGGCTCTAATCCTGAGCTCCGGTGATGGGGCCGCCTATTCCTTGTCACACTGTGTTGACTTTTCCCTCCAGCAGCAGGGGCTTCTCACTGGCATTAATGCCAAGAGAAGAGAGGACGTAGCATTCTTGGTTTACTTCCTAAAGCTCTCAGCCCAGATGGATTCATGGCTTTCAAATAATGATTAGACCTTGAATCATGCATTTTTAAAACTTTCTAAAATAGACAGAATGTACAATTTTAGATATTATCACCATGGCCGACTGTCCGAGTGGCATTCTGGCCCTTTGCTTTGGAGCCACATCTTGAGCCACCTGAGAAATCCACGTTAGGTTACTCTTTGTGGTTCCTCTTACTTAACGGCAGGCACAGTGGCACCTGGAGGGGAGAGCATGGGTGCCGTGGGGACACCCTGGACTTTGGGTGGGCATATTTGGGCTTGGATCTTAGCGTTGATCCTTGTAGCTCTGAGACACTGGGCTTCACTTAGCTGGGTTTGATCTCCGGCTTCCTTCAGCTTTAGGAAAACGACCAGCACGGTCCTTGACACATTTGCCAAGAGCCAGTTAGTTTATTTCCTTCCTATTTGTTCAGCCAGAATACCCTCCTCCTCACTCATGAGCCCGTAACTTCCCCCTCCAGTGGGTCTGCCATCTATGCGCTTTCGGGAGACTTCATCCTCACCCCGCATGCCCAGCCTTTGTCTCGGAAGGGCACACATGTCTTCGGGCTTCCCTGTTTCTGGTGGCCTCTGCATGTAAGCCACCAACTTGCCGCGATTTTAGAGTGGATTTCCTACCGTTCCTTGTTGGGCCGGTGCCTGATGATGCAGGAAAAGGCCACGAGGTAATAAAGGAACAAGTGAGAGGATGAGGCAAAGGCTCTGGAACCCCCAGAGTTCTCTCAGCCATTCCCCCAACTCCTGCCTCCATCTCTAATACCGTATTAATACCACAACAACTACCTCTACCACTATAACTGACCCCAGGAGAGCTATTGCTACTAACACGTGTACTACTCCCGCTAATACTACTGTTGCTGCTGCTTCTGTTAACATCACTACTACTTCCGCTGCTGCGATATTAGACTACGATTCCCCTGCTCTCCCCGTTGCTACCACCGCGGCAGAGACTGCCGGCCGACGCTTACGAATGTGCCCGAATCAGTAATAATGCTTGCTGTGTGCCCTGTGTACAGGCACAGTTCTGTAAGGGCTTTTCATGTAAAATCTCACTTAATCCTATACCAACCCTGTGATTTAGGTGCCATTATTGTCCCTATTTTACACACAAGGGAACTGGGGCACAGAGAAGTTAGGAAATTTGCTTAAGACCACACAGCTGGAAGTGGCAAAGTCTAGATTGGAATCCAGGAAGTTTGAGCCTAGAATTCTTTCTTTAACATTAATAATAAGCCTCCTGGCTGTCCTGCCCCAACTTATATTCCTAGTGGGTTCCCCCAACCTCTTCTACCTGCTTCTACAAAATGCAATCTGACCCTTTCTTCTTACTAGAAGATGGATTTTAAAGTACTACTTCTACCAAAGCACTTATTGTAATTAATGTCTACATGTCTAGTTGCCTTACTGCCTCTCCTCTCCCCTTCCAGCGTGCTGCTCAATTCAACATTGAGTTTCTGTAGAACAGAGGTCATGTCTGACTCACATTTGGGGCTCCAGTGTTTTATACAATCCTTGACCTACTGGGTGCTGAATTAATGGATGGATGGATGGATGGATGGATGGATGGATGGATGGATGGATGAATGAATGAACAAAGGAAGAAATGACTTTTAGGCAGTCAGAGCTCACCAACAACTGACAGGGGTGTCTGGGGGATGGTTAGTTCCCCCCAGCACAGATGTTCCAACACAGCATCCAGGGGTCCTAGAGATATTGATCTAAATGACCTTTTAGGTTTGCTCCAAGTTTAAGGTACTGTAATTCCCTGAGAAGTACAATTGGATGCTAAACCTCTCCCCTCTGCATACCATATGTATTGTTTTTGAACTCCGTATGAAATGAAAGGAAGTTAGGTACATTGATATTGATGTGACATGGTCAGGTCTGGGGCCTCTAAGCTTTCAGAATCCTCAATCAATAGCACCATTTGATAGATAAGAGGACTGGGGTGTTGAAAAGTTAAA
Source organism: Miniopterus schreibersii (assembly GCF_964146895.1). Taxonomy (NCBI): domain Eukaryota; kingdom Metazoa; phylum Chordata; class Mammalia; order Chiroptera; family Miniopteridae; genus Miniopterus; species Miniopterus schreibersii. Next base: position 29,781,197 of record NC_138109.1, on the reverse strand, counting down.
ATCTTTCCTAAGGTGGTGCTGCACTTTCATTACAGGGGGATCAGGGATAAAAGCACCTCTGTCCTGAATGCCGTTCCTGGGCTCTTTCCGTTCAAGCCACTTATTAGCAGACTGTGGTCTTCCATCACCCAGACTGACTTCAAGAGGACTTAGGTGCCAGCTTCCTGTCTCTAGGTAGCAAAGCAACTCAGCTACCTGAAATAGAGGGCTGCCCAATAAGGACTTGAAGTCATCCCTGGTCATGCAAAGTGGTCAGCTACCTTATTTCTTAGTCTTACCTCACTCTCCCAAGGGCCTTGCTCCTCCTAATGTCGCTGTTTCCTTCTGCTTGTAATGTTTCAGCTTTGAGTGGAATATTGTGACAGGACTAAAGCTTCCCTCTTTGAAAATCAACATTTTGGCAGCCCCTTGCTGTTCAGTTTCTTAAGGTGCCCAAGTCTGCCTTCCTCATTCATCTAACCACAGGAGATCATTATCCAGTGACAGTGTCCTAGTCCGCCATCATTATCCTGTAATGAGAATGCCTCCCGGGAGGGGGAGGGGCAGAGGTGGGCTCTGAGGGTGGGGAGAGGCAGTAAGGATCCCGCAGACTTCAGAGGACACCCGTGCATTACAGGTGCCCGGTGGATTATGTCTTCTGGCATAATAATATATAATGGTGTATGTGCACACACATATAGATGTATATATGTATACTCATCTAAAGAGAACAATTTCAAAGTACATTAAACATTTTGTTGTGCAGCATCCATTTCCCCTTCTTCTGCTAATAGCACACTGATCTTGCTTGGGGGACTCGCTCAAATATGTGGTTTAAGGGGGACACCCACCCCTTCACTCAAAGATGAGACACATGACCACCTCCTGCATCAGTCAGTCAGCATATTCCATCCATCCCCTTAGGCTGCAGTCATACTAAAGTTGGATATGTGTGTTAATTATAATTTGTTGAGTAGCTATATCTATATATAGATAGATAAGGTGTATATATAAGGTAATTGTTTAGTAAACACTATTGGTTTTATGTCTCCTGAATTCATCCTTTCTGTTGCTCTTGTAAAATCCCCAGTGTAAAATACAAAATAAATGGAGAAACCCTCCAAATTAGTTTTCTTCAATTCATCAGTTACTGAGTGTGTTCTAAGTACTGAGGACTGCGATAAGCAATAGCAGTGAGAGATGAACAAGACATAATCTCTTGGGTAAGTCTTTCTCCCACACAAGACCCTGTCAGAAAATCGGGAGCTGGGGGAAGTTGCAGGCCCACCTTGAACATTTGTAGGATTCAGGTGAAAGAACAAACTGAAGCCAACAATGTCTAAATATTTATAAGTTATAAATCTAGCTAACAAATTGTTAAAATACATACTTACTCTCCTCGACAAACACACTTTCTATAATGACAAAATAGAAAGATGCTTTTAAAGCTGTAATTTTTATATGGTGGAAAGTTGGCAAAATATCAAACAGGTATGACTGTAATTCCTATTGTACATGTCTAGATAGTCTCTTGGCAGAGAGATGGGTCAACAACATTTGCGTTAGTAAAGCCTAGGCCCCGTAGTGGGTCCCTCTGAACCAGATCTAAGAATAGAATTGGAAGGTTGAATTCATTAACATCTCAGTGGCCCCATCCTTTCGATTTCACTGATAATGGAGAAAATGGGTTATTTTTAAGACAGGAAATACTTGTGTGTAAGAAGGAATTTTCTTGGAATAGTGGGGTTTTAGATGCCCACAAAAGTATGTACACAAACATACAATAGCAAAAAACTGGAGATAGGCTATGTGGCCAAATGCAGAATTCATTGAATGCCAGTTGTAAGGGACTATAATGAAGTTAAAAGTAAATTAGACTTGAAAATATATATTTCATCATGGATGCTAAGCACACAATACAGTGATGTTAAAATATTCGAACACTGAAAGCATCTCAGTTCTGATGCTGTATGTTCTAAATCTAAACAAAAACGTGAACTACGTGCCCAGCCCTATATTATTATTCTAATTCAAGTATTCTTCTAAATAAATCTGGCAAGTTGAAATGCAAACAGTTAAGGTTATTTTTATAGTGCTTTGCACTTCCTCCAGATCCACGGCTAGAGAGCCATCATGGAGTTATCCCCAGGCCCTCTCTTTGACTTGTGGGTTTTCTGGGACAATCAGAACAGCAGCTCTGCCAGGCCCTCTGAGACCTTTGCAGGTCAGTGCTCACATTCCAGGCAGGGACCCAGCTACTAACTCTTAGCAAGTCCCTGTAGTTCAGCAGAAAAATGTCCAGATTTAGAATCACATGACAATTGTCAGCTGTGCCTAAACCATGTATGGGCTGGAAAGCCTCAGAAAGCTTCCTTAATTTCTCAGAGCCTCAATATATTCTTCTGTAAAATGGAAAAGTGGAAAAGTCACTCTTTCTGTGCCAGGAGTATCCTATACATACTTTTAATATAGTAACTATTTTCTACTTTTTTAATAGAAATTTTCTGTTTAATTTCTTCTGTGTTTATTGTAGAAAATTTTATAAATACAGAAAAATATTATATCAGAGGGAAATAGCACCCTCATGCCATCCATAGATATAATTATCATTAATATGCTGAACATCTTCCTGACTAATTTTTGCGTATATGTATATATAGTTGATAACATACTGTATCTGCAGTTTTATATCATTTAACATTTGTGAACATTTTATCACATTATTTGAAATTATTTATAAATACTTTAAATGATTGAGTAATACTTTTTTGAAATGATATACCAGGCTTTATTTAAAATCTCCTAGTGTTTATAGTTTAGATGATTCTAAATTGCCATTATTTCTAATAACATGGCAGTGAATGAATGATCACATTATTTTGTAGCTATGCAAGCATCACCCTTCTAAATTATGAGTAGCAATAAAATCTTATTTATCTTCGTAAGTCCAGTTCCTCGTACGGTATCTGGAATCAATCAAGACCTCTGTAGTGCGTGTTGAGTAAATGTAACTGAATGAGGGGGTGAGCGCCGGTGACTCCTTTCCCCCGTGTCGCTGCTTTCTCAGGGCATGTGGCGAATTCTCAAGCCAGAGCAGTGGTGGTGGGGTTCCCTTCCAAGGCACATGGTTAGCATCTTCCTCCCAATTACCCTGCAGTTTTGTCAGATACATTTTTTCCGTGAAACTCAAGGACCAATGAGCCTTTTTATTGGAACACAATCTCTAAAGCTATTATTGGCTTTATCACATTTTGCCTTTGCCGTGATCCACCTCACACATGCATGCCAAATGAGAAAAGTCTTAATAAGTAAATTGTTAATCACCTAATTAAAAAGAATCATAGTGGAGCACTAGCAAGAATAGGGGCCAGAGGAGGCACCTTGGTCTCGTCAGGGAAGGCTAGATATTCACAAAGGCACTGGAGAAGCCCCCCTTAAATTAGGTGGGCTCTGCCCCGCAAAGAGCTTCCCTGCGCATAGTAATCTTAAGAATAATGATACTAGTAGGTACCATTTGTTGAGCTTTTTAGAATGTGCTAACTAATGCTCTAAATATGTTGTCTTGTTTCATGCTCACAACAACCAATGAAGAAGAAACGGAGTATTAGATCCACTTGACTTGTAAGGAAATGGAAGCTCTGTAAGGATAAATAAACTTGAGTACAACTGGAATAGTTGAACTTCTAGTGCGGAATGGTCACATGGCTGTGGAGCCAGACAGATCTGAATTTGAATCTTGGCTTCACCACAATTTATAAACTGTGACTATGGGAAAGTTATTTAATCTCCTCGAGGCTCCAACAGCTCATCTATAAAATAAAGATGGTAGTGGTACCTAATTCAAAGGCTGTTAAGAGGATTAAAAGATGTATAACACTTAGGCATTTACCTGGTACATAGCAAGGGCTCAATAAATGTTATTCCATCATTACTACTTTTATTGTTATTATAATTATACTATTAATATCCTTTGGTGATTAGGATGCCAGCACCAAACTGTGGGCTGGGACACTTGGCATCCATAACTGTATAAGACATATAGTGCCTGCTCTCCAGGAGCTCCCAGTCTAACTTTGCCTACAACCGCATAGCTAGTAAATAATAAAGCTGGGGTTTGAACCAAAGCTGTGGAATTTTAAAACACTTTCCTGTTACCTACTGTAGCATATGTCTGATATTGCCATTAATACTGTGTCTTCTCCGCTAAACTGAGTCTTTCTAGGGGGAATTCTTGCGATTCCCCTTTGTGTCCCCAGTGCCCAGCACAGGCCCTGCCACAGAGTTACCCTGAGCATGTTTGCTGTCTCCAACCAGAGGTCCTGTGTTGGGTTATCTATCTATCATCTATCTATCTATCTATCTATCTATCTATCTATCTATCTATCTATCATCTATCTATCTATCATCTATCTATCTATCTATCTATCTATCTATCTATCTATCTATCTATCTATCTATCATCTATCTATCTATCATCTATCTATCTATCATCTATCTATCTATCTATCTATCTATCTATCTATCTATCTATCTATCTATCATCTATCTATCTATCATCTATCTATCTATCATCTATCTATCTATCTATCTATCTATCTATCTATCTATCTATCTATCTATCTATCTATCATCTATCTATCTATCTATCATTGCCCTGCTAACCCTGCCCCAGTAAGGGCCACAGTTCTAATGTTTTTGTCTCTTTCTCTGTGTTCTGTTCCCCACCCCCTCTCCCCATTACAATTCTGCAGTGAGTGATTCCCTCTGTCATCTCCCTGTAAATTGATGACTCGGGCCTGCTGATGCACTGAGCCACATGGCTAATACATCAGCTAAATGGATGCCGAAAACACCACCTGCTCCTTCAGGCAAATGGCACTTTGGAAAATGGAATGTGTAATCAATAGAATTAAGCCTTAAGTAGCGCTCCATACCCGTATCCCAGGGCAAGGCCTTGGCAGGCAAACAGTGGGGAGATTTCTGTTGTTGTTGTTTTAATTTTTTCCATTCTTTCAAAGCCCATGGCCTGCTCTGTCACCACTATCACAGTGGGCCCAGTATCCTCCGTGTGCTGTCTCCTCCCTGTGTGTTCAGCCCGAGTGTCTCAGTACTTGGCCTTTACGTCCTATCTCCAGGAGCCTGGGAGCAATAGTTCGTCTCCAGTGTGCTTAGTGACGCACAGGCAGCTGATTACACCCCGCACAACAAGGAGTCTGAAGTCGGCCAGGTCTGGCTGTGACCTTAGGCAAAGGCACTCAGCCTTTCTGAGCAGTGGTTTTCTCATCCATGACATGGCGGGAACTATTCCCAGCTTACAGGGTTGTTTTGAGAATCATGTATGTGAGTCTCATATGCAAGGTACTTTGTAAACTATAAAGCCACATATGAAAATTAAGCACTATTATCATGATTATTCCCAGGTATGGATAGGAGCACGAGCCCACTCTATATTCCTCTTTGGAATCTGCCTTTCTGAAGAAGCGGGTTTTCAGATGTGGCTGAGAAAGCCTAAGATCAAGTAGTCATCGACCTGGCTTGATTTTACTCTTTGGAGAATTGTGGCAAAAATTAGAAAATAGAATCCTGGAACTAGGAGGGAACTTATGGATCATTGGTGAGACTACAGTCCTCAGTCCCTGTCCTTGTTACAGGTAAGGAAACCGAAGTCCAGAAGGGAGAAAGATTTGGCCAGTGTCACACTGTGAATTAGTAGCAGAGGGAAGAGTGGAGGCAGGTGCCTTGTCTTGATCCAGGAGTCTTTCCATGCAGCTGCCAGGCCCGGAAATCCTTAGGCAGCCATGGGGTGTGAGGACAATGGCATGTACCTATCAGGGCCAGCCTGCACTCAGCTGAGCCTGCCCCTCCTACCTCCTCACCGTGCTCATGTCACCACCCTGGTAGGGGCTCTTCCCCACACCCCATCCTCCTTTCAGAGAGCAAAGGTTTCTCCTGCTGGTCACAGGGATTACACATACTGAGTACCTAGGTATAGGGAAGCCCCTTCTTCTAGGAGTTCTTATAATACTTTGTCATTTACCTGGCCTTTTAATTTTGTGCAACCTGGTGAGATCACTTATGTTGCTCATCTTTGGTAACTAATCCAGTTGTTCTCAACTGCAGGTGATTTTTCACCCCCAGGGCATTTGGCAGTGTCTAGAGACATTTTTGGTTGCCAAGACCTGGAAGGGGCAGTTACTGGCATCTAGTGGGTAGAGGCCATGGATGCTAAACACCCTACAATGTATAGAGGAGCGCCTCACAATGAAGAATTATCTGGTCTAACATTTTAGTAGAGCCAATGTTAAGAAACCCTAATCTAGCCCATTTGTAGGCTTCTGCCTTTCTTCCTTTGGCCAGTGCATCCATGGTCTGTGAACTCTCTGTCAACTTGAATGATGTCTTGCTGTAATACCCCCAATAGATTCAACATAGCAGAATCTCAGTAAATATGGCTTGGATAGGGAATGGATCGATGAATGTCTGAGTCCAGCCAGGTGTGCAGGGGAAAGAGCACTGGACTATGAGTCTGGAGACCCAGGTTTGGTCAAAGCCTCCCCACCAACAGGGTGAATATAAGAGTTGGACTAGATGAGTGATTTTCTAACTGAGCCTTAACATCTCACCCACTGCATCTATTTTATACTATGGGGTTTAAATGTCATTTCTTCTGTACACAGAGTTTCACAGTTTTAAAAATTTGTTACCTACTGAGGTAGTTCAACCCTAAGGATACTTTTAGGACAAAATCCCTCTGAGGACTTCTCAGAGAAGGACATATATAAAGGTTCTATTTTTAATAGGCTCAGAGAATGCCTCTCTGAGTACAGTTTATAGTCTCTAGACTTGGGTTGAAAACAGTGACCCACCTGGCATCCTTGTAGCTTGGAAACAGCCCACTCAATCTTCTGTGCTTCTACCATAGCAGTGAGTCTCTCTTTAGGGTTCTGAGTGTTCAGGCTGGGGGTCTGGGGAGATTCCTGCCCCTGCTCCTAACCTCAGGCAGCTTCCTCTGGCCACTAAGGAGGGCCTATGTCAAGGAGGACCTCAGGCAGCTTCCTCTGGCCACTAAGGAATGGCCACTTGGCAGACTTAAACCTAGGAGCCTCCATATGCTGGGAATACCCCAGTGGAGGAGCAGGGACTACCCAAGACCTGACTCAGTGAGATGGTCGGGCAGCCTCTGAAGGCAGGGGGTGCAGCAGACCAGAGGAAATACAGCTGAGGACACTGGGAAGAGTCAAGAAAGAAACTTAGAGGGAAAGACCATTCAAGAAAAGAGAGCAAGAGCTTGATGTTAGTGATGAGGGACACTAGTTGTCTCTGAGTGAGTATATGTTCAATAAACATACATGTGTAATTATTATTAGAATCGCATCATTATTAACAAGTTGTCTAGGTTTGCAGAGGCAGGAGCAGGATCCAGCCAGTAGCTTAATGTAACTGTCAGTGTCAGGTGAGCTATTTCTGCTCATGGCATTGTACTTGGCACAAAAATGGGTTTTACTCCAGCCACTCCCATGTTTGCATGGTTCACATAGGAAACTGGCACCCAGAGAAGGGCAGGGATGTGCCCCAAGTCCCACAGCCAGTCACTTTGGGAATCAGAATGCACTTAACATTGTTCTAGGTAAGTGAGGAAAAACAAACACACACACAAACAAACATGAAGAAACAAATAAAGGAACAAGCCGCTCCTAGCTCTAAGATAAAGGAGCTGGACTTCACTAGGGGTGGGGAGGGGAGTCGTGCCCCGCTCCCCGCAGGAGGCTGTGAGCATGACCAGCAATGCAATAAGGCAGCGCCCTGCCTGCGCCATTAGCTCATTAGGTGGAGGCGAGTGTCTGCATTGATCTGTTTATCTCCCTTGCCCGGCTGCTGGAGAAAGACCAGCTGTTTCCCGAGAGCTGCCTTTCCTCTTGACTCATCACAGATCATCAGGGGAGTCTGCTGCTTTGTCCCTTTCAAGCTCAAGGTCACTGGAGTGCAGAGCAGGAGCTGGGCCACCGTGGTGCCTTCTGAGAGCCTGGGATCTTGCATCCCCTCCCCCATCCTTTCAGTTCTCCCCTGGTGACCTCTCGTGGAGGCGAAGAGTGTGGAAGGAAGTGCTGGGGTTTTGAGTGGACAAATATCGGTTTGAGCCAGGCGTGGCTACTTGCGTACTGGCTCTGTGACCTTGCGGAAGTCGTTTCTCCTCCCTGAGCCCCAATTTTCTCATTTCTGAAACAAAGCTCATATCACATATATCATAAAATCATTATAAAGATTCACTGAGATAAATCTGTGAGAGGACAGGCGCGATGTCCAGCTTGGTGCTGGGCACATAGGAACATCAGCACGCCTTACCTAACTTGCCATTTCTGAGCCAGTGTTTTTTCAGACAAAAAGGATAGTAAATCTATCAACCAGGATTTGCTCGTGGGATTTCTGTGAGGTTTGTGTGAAAATATCTGGGAAAGTATAACTATTGCTCTCCAAACAATGCTATTCATGAATATCTCATTGAGGATGGACAATGTCAAGGATGTATGATTTTCCACTCTGGATGCATCTGGTTAAACTTTTTAATTCGCCTACATATCTGTTGTCTCATAGATGGCATTTTATTCTCAAAAATAAATTGCCTAACAAGGTACAAGTTAATTTATTTAATTCTTTAAAAATAGAGAGGAGTTTATTAAAACACCAAGGATGCGACCTCTAGGTCATAAATAATGGGGCTTGGGACATACTAGCTAATATTGGCAAAATGTTTTTCCAAACAACTACAACTACATACACATTTCCAATTTGACTGATATCCCACTTTTTATTTTCTAACATAGTCCTTCTTTTTATGCTACTGCCCAATTCTTAATTTAATTCCATATTTAAACTATAAATATTCTTATTGTAAAAATATATCAAAATAGAGAAATTTAAATTTAAATAGCTGCTAATCCCACAAGTCAATAGATCACTGTATTTCTCACAAACTTTTTTCTTTGTATTTTTGTACATTTTTAATAAAATGACTGTCCTACTGTATTTTCCTTTTTTCACTCAACACTATATCATAACCATTTTCTGTTATTAAATATTATTTAAAAATATAATTTTAAGAACTGTTTCATAGTATGCATGTGAATATTATTTAACCATTTTTTTTGAACATTTAAGTAACTTCCAATTTTTTACTATTACAGTTTAACGAACACTCTTGTACATATGTTTCTATCTCTGACTATTTTTTTAGAATAGTATTCATTCCATCCTTATGAAAGGCACTGACAATAGTTTATTGATTAGCTTTAAAGAAGAATGACCCCCTCCCAAGTCCTGGTTTGCTTGTGATTTTCTTAGCTAGAGTCTGGGATACCCCCTGGTGGAGATTGCAGAACATCGCCAAAACCTGTCACGTATGCCCTGATCCTGGAATTCAAAGATGCTGGTGCACAGCCTTTGGAATTTGGCATATGCAGAGGACTTGTCTCTCATTCATCCTCTCTCACACACACCGCACACACCACACGCACCACATGCACCACCACCACCGCCACCACCACCACCAACAACAAAGCTACAGGAAATTCAAATGGAATAACCAAAGGAAAAAATCCAGAAAGCTCAGACCTAAAGTTGTTGGTAATTGAAGCAAGGCCCCTGGCTGCCCTGCCTTCCTGCCACCCCTGCCACTGAAGCACATCAGAGGACGTTTCCTCTGTGGATAGAATGTCCTAGACTAGAAATCTGCCCATTAGGACACTAGATGGAGCCAGATGGGAAAGTTTATGCTCTAACGGCAGTGGAGCCATTTTCTCTGCACTGTCCTTTTCAGCAACAGTTGCATGATATGGCTGGTCTCACAGAAAACCCCTCCCTCTGGTGTTCTTCAGATAAGCTGCCCGATCAGTCCCTCATCAAACATCCTCCTAGCCCTGCCCCAAGTCCGCAGTCCCACGCAGAGCTGAGTCAAACAGTGGCTGCCGGGAAGGAGCGTGTGGGCCGGGGGAGAGCCACCGCAGACGACCTCCCTGGACTCACGCTCACTCTCTCTGCCCTCCAGGCAGCTGACCGTGCATTGTGCTCTCTATCTCCTTGCTTTGGTTCTTGTCATTTCCTCTCTCAAGAAGGCCTTTCCTTCCTTTCCCTTCTTATGTAGATCTTGCCTCTGTCAGCCCAATTTTAGTGCCTCCTCCCCTGGGAAGCCTTTCTGATTCTTTCTGCACAGAAGTTCCGTTTGAGTCCTTTGATCCGTCAGTGTAGCAGTGCTCAAGCTTTCGTGTGCATCAGGATCACCTGGAGGACTGGATCCCCCTCAGTGCTTCCAGTTTAGTGGATCTGGGGCATTGCCTGAGAATTTGCATTTCTAACAAGTTCCCAGGTGGCGCTGATTCTGCTGGCCCAGGGAGCACACTATGAGAACCACTGGCTTTAGTGCTTCGGAGCACTAACAAGTGCCAAGCATCATGTCACATGTCAGTGACATTACAGTGACCAAGACAGTCCTTGCCGTTAAGGGTAGGAGGGGCTGGGGACGGGGAGATAAACAAACAGGACAACACCTTGCTGTGCCAGAGGAGTGTAAGATGTACTCCAGACACACGCATACAGATGCAATTTAACCGTCCCTGCGGAGTTGGAAGGACCAGAAACTTCCCGAAGGGGGTGGCATTTGAGCTGCCTTTGAAGGATGACTAGGACTTCACCAGGAACAGAAAAGGTCAACAGCATGTGTCAAAGGCATAGACGTACAAAAGGACACAGCACATTCAGAGGGTGACAAAAGATTTATGGGGTGTGGGACATGGGGAAAATGGGAGGTATCCTTGGAAATGTGTGACAGGAGATAAGCTGGAGAGGTCAGCGTGAAGGCATTGAAAGCCATGCTAAGAAGTTTTGATTTCATCCTGCAGATAATAAAGAAATAATAAAGAAGTAAAACAGAAAAATAACATGGTAGAGACTTCCCCATGGAAGAATCAGTCTGGCTGCGGTGTGGAGTTTAGACTGCCAGGGGCAAGGCTGGAGGAGTGAGGCCAGTGCGCAGGCGGTGGCCACTGTCTAGGCAAGAAATGATGTGACTGGACTGAAGCCTTGGGGTGGAGAGGACACAGTGGATTTGGGAGGTCTGGAGACTTGGGCTCCATAGTGCACATCTGCGGGGAAAATGCAAGGTGTTTGGAACCACAGCTCCGCTCTGTCCCTCCTCCCACTCCTCCAACCACCTCCCCACCCTTGTTTCCTTGCCTGCCTCTGACTAGTCCGACTGGCCTCTGCAGTAGAGCACACCTCCTGGAAGTCTCCTTCTCAAATCCCATTTCCTCTTCCTGCCTCTTCCAAACCCGTGTTTCTTGTCAGGTCTGTGTTTCGGTCCCTGCTTTGTGACACCATTTTACCTGAGGGGCCTTAGGCCATGCACATGGACTACTTGCTCTCTCAGGTTTCTGGTCTATCAAATGGGAAAAATAGTAACTTCTTGGCTGCCTTTATCACTGTGATTTTGTGAGGATTAAATACCTTAACAGATGTGAACAAGCTTTGATGTGTTACTATTGTCATGGAACCTGTAGCTTCCTTTGGAAACCATTTCCATCGACTAAGAATCCCTATTTTGATGAAATGTGTCTTGCAGTTTGAGCAGAATCCTTTCATTTATAACCAGGAATGTGTTTGCAAAACTAAGCCAAACAGCACGGGAAAT